>NC_138513.1:14706133-15306133 GCF_964252035.2 Podarcis erhardii | reverse complement strand
ATGGGCCTTAGGCTGCCAACCTCTGTCTTAGATTCTTGGCCATTCTCGGTTCATATCATCTCTTAACGTATAACAGATACACCACTGGAGTTCTGAGTTTAGTGTTCTGAGACACTGCAGCCTTGCTGCCTTTCCCAAATCACCACCCCTCTTTCAAACTATTTCAGGTTACCCTTGTTACTGGGATCGAAATTGCCCTGTGCATGTGTTTGCTTCAGGTTTGAGGTGAAGGTCACCATCTTAGGAAAGTCTGACCTAGGTGGTCTTATTGACAACATGCCATATGCATATAACCATCTTAGTTGCCAATCACAGAGCTGCTTAGCGCACACAAAATATTCACAGTAATACTACAAATCAAGCATTCAGCTCCAATATGACAAAACTGACACAATTATGTATATAAACAGAACTATCTACTCCGTTTTGTCTGTGCAAAGGAGTCCTGGTGGTAGATATGCAGCTTTAAAATCAGAGTGTTCACTCCACAGGACGCCTGCATTAGATCCTTCACAGGTCATTCAGTGAATCAATTTCTGACAAACAACTTCTTGAAATCTCACTAAAGACTTCCACTATTTTTTTTCTGCTCTGATTGCTAGGCACAGCACCCTAATGGGAGTTGAAGACAGTCTGCATCTTTGCTGTTTTACCGGTGGGTTTTAATTGCCACATGTAAATGCTCACTAAGTTAACATGCTCAGGTTAAGTTATAGCCATCTACTGAAGGGAATCACAAATCAACAGCAGTCCAAGGCTCCAACAAATGATAATGCTGGACAAGCAATGACTTTCCTCGTAACAAATTAATGGATCATTTTCATTTTAAGATTATCAAAGGACAACTGGAATTCCCATGGCTAAAATGCAATGCCCGAGTTCACAGAAAATTTGCATTAGGATAGGGGACAGCAACATGGGCATAGCTGGGGGGGCAGCTGCCCCCCTAAATCAAGTAAATAAATAAATCAAGTAAATAAATAAAAATACTTAACTGACCAATTGCATCACCAATTAGTTGGTTCTGCCCTCCTAACAGATTGCCTGCCCTCCCGTAAAATAAATCCTGGCTATGCCCATGAACAGCAACCTGGTGCCCATGGAAGCCATGATGTCATCCATTGGTGCCTTGTGTACATGCCCCAGACATTATGCTTTCATTTTTAAATAGAAGTAAGTCTCTCACAACTTACTAGGAGGGCTAGAATGTGCCCTCTAAGAGGTACCCTCCAAACAATTTCTGTGGAATGAGAGTGGTCAATACTTTTCCTAGTACTGGATAATGTTCCCTGTTGTTATTAGACAGAAACAGCATCAATGTATGAGAGTGAGTGAGATCTCCATAATTTCAACCAGCAGAACATAGCTGGCTTCCCATGATAACCAAACATCAAATCTTGGTTTAGCTCTTTCCAGCCTAACAACAATTTATTCTATAGTTTACAGCATGTGGTTTGCCTGGGAAAGCTAAACCTGAACCTGGGTTTGGAAAACAAGCTAAGCCAAATATGGGCAGCACAGCAATAGAGAAATGGGGGAAACTTCTCTCCAGGAGCCTGCAAACCACACATTTGCACTAAGTCATAGTTTGGCTTAGTATGACATGCAAAATCTGGCCTAAGCCATAATACACCTTTGTGTTAAGTATTATTTGCTCAGTAAGAATGTCTAGCCATAGCAATGGAGCAATGACATTAAGAGCAACGCCAAAATCCCACTGCATGCAAATGGACTTGCTCCCAGGTACGTATTTATTTGCGGCTTTAGCGCAGCAGCATAACAAAAGGATAGACATGCCAAAAGTTAGTTGGAGGAGAGGGGAGCAAATGTTATGCTAATGTTCCCAAACAATCCAGAATAAAAATGTAAGAAGCAAACATACACTCCCATGCTAAGAAAATGCAATGTACAGAGAGTACAGAAAAGAAATTCTAGACGGTCAATAGAAATAGGTCGAGGGAGACCTTTTTCTTTGCTTAATAGATCCCATATCACACCACTAAATCAGCTTAATTTCAAATCCAGTATTAAGAAATACAAACCCAAAGTCCCCTGGGCATGTGAAACTACTTGTTCTGTTCTTTGGGCCCCAGTCCTTGTCGGTACAACAATTATTGTACATTATGGAAATATGTTACAAATTGCTCCTAGCCACAATGGCTATGTTCCACCTCCAGTGTTAGAGTGTCGGTCCAGTGTCGGTCCAACAATTACAGTGGTACCTCGGGTTAAGTACTTAATTCATTCCGGAGGTCCGTTCTTAACCTGAAACTGTTCTTAACCTGAAGCACCACTTTAGCTAATGGGGCCTCCTGCTGCTGCCGCGCCGCTGGAGCCCGATTTCTGTTCGTATCCTGAAGCAAAGTTCTTAACCTGAAGTACTATTTCTGGGTTAGCGGAGTCTGTAACCTGAAGCATATGTAACCCGAGGTACCACTGTATTGTACATTATGGAAATATGTTTCCTGTGTTCCTGAATATTCAGGAACCTCCAGGGAAGGAAGAGGATAAGGATAAAAATTGCTCCTAGCCATAATGGCTGTGTTCCCCCTCCAGTATTAGAGGCAGTATGCCTCTGAATACCAGTCCCTGGGAATCACGGGGGGGGGGGGAGAGAGAGCTCAGATCCTGCTTAGAGACTTCCTTTAGGGATCTAGTTAGCCACGTGATGCTGGACTAAATGGACCTTTTGTCTGATTCAGTGCTCTCGTTATATTCTAGATGATGTTCTTTGTTTTTCCATAACACCAACACCTTGTACCAAAACAAAACAAAAATCCTTTAGTACATATGCCAGCATTTCTTTGTCCTAGCGGGTTCTACACTTTATTGAATTCTTGCCTTTCTTCCCTGCTCCAAGAAAAACCTTGAAAACTCACGTAGCTTAAAATACTACAATAATATAAAATGCAATGCAACAAAGATCTATAAAATTGATTAAAAGCAGCCCTGCCTCCTGTCCAGCTTCCACATAGGTATGTCGAGGGCAATAAAAACTCACACCCACTTCTAAGTAGTTTAGACCAATGGAGTGTTTTAAAAGCCTTGTTAGAGGAAAGATGGGAGAAGTTACTAATTGTTTCCCCAGGGATTGAGACTGGGGCCATGGCTGTTTAATGGATTTATTAATTACCTAGATGAGGAAATGGAAACCAAAGTGGTAAAACTTGATGGTGACACGAAGTTATGGAGGTTGGATATTCTTTTCTTCCTTTCTGGTAACTATGCAACCGTCTTGTAACTCTTTATGATAAAGTCCAGAAGGATCTAATCAAATCAGTGGATTGGCTTAGAAGGCTGTTATAATATATACTGGGAAAATGTAACCTAAACTTTCTATAATCACAGAAAGCTCAGAACAAGCCAAAATCTCACAGTGAAAGGAAATGCAGACAGCGTCCTTAGAAACCCCGTGGGAAAAGCTAGAACCTGTAAAAGACAATATTAGAGGGTGATGGCAGAACAGCATGGTGAATATATCTGGATTCTGCTCTGGTATCTGAGTGCTACACTTGGCTAAGGCTTATCTGAAAAATGACTGTGTTCTGTTGATTAATATTTTCAAGCTCCGCTGTCGTTCACTTGGATGTCATTTGTCTTTATTCATATTGTTGATATGAAAGTTAACCGGAAAGTGCATTGTCCAAAGTAACAGCAATTCAATGCCTGAATGCACACAGCACTCATAACTGCCTGGATTGTCTCGGGAAACATTCCATCCAAATATGGATGCCCCGCACTATGCACCGGGAGCTACTCATGTATGAGTCATGGGAAAGGATGCTTGTATAACACTTCTATGTACACATTAGAGCCCTAGAATGTAACTGAATCAGCTGGATTCTGATGAAAGTGCAAAGAGTTCTTTTAGAGACAAGGCTACAAACAAATGTGTGTTCAATTCCTCTTTTCTGTATTAATCTAATGTCACATTTGGAAAAAATGTGACCCATACTTTGCTGCTTGCACACTTATTATTTCATGTATATGAAATGCTATGACAATTAATTAGAAACATACTCACAGAATCATAAATAATAATAATAATAATAATAATAATAATAATAATAATAATAATAATTTATTATTTGTACCCCGCCCATCTGGCTGGGTTTCCCCAGCCACTCTGGGCGGCTTCCAACAAAGATGAAAAGTACACTAAATAACAGAGGGATGTTCCCAATAGATTTCAGATTAATCTTTCTTAATAATTTGCTACTTCTCTCAAATATGGTAAATTACATCTACATCTGCAAATCAAGCCTGCAGAATTCTTTCGCACAACAAAGGACAAACTCTTCAGTGAATCTTACTGGAGATCTATGAAGTGAGAATAATAAATAAAAAATATATTCTTACTTTTAATTGTGTAGGAGTTTCAAATACATTCTAAACTAGTTGGGGTAGGGTTGCAAACGATATCAAAATCAGTATGTTTGGGATAGCATCCTGCATTAAACAGGTAGGAGCAAAAGAGTATGTATTAATACAGGATACATCAAAATTCTTCTGGGGATAAAATTTCCCAAGGCTGGATCAGCCAAGGTAAGCAATTCCAAAATGGTACATTGGGATCTTAGTAGAGGGGCTTTATGAACAAATTTCCCATTAAAGACTGCTGACTACTTCCTATTGCATATAATTCCCAGGACTGCTCAGGGGACGATCCTGACACTTAAAGTGTTTATAAGGGGAATAAGAGACAGAAGAAGAATCCCTACACCAGACTTAGTGCTCTCCAACTCCCTTCTACACAGCCAATACTCAGGGATGGTGGGAGTTATAGTACAGCAACATCTGATTGGGCACGGATTCCACATCCTTTCCCTGGTTGTGGGATGTAGGCATACACTGCCTTCTCATACATGGTAAAGATTATTGTTTCAATAACTCAAGTAGTTTAAGTCCCTTCCACATGAAGCATGTTCTTACACAGCAGGTAAGAATGCTAGACTTGACTCATGTGTAGACATAGGACCTGATACAAGAGACAGAGAAGCTGATTTATGAGCAATTGTTTTAAAAAGCAGGGCAGGAACTGGGGGGGAGGGGAATCTCAACTGATGCTATAAGATCCCTATCTACACCCCAACCCCACTCCACTGCAGAGGTGACCACAAAGTGAAACAATTCTTGACCAGCAGTGACAACCTCTTCAAATGAACAGAAGGAAATTCTTGCAGCTCAATAATTCACATAAGCACACCCCCCAAAAAGGACGGAGATGGCAGAGTAAAACATGCTGTACTATGAGAATGGACTGGATGGCCTAATAACATAATTGGATTTAAAATAACTAGATAATTCTATTACCATTAACAACATTTGCAGCTATACAAGCTAAAACATTGTTACTATGGTAATCAGTTCTCAGGCTCCACTGCACAAAATGACAGCAGCAGGGACTAACAAGGAATTCCATCCTGACTCTTTCTAGACCCAAGCACAAGGAGGGCAGAATTAACCACACATATGCAGAAGCATTTTCCCAACAATTTCCATTAAAAAAAAAAAAGAATACCAACAGGCGGCATCAGATTTCAATCTGGAATTCAGGCTTATAGTTTGAAATGGAGATCTGGCTGAAGGCAAAATAGAAGCTGCCATAAGTTCATGGCGCATTTCCATATATATGACTTACTATAAATGCTAGTGATGTTTGGTTTCCTAGCACATGAACAAATTTTCAATATAAACCTGGGCATGAAAACACGGGGCAAGAAAACACCAGAGCTGAAATGAAAATCCAGGGTTCTCAAAGTGTCATGAGACCACTGGAGAAACAAAATGTTTCTAGAGGAGGTGCAAACTTTGTCCTAATTCTCACCTACATTTTTCACAGGAAATTGTCTGAAGGTACACTGCTATTTACGATGTACTGTTTCTTTACACAACTAAAGAAGTCTTACTTACTCTGGACAATGTCATTAGAAAGGTGGTCTGGATCACAGAAGCTCCATTTAAGCTTCCCTGAGCCTTTGAATGGAAGAGAATGACACAACTGCAGATCAGGTGTGGGGAGGTTTTCAGTCTGTGTGAACTACATTATTTTTTTACTAGACCATATGCTCCATCAACTGCAGCCAGGAAGAAAAAAAGTGTGGCTTCGAGAAGTTAACTTAGATACAAAATGGTGGTTCAGGGAGTGGCATGGATTACCTACTACAGCTCATGAACCACATAATGGGATGACCTGCAAATAACGAGGACAAATCTATGACACACTTAGTACAGATATGTGACTCTAAGAGCCTGATTATGGAAAGGGAGATGAGACAAGTAGAATACAATCTACCTTCAGCCTATCCTTGCTTTGAATGACAGCATGTTTTGTATATATTGGTATAATATCTCCCTTCTAGCCCTATAACCCAAACAGTGTAAAGGCAGAAGGCTTTGTGCTATGCAAACAAAAACCAACAGAGGATTTGCTTGCATTTTGTGCTGATTTTTCTTCCTCTTTGGATCACTCCCTCCTGCATTTCCCCTGTGCCGTTTACAGAACAAGAGATGGCCTAGCCACTGAATCATGGCTTTCATTTAGGATTATTTCCTAAATTATTTGGACATTGTGGTTGCTCACCACAGGAATTCAGTCTGAGAGCTGCATAGGCAGTCTAACATTGGAGAGGACAGACCTGCCACACTGGCATACTACCTATTACCATATATGCTTAGTTGGCTAGTGCTGATGTGCTTTAGTGACTAACAGACTGAATTGTGAACTGCGAAATCTCTAGAACAAATCTTAACTCAGCCATGAAGTTATCAAGAATGTAAGTGCTGCTGCTGCTGCTTCTGCTTCTTCTTCTTCTTCTTCTTCTTCTTCTTCTTCTTCTTCTTCTTCTTCTTCTTCTTCTGCGATCACTCGTAGCTGAGTAAGATTGTCTTCCATAAACACGGTTTTAACAGTGAGTCCGTAAGTGACTGTGGAGGCCACGTCCTTCCACAGTGGGGAGATTGGTTTCCGGCCGGGAGTTGATCACAGTGTGGATTTGCCAAGCGTGCCTTCCTCCTAGCACATTTCTCCCTTGTGTCCTGAGTTTGAGTGTCTTCAAAGCCCATCAAAGATCTCAAAGTAGCTGTTTTACTACAAAGGAATTTCAGAAATAGACTGGAAAGAGAAGCTGCTGAATTACAACTTATCACCAAACTCAAAACCATGGAAAAACCTGGTCTGAACAAAGACCTTGGATTCTTATCTCATTATACATGACAAAGCCATTTTTCACCTTTTCACCCCTTGCTTTTTCCTGTAAGACCTATTGCAGTCGTTAAGAGTCGTCAACAGGCTCATCACAGCTATCTGCCAATCACCCATTCCCACCACCCTTCTGAGTAATACCCCTCCCCACCTTCTCACTATATAGAAGGGTCTGGAAACTTCTGTTTCAGTGTATCTGAAGAAGTGTGCATGCACACGAAAGCTCATACCAAGAACTGACTTAGTTGGTCTTTAAGGTGCTACTGGAAGGAATTTGTTTTGTTTTGTTTTGACTATGGCAGACCAACACGGCTACCTATCTGTAACTTCAAAGCCCATGACACCTTTGCTAAAGGCTGTTCTCCAACTGGAGCACTCGCAGGCCAGTGTTTCCCAGTTGTCAGTGTTTATACGACATTTTTTTAGATTTGCCTTGAGACAGTCTGTAAACCTCTTTTGTTGGCCACCAACATGACGCTTTCCATTTTTAAGTTCAGAATAGAGTAGTTGCTTGGAAGATGATCATCAGGCATCTGAACAACATGACCAGTCAAATGAAGTTGATATTGAATCTTTTCTTCAACATTGGTGATCTTTGCTTCTTCCAGTACACTGATATTAGTTCGCCTGTCTTCCTAAGTGATGTGTAAAAAATTTTGGAGACACCATTGATGGAATCTTTCGAGGAGTTGGAGATGGCGTTCATAAGTGGTCCATGTTTCACAAGCATATAGTAAGGCTGGTAGTACAATAGCTTTGTAAACAAACATTTTGGTTTCCCTGCGAATGTCCCAGTCCTCAAACACTCTGCACTTCAATCGGGAGAAAGCCGCACTTGCAGAGCTCTGGCGATGCTGGATTTCGGCATCAATGTTGGCCCTTGTGGAAAGATAACTGCCGAGGTAGGAGAAGTGATCGACATTTTCCAACATTACACCATTGAGTTGGATTTGTGGCGCTGCAGAAGGGTTATTTTGTACTTGTTGGTGCAGCACTTTGGTTTTTTGGATGTTGAGTGAAAGGCCAAGCCCTGCCTATCTAGGACAGCATCCTCTTTCCCCAAGTGGTTACCTCAAGTAGATGCCTTGTGGGATGGAAACAAGCAGAACAGGAAGACAATAGCGCCCTCCACCGTCTCTCATTCTCTTGATCCTGGAGGTAGCATTTAGCTGCCACCCTCCATGAATTTCCAGTTTTTACTTCTCTAAGCTAGTGGCAATCAGTGCTGAATGTGATTGCAAATTCCATAGGTTAACGAGGCACTCTATGAAGAAATGTTTCCTGCTATCTGTCCTGAATCTCCCATCAAGTAATGACATCCTCTCACAGCTTAGGTCAAATATTATGCATTCTAAGCTAATCGCAAGTTCTTGATGGCTGCTGTTGAAAGGAAAAGGGCATATACTTGTTGTATCTTTGTCTTTCTTTCATAACAGCCAGGAATCGGTAAAAGGATTACTGTCTTTTAAGAAAGTGAAGATAAATCCTTAAAGGAGAAAAAAGACAACTACTTAAAGCAAGGTCAAATGAAAATCCAGAGGCCCCTAAAGCCTGATAAGAAAGTCTAAAAATCACAATAATTATGTTTACGCATTTACTGGCAAGTGATAAACACTGCAAAGAGACTTCACAATATCACTGAACATCAAACAGTGTCCTTCCTTCTCTCTTCAAACACATCTTTAAAAAAAAAAAATCTAGTGTGGGCCTTCAAAGTTGAAAAATAATTCACTGAAATAGAAACAGGATGTGATTCTAGCATTTGTTCCCAGCTGAATCTTTTCAAAGAAAACTAACAGCATGCATTTGAAAGAAAAGGAGTTATTAAAAACTGCAGGCGTCTCAAAACTGTTACAAGGAATAACTGACCCCATGGTATTCCACAGTAATATCACCTCCATCTCTCTCTCTCTCTCTCTCTCTTTCTCTCTCTCTCTCTCTCTCACACACACACACAAGATCACTGGAAGGAAAGACAATTCAAATAAAGGTAAAAAAGAGATGGGTCATTGTGGACATATAACCCAGTATCATATGCCCCAAGTGGCACCGCCTCTCTAGGGTTTCAGACAAAAGCCTTTTCCAGCCTTACCTGGAGATGTCAAATATTGTACCTGTATCCTTCAGAATGTAAAGCATATGTATTCATAAATTACTATATCAATTCAGTACAGTGGTACCTCAGGTTAAGTACTTAATTCGTTCCAGAGGTCCGTACTTAACCTGAAACTGTTCTTAACCTGAAGCACCACTTTAGCTAATGGGGCCTCCTGCTGCTGCTGCACCGCCAGAGCACAATTTCTGTTCTCATCCTGAAGCAAAGTGCTTAACCTGAAGCACTATTTCTGGGTTAGCAGAGTCTGTAACCTGAAGCGTATGTAACCCGAAGTACCACTGTATTCCCAATACACATAAGCTGTTACATACATACATACGGAAACTCACACAATTCTGTTTCTTTCTGAGAGAATAACCATTTAATAGCTACAGGGGTACCTTGTGTTACGGACGGGATTCATTCCAGAGGCCTGTCTGTAATGTGAAATGCCCGCAACTCGAAGCACTGTGTCTGTGCAGGTGCGCGGTGCGATTTGACGCTTCTGTGCATGTGCAAGGGGCGAAACCCGGAAGTAACCCATTCCGGTACTTCCGGGTTGTCGCGGGACGTAACACAAAAAGATGCAACATGAAGTGGACACAACACAAGGAATGACTGTACTGCCAAAAGGGGACCATATATGAACCTGCTCATCTGAGAAAGTTGTTGCATTATTTTCAGAATTCATGACCAGGCATGCAAGGGCCCTGATGGAACTAGTTTCACATTTTTACTTGTACAAGAATCTCAGCTATTTCCATAAGGCAATTTTATACTCAAATATAATCTTAGAGCAACTGATGAAAGCAACCCAGCCTCCACCAGACCATTAATGAAATGGATGAACAGGCTTGAATTCTCATTATACTTTTACAAATTGATAGGTTATATGCTCTGTTTATTGAAAATAGCTCTAAAATGTTGCACAATATTTTTTTAAAAAAAAACCTCCAGTGCTGTATGTACTGTTTTTCTTGGAGTTTGAACAAAAATGTGTTCCTCTTTGGAAAAGTGTCAGGTCATTAAAGCCAAAACTTTAGCCAATACTTCATGAGAAAATTACAGAATTATGTCTGTTTGCGATTACCAACACAAATTTCTCATGAAAATCATTCCCCCTGGAGCATTCAAAACTAAATGAGGAAGAAAGACTAGAATGTGCTTAGTGTGATCAAGATAGCATTTCCCGCCAAAATGCTTCACAGGGATTCCTTTTAAACATCTATATCAAGCTGTTTATACAAAAAAGAGTGTTAAAAGCTTTAAAGCAGTTCACATGTTTACTGCAACACTTCAGATCCTGTACATTGAATCTGAACAATTAGGTGGCTGAAACTCCACTGAACTTTGTATGATCTAAACATCAAAATGTAAGCAGTAACACAGCATAGAGAGTTATCAAAATACTGACAAGTATGAGAGGCTTAATTTTTTTTTTACTTAGGAATGCATATCCTGCTTTTCCAATAGAGCCCTCAAAACAGCTTTCAGTAAAAGTTCCAAATACAAAAAACAAACAAGCACACACACAAACTCAATCTCCACCCACAGTGGCTTTCTGCAAATGGAACACATATCTTATGCATTGGGAAACAAAACAAAAAAAGGGTGCTGTGCTTTATTGCAATATTCACTTTACTGTTGTGTTCTGGAACTGAACCCGCAATATCTCCGAGGTATGTCTGTATCTTTAAATATGCATTTCTGAGCGTATTTTCTTACAAAATACTTATTGCTTAACATAGTTTATCTAAATGCATACATTTCTAAACCCGTTTTTATCCTGGCAACATAGTGTACAAATATCTAAGATACAGGATGTACAACCACCTTGGACTTCCTCTTGGCACAAGCAAGAGGTACAAGAAAGGATTTTTGCACTTGCAATGCTGGCAGTGCCAGTCTTTCCAAAATGGAAGAAAATTAAAGAACCCCACACACTGTGAAATGTAATATCTCAGATCAAAGGAAATATCCTTTGCAAATGAAATAAAAGGTGATGCATAAAATCCATTTGTAATTTATAACACGACAGAACTGATTGTGATTTGCCTATTTGGGCATTTTTAGTTGTTCTCTCTCAGATACATTTCCATGTTTAATGTATCAGATGAAAGCACGCCATGCTTTCCAAGGTTATATTCTGTGAGATCCCTCCCTCCTTTCAGTTTAATAACTTTATTGGTCCTTTAATCTCTTTGAGAGTCTTTAGCGATTCCAATCACTACAATTACCTTAAAATCTAACATGTGCACTTCTGGTGTAACTGCAGAAAAACAGGGAAACAGGGAAACACACAGTCAGCGATTCCATCCAAAATGTAAGAAAGAAAGATTGCTTATCTGTAAGCATTGTTCTTCCAATGATCGTAAACAGTCACAAACTCTGGGTCACGAATGTTCAGACCATTACCTCTGAACCTTATATGGTGTTCCCTAACACTCTATGAAATGTACATGTCCAGAGAGGTGAAGATGGTGCACTTGACATGACTGCTTCAAAAATGTATCAGTATGAAATGAGCCAGGGTAAGAGGCAGCATCTATAGAAGGCAGAAGGGTATGTGCTTCCATAGTAGGGTATTTGCTTTGCGGTAAGTAACAGTTCCAGATAAGGAACCTTGCTTCCTTTGTTCCCCTGGGCAGCTACAGACACGGGAGACTAGTAAGCGACCTTGCCTGAATGACACAGGATCACCCTTTTTACTGTGATGGGATGTGTTACTCTATCACTAAAATGAAAAGGGAGACTCCAGCATCAAGCCAGGTGGTGTACGGTGCCCTTCACCAGTGTCAAAACTGGTCAATCCCACAATGAAGTCTGAAGTTAAAAACCTTATATGGTTTTTCTCCTAAGAACTATAACAATCAGGCCAAACCTGTTACATTAACAACATTTAGGTGCTTACAATGATTATGCCACTGGCAATGAGTAATGTGAAGAAAGTATTTGTTGCCCAAACAAGCATATAAATATGTGACATGTCACAAACTTGCATTAGGTGGAAACTCTTGTATGGAATTAAACAGCAAAGCACAGTAACTTCTGGCTTGTAAAGGGGTGGGTGGGTGGTCACATCACCAGCTAGAGGCAAAAAGGTCATGCTGGGTGCTGAACAAAGAACACAGACCAACCTCCTTTACAGAATAATTTGCACTGTTTTCAAAAGCTACCAAGATAAACAGAACAGCAGAGAAGTGCACCCAACCTGCTGAACACAAATAAGTGATAATTCTTCAAAGAACATAAATTGTTGCACAATGTAGCTGCTACCAAGAGAAGTGGAGAGAGTTAAATCACTAACATAGCCATGGCTGTTCCCAAATAAAATATTAGACTGTTAGTTCAACTAAGAATTCTGAGAATCATAAGAGAATTTATTGAACACTGTTTTAAGTATGGCTAAGTTCTACCTCCAATGTTGGCGGCAGTAGGCTGCTGAATACCTGTTTCTGGGAAACATGTCGGGAAAGGTCGGGAAAGCGCTATATTTTTCTGGTTTCACTTGCAAGTTTCCCAAGGGCATCTGGTAGGCAACTGTGATAACAGTGTGTTGGACTAGATGGGCTCTTGGCCTAATCCAAGTCTAAACTAAAGGTTTGGATCCAGGTTTTCTGAGAGAGGTTCTACTCCTGGGATGTTCCATGGAGGAAGTGGGGGGGAGATCATTTTTGCTGATTAATCTCCCCACTCCCCAATGCTCTTTGAAATCCCCTAAGAAGCTGCTCATGAGGTGTTGCTGAGGGCTCCAGGTAGAAATAGGCAAAAACTGCCTCTCTTTCCTCCACCAGGAGCCTCCCCTGGATCAGAGTCCTTTCCATGAAGAGAAAAAGCTCTTCTATTTGTGGAGCAGCATGCCTGGATCCAACTCAGTATGTGCATTATTCCCCAGAGTAAGCAATTTTTAAAAATCAAGATATTTTTTAAAGATATAAACTGAGGTAGCTGCAAAGCAGAGATCCAGTGAACGAGTATACAGTTGTAGTCTTGTTTGTTTTTTTCACTCAAAAGGATAAAAAATATTTTGAAGAGCTAGAAAGATCTAATTTAGTTAAATGGCAACTGACAATATTCTTATAATGCATACTACAGAATGCTGGATATTCCTATTTGTTATGCTCAAAGACAGCTGGGAAAACAGCAAGAAATGATACTGCCAATTAGTAGGCATTCAATTGGTACTTACAAGACTACTTTTGGAAGTATCCTATGAATGCTTATATAAGGGAATGAAAGACATATGTATTTTCCCCCAAAAAACAATCCTACATATAGGATTTAAGAGGAATTTAATCAGTCAAAGGTTTGCATGGTCAGGAATCTCCCCACCATGGGGCCCACTGACAAGAACCCTTGAACCTGCTTCAGAGAGGCAGTAGATTCACTGAGGGAGGAAAGGCAATGGAAAGTATCTTGGCAAAGAGCCCCCTAAAACCAGGAGTCAACAGTGCATTTAATATCCTGAAACAAACACCATTTCTGAAAATCAGGTCACGGAAAAATGACAGGACACTGAATTAGCATACATTGACGCCCGTGTTCTTGGAGATGATGATGATTGAACCTGTGACTTTAGTCCCCACATGGCAAGAGAAGTTAATGCTACAACAGAGACGTGAGGAAACCCACCACATCAGAACCACATTTGCCTGTTATCACCATAGACTGCAAAATGCCCACTCCAATATTTTTTTAGCTCCTACTCCACACTAAGATGAGGCAGCTTTTATACATCCATAAAAAAGGAATATTTAATTAAAAGTAATATAATCGGCACTATCCTTCTGGATTCTTAAAAGTTAATTTCAAATAGATATGTTGCAAGTGCTGTGGTTATTTTAAGATATTTTATTTACTCTGGCTTGGAGCAATGTGTTAAATATTATCACTATAAAACTTCAAAGCACTACAAAAGTCTGGTTTTGGAAATGGGAAAAACGTGCAGGCTAAAGCAAATTTTCTCTACAGAGATGGGAGATTGGCTTTGGGCTCAGTGCCCATGGAGAGATATTTAAGGGGGGGTCTGAGGCTTTCAAATGTTTTCGACATATCACTTCATGGCTTTGCTTGTTTATTTGGCAGGATGTAAATATCTGTGAAAAATTTAATAAAGTGCAGATAAAAATCTGCTTTAAAGAGATTCCCTTTTCAGATGCTGTTCAGCTGTTTGGTGACATTACTATGGCCTTTAAATTAGCGCCACAGATGACACAGCTGACTAGAGGGTTATTCTAATCAGTAGGGAGTCTCAAGCCATCATGAAGAAGATGCCCTCACGGACTCCAGTAACAGTTTTTTTCCTGCATTCTGAACTGCTCTTTTCCATCAAAAAGAAGAAAAAAGAGGGGGGGGAGATAAAGTTAAGCATTTCATGCAGCTTATTATTATGCCTGATGAGTCAGACAAAAACTGGTGAGGGAAAATATCTAGCAATAGAGGGGAATTGGCTGCTTCAGAGGACAAAACAGTTAAGTCAGACTATCTCTGGCATGCTCTCAATCACAACAGCCAGCAACTCTCCTCCTTGACTTTTTCCAACAGCTAACATCTCCCAAAGCTGCCACCGTGCAGTTCTAATGGTGTATGTTAAAAGCCATCACTGCTACCCTCTGTTGACTGGGAACACTCTGTTGTCATGTAGTTCAGAAATACCAGAGACTGAAAATAAAATGGCTCCTGGCAGAAAGTTATTCTGGAAGGCTTGCCTCTGACATATGTAGAAAAGGATGGGATATGTGGGTACTCACCCTATTGGAGTGTTCAATCCTCAAAGGATTAGTATTGAATAAGGGGGAAAGGGGGGCCACACTTGCTAGCTTCATCTCCCTGCTGTGTTCTTGCCTAGCACACATGCAGGGCAGGTTCCCTGCTCTATACCATACCCCCCACCCCTGAACACGTGGAGGGTGGTGGGACTGGGATGCAAAGAAAGGGGTGGGCGCAGATCTCTTGCCTATGCAATTCTAATGACATGAGGACAGATAACCAAGTTTAACATTTCAGCAATAGGATGTATCCATTTATACACAGAAGTGGGGTGAAATAATTTTCCTGGCCACATCACTTGGATTTAGTGCAGTTTATGCACACTGGCATCCTGGACAAAGGGGGATGTTTATGAACCCTGTGGAGATGTCTTGCCAGGGCTGGTCAGAGGAGGAAGGAGACAAGGGTGCAGGATTGGATCTTGAGGAGGGGCACAGTGGTCTGGGAGGCCCTGGTCTAGATACTGTAGAAGCAGACATGTAGGTTGTCATTGGGATAGCCCTGCCTTAGAGGCATTTGATGCCCTGACCAAGCATCAGAGCTGCCTGAGTTGAATCCAGTAGCACGCCATGACAGTAAAGCACACCTCACCCTCGAGGCTAGAGCAAATAGTGAGCAGGACAAGGATGTGGCAACGGCTACAATGGCACAAGCAGACCCAGTTTATTCATAGGAGTGTGTACTTGCTTGCCCAGGGGCTCAGGAAGACAACTAAGTGAATGACTGTGCCCACGCACACCCTTCAGGGGGCATGTCAGGGGTTGTGACAGTGTTATAGTTTATGCCTATCAATGTATCCTAAACTCTGTTGTAACTTCTGAACTGTGCAATTTATAACACAATCTATGTTGGGCCTTCAATAATAATCCATCTGAGGTCAAGAACTGAGTCTATGAGTGGGAGACAGGGCAGGTGGGATATAAACTACATGAAATAAAACAAGTGGGTTCATTATGTTTCAAGGCCTTATCACAGTTTCCTTTTCTAAGAATCATACATTTATTGGGAGGAGAAAGGAGAAGAAGGCTTCATAAACTTCTTCCCCCAAAGTATCCTGGGAACTGAACTTTATTCCTCACAGGCCTACAATTCCCAGAACCCTTAAAAATGCAATTCCCAGGATTCTTTGGGAAAAGCCATGTGCTTTAAATGTGTGACATTTATGCAGCCCAAGCATTCTAAACTGGAACATGAAGTTATTGTGGCATATAGAAGGATGATTTAGAACCCCTGTGTACCAAAAGAGGCACTGAGAAACTTAATTTGAAAGCTAGAATATTCATCTACCAGGTGTTTATCATTTATATCTACTGGGTTTCAAGCTCTTAACTTCCCATTGGAATTGGCCATGTTGCTATGTGTATTGTGGTTTGCTCCAATGGGATCCATCTCCAAAAGATATGTAGCCCCCAGCCTGTGCCATCTGGAGAAAAAATGTAGGAAAGCTGCATGCTAATCTTTTGCAGTAAACACAAGGAGTCCCGTGGCACCTTCAAGACTAACAAATGCATTGTAGCAAAAGCTTTCATGGACAAAAACCCACTTCACCACACATCATACATATTACCAAGTGGCCGCTACTCCACAAAAGTGAACATCACAGTTTATGTATTCACCTCTGCAGTGCCACAAAAGGTCTTGAAAGAAAGATGTTCATCAAGAAGAAAGAGTCTATCAGCAAAATATTATTTTCACTACAATCTTGTTTTATAATTTTGAAATGCTATGTGACATCGTAGTTGATCCTAAAAGACATGCTTTTAGATATCTAGAGCTGAGTTGAATCACGGGGGGGGGGGGGACCTTTACAAACATTTCTTGGTCTTTAAAAATATTGCCCACATTATAGTGTTTGTTTGGGGAAGAACCCAAGAGGTATCCTGTTCAGACCCGGGGCTGCGGGAGCCGGCAGGGGTGGAGGGCAAGAATAATCAGGCAAGTGGAGTCAGGCTCCTGTTGAATAACCTAGAAGACCACCAAGTATACAAGTGCTCCTAGCAAGCCTGGACCTCAACTAAGCTATGTTATTGTCTTGGGCAGACTCCGACTCCTCCCACGCTCTCACTCTTTACTGAAGAGTGCAGCACCTTTTAGGGATTGCACAGGGTTATATAGAATAGACTTCCCAGAGGAGGGGGTTCATCATCTTTGTGGTCTTCCTGGCATTCTTATTCATCCAGGCCTTGTAAATAGCTTAAGTAGTTTGGGCCATTGTTTTTGACATCTGTTTAAAGTAGTAGGAGATGCTGAGCCAGTGCAAGCAGGAACAGAGCAGGAAGAACAAGTAGCCCCCCCCATGGATTGTGGATTCTTAAGGGGATACAGTGGTGCCCCACAAGACGAACGCCTCGCAAGACGGAAAACCCGCTAGTCGAAAGGGTTTTCCGTTTTGGAGGCGCTTCGCAAAACGAATTTCCCTATGGGCTTGCTTCGCAAGACGAAAATGTCTTGCGAGTTCCTGCGGGGTTTTTTCCCTTTTTCCCCCCTTTTCCTAAGCCCTAAGCTGCTTATCAGCTGATCGGCTGATAAGCCGCTAAACCGCTAATAGCGCTAATCCGCTAAGCTGCCAATGGGCTTGCTTCGCAAGACGAAAAAACCGCTATACGAAGAGCCTCACGGAACGGATTAATTTCGTCTTGCGAGGCACCACTGTATTGATTAATATTTTTGTGAGTGCCACAGAAGATACCATTGGGCACACTGACACCTTTAGCTATCATGCTGGTGATTCCTGCCTTACTGGTTGATATGATTATCAAAGGAATAGAAGAAACCTTGGAAATTTCAAAACTGTACTGAAACAGCAACAGAGACAGAGACAGATCAAGGGGCAACAGTAGCAAAGAATTATGAACGACGGCTCAATGTGAAAGGAAGGGCATTTCAAAAGTGCGTTACAAAGTCCTTGAAAACCTTTTTTCCTTTAAATATTGCTCAAGGATTCTTTTCTTTAAAATAGTTGCAGTTGTAAGACACATGTGAAAACTATTTGAATGACTAGAAAATGAGTGGGCAGTTGCATGTGGATGCTAATCAATGCCCCCGCTCCCACAACTATCCAAATATATCATCATCTTGGAATGGAATGTAAGGACAAACAATATTTTCATGCAAAAGAATTACTTAGCTGAGACCAAATATAGGCATTCTATGCAACTGAATTAGGTCTGGCAGGGAAACATTATGATGGATATAAATCATGTATGTAACCACACATGTGTGTCTATATTATCTACATCTATTTTAAGTTATTTCCATGTTTCGTTTTACCTCTTTTGGAGTTCTCTAAATGTGTTAAAATCAAAAAGTGGTGAATTACATTCTGCATTTCAGACCACACTTTTCCCTTATGCATGGATGTTGGGGGAGGAGAGATGTCAATCATACTAACCAAGCATAGAATACTTGGAGGTTTGGGCCAAAAACTTGATTCCTGGTAAATACATATAGTTTTTGAAAGTAAGTACTGTTCAATATATTACTTCTGAAGAGAACTTTTTTCTTCTATAGCTCTGGCATGAAATTCCTTCAAGCTGTCTTTTCAGAAAGTACAAATGCAAATCAATTTTCTTCCCTTGCTGTCATGCTAAAAGGCAGCTCATGGAGAAAGATGCTTTAAATTATTATTATTATTAAATTACTAAACAAAGACAATCTGCAGGGCAAAATAAATTATTAAAAAAACTATGCTCAAAAGTAGCAAGTGCATCAACAAATGTCTGTTATTTCCATTGTCATCACCACATAAGAACAATGTTTACTGAACTGGACCAAATGATGCCTTTCACCAGCATTCTGACTTACAGAGTGGATATTGTCAGACACTTGAGAGGAAGTTAGTCATAACCTCTTGACATGGAGTGACTTCTGTTGTTGTTCACTCTTTATTGGCCATGACCAAGGGCCACTTTATCCAGCAAATTAACTTCCGCACCCACTGTTCCCCAATATTGATACTGATAACCTGCACTAACAGGACTCACACATCAGAAGGGTGTACACAGTTGGTTTATATTATTGCTCAACCACAGTGCTCCCTACAGATTTGTACCCTTGACTTCCAGTTCCCAAAATTCTCCTCAAACTCTCCCATCTTCTTCTTTGCAAATATTGTCAACATACTGTTTATTTCTTATATAATTTTATATATTGCCCCATAGATTACACTAAAATTAGGCTGCAGCTGAACAACTGGGACACCATTATCCTTTGCATGTGAGAAAGCCCAATATTGAATCTGAATGATTTCTGTTCATGCCTGCTCACTCAATATACTTTGCAGGCCATTCATGCTTTATTGCATGGCACCCAACAATTTATTCTATACACTTGTTATGCCTGGAAATAAAAACTGGACTCATAACTGCAAGCAGCTATTCAAAGTGCTAGCAGGAGCCATTTAAAGCATGGGTAGGCAAACTAAGGCCTGGGGGCTGGATCCGGCCCAATTGCCTTATAAATCTGGCCCACGGATGATCCAGGAATCAGCATGGTTTTACATAAGTAGAATGTGTGCTTTTATTTAAAATGCATCTCTGGGTTATTTGTGGGGCATAGCAATTCGTTCTTCTTCTTCTTCTTCTTTTTCAAAATATAGTCTCCACAAGGTCTGAGGGACAGTGGACCGGCCCCTTGCTGAAAAAGTTTGCTGACTCCTGATTTAAAGAAACAAAACAAAAAGGGATAACTGCACATGGCTTGGGTATTGCTGAGACAATTTATGATTACTCGTTTAAAGAAAGTCATTAAAATTAGCAATCAGTGTAATTAATCAATTAAATTTTTAATTATACAGATCAGAACTCCTATCCTTAATTAACAGTTGAGGATGATAAACAGAGAGAAATCAGGACCAGAGACACATGAAGAGCCAATACAAACACATCAGTCCAGTTTTTGTCCCAAAATTTCTTAAACAAGAATCCTCCAGGTGGCTTTTCCTTCTATGTGTATCTAAAGCTAGGAGACTATTTCCCTTTCATTGTAAGATCATGGGTTTTCATACTAAGAAACAGGCAACTGCATCCAACAGTGTGGAATTGAAATCAATGCCAATATGTCTCTTAACTGGAGAAGGGGAGTCTCCAGGTGCATGTGGGGTGGACAAGAGAACATTCTCCCTCTCTTGGGGACATTCCTGAACAACAATTTTAAACTAAGGACATCGGGCTAAATTTTAATAAAGGTCAAAACAGGGCTGGAAAAGACTCATGCTTGCAGACCAGGACAGCTGCTGTCAGGGAGAGCAGCTTTTCCCTACCTGGTCCCTTCCTGATGTTTTGGACTACGGTTACCAGCATCCCTGTTCTGGCCATGCTGGCTGGGACTGATGGGAGTTGGAGTCCAACAACATTTGGAGGACACCATATTGGAGGACGCTGATATAGATGCCACTCAGCTAGTTTTACTATTATGATTATGATGATGATGATTATTACCCCGCCCATCTGGCTGGGTTTCCCCCACCACTCTGCCTTCAGTAGAAGCTGTGTAGACTGTATTCCAGCGAATGCCATAAATTAATTGTTTGTTAATTAAAACTGGTCACCTGCAAGGAAGGAGTGCTTATTTATGATAGGCACCAGCCATACTGTTAAGGAGGTCAAAATATGGGCTAATACAGTGGTGCCTCGCAAGACGAAATTAATTCGTTCCACGAGTTGTTTCGTCTTGCGATTTTTTTCGTCTTGCGAAGCACGGATGCACCCTGGTACTGTATTATGAACATTATTACAGTACTCCTTTTATAATGGGATAGCGGGCAAAGCACAAAGCGGGTCGCTCCCCAGCAGGAGGCGTTTCCCCAGCCTGGAGGATCTGTTGCCGGGAAGAGGCAAAGACACCCCCTCCCACCTCCCCACGAAAACAGCCCCCCTTCCTCTGTCGCCAAGCCTTGCCGCGTCTTCGCTCCGCCAAACTGCGTCCCACATCAAAGCCCCAGCCCGCTCCTCTCCCTCTCTCTCCACGAGGTGCCAAAGGAAGTTCGAGCCCAGGAACCGAGGGCGGACGCACGAAGTGCCCGGCGCGGACTCTCCCTTGCTCCCCCCGTTACCTTGTGCCACGCCGCCAGGCTCCCCACAGTCTCGGCAGCTGCTCCCGGCTTCTTCCCACCCCCGCAAAGGCACCTTCACGGTGGCCCAAGCGCAGTGGATGCCTCCTCCTCCTCCTCCTTGGTCTCCCTCCTCCTGCCTTCGCGCAGTTAGGGCAAAATGGAGCAGCCACGTGGGGAGGGGGAGAGAGAGAGAGGCGGCGGCGGCGGCACAGAGACCCAGCCAGATCCGCTGGATCCCAGCCCACCTGCCTCCTCTGTGCCCTCTCCAGAAGAGGATCCCTCTGCGTCGTTCTGCTAGATCGCGCTTCTGTTGCGCCCAAGTCCGTTATTTGTTCTTTGGCTCCTTCTGCAGTCTTTCTTTCGTGTGCTTTTACGCACACGCTCTGTCTCCGGAGTGTCTGTCTCTCTCTCTCTCTCTCTCTCTCTCTCTCTCTCTCTCTCGTATCGGGTTACTCTGCTCGGAACTCAGGACTAATTGTCGTGCTCGCGATCGCGCTTGGAAGAGATTTGCTCCCGCTCTTTTCTTGCCTTGCGTTCATTCACGGAGCGAGACGCTCTCCTTCCCCAAGGCTGAAACTGGAAAAGGTAGGTCGCTCCCTCGCTCGCTCCCTGCCAGCCCAGTTCCCACTTCAAACTTGGTACAGTATTACAGTAATGGTTTTAAGAAAAAGGAAACAAACTCGCAAGATGTTTCGTCTTGCGAAGCAAGCCCATAGGGAAAATCGTCTTGCGAAGCAACTCAAAATCGAAAAACCCTTTCGTCTTGCGCGTTTTTCGTCTTACGAGGCATTCGTCTTGCGAGGTACCTCTGTATTTTGAATTACAGTCATTGGTAGAAACATCTCTAAATAGATGTTAGAAAACTGCTTCTGCCTGGCATTGAGAACTGTGGATGAAGAAATCCACAGCAGAGGAAACAATATCCTCTATAGACATAATTAAGTGAATTGCTTTAATACAGTTAAAACTTTTAACCTTCACAATATTTGAAACGGATACAAGAACTGCTTCTATTTAAAGTTTGTATGAACAGTCTATGCTGCACTAAAACTTTTACAGTGATGTAAACCATTGAAATAAATTATCTTAATTTGGTCAGATCTATATTCATTAACTGTATTACCCACCAAGGGAATAAAAGACAAATTTTAATTCTACTAATGTATTTCACTTGTGCATTCGTTTGGCACTATAGTAATTAAGGGCACTGTTCAACAACGTTCCCTCACTCTTCACTTAGGCTGAAGTCCCAGTGGGACAACAGCAAAAATTTGGCCTAACTGTGAAATGTTGAGCTTGTAATAATTTTAGGTGTGGAAATATTAATTTTGTGAGCCTGAAACATATATTCTGAAGCACTCTAAATATTTATCTTTTGGTGCCCTTAAGCACTGTGAATTAGAACATTTACGTAATCAGGAAACAGTGCAACATTCAGAGTATACAAATAACGAAGAATCATTACATTATGAACCAGCCTCACCAAACATCAGATGGAAATTCACTGAGGAGTCATGATGCAGACTCAAAAGCGATTTTTTAAGAAGAAAAGGGGGGAAACATAGGGATTTGCAATTCAAATATGCCCAATGGTGAGAAAAAATAATAATAAACCATATTTAAAAGATTGATCAATGTGACTCGTTTAAAACAAGTTTTTAAAAGTAAACAGTTCATTGGCTGATAGCATTTCAGTGCCACTGACCCTCTTATAAACAATTACCATGTAGATTTTTACAATGAAAACAACCTGTACTTATTGGAAGAACTAATATGGTGCTCTACATTCTTCTAATGTTTTCCTATAAGTATGCATGTGAACTATAGTTTTGTTTAGACAAAGAAATTGTTTCTAGCTGTTAAATAAATTACTCCTGCTTTTTTGGCTCCAAAAGGCTAGTATTCAACCCAACACACCTTTTCAGGTTGTCTACTGATCCATGTTTTAATTATCTACAAATTTTGTTTATGTAAGTTATGTACAGGAATGGACCAATACATTTTGTTGCCTAAAGCAAAGCCATTCTGCATACAGAAGCCAACTGGACTGACAGCTGAAATGGACTTCAATGCTGGTGATGGGACAACATCCTCTACTGTGCTTGAGGGCAGCATACTAGCTAGTTTTAAGAGTGCAGGACAGGCCTTGTGGTACACAGAGCTTGCCCTCCAACACCTTCACTCACTACCATCAATGGCCACCATCTGCCATGTGAGAAAGAAGAGAAGCATCTTCATATTTTATATCATTTATTTGCCTTTGCCCTTTAGAACTGTAAGACACCTTGGGGTTCTTGGTAGAAAGCCAGTAAATAAATGAAATAAATAAATACCTCACCTCGGCTCCCTGTCTCCCATGTCATGCACACTGCAATAGGGGAGAGTACACAAGCCCAAGGCTCATACTTATAATGCTAAACTGTGGTTCAGGGTTTTAAATAGACCTCTTGGAAGCTGGTGATCGGTGGTGAATTTACTGCCTTAGCACACACTTGTTTAAATGACAGCAATATTCTTCTCAGGTTGCTTAAATTGGCCAGGGCTATTAGCTGCTGTATCGCCAGCCTGTGGTAACATAGTTGGATAAGGAGAAAAAATGCATTTTCTAACCATGACATCACTGACACTACAGCTTCTGCGCTCTGAAGGCTGTCTGTTGTCATAACAGGTGGAGATTGCATTGCAGGGGAGGCAGACTTACATATTCAAAGTAGAGCTGAGCTTCAATTTCTCAGAAAATAGTATTCTGAAACATTTTTATAAGGGGGACGGTTTCCCTGAAAAAGCATGCAATTTTGCAGCATTTCAAGGGGCCATTTTTGCTGAGCCCAAACTAGACACTTGGCAAGTGCAACCCCTGAAATATTCTAGTCAATAATTCAATACTAACTTTCACTAAATAGGTCTGTCTGAGATTCCTCCAGAATGAAGAAAGGGCCCATAGATTATAAAAAACCATATAGATACATAGATAGGTAACTAGATATGATTCCTGCAGGTAAAGAAAGAACAACCCAGGAACCTCGCACCTCATTCAAAAGCTTCAGTTCTCCTTAACATCTAGAAAATAGAGAAGTTCACCCAGGGATAGCATTTAGCTGTTCCTAGTGTACCTCTCTCTGGTTTTAACAATCAAGCGTGTGCCACTTAGCTGCAGTAGGCTATCTTGCAATCTGATCCTTGCAGGAATATGATGGATTGTTGGGTTATTGCTCTGGATCTGTAACTGCTGCATGAAGAATCTCGACATTTGGATAGCCAGTCTCCTCACTGCATATGAAGCTGGCAATATACTGTAGTTATTTCTAAAGCAAGTAGTGTTTTTCACAACAGGCTTGAGTAAAAGACTGCTTCACTCTTTCCTTAAAATTATTTCTGAAGAATTAAACACTATTATACACCACTAATGTCATTCCTGGAAGAGATCTATAAAATTTTACATGACTTATAGAATACACAAGCACCCTTAATATACAGAGTGCCTGTGTATTCTGTAACTCATGAGCTCAACATATTTGCAGCCAAGAATGGCAAAGAAGCTAATCTAGGATGCATCATTTTATGGGGTAGAATTAAAGAAAACCTTTATCTCAGAGCATTCATGCTTTCTTCAACAAGTGTGCTTTGTTATATAATGTGGGGCAATACATATATTCAAGCATATTTTCCTAACCAGCAACTACAGATGCTACTCTCTAGTTCACCAGGCTTCAAAAAATGGGCTTCCAATTATTTTACATTACTGAAAATTGTGATAATATGCACCTGAGTGGACAAAGGAGCACACACACACATTTTCAAATGCTTTTTCAGTGATCAGATGATGAGGTCCAGAGTAGTGTAATGAACAGCAGCAATTTCTTTATATAAAGGCTAGCTCTATTCTCTTAATAAGTCCCTCTCTGCAGCCTTATGCATGTTTGTTCATAATGGTGCTGAAGAAATGGACAATCTGCTAGGAGAGCCTGCACTGACAGTGAAAAAAAAATCTGAAATTCACTGCAAAATGAGGAAAGAAGATGTAGTCTCTTATTCCTTCCCACAAAATAGAACTTCCATGCTGTGAATTTAAGAGCCACTATGGAGCACTGGTTGTCTTGTCAGGCTACAACTGGGAAGACCCAAATTCAAATCCCCACTCACTGGGTGAACTTGCATCAGTCACTAACTTTTAGTACAGTGATAGATAACATGGTACCATCCAGATATTTTTGAATATCACTCCCATGATCCCTGATCATTGGGCTGGAGCTGATAGGAGTTGAAACCCAACAACAACTAGACAGGACTTGAGTGTCATTACATAACACAAAACATAGGTAGAGAGTTTCCTGGGGCATCCAGAGTTGTACAAACTTAGTGTAACATTGCAGGATTAAAGCCAAGTCACAGGGGTGGAAGGGACTCCCTCGGGAGGTGGTGGACTCTTCCTTCATTGCAGGTTTTTAAGCAGAGGTTGGATGCTCATCTGTCATGTAGGCTTAAATTGAGATTCCTGCATTGTAGGAGTTGGACTAGATGACTGTTGGGGTCATCTAGCTCTACAATAATTCTATGATTCTAATTAGGCCTTGCTGAAAAAGAGAAAAGCCTGATCCTCTGCAGAAAATACAGAAATAGATATTGAGTTCACCACAAGCCAAATAGGCTTGCTGGCTGGCTCCCATTCATTCACACTGGATGATTAATAGATGAATTACAAGCATTGTTTGTGTAAGATCCTATAATGGGTTCCAGGGATCAACTGGATGAGTGCAACCTCCTGCTTGTGGCTAGCATTTGCTTGGGTCAGCATTGGCTCATCATTTATAAAGCATAGACAAGCTAAGTAAAAGCAAGTACTCTTTAGCCACAGAGCAAGCCTAGTTTGAACAACTAAGACACTACAGCGGGCCTGGTGTAAAGTCATTGTTTGCCAAAATAGATACACAAAGTCCATCACCCCGGGCACACTACTTAACTACTATGCCTAATAATGGTTGATAGACCTAGACCACCTGAGTTTCTCTGAGCTGCAGCTCAGTGGTGGAGCATCTGTGTTGAATGCAGAAAATCCCAAATTCAATCCCTGGCAGCTCCAGGTTAGGCAGGTAAAGACCCTGCTCTGAAACTGTGGAAAGCCACTGCCAGTCAGTATAGCTAAATGGGCTGATCGTCCAACTCAGTGTAAGGCAGCTTCCTATGTTCCTACACCCCTCTTTAAAGTTGTTTAAGCCAGTAAGTCCCCTTCATGGATCATGAGCTATGTCGTGCAGGGCCACCCAAGACGGACAGGTTATAGCTGAGAGTTTAGACTAAATGTGATCCACCTGGAGAAGGAACTGGCAAATCACTCCAGTATTTTGCCCAGAAAACTCCATGGACATGAAAAAAGGAGAAGCTTTGAGAAGAAAGTGAGTATTTCCAGGGCATGCTCTGGTTCATGGAGTCACAGGGAGTCGAACATGACTAAGACGACTAAACAACAACAACGATCGCTATAATCACTTCTACAGCAGTGAATTCCATGCACTTCATAAAGTAGTACGTTATTTTATGGGTTCTGAATCCACTGTCTGTCTATTTATTGGGTGCCCAAAATTCCTATTATTATGAGAAAGAGGGGAAAGTTGTCACTCCCACTTTTTTTTCTGCCATGCCAAACTTTATAAAGCTCTGTCATGTTTGCTCTTATTCACCTTTTTAAAAACAACAACAAATAATAATTTAGTCTTTCCCCCATGGAAAGATGTTCCAGTCCTTGATCATTTTGCTTGCCCTATTCGAGTAGTAAAATAAATTTCATGGGATAGGGAGAGTAAAACTGTGTAGACGGCATTCCAAGCACAGTTCCACCCCAGATTTATATAAATTCACTATGACACAAGCCATTTTATTTTCAATCCAGTTTGTAATAATCTCTAATGCTGAATTTTCTTCCTTCTCACTGCCACTGCAGGCACTGAGGTATTCATCACCACCCCAATACCTTTTTTCTGAACTGTCACAGCAAATTGAGTTCCCATAAACATATGTATAAGTTTATCGCTTCATTTCAACATGAATCATTTTACACTTATTACAATGAATCTCATTTGCTATTTTGTTTCCCATTTGTCCAGGTCTGGAGATAATCCTTGAGGATGATTTGGCATCATCCACAAACTTGAGCACATTTAAGAGTAAGTCAAAAAGGGCTCCCAATAATGCAAAGTGATCTCGCATCAAATAGGGTGCTGGCCAGATTAGAAACAGTGTGCACTGCATCTGATCTGATTAGACCATAAACATCTAAAAACACGCCTGGAAGGTAAAGATAATGATCTGGGCCATAGCAAGTGGCCAAGCTTGCTGACTGATATCACTGGCTGTGCACAGTAGTAATCAATATGTCTGTTTAGATGAAAATTCACCCCTGAGACCCTATATCCTCACGGCTAATTCAGGAGAAACTTTTTGGCTCCCTCTCTTCCTTCCCATAACTTCTCCAATATGTTAATGCAGGACCATCCAGTTTAATTAAGTCCACCCCTTGGTGAAGAGAAAAATAAGAAGGGTGGTGGAAAAGTGAGGACGGGAACATGCCATAACTGTCACAGGGCGAAGTACCACCAGAAATGGCCCAATGTGTTTACAAGAGAGAGCACCTTAAATATAAATTTGTTAAGTAATCCAAATTCCACTAAACAAATGCAAGACAGACATATCATATTAAACACTTTAAAAAATGTATGCATTAAATATTTAAAACATATAGGAAGGGGGAGGGAAAGGGTTAAAACCAGGAATTCTCCCTGCATCTGGTCTATCATTTACAAGCCTCATCCTCACCCTCCACAGTGTTATGCTCCATTCTGCTCTCATTATAGATTTGCTTCTACTGTTCATGCCCTGTTAAACAATTTCAGTTTAATTAATTACCCCACTGATATGAAATCACCAAAGGATCCTTCGTTTCTAGGTACATACAGACTCATTAACATCAAATTTAATAGATCTTTAAGGGGGGGGAAGCCCACGCACACAAAAAAGATACTCAGAAAAAGAGGTGAAAAGATCGCTCTGTTAAGCAACACCATTCAAGTATGTTTTGATATCACTGCTGATCTCAACAGCAATTGTGGGCTTGGAAATGCACAAAATGCAAAGCTATCAGAAATATGTAAATGGAATACCTTTTTTAAAAAAAGAAGACCACTCTTAAAAACTCCCAGTTCAACTTGCGTTGAAAGATGGATTTCTAATTTAGTGTTAACAATAAGAAACCAATAATATAGACTAGGTGGCAGCTGACAGAATTTTCACTCTGAGCATCAGCTCTGCAAAATCAGGCGTTAAGATGCCAGAAGTACTGTACAGCAGTCTCATATAATCCATGTATTGGTACATTGTACTACTTCAGACTGTGTATGGGGAATTGAAACCTGAATGCTTTCCCATGTAAACATCTCCTGGCTGGTTGCAAGGCTGGTCTCATTGCAGCCCATTGTATCAGCATAACAAAGATTGTGCAGGAGGAAGAGAACTAAATTCAGCCAGTATTACAGAGAGAAGCAGAGCTTTTTTTCAGCCGGAACTCACTCAGTTCCAGCACCTCTCAGGTGGGTACCCATTGCCATTATAAGAGAACAAGTGAGGTGTTCATTCTGAGTACTGGCACCTCTTTATTTAATAGAAAAATAGCACTCGATAGAAGGATTTTAATCCTTAATCCATAAATACCAGTTGTATATGTGCTGGGATGTTTTTTTTTTGGGGGGGGGGGTTATCAAATGGAAATTACCCTACCTGCAGTCTGTAATAGTACAGTCCTATAACAGATGCATTGCACAATATTGTGTTTCAGCTCTAACACTGATCATCCTATGCACCAAGGGTTACCACCATAGCACTCATTGGCACACATGCACCCACAGGGACGTACCCTGGTTCCCACAGGATCTCCTCACCCATCCTGAAATGGCTTGAAAAAAGCATTCTATTC
The DNA here is from genome assembly GCF_964252035.2 of Podarcis erhardii. NCBI lineage: Eukaryota > Metazoa > Chordata > Lepidosauria > Squamata > Lacertidae > Podarcis > Podarcis erhardii. Next base: position 15,277,050 of record NC_138513.1, on the reverse strand, counting down.
TAGCCAACAGAATAGGTTGCCATGTGTGCTTAGCTGCAGCCTGCGTGCTGTGTGATGCTCACAACAGTGTCTCCAGTCTGAAATGTGAACATGGGCCCAAAAGATAGCACTGCGTCCAACTTGTTTTCTGTTAAAATATTACCATATCCTTCCAACATGACCCAACAGGATGCCCACACTAACACCACCACCATTTAAAATATAAGTAAGGGCACACGGCGTTGTGTGTGCATGCATAAATAAAGGTTTGATTATCTAAAGACACGCATGTTACCTGTTCTTGTCTCTCCAGCCATTTATCTACCATAGGGTGGGTGGCACTTAGTGAAGAGCGAGCATTGTCCCTCTGAAACTGGGTAGACCAGCTACTGGTGTCTCGTGGGAGGCTTCTGTAATTTTCATCTTTCTGTTTCAAAACAAAAACAGGGAAGAAGGTGATACAATTTAAAAGCAAAACACAATAACACTGTCTAAGGGCACTAACCATGCAGCAGGTTTTCAAAAGAATGACACACCAGAGACAGACTGGAAATGAAACAGAATGTATCATTTCCAAGTTTAGGTCTCTATAGAACACTAGCACTGCAAGTCTACGTGTGGCACTTTTATAGCCAGTGTGTCCTAGGGGCTGTTAAAATGCAATATGCATTTGCACACTCACAGGCTGCTATGTTTTCCCTACAGCAGTTCCGGAAAACTCATGTGCAAAATGGACCTTCTCTTTAAAAAGTTATAGCAGTGGTGCAAACGCTATGGCGAGTGTGTTAGCAAACTCTGCAGGTGAGTGTGTGTGTTAGAACCTGTGTTACAACACACCAGGGGCTTCTAACAGCTTCAAATAAGGTGTAGCTATTAAGATTTAAGGCAGGCAGAGATATAGAAAGTGGGGTTAGTTTTAAAAGAATATAGAAATTTTTTTTAAAAAAAAACAAAACCCTGACAGACTAGTCTTCAATCAATAGGAATCTTGAAGTGCTTAAACATGTGGCAGAGTATCTATGCTTACAGGTTAAGCCTGGATTCTGCTACCAGAAAAGGACAGACACAGTTCCTCTGGGAAAGAAAGGGCAGAAACAAGTTTTTCTCAAATCATGTTTATGTTGAATCCAGAGAGAAGAGAGAAGGGTCCAGCAAATGGGGAAGGATAACAATCCTGCTTGGGACAAAAGCAATCCTAGTACAATCTCTTTTGTGTTGAGTTACCGTATTTTTCGCCCTATAGGACGCACCGGCCCATAGGACGCACCTAGTTTTCAGGGGGGGAAATCAAGGGAAAAAATATGATTTCCCCCCCGCAGCTCTGGGAGCAGCGGACAGGCTGCACGCAGCCTGTGCACTACTCCAAGACCTTCTTCCTGCTTTTGCGGGAGGTGGCGTAATTCCCCCACCTCCCGCAAAAGCCCACAGGAGCCGCGCGCGACTCCTGCGGGCTTTTTGACCAGGAGGGAGAAGAGACTGAAACGGCCAGTCAGTCCCTTCTCCCTCCTTGGGGAAAAGCCCCCAAGAGCGGCACGCTCTTTAAAGGTTGCGCGGCTCCTACGGGCTTTTCTACGAAAAGCCAGCAGAAGCTACACAGCTGCTTTAAAGAGCGCCCGGCTTTTGCCTGCTTTTGTGGGAGGTGGGGGAATTCCCCCATCTCCCGCAAAAGCCCACAGGAGGGAGAAGGGACAGACTCCGCCAGTCCTTGGGGAAAAGCCCCCAAGAGCTGCGCGCTCTTTAAAGGCTGCGCGGCTCTTGCCGGCTTTTCTGCGAGGCGGGGGAATTCCCCCACCTCCTAAAAAAGCCAGCAGAAGCTACACAGCTGCTTTAAAGAGCGCCCGGCTTTTGCCTGCTTTTGCGGGAGGTGGGGGAATTCCCCCATCTCCCGCAAAAGCCCACAGGAGGGAGAAGGGACAGACTCCGCCAGTCCGTCCCTTCTCCCTCCTTGGGGAAAAGCCTGCTTTCCCCACCGCCAGCCTCCAAGCCGGGTTGGAGAGTAGCAGGAAGGCTTCGCGCACCTTCCCACTGCCCCCCATCCTCTGGGGCTGGCCATGGGGGAAGCGCTGCTTTCCCCACTGCCAGCCTCCAAGCCGGTTTGGAGAGTAGCAGGAAGGCTTCGCGCGCCTTCCCACTGCCCCCCATCCTCTGGGGCTGGCGATGGGGGAAGTGCTGCTTTCCCCCACCGCCAGCCTCCAAGCCGGGTTGGAGAGTAGCAGGAAGGCTTAGTGCGCCTTCCCACTGCCCTCCATCCTCTGGGGCTGGCCATGGGGGGAGCGCTGCTTTCCCCACCACCAGCCTCCAAGCCGGGTTGGAGAGTAGCAGGAAGGCTTCGTGCGCCTTCCCACTGCCCTCCATCCTCTGGGGCTGGCCATGGGGGGAGCGCTGCTTTCCCCACCGCCAGCCTCCAAGCCGGGTTGGAGAGTAGCAGGAAGGCTTCGTGTGCCTTCCCACTGCCCCCCATCCTCTGGGGCTGGCGATGGGGGAAGCGCTGCTTTCCCCACCGCCAGCCTCCAAGCCGGGTTGGAGAGTAGCAGGAAGGCTTCACGCGCCTTCCCACTGCCCCCCATCCTCTGGGGCTGGCGATGGGGGAAGCGCTGCTTTCCCCCACCGCCAGCCTCAAAGAGCAGACTCTCCTGGCTTCAGCAGAAGCAACACGAAGCCTCCGGAGCGCAGGCTTCGGAGGCTTCGCATTGCTATCGCTGAAGCCAAGGAGCCTGCATTCGCCCCATAAGACGCACACACATTTCCCCTTCATTTTTGGAGGGGGAAAAGTGCGTATTATAGGGCACAAAATACGGTATATATCTATGGTGCAAACCTTAAAGCAATAAACAAAGCACTCTGCCTATTTATGTGTGCCCCCTCTGATACATATGGGGTTCTGGTCCCCAGACTGAAGCACAATAAATATAAAAACAGGATTAAGGTTGTATTAAAATGCACAATGGGGAAACAAGAGGCAAAGTAGCAAGTCATGGAAAAGGCCCTCCATGGTGGAAAGGGAGCTGTCTGGAATTTAATAGTCATCCAAAGGCCTTGACAGAAAGCAGCAGGTCAGGTGTGTGGCAGAATATTGCTTCTCGTTCCATTTCCTCTTTGTGTCAAAAACATATCTGCAACTGCTAAGAGCCAACAGCAACTATTTAAATCATCTGATGTGGTGCAAAGCCATAGCAAAATCACAGTTGGGAAAAAGAAATATGACTTGACGTGAGGGGAAACCACTTTAAACCATAATTTATTGATGTGACCTTGTCATATGACAGATCCCCAGCTTCTCTGACTGAGCAAATGAGCATCCTTGCAAGGAAGACCGGGTGGATAATGAACTCCCACTACTATATTGATTGGCAATTACCATTTTCTATACATACTTCTCCAACAAGGCTACATAATCCTATTCTATGCAAAGAATAAACCTCCAGACAGCTACTTTTAAATTACCGTATTTTTCGCTCTATAACACGCACCTGACCATAACACGCACATAGTTTTTAGAGGAGGAAAACAAGAAAAAAATATTCTAAATGAAACAGTGGATATATGATTTTTGTGGTTCATGCTGTGGTCACAGACATGTGATCTGACGGTGAGTTTGGGGTAGCCCAATGCAAAAATCCTGAGGATCCATGTGGATCCATGCTTTGTAACCACGTTTTTGCGCCATTGCGACCCCATGAAACAGTGGGTGCGTGTGTGTTTTGGTGCAGGCTGTAGCCATGGATATGCTATGTGATCTGATGGTGAATTTGGGGTGACCTAGTGCAAAAATCCTGAGGATCCATGTGGATCCGTGCTTTGTAACCACGTTTTAAGTGGGGAGGGAAGGAAAAGAACTCAAGGGACAAGGAGCTCGCGTGGGGGGTGTGGAGAAGGATGCTGCTGATAATGCAGGAGAGGCTCCTCTCCAGCTTTGCTCCTTTAGAACAAGCAGGCTCTGCGTCTCTCCCTCCTCCCCGGCAAGGAAACCATGATAGTAACCACTCTGAGACAAATCAAGAAAAATTGCGACCAACACTCTCCCCCAAGCGCAGTGAGGTCAAAACACACACACACGCAGAGAGGGAACTGGCCCTAAAGTCGCAGGGCGCTGGGGGAGTGAACGGGAAGCAAGAGAAGGAGAAGGAGCCCTCACACACACAGAGACACACAGAGTGTCAATTCTAAAGTCGGAGGGACAGCGCAGGGAGAGTGACGGGAAGCAGGAGGAGGAGAAGGAGCCCTCTCTCTCTCTCACACACACACAGAGTGTCAATTCTAAAGTCGGAGGGACAGCGCAGGGAGAGTGAAGGGAAGCAGGAGGAGAAGGAGCCCTCTCTCACACACACACAGACACAGAGTGTCAATTCTAAAGTCGGAGGGAGAGTGCAGGGGCGCAGGGAGAGCGAAGGGGAAGCAGGAGGAGGAGAACTATAGCTCAAGCACACACACACACAGCCCCTACAGTGGCTAATCCAAAATCGGACAGCAAAAAACTGCAGGCAGGGACAGAGAGTACGGTTTTTTTTAAAAGCAGCCAACCCCGCTCTGCTTCTCTCCCTCCTCCCGGCTAGGCTGGCTGAAAAGCTTCGCTGCTACTTAGCAGCTCTGTGGGGAGGAGAGAGGAACATAGAGGACGGGTTTTTTTAAAGCAGCCAAGCCCGCTCTGCTTCTCTCCCTCCTCCCGGCTCGGCTCGCTGACAGGAGCCGCTTACACCTGCTTTGCTGTTTCAAAGCAAGCCACGGACTGCTCACAACTGCAGCAGATTCCCCCGCCATCTGTAGGCATTCGCTCCATAACACGCACAGACATTTCCCCTTACTTTCTAGGAGGAAAAATCTGCGTGTTATGGAGCGAAATTTACGGTATCTCAGAATATTGGGAATCTCAAAGCACACATATGTATTTCAGTTCTACATCTAACTATGGACTACAACCTATTTTTGTAGAAGGTTAGACCTTTCTGTGTAAGAGCTAAGGTCTAATTCCCACTGAGCTGTACCACATAAAGATGTGGGAAGATTTCTAATGAGTTCTCTGCATATGAAGCAGCAACATGTAGCCTAAAATAGTACAGCCCTGCCACAAGTTGACCACCCAGTGAGAACTAGGTCTTACCAAATAATTTGTAATCTCAGCACAAGACCTTGTACAGCCTCTAACTTTTGAAAAGTGGGGGGGGGGACAAATTATAGTTGGCTAGCAGGAGCTAGGGCAGACAAAAAAATGAATCTGGAACCTGGGGACCACCAATGAGCTGTGAATATTGCATTCTGTCCCTTGCTCATGGGCTCTCATGCATGGACTTTTCCATCTCCAACAAGAACTTTCTGCAAGTGTTCTTCTTCTGTTTGTGTGATGAGACAGTGTGGACATGCTAACTAGAGCTTCTCTGTGTTCCAAATGATTTTTCCTACTGGCATATTATTCATATCCCACAGCGGGTAAGTAGGTGGGACTCTGTGTAGGGTTGATATTATATATGGCAAAACAAAAACAAGAACAGATTAGTGCTTTGCCATACAGATCTCATTCTGACAATTATTTGATGTGTAGGTTATAAACAGTGTTGATGTTTGAACATGCAAGTTTTTTATTTGTTATAAATGCTGTTTTCCTGGGCTATATGTTTGTCGCAGGTCAAGAGAAGCAGACAGGAGGAAGGGATGTCCAGGCAGGATTTTTGGTTCTGGATTTTCGAAGGGCATTAGGAACATTCTTCTACCAGCTGTTTATCCAGAACCATATTATTTGCGCTGCTGCATGGATATTTCCACTAAAATTGTGAACAACGGCTTACCAGGATGGTGCAACTATGCAGGTTCCCAGACAGAGCTTAACCATGAGCCCTGGCTCAGATGGCATGCTCAGTCAAAACTTGGCTTAGTTCAGTGTGACACAAGATTTCAAAAGACCTGGGAAAGGCAAAGTGGCTGTGAGTGGCTCTGGGAGTTTGGATGATCATGCAGTCCTGGTTGTTGGAGAATGCGCTGGGGGTGCCGCTGCAGCCCCAAACTCTGAGTGTCCTCTGGTATGCGCAGCTCTGGAAAAGGCATTTCCCCTCTTCTCCAGTGTGCTTCAGAGACATATATCAAATGATATATGCACACTAATCTTCTAGCATAACACAGCAAGAAGCATGAGACATCGTAGAGCTAATCTACGTAATTATTTACACACTATGTACAGACAAAGGAATCATGGTGTTTTCTCTCTCTCTCTCTCTCCAAGAGGGAAACAGACAGAAGTAAAAGCAAAAGTACAGTACAATAGTACATACAGCGGAAGAGACTGTCTACCGTTCCCACACTCTTCCCAGCAAAGAGAGACAGACAGTCAGACAGACAGACAGACAGACAGACAGACTCTTTTCATCATGCTATCAGCAGGTTTCCCCTAACATACAGGTGAGAATAGTTGAAGGACCAATATGCAATTAAACAACAACAACTCCCACCCCAGCAATTTTCATCATGACCTTTGAGACAAAGGCCACTTTGGAGAAATTCTCTTTACTCAGCATGTCAGGCACATGTTTCAAGGCTTCCTCTATAATGGGGACATAGAGACTAATTGTGTCAGTCAGCGAGTGACTTGTTACAAGTGTTTGTATATATTAAATAAGACGGACACCATTGCTTGGCAGTCTCTATTCCCCTCTGGGTAGATTCAGTTTATTTTATCATTCTACAGTGCAATTTAACACTCTGCCTATTTCCAGATGATTTTAGAGCCATGACCTTGTAAACTAAAGCAGACAGGACAGGTGATGTCCCCACGACATACATAAGAGAGGGGCCAGCTCCAATGGCACAATATCAAGGATCTATTAGTCTTTTATGTACGCCACCGTAAAGATTGCTCCAATACAAAATGGTTAAGGGAGGATGAAACAGGAAGAGTATTTTTAAAATAATAATTTATTTCTAATAATTAGGGAGTCAAGAGGGGGAGAAAGCATTTATCTCAGATTCTTCGATGAAAAGTAGGACCAGAAAATTTGCATTCTGAGAAAGACATTGGGAAAAAATGACCACTTGTTACCCATCCTGATTATCAAAACCCTTTCAAAACCGCCTGCCTCTGCAGCTCTATGAGTAAAACTAATCTCTTACGCATAAAGAGTAGAGGATTAGATAGCAATGCTGTGAGAAGATAGCAGACCCTTTCATAAGCCAGTGCTGTATTTTAACTCCAATGCCCTTACACTCATAAAAAGCTCACCATCCCAGGTTAAATGTGTTTCCCTGATACTTTTGAATGATAAACTGACTAAAGCCAAAAAGTTTTACAGAAAAGGCAATTATTAAGGTCAGTCGTGATAAATGGCTCTTCCACTAAGCAACCAATATTCTGCTTCGACAGTCGGCAGTAGAGAATCTGAACCATACCTGGAGAATAAAGTAAAAGTCAAAATGCCACAGTCATTTTATCTTGTTTACAAAGGAACCATCACAAATGAGATGCTGCTTGGCTTTGTATGTACACATGCAAAACCAAAAACTCTCAACTTAAGTACAGTTCACATTGTTATTTCTCAGGCCCCAAGAGCTCTGATGAATTCCACTCCCACCCCCCAATTCACTCTCTACTCATTAATCTCACAGTAAAATCTCAATAAAGATAATGCAAAACAAACAAAACAGCATATGGTGATTGATGTAGTGTAATTACAATGCACGAGCTGGGCTTTAATCCTGCTGGTAGTTTAATAAGACCAAAAAAATGAAGAGACACAAAACTGTTTGTTTCCCCCAGGTGCATTTTAAAGAGGAAAGACTACCATATACCACAAGAAATACTGCCTACTTATGTAGACAATAATTCAAAATAATCCATCTGCATTATATCTGCTCTGCAAATCCTAGTCAGTCAAGATGAAACTCACCGAAGAATCAATTCCAACTTCTTTCTCAGTATTCATTATGATCACATTATGCTTCTAAAAACCCTGTGGCAGCATTTGCCCATTATGCTCAAACCAGGGCTTAGCAATACATGGCCAAGCCACCATAAGCCTGGGTGAAGTACTACACTTGGACACTTCCTGTCCCACCTTTTTCTCCAAGGAGCTCCCAGTTGCACACATTTCCGCCCCTCTGCACTTTAATCCTAACAATCCAGTGAAGTGGGTTAGGTAGGTTAGGCTGAGAGGCAGTGGCTGGCCCAAGCTCACACAGTGACCTTCATGCCCAAGTGGAGATTTGAACCCTGGTCTCCCACATCGTGGTCTGACACTAACCACTATACCACACTGACACTGTTCGATGAGCACTCCAGGAATTCTGCCCACTAGACTTTGCTTTCTTTTAAAATGCTGTTTAAATTTTATGTATTTCTAAGTAACTTTGGAATATTTTCTTGGTAAAAGGCAACAAATAAATGCAACAACAACGGCCAAGTTCTAATTCAGGGTGGGGAGCTTTTTGCCCTCCAGAGGTTTCTGGTCTACACCTCCCATCAGACCCAGCAGGCAAGCATGGCCAGTGGGAATATGGGAGTTGCAATTCAGCAGTATGGGGAAGGCAAAAGGTTCCCCACCCATGTTCTATTCCTTACTTTTAAGAATCCTATCATTTTAAGATCAGTGGGCAACTCCTTTTTCTAAAAGGGCCAAATAGAAATTTTAATCCTCTTCATCATCTGCCTCTTCTATTGGCATAATGGTGGTAAGAGAGAAACAACAGCAGAAATTCATTCTGCCCCAAAAGGGCCACTCTGTGGCACAGGAAGGTGTGTAAGTTTATGGTGTGTGTGGGTGTGGGTGTGGGTGTGGGTGTGGGTGTGGGTGTGTGTGTACTTCCTATCTATCCAGTTCTTGGTACATGAATGCCTAGCAGGCCAATTTACTTGCTGACAGGGACAGTAGTTATATATCACACTAGCTCTCAAAAAACAGTTATCAATCATGGGGGAAATGCGTAAGTCCTAATGGGAAAATCACTGGGAACTAAAAACTTCTTTCCATTTTGAAAAACAGCAATGTTGAAATTCATTCTTACACAGTAAATAGGATTTTAGTTTCATTCCACTACCATCCCATGCCCCCCAAAACATTAGCTGCTACAACATAAAAATAATGAATCCCTACACACCAAGTAATAAGATAATAAACTCTCTCTTTCGCACACATGCTCTTTTAATTTTATTTTAATGTCTGTTTTGGTACATTTGGCTTTGAGTATATTATCCCCACATGAAAAGCAGACATTAGATTATCAAGTCCAAAAGATTTTATATACCGTATTTTTCCTTCTATAACACGCAGATTTTTTCTCCTAAAAAGGAAGGGGAAATGTCTGTGCGTGTTATTGAGCGAATGTGTAGTCCCTGGAGCCAAATGGCGCGAGGGGAGGCAAAAAAAATCAGGCAAAAATCAAATCGCGCGTCTCGGAGAAGGGAAACCTGAAAAGAGGAAGCGGCTGCTTTCCTGCATTCTGCCTCAGGGTCTTACTGCCCACCCACCTCTGTTTCCTTGCTGTGTTTGCTCAAACGGAACAAAGAGCAGGGAAAGCCCCTCCCCTCCAGGCAAGCAGAGGGGAAAGCAGAGTGTCGTCTCTGTGCTCCGTGCTGCTGAAAACATGCAGGAGGGGGAGAGAGAGAGAGAGAGAGCGCGAGCTGGCTGGCTTGGGTGGGTAGTTGAGGGAAAACTTTTGCCTTCCTTTCCTCCCTCCCGTTATACCCCTCTCCTGCATTCTTAGCCAGCTGCTTCTCTGCACACCCCTCTCGTGCTCCTTGTCCGTTCTGTGTTTTTCCTTCCCTCCCCACTTAAAATGTGGTTAAAAAGCATGGATCTACATGGATCCTCAGGATCTTTGCATTGGGTCACCCCAAATTCACCATCAGATCACATAGCATGTCCATGGCTACAGCCTGCCCCCCAAAAATCACGCACCCACTGTTGCCTGGGGCTGCAATGGTGCAAAAACATGGTTACAAAACATGGATCCACATGGATCCTCAGGATCTTTGCATTGGGTCAGCCCAAATTCACCATCAGAGCACATAGCATGTCCATGGCTACAGCCTGCCCCCAAAAAATCACGCACCCACTGTTGCCTGGGGCTGCAACGGTGCAAAAACGTGGTTACAAAGCATGAATCCACAGGGATTCTCAGGATTTTTGCATTGGGTCACCCCAATTCACCATCAGATCACATGTCTGTGGCCACAGCATGAAGCACAAAAATGATACATCCACTGTTTCATTCAGAATGTTTTTTCCCTTGTTTTCCTCCTCTAAAAACGATGTGCGTGTTATGGTCAGGTGCGTGTTATAGAGCAAAAAATACGGTGTGTGTATATATATATATATATATATATATATATATATATATGCAGGTTTTGGTGTCCTCGGGTGTCTTCCCGTGTAAAAGTTGGGGTGTCTAGGCGACGTTTCGACGAGGTCTAGACACCCCAACTTTTACACGGGAAGACACCCGAGGACACCAAAACCTGCATTCCTGTACCCGTGAAAATCTACGAAAGCATATATATATATATATATATATATATAATCTCCTTCACAGAAGTGTGTATATATACCTACTGTATATATATTTCATTTCCCAACATTAGCTAGCTGTGTTAATTGCCTTAAAAATTAAGCAATTATGACACATTTTCTCACTCCTTGCAAAAGTACAGCTCCCCTTCTCATTTGACAAGGACTTAAAAACATTAAAGTCTGTCAACAGAGTAAATTAAAATTTGGTTTGATTTGCTCTTCATATTTCCAAACTTATTAAATTGCAGATTTAGAATTTAGTCTGAAAAGTTAATTTATGTGCAAACATCTTAATGGTTTGATTCCAGAAGTGTATCCAAAAGAGGCAGTTGCCACAAAGACAACAGTATCTGTATCACCTTAAAGGCTAACTAGTATACAGCATGAGCTCTCATAGGTAAGAGGCTATATGTCCATTGACATTTTAAAAGATTCAGCAGCTTTTCAGAATGGATTTGGGTTCTGGGTGATGTTTAGAATTAAAAACAAGAGTCATTTCTCCTTCTGTCAGCTCCATAACTATGACAAACTGCTGCATGGTGCAATCATATATTATGGCCTGGATCCAAAGAACTATGTGGCTATTTCTGCATTTTCCATGGAGCTTTGGATTTGCATTTCTTGATGGCCCCATGACAGGACCCCTTGGAAATAGAGTCCTCTGATAACTGCAGTTCTGAGGAAGAGGTGGACACACTCCCACGTCTGTCCCATGTGGGTGCATGGACACCAGAATATCCCCTAAACCCCAGTGAAAAACCTCTACTGCCTATGGTGACGCACCCACAGACTCCTTGGGGGATCCTGAAAGCCCTGATAAGGGAGCTATATATCTGGAAACCCCATTACTCTGAAGGATCCCACAGTGGCAGAAGTTACCAGCCCTTTAGGAAGAAGCACCCAAGGAGTGGTGCTACCAATCTGAGACCAGGTAGTCCTGCTATAAACCACAGTCACTTGATTTAGGACCTTGCTGACAAAACTTTGGCTTGCTTTGCAGAAGCACTATCCATGGTCCTGAATGATCTTGGTCTCCCTCCAAGTTAACTGTGCCTCTGGAACCAGAACCTTCTGACCCCCACCCTTTGCTTTGGCCATCACCTCTCAATTCCTACTGCAGACTTTTTTGAAACTGACAGGAATTTAAAAAGTGATTTGTTATATGGCATGGTCTGCTGCTGAGAGGTCAAAGTCCCACAAAACACATCCGTATGCCTTTGGATGTCTTGTTAAATGCCTGACCCTGTTTAACATTAAAAATAAATAAATAAAAAGGAGCCCATCAGGACAAAAATGCGCAGACAGAAGAGGTTAACCCATCCCCCTCACATTGATGAAAAGCTCTCTCTCTATACACACACTTGCTGTCATCATTTCCATTCCTTAAGTCAGTCTGTATTCCTAGATATGAAATAAGGCTACTCTCTGATCTAATCCAGCAGACCTATATCTAATATTCTGTTATGCGGTGTGTCAAAGCTCAGCTGGGATGGAAGAGAAGTAAGTACACACTCAACAGTTAAAGAAGCAAAAATATTGGAGTTTACTAACTGGAGTCTGTAAAATGTGACTGCTTCGTGGAAGGTATGGATCCTCACAGTACTGTGTATCTAGGTAAATTTTAAGGGCGTGAAACTCTATGTTACATAATTTAAAATGCATATATTCAAATATATACATTTAAGGTGAGAACTAATTGCCTCCACATTTGCATTCACAATCAAGAGAAAGTAAAATGCAGGTGACAAGTAACTACTGTAGATAGATGAGTATCAGGTGTTAGGCAGAAAGACGGCATATTTTCTACTTATGAAGCTCACCACATAAGATGCAAATAATGTGAAAGGCAAATAGTTTTTAAAGAAGGGAGACACTGTTGGTCACACATAGCAAAAAAAACCCAGTGCTTTTTTTCTAGAAAAAGAAGTGCCGGAACTCATTATAAACCCCTCCCTTGTTCTCTTATAATGGTAATGGCACCCACCTGACAGGTGCCAGAACTGAGTTCCTCTGAATTCCAGCTGAAAAAAAGTCCTGCAAAAACCTGACTATAAAATGGTCATGTCTTTTTGGAATAAGACTTGAATGAATATATGAGGACTGCATGATCAGTTAACTAAAGATGCCCTCCAGATGTTTTGGACTACAACACCCATCATGTCCAAAACATCTGGAAAGCATCTACTTGCAGAAGGTTTAACTAAATAAATGGCATTCCAAAGCTAACAGTAATTGCCTGGCATCCAAAATGATAATACTAGCTAGTATCTGGAGAATAGCCTATTTATTTATTACCTGTGAGATTTATCATCCCCCCTTTGATCAAAATAGTGCAGGGGTGACATCCATTGGATTACATGAGCAGTTCTCAATCTTCTCTCCTTTGCACACCACATGGAGCACTTTAAAGTTGCTGAGGAACTTCGCAGACTACTTTTTTTTGTTCTACAAAGCATATCAGCAACTCATATTTTAATGCCCCTAGAGTTGCCTTTCTATGTGGTGAAGCAAAATAATTTTAAAAAAATAATAATCTTCAGTGTTGATATCAAAATCATTCACTCTAGCTAAGAGCCTAGTTAGTCAGTTCAATAATCTGGTCCTAATTTAACCAAGTGCAGGACTAAATACAGACATCCTTGACTATTCAACAATCTTCCTGTGGATGATCTAGATGGAGCTCACAGACTACACTTGAAAACTTCTGAGTTATTGTATTTCAACCTTTTTACCCTATGAAGTAGGTTAGGCTGGGAGAGTAAGGCTTGCATGTGGTTGTGTAGCGAGCATCGTAAGTGAATGTCCCAAATGCGTATCAAAGTCTCTGGCTATTACAACACCTTGTATTTGCATATTACTTGTGCAGGATTTCCACTGGGCTTTTCAGGTTAGATTATGCTAGCAACAGATGTTAACATACAGGGAACCATTTAACAGTATGTGTGCCACACAGTGGTTTTTTGGTAAAATAATAATGATGAGATGCTGGTACCCAATGGCGACTTCACATGCCCAAAGCCTTTCTGCACTGGAAGAGCAGTATCTCTTAGACAGGGATTTAATCCTTCTTAGTTTGGGTGCACAAAGGGGTTCCCTGCAGGGAATTCCATTGCTCTTCCAATGCAGAAAGCCTGTAGAAAGCAGCCTGAACCATCAGATGATGCACAGGGAGTTCGATCCTGCTTGCTATCTCCCCAACCCCCATGTGTGACAGGTGAGCAAGACCACCCACCTGCCATTCACATGGCATCATTATGATATCAGATGATTGACAAGTGGGCTCATTCTGGCCACTCATCAAAAGTTGGCTCATGTGGTCGAAGCAGATAAGAATCTGTCCCACTAAACCAAAAAAGTGTACCATCAGAAACGTATATCCAGCTCTGTGAACCAGAAAAATATCCTATCAACAAGCCCAGCTGCTGTCATCCCCACCTGCTGCTATTCCAACAATTGGTACTAGGTCCCTTCAGCCCTCATGCCAACTTTCTCAAATCAACTGCTCTGTAAAGAGGAGGTGGAAAGAAGCAAACCAAATATAACTTTATCTGATACTGATTCAGCAAGTACAACTATGTTCTTCCATACTGCAACAGGTTTAGAAGCAATGGAGGGGTCAAAAATGAGTTCCAGAATGTTTGCCTTTTTAGCCTTTTGTTTATTGTCTGAGATTTGGGGAACTGGAAGATGAATGGAACTCCAACAAAGAGTACATTATAAGAAAGCTGTAACTGGGGAGAAAAAGAACTAATGGGAAAGTTGAATTGGGGGAGAAAAGAGAAAAAGGACAAGACAATAATAGAAAGTGGAGCAATTTATTATTTTAATGTGCCCTCCTTTGTCTCCTAAAGTTATCCAAATGGTGAATCAAATTGTGAATAATTTATTTTTATTGAACAAAACTGTATATACTGCTTACTCAAACAAAGATCTGTAAGCAGTTTATTGCTAGAAGGCAGGCTGAATGGAGAAGGTAGGACACCTAAGTATTATAAAAAATAATCTCCGGGTTGATAAAAGAGCATTTTCAGAGTGTTTGTAAAGTTTCAGACATTACTCAAAAAGTAATGCATAATGTGTTTAGCCTGGAGAATTGATTTCTATAACCAAGCTTTGAAAATGAAACATAGCAAACTATTTTTTAAAATAAAATAAAATAAAGTACTCTCACAGACAGAATTAGGTCAGAATAAGGAGAGCAGAGGAACTAAAAAACAACCAAAGAAAGGCCTTTCAAGTCCTCTGTTTAAGAATAAAGGTATATAAGAAAACAAGCTTCCTGCTGCTTTCTTTAATTACCAGTATTATTGCTCATGTGGAGATATTGAATTCAGAGAATATGTGCAGGAGAGGAAAATATCACAAATTATGAATCAGACTGTCTGGAAGTACTTTGCCACTTTTGCTTGTGAAGCTCACAGATCTATAAGGAAATATGGGGAAATGTTTGGTGCTACAACAACATGGCAGAACAGCAAGGGCTACACTGGATGCATAACAGAACTGGGGGGAACCTAAATTTGTTGCAAAAGCAATCATTTTAGTTTCAAATAATATGCCATAACAGCACACAATCAAATCCTGCAACCCTAATAATCTAGCTACTCACTGACTGAAAACAAAATCTTGGGCAAGATGGATTCACAGATTCTTAGAAGAAAAAACTGGATCAGTCCAGCATCATATTATCACAGTAATCAACCAGACGATTGCAGGAGTTCTTAAAGATCTTCCTGATGTTTAGTTGGAATCTCCTTTCTTGTAACTTAAATACTTTGGTTTAGTTCCTAGCCTCCGGAGCAGGAGACAGCCCTTTAGATACTTGAAGATGGCTATCATATCTCTTCTCAGAATCCTCTTTTCCAACCTAAATATTCCCTCAACCGTTCCTCATAAAGTTTGGTTTCCATACTCTTGATCATCTTGGACACCCTTCTCTTCACACGTTTCAGCTTGTCACAATTGTTCTTAAATTGTACACAGTACTCCAGGTATGCTCTGACCAAGGCAGAATAAAGTGGAACTTTTACTTCCCTTGATCCGGAAAGTGCTTCTGTTGATGCAGCTTACAATAGCATTCACTTGTTTTGATGTTGCATCACACTTTTGACTCATGTTAAGCTTGTAGTCTACTAAGACCCCTAGATCCTTTTCACATGTACTCATGGCTAGCCAGGTGTCCATGTCCCCCCCCCCCAATCTTATATTTCTGTTGCTGGTTCTTCCTGCCTAAGTGTAGAACCTTACATTTGTCCCTACTGAAATTCATGTTGCTAGTTTGGACCCAGTTCTCCAATTTGTTAAGATCATAGTGAATCCCAATTCTGTCTTCAGTGGAATTGGCTAACCCTCTCAGTTTGGTAAAGGTAAAGGTAAAGGGCCCCTGACAGTTAAGTCCAATCACGAACGACGCTGGAGCTGCGGTGCTCATTTTGCTTTACTGGCTGAGGGAGCCAACGTTTATCCTCAGACAGTTTTTCCGGGTCATGTGGCCAGCATGACTAAGCCGCTTCTGGTGAAACCAGAGCAGTGCACGGAAATGCCATTTACCTTCCTGCCAGATAGGTACCTGTTTATCTACTTGCACTTTGACATGCTTTCAAACTGCTAGGTTGGCAGGAGCTGGGACCGAACAACGGGGGCTCACTCCTTCGCAGGGATTTGAACCACCGACCTTCCGATTGGCAAGCCCAAGGCTCAGTGGTTTACACTACAGTGCCAGTTTGGTATCACCTGCAAATTTCATGAACATCCTCTAAATACCTTCATCCAAGTAGTTTATAAAGATGTAGAACAACGACGGGCCTAGGACAGAACCCTGTGTCACCCCACTCGGCATTTCCCCCCCCCCCCAGGTGATTAGAAATAGCTAGTGAGCACTCTTTGGGTTTGCTCTGTCAACCAGCTACAAATCTGCCTAACAAATATTTCATCCAGTCCACATTTTACCAGCTTCATTCATTTTACCAGTCTCATTCAGTGTGACAACTGGGGGAGAAGTGCAGTGGGGACTTTTAGCAGTGTACACCAAGCATGCGGCTTGTTCACATTAAACCCAGTTTTGTTTTAAACTATGGTTTAATGAGATGAGTAAACTGGGTTAGAATATTTTGTCATTTCCTTCTAATGGAAGGGCCTGTGCATGTGCATACTTCAAGGATGTATGTAGGAAGTAAAAAAAATTATAATGTGTAAAAATGCCTGTCTGTAGTAATGTTATTTGTGCAACACCACAGTCAACTTGGTTGACAGAACATCATGAACAGTCACGTCTATGTGTATTTTTATAGTTCTTAAAGCCAATTTAAAATTTAAACAACTTTAAAATGAATTTTAAATTTGGCATCAAAGTTTTAGTTGTTTTTAATGCTTCTTGAAGTTTGGGTTTCCAAATAAAGCAATAATGCTGAGCCATTGAGTAGTGTCTTCTTCAAATGTTTGTGATGGGGGAAAATATAGTACCTTTCTTTCATGACTCCTTGGGCCACCAGTTGTATTTTGCTTGAGGAAGCCTGCTGTTGTGGACCATCTGGTGGGGTTTTTCCGTGAAGGCTCTTCTGCAGTAAAATTGTTCTCACTGACTGATGTTGAGAGACCAACTAACGCAGGATCACTACTGCGGCGTACATGAAGAGGCATATCTGAAGAGATAAAAAGGACACAAAAATCATATGTAGCTGACGTCCTTAATCTTTCTGCATTAAGTGTGGAAATTATAAACACACTCACTGTGAAACTAAATTGCTGAGTATATCCAAAACCAGCATAATGGTATCGACTCCAATGAATTATCTGCCACAATCAACTGACATAACAGAAGGACAACTTGTATTAAGCATCCATGATGGATGCCTATCTAGCTTTCTTTGAAGCAGCAACATGAAATTCTGTTTCTTTCCCATACCAATCATTATCAAGTCTCAACAGCCCTTCTAGTGAAGATACCATAAATATTTCCTTTCCTTGTAAGTAATGATTAATAGCGTAATTTATCTGGAATACTGTGAAGATCCTGAGTAATCCTTTCTCTCCCTTCAAAACAAAACAAACATCACACAGTCCAGACTTCCATGCTATTTTGCTAGCACACAGAGGACCTGCTTCCTACCAGAGGCTATCAATATAGGGAAGGAGAAGATATTGCGTCCCTTCTCCCCCATGAACCTATTGCAACACTGCCCAAACTGAACATATAAAACAAGCCGTAGATGCTAGAAATATTAAATTTCTTGTTTGTAGATGAAGGGTATCACCATGAACATTTGCATACTAACAGACAGTGGCCTCTTTCATATGATCGCATAAGCTGCATTTAGGTGACTGAAAATTAATTGCAGTACAGCTCACATGTTCTCCCTCCTCTTTCAACAGGAAAGCATCTGTTTTCACTTCAGAGCAAATCACAGCTCCACACTGCATATGAACTTGGTGAACTGTGGTTTGTTCTGACCTAGAGATGGGTAACCTGTGCCCCTTAGAGGGATTGTTGGACTTCAACTCCGATCAGCCTCAGCCAGCTTACCCAGTTATGAAGGATAATAGAAGTCTAGCAATATTGAGAGAACCGCACATTGTTAATCCCTGTTTCATTAAAATTTAGTTTAAACTAACCCAGATTATACTCTGGTTTTATGTTCTGGCTTGTTAACTAGTTTTGACACTGCACAGATTGCTGACACATATATTTGATGGAGGAGGAGGCTTTTCCTATACAGGAGCAACAGTTGACCAGCCTATTCTTCACGCTCCTTTTATACATTGCTCCTTTTTATGCATTTAGATATCTTGATCAAGATTGAAAGACTTGTTGTGGTTGGCACAGAACCAAAAGAGCACCATGGTTCCAAACATAAAGGTTTATATAGTTTAAGGATATTGCTATGTTGAATATTTGTTTAGCAGCATGATTTCCTGCCTTTAAACCTCTTTGGCATCAAGCAGCACCCAAGAGAACCCCAAAGCAGCAAGTTCTCAAGCATGGTATTCGGGAAACAGGAAAAATAAGTAAAAATGAAAAATGCATTTTATTTTCATTAGGCTATCTATTTTCCCTGTTTAAATACCACACATTTTTATTACATTCCAATACACTCAACAAAAAAAAACACACTGGAAGAGATATGTTCGCCACTAATGAGGCAAAATGTAATATAAAAACAAAGCAAAAATAATTAGAAACATATATCAAGAAGAATCTATTATTTCTTACATAATAATAGTACACAGTTTATGTGCTTCAGTGAGGCTTTCAAGCATATTAAGCAGTCTTACAAATTGCCAGGGCCAAATTCAGACCTTAAGTCTATGTTCTCAAACCCAGCTGATGGAATTGGGGGAATAGGCTGAGGCTAGCATGTTAAAAAAACAAAACCCACCACCACAGCTTTTGGCAGCAAATATAGTAAGATACTTATATGCAGCATGAAAAATGCCTGCTTTTGTCTGTGCTGAGATTACTCTCAATCAGTTTCACTGAGAGACTAGAATTTTGACCAATCTTATTTATATATATTTTTCTCACTAGAGAATTTTGACCAATCTCGTTCATACATACACACACACACACACAAACAAACAAACACTTACTAGGAAGCCCCAAACACTAAGATAATTGGAAGCCCCAAACACTAAGATAAGATAATAAGATAACACTTCCTGATAATTGTGGCTGATGTGTGGTTGACCACTCATTTTCTAGCTCTATCATCTTATTTTCAGAAGGGATGGCCAAAACTGAGCACAATAACACAAGTTATACCATACAAGCCATTTTACTTCCAATATTTTCTCTAATAATCCCAGACACAGAATAGGCCCATTTCACTGCTGCTGCTCACCAAGCTGACATATCCTTTGAGCGATCCACCATTGCCAGATCTCTTTCCTGGATAGTCAAAAGTCTAAGACAGCACATATGCTTTAATTAGGTGTTTGTAGAGAGATCCACAGTTCAAAGCCAATCCAAGTTTGCATCCTCCAAGCTCTCTCTCTCTCTCTCTCTCTCTCTCTCTCTCTGTCTCTCTCTCTGTTTGTGTGTAGTTGTATGAAAAGGGATTCCCAAATTTTAATATGTAACAGAAGAAATCAAAAATAATGAAGCCAGTAATAATACATTCACTGATTAGCTTGCAATTTCCAAAATCTCATCATAAATTCCTCAACCCAGAAGTCAGTATAATGAGATGCCTAAATACTACTTCTATGCTTCTTTTCATGTGCCCCTTCCCCCTCCCAAAAGATTTACATGCAGGGCTAATGAGAAGACATGACATGAAACTTCAGTCTACTGCCAGCATGAAGTCTTTCCACAGGATGAATCTATATTCAAATGTCAATGATTAGTGCTAATATCCATACTTTACCAACAAAAGTCAATCAGGATGCCTAATTGCTTAAACATATCCAAAATGCATTTCAAATTAAAAAAAAAGGGGGGGAGTATTACCATTAGTATTTGCTTAAGGCCAGAATCAGAGATATATGTACAAAACACACAAAATACTCCACCGAAACTGATCTGACATATTCATCTCATCCAGCCTCTAATTAATCATCAGCATTGTTTTGCTTTGTAGTCATTAAGCTCGCCTCCCTCTCCCAACCACATACAAGTCCCCCTACCCACCTGGGACAACATACAAATAAGAATGGAACTGTGAACATTTTTTCCTAATATAAGTTTGTTAGGTATAATGTCCTAGTTTACTTAATTTAGAGATTTCAGAATTATATCCCTGTTAGAAAAATCAAAGGGAAAAGAGCTTAAATAATTAAAACACCAGACGAAAGCATGTGTAGGCCCAGTGCGGTGTCACAAATTCCTGGATGATGGCAGATAGTGTTTGATGTCTAATGTTGCTTTGAAGAGTGGATAAATCAGCAATGAACTCTAATCACAAGGCTTCAAATTCTCTGTGGCACTAATGTACTGTAAATATTGATTTGCTTCTGGAGCTAAGGTGCATTTTAAATAAGCGCTAGAAATAGGAAATCTAACAACACACTGCACAATAATTTTTTACGAAGTCAAAGATGCAGAGGAGAGAAATATCATAAAGATGTGCAGAAACTTAAGTACCGTATTTTTTGCTCTATAGGAAGCACCAGACGATAGGACACACCTAGGTTGGGGGGGGGGGAGGAAACAAGAAAAAAAAATTCTGAATCCCAGAAGCCAGAACAGCAAGAGGGATCTGACTTCTGGGATAGCCGCTGGGATAGCTGGTCTAGCTTTGCGCGAAGCCTCCGTAGGGCACGGGGAGCCTTTATCCCCGTGCCCTGCGGAGGCTTCGCGGGGCCATTCAAAAGCCAGAATAGCTAGAGGGAGTGCTGTGCAGCGCTCCCTCTAGCTGTTCTAGCTTCGTGCGAAGCCTCCCCAGGGCAGCGGGGTGCCTTCATCCCCATGCCCTCCGGAGGCTTCTGGGACAGCCCACAAAGCCTCTGGAGGGCAGCGGGATGAAGGCACCCCACTGCCCTGGGGAGGCTTTGCGCAGCTAACCCCGAAGCTAGAATAGTGAGACAGAGCGCTGTGCAGCGCTCCCTCTTCCTGTTCTGGCTTCTCGCTTAGCCGCGCAGCCTGCATTCACTCCATAAGACACACACACACATTTCCCCTTACTTTTAAGGAGGGGAAAAGTGCATCTTATAGAGCGAAAAATACGGTAGCTTCGAAAATATATTTATTGCTATCAACTCAACAGTAGTTAGATAAATGAAATATGAGAAGGAAATTTTGTGTGCCTGAACAGAAGAGCAGGTTTCTGATTAAGTAAGCTATTACCTGTGGTTAAAACCTCAAAGGATAATAGGATTTGCAAGATAACAAAGTGGAGATAGTGACAAGAAATAATTTCACAGTAGCAAGTTGAATGGTAGTAATAAGGAGTGTGCTTTTGCATGAACATGCATCTACCTTCCAGTACTTGTGGTGGGTTGAACTGAATTCTATCTTGGAAAATAAATCCCGTTTGACCTCAGCTGAACTACTACTAACACTTCCTTCCCCATTCCTACACTTCATTGTAATTATCTTATACTTCTTATATTCTGCCCTTATATCATGCCCTTATCAGAGCCAAGGGAGATTAGCAACAATGATACAGCATTAAAACAAAGTAAAAGCACAACAAAGAACTGCAGAAAGAAATCACATTTATATTATACAAATCTGAGTACAAATGATATATCATTGAGGGCCACACACCTGTCAGGACAAATAGGTCTCAAGTTGCTATCAGAATGCATATAACAGGTGAGACGGTATGATCTCAGTAGGGAGGAACCCAGAAAAACTCTGCCATATGGAATAGTGAGGATGCAATGGAGACAGCAAAGTGCATGAGCCGTTTACCTAATTCTTAATCCTGGCAATTACCTATAGATACCACAGTTAGGAGATGTTCAGAGAAACGTCTCCAAGATCTGTTTGTTTGTTTGTTTGTTTGTTTGTTTAAGTTGAAGCATGAGGCAGAATGCTTTACAAATAAAGAAATAGATGGATGGGCAAACACTTCCATAAGGATGCCATTTAATTTGGTAGACTCTCAATGAAAGAGAACTAACTTCACTGAGTGGTATTTATTTTTTAGTAGAAATAGAAGAAATGCTTTTAAGGTGAGCAACAGAATTTAATCCTAAATGTCCAAATTCAACAATGTTTTTGGCTTGGCTAAGCCACAACATATAGATCCCAACCACCTCTTTATAAGCTTTTCTTGCTTTGCCTCAGCTGCCAAATATTCAAGAGCTGAATTTGCAGGCATTTAGCTGGTTTGTCTTCTCTGCCCACCACTCCCCATTTCAAATTTCAGCCATATAACTCTGACAACCAAGCAAATCAAATTCCATGCAACAGCAGTTTCCTAGGTAACCAAGCACAGACACCAACTATGCAAAGGAAAAGCATGAAGAACCTGCAGCGTCCGACCAGGGTGTTAAACAAAACAGGTATATATAAATCGCTGAGAACACTGTTGATGTTGATGCTGGCCATTCTACAGTGCATAACATTTGGGGTTTTATACATTCATACTTCTCAGTATAGTCCTAACTATACAAATGCAACTATTGCTAATGGCGGTGTTTGGTTTGATGTCAGAACACATAAACTATAGACACAAATTTGGCCACCCTCTAGGCAGGATTGGGAAACCTGTGGCACTCCAGGTGTTGCTGGCCTGCAACTCTCATAACCCCTGAGTCACTGGCCATGCTGGCTGGGGCTGATGGGAGCTGGAATATGACAAATTCTGGTGGTCTAGAGCCTCCTCATTCCTACAACACCCATGAATCCAGCTGAAGTATGCAGGAGCCTTCCTCCCAACACTCCAGCTTGGTTTGGCAACTAAGTTCTCTCACATTCAAATCACTGGAAGTTAGTGTTTCAATGGAACGATATTCCTACATCAGACATTTTTGGTTTGCAGTATTTGCCTTTTGATACATTGCTGTACACATGTGTATGTGTGAGAGAGCAGGAGGGAGAAAGAGACATTTACCAGGACTCAACTACTTAAAAGAATTTAATGCTGTTCTTAACTTTGTCATAGAATTACCCAGATGTTTTAGTTTGCTGGTCTCCATAACATGAATAAGCCTATTTACCAGATGCAGATGAATATAAATACTTCACAAACAGCACACATTTTAATTTTAGGAGACCACAAAAAAAGAGGTGAGGTTTTTACCTTTTTGGAATATATACCTGTGCAGCATTTAGTCTACAAACCTTCTTTTAAATCTTTTAATAGGAAAAGTATCTACACAGCGGATTAAACAAGAGAGCTGCATATGAAAGAAATACAGACATCTCTTAGCCTAGTGAAGTAGTTACTGTAACTCACCTGGGAAAACAATAGATTTAACAGTGCAAGTCTGAAACCCAATAGTTAACATTATAGTTTATAAAGCTTCTGGATGCTACAGATATCCCTGTCCAGCCTATTGATTTTTCAATTTGTGTATTCAAATGAAGCTGACATTAGGGGACAGGACTGTACAGATGCAGGGGAATATTCTACTACAGGAAATTTAAAATCAGAGAATGCCTGTATTTCTAAACTGAAAAGAGTATGAGTGTGAGTCTGGGGGTGGGGGTAAAGAAACTAGATTAAGAAACACTTTGGAAAAACATTGCTAATCAGAATAGGCAATGCAGGAATAAATGGACCAATTCTGACTCAGTATAGGACAACTTTATACATTTACTGTTCCTTTGTATTCATAGGTGTTAAACACTGGGAATGACATCTCCTCTTGGAAAGTTTAACATCTACCACCACCTCATCATCTTGCAAAGAAGGGCAAGTAGCCTCACCTCACCCACTCTCAGTTAAGTCCAGGTAAGCAACAGCCAGGTCACAATTTTAAGAACAGCAGAAACAGCTAAGAAATGAGAAGGGAAAAGAGGAGTTCAGGGATTTAAAAAGAATAATAATATAAGTTGTGTGCCTTTGTTGCTCAATTTGATTCTTTTACATGGTTCTGTACGTATTGTGGTATTTTATGCATTGTGACTTGCTGTTATTTTTATTAATCATTGTTTAGTAATTATTTACTGTAATTGCTAAGAGTGAATTTTTAATTATTATTTTCTGGTATTTTGAGAATTAATTTTATTGTGCACTATCATATTAAAATGAATTACTGAATATTACTTTGATATTTTATTTATTTTAAAGCTTGCAAGCCATCTTGTGAATCGTAATACAGAAAGACAGTAAACAAATCAAAAGTGAAATGAAATGAACATAGACTTCTGTGAGGCAGCCCTGTTTAGGGAAGTTTTTAATGACTGATGTTTTAATGTATTTTTAATCTTTTGTTGGAAGCTGCCCAGAGTGGCTAGGGAAACCCAGCCAGATGGGCGGAGTATAAATAATAATATGTTGTTGTTGTTGATATGTTGTTGTTGTTGTTGTTGTTGTTGTTAAACAAGGTATAAACTGTATCCCTCAATATATTCCTCAGAGTGATTGTGAAGCCAAGTAGCTGAAAACCAAACTCCCTCCCCCACATTTTTGACTCCCTAGAAATATGCAAAAGTGACTGCAAAACAATTAACCCCAAAGGCAAATGTACATAGCAAAAATTGGTGTTTTGAAGAA
This sequence comes from Podarcis erhardii, assembly GCF_964252035.2. Taxonomy (NCBI): domain Eukaryota; kingdom Metazoa; phylum Chordata; class Lepidosauria; order Squamata; family Lacertidae; genus Podarcis; species Podarcis erhardii. The sequence continues at coordinate 15,252,479 of NC_138513.1, read as the reverse complement.
TTTTAAGGATATGATTAATGTGTACTTCCTGCCCCCCTTTCCCAACTGTTTTCTTAAAAAAAAAAAAAAAAAAAAAAAAAAAACAGGGTGAGGGGAGGAGAACATTCATTATCTACTAGTCACACTCAACACAATTTCAGATCAGAAGCCAAACATTGGGTATCATCTGACAGTTTTAAGCCTGTATAATAGAGATGGGGAAACTTTCTTTCTACAATTGATTTTGTTTTCATAGAAACCTACCGAAAGGAAATGCCTTAGAAGCCTTAGAAGCCTCACATTTCAGACACCAAAGAGCGTTCAGACCCATGTCTAGGGATGTGGGTAGAATGTTAATTTGGTAAGCTAAATTTCACAAAATGTGGGGAGAGTGGCGCCTTACAAATGCGAAAGCTGACTATCTGGAAGACAGGGTGAGTCAAATCCTCCCTGTAAACTTTTATCCCAGGATGAATTTCCCCAAACCAGTGTGGTGGGTAAGTGGATTAAAAGATTGAATTTATGTTTGTTATGACCTTAAACAAAGGAATTGCCTTCCTGACTCAAACATTTCATTTTGTTTCCAGCAGTGGCTATGCTGGAAGCTCAGAGATGAGGAATGAAGTAGAAGACATGAAAATACCTACTGAGCCAGACCATCAATGAAGCTCAGTAATATACACATGAGCATTCTACATCCTGGTGCTCCCAGATGCTGTTGGGCTACAACATTCATCAGCCCTTGCCAGCATGGACAATGGACAGGGATGATGGGTGCTAGTGCCCAAAACATCTGGAAAGCATCAGGTTGGAGAAAGCTGATTTACACTGGCTAGCAGCAGCTCACTCGGCTTGGGGTGCAGAAAGATGGCATGAATTAAACAGAAGATCTCTTGCATGCAACTGAGCTACAGCCTTTCCCTTAGGCCATGAGCCAAGTGGAGAAACCATAAACCTCCTCCAAGCTGGCACCCTCCAGATGTTGTGGACTATAATTCCCACATGCCCCAGCCTCCATGCCCAATGGCCATGTATTATGTGACGTGTGGTCCACAATATCTGGAGGATACCACATTGGCTATACATACCTTGCACCTTCCCCTGGCCTTTATAGTCTGGTGCAAAAGATGTATATTTATTCTGAACATGGATGCTTCATTTCTCTTCCTTCACCTCCTCAGACTGCTCAGACCCCCTCCCCATCCTCCAACTATGGCTCCTGCCTTGCGGAAGGAAGGCACAAAACCCCACAAATTGCTACCCCCTTCCTTTGGTTCAGCCTCTGGCTCTGCTACCTCTTCCATTCGTTCCTCAGAACCCTGCTAGTTCCTGACACATTTGTACACTAACTGGTTTATTATTAGGTCCCAATCTAATCAACTTTGGTAAGTTTCTACTATGGTTTAACAAGAAGCAAAGATCAGAAAATGTAGTTTGATCTTTACTTGTTGCAATGAACCATGGTTTTTAGCTTGACCACAGTCTGCTGTTCCTCAGTATATAGATAAACTGTGGTTAGCTTAAAGCAGGTAGTTGATTCTTCTAATCTTCTTCTCAAGAGCACACCAGAGGAAAATATAGCTATGAAACTAAGGCGCAAGCAGGCTCATTCATGTAACTTTAACACAGTGGTGCCTCGCAAGACGAAATTAATTCGTTCCACAAGTTTTTTCTTCTTGCGAGTTTTTCGTCTTGCGAAGCACGGTTTCCCATAGGAATGCATTGAAAATCAATCAATGCGTTCCTATGGAAACCGCCTTCAGACCAGGTCCGGGGACAGTCTGTCCCCCGACCTCTTCTGAAGGCTGGGAGGGGGGACAAGGGCTTTTCTTCCCACCACCAGCCTTCAGAAGGCTGTTCTGAAGGCTGGCGGTGGGAAGAAAAGCCCTTCTCCCCACCTCCTGCCCCGCAACTCCGGGGACAGGAGGGCTTTGCTGCCGACTGCCAGCATTTTAAAAGCCCCCGGGACAGCAAAGACTTTCGCCCTCCGCCTGCCTTCAGAAGACCTCCGCTGTCCCGGGGCGATTTTATAATGCTGGCGGGCGGCAGCAAATCCTTCAAAAGCCGTCCGGGATATCTCCGCTATCCCGGGAAGGCAGGCGGGGGGGAGCAAAGACTTTTGCCCCCCACCGGCCTTCAGAAGAGGTCCAGGACCTCTTCTGAAGGCCGGCGGTGGGCGAAAGTCTTTGCTCCCGACGGCCAGCATTTTAAAAGCGGTCCGGGATAGCTGGAAAGCGCAGCGCTTTTCCCTGCTATCCCAGACCGCTTTTAAAATGCTGGCGGTGGGGAGCAAAGCCTTTCGGCCCCCGCCGGCCTTCCTGGACCTCTTCTGAAGGCCGGAGGGGGGCGAAAGGCTTTGCTCCCCAGCGCCAGCATTTAAAAGAGGTCGCCGAAGATTTCCCCATGGGCTTTCTTCTTGCGAAGCAAGCCCATAGGGAAATTCGTCTTGCGGAACGACTCAAAAACGGAAAACTCTTTCGTCTTGCGAGTTTTTCGTTTTGCGAGGCGTTCGTCTTGCGAGGCACCACTGCATATGGTTTTGCATTATGTTTAAAACAGGCCAATGAATGAAGTACCTCTCTAAGATTAAAAAAAAAGCTCACCATTGTATAATAGAAAGGAAACAAAATTTTAGTATTGTGCATATCCACACATCTCACTGCTATACAGTGAATATATATACAGTGAAAAATATCATGAATAGGAAATGAATGCACGCAGGTTTATAAATGTTTGACAATTCCTATTCTAAAGAGTTCACTAGAAACTTTTAAGAGGAGAATCTCTAATTCCCTTAAATTACTGATAATGGCCCAAGCAAATGGAGAACAATATGATGAAAATTGAATGCTACCCAAATGCCAATTGGAATTAATACTTTGTGCCTATTCCTAGTCTCCTGCAGTATAAACTAAATGCTGCCCCAAGCCATTTCTTTATTTATGCAGCTTCCAAATAATGCTTATTATCACTATAATAATCATATCCCCTTGTATCAAGTCTGTATGCACCACTTTGCATTTAATAAACAAACTTAAAATTATTAGTTGCATTTATTATTCAAAACAGTCTTGGTATGGAAATTAGGTAACAAAGTTAATGCCCAGCCCACTAGTACAATCTGCGAATTGTACAAAAATGGCAATAAAATCTGAGTGTGTTGGTGGATAGGGAAATCAGATTGTCTGCCATGACAGTCTATCATGTCTTCTCACTTCGGGGAAAACATGAGATTCTGGTGGTTTTTTGTTTTTGTTTTAAAGGAAGACCATGCAACCATGCAGGTGTGGTGTAAATCCCCTGTTCTAAAAGTATTATGTTTACATACATTACTCTTTATATAAAAAATCTACCCATTCCTTCAATAGGGGAAGAAGGCAGCCTAACAATATGAAAGCCAGCCCATGTTCCTCCAACCCATAACTACAAGCTGGAGTCAAGGAAAATTTTAGAAAGGAGCAGGGTGGTACCAAGAATGGTGGAAGTACAATTTTGTAAGATAAAAGTAAAAAATAAATAAATCTGGAGACTGTGGACGTATGAATAGCCTTACTTTATCAGGCCAAAGGCCCATCTAGTCCCACAGCCTCTTCTCACAGTGGACAACCAGATGTCAACCGGAAGCCCACAAATAAATACAAATAAATCTCCCCACTTGTGATTCCTAGCAATTGGTATGCAGGGATATTGACTCTAACAGTGGAGGTAGAACATTGTCATTCTGGCTATTAGGCATTGGCAACCTTATCCTCCATGAGTTTGCCCAATCCACTTTTAAAGTCATTCAAGTTAGTGGCTATCACTACATCTTGAGGGAGTGAATTCCAGTTTAATAATGGGCTGTGTGAAGAACTTTCTTTTGTATGTCCTGAACAGGGAATGAAATGGATGGATAGAAGATTTAATAAAGCAATAGGAGAGACTAGACACTATGCTGGGACAGTGAAACAATCCACTGCAATAAAGGGTGTATGGGGAGTTAAGGGAGGGGTATAATCTCTGGTGGAGGATTTGTCTTGCTCCTTCTGGGGTAGTCTGCCTACCTTTGGTCCCCATCCTGTTCTCAGCTCTCACCTGTGGCTCCTAGAAGCTGTCAGCATGTGATAGTGACCATACCCCAAGAACAGCTTCGATTGGCCAGCAAAACCAGGTGAGGGTAGCCAATGGGTATCAAACCCTCATTGAGTTAGGAACTTCCTCTGCATGCAAAGACAGGCTCTGACAGATTGAGTTACTGACAGGTGGCACTTTTTAGTGCTTTAGTCTCCCACTAAGTTGTCTCTAAACCATTATTATTTGCAGCAGACATACAAATAATCCGTCTTAAATGTGCATTAAGCTTAGAAAACCTCAATTTTCTCACAGACAACTGGAAATACCATGAAAGGCAAAACTTGTCACATTTATTTTTCTGTGAAATATTCACTTGCATTCTAACTGGGAGTGCCCATGTAAATGACATGAAAAATTGTTTGTAGCCAGCCGTCAACAAGAAAAAAAGGGAGGGTGCCTGGCAGAGGGCAAGAGAAATGCGTAGTTGTTTATGAGTGCATGTCATCCCCTAATAAATACTAATGCTCTGCAGTTGGCCCCCTTGAATAGAAAAATAATGTTGATGTTGGGGTCTAGAATTGCAGCTTTCAACATGCCCACATAGGAAGCTGCCTTGTAACTGGAGAGGATTATTTATCCATCTAATTCACTGCTGCCTTTTCTGTATTTAAGTAGCTCTTCTGGGTCTTATGCCCCTGTCTTTCCCATCACTTGCCACCTCTGGCATTAACAGGGAATGCCAGAGATTGAATCTAGGACAAAGCTATGGTCTGTCCTGCTGATGTTATGATGCTTATTGACTGCACATTTTCCTTCATCAGAAATAGATCAGAGTTCTATTAAAAAGCTGTCATCATCCCCAGCAGCTTAGGCTAAAGGTTAGCTGCTCTGCTTTTGGGACATAGCTTATAATAATAAGAATAATCGGATACCTTCATCTGACCCACCTGCAACAAAACATGTCTCTCCTGTATCGCTCTTTATAGCCACTGCAGGCTCTGTAACTTTCCAATAGTTTGACTTCGCTCCACAGGCACACTCTTCCATTGTCTCCAGAGAGAGATGGATGCCAGCACAGTACAATACGAACATAAGAAGTGCTAACGGCCCATCTAGTCCAGCATCTACCATTGCTAATGGGCATTGATTACTTATTACTTATGTATCCTTGACCCTAAAGTTCCAGGGCAGGTGACAGCAATTTAAAATACAGTTTAAAATTAATTACAATCATAAGAATAGGCCAGCCAGAGTAAGGAGGTGGTCAAAGGCCAGGGTAAAGAGGTGGGACTTTAGTATACAATGGTAACTGTATAGTGAAGATGCCAGACTCTTAATAAATATATCATACAGATTATAGCCATGTCTTTATTGCTAGTTGGCCTCCTCCTGTCTCAAGAGACAATGGAGTGTGCCTTCAGGTGCAAGCCTGGGCAGTGTATATGGAAGTCCTGGGCTGGACAGATGACAAGATCCCCCTCTCGGCCTCACTAATGTGGTCCAAAGGAAAGCAGAGCAATATGTTTGTTATAAAATATTACAACAACAACAACAACAACAACAACAACAACAACAACAACAACATTTTTAAATTTATTTAATAAAGTTTTGCACCACTTAGAATCATAGAATTGTAGAGTTGGAAGCGACAATGAGGGTCATCTAGTCCCTACAACAACGCAGGAATCTTTTTGCCCAATGTGGGGCTCGAACCCACAACCTTGTGTCTCATGCTCTACCGACTGAACTATCCTGCAGGCTCACTTGATTATTAAAAAAAAAAACAACCCAAAAAACCTCAAAGCAGTTTAAAAATAGAATATGAATACCAAACTTCTGTGGAACAAAGAAGGGAGAGACTACTGCCTAGAGGCACTGTGATTGGTCATTGGAAAATGGAATGCTGGATTACATGGGTGCTTGGTCTGAACCAGGACTGTGATGTAGAGGATGCCCACTAAATCTTAGGGCTTCTGCTGCAGCACAATAAAAGAAGCCATCCCTGAAGTATGATAGCAATGCATCTAAAAGAACATGTCACAGCAATATAAGCAACAACTTAGACCAACAGGTAATTTCAGTTCCAAATAACTACTGCTTTTGCAATTAATGCAAGGATAAAATGTATACTAGAGTACACCTCAGCGAAAATTAAGTTTTGTGCAGAACTCAATTTTCTTTTTGGAAACCAAAATCTAGGCCAATCACAGCATAAATATAAGCACTGCATGAAATTAGCCCAATTTAAATGCATGTATGCAGATGCTAGCATTGTTCAGCTAATTAAGGCAGTCCAGTTGCACTTTTTAAAAAGAGGGATTGAAATTATTTTATTGAGAGCATGAGTTTCTGTAGACAATTACCAACTTCATGAGATACTAGAATGAAACTCATTTATGGCCTAATTATCTAAACACTTCTAACTAAATTTCATGAACTAGTGTAAAGCATTTGATGAAATATTTCCCATTTGTTTAAACTACAATTTATTAAACTGAAAGACAACTCCAGTGAAATGGATGCTGTCTGGGGTTGCCACCTTTGGTCAGGCAAAATAAGGAGAGGTTGGGCAAAATACAGGTCAGGTCAGTGGGGAATTAGGGGGCGAAAAATTCCTTTATCTGGTGCAAAAATGACTTCAAAGCAAGCCATTACATGGTGTTTACAATGGGGAAAAACAGGCCCATGGAACACAGAGACACCCGTTTCTCCCTCTCTGACTCAGAGTCACCATTACCGACTGCACACAGAACTCTCCCCCCCCAACTGCTCTCCACCAGGGCTGTGCAAACCCCCTCTCTTGCTCTCCAACCCACCCACCACCCTCCCTGCCCACGCAAAACCCAAGACTCCACTGAAGCTATAATTTTGATGTATGCTATTTTTGCTTTTATGCTGCTCCACTAGTTTTTAAATATTAAACATGTCTAATAGGTCTGTGGCTACAATGCCTTGATTGTTAATGTTGTATTTTGATTTTGTTTCATCATGAGCCAACTTGAAAGGATTTTGGTACTAAAAAGCAGCATAAAAACCACTGTAGTAATTAATAAAAAAAATAAAATGGACCCAACTCTCTGACCAGGTAAGGAAACCTACTAGGTTAAAGCTGTAGCTTGAGCCCACTGAATACTGGGTTGGTGTTGAGGTAAATTCCCAAAATCTTAATTTGAAATACTTCATGGGCCTGTCTCTCTAAACTCCATAACTGCTTCATATCTGAATGGATAAAATAAAAAGTGGGGTGGTGGATAATCCTGCCAAAGGAAAGCAAAAAGCTAATTCTCAGCTAGAGGACATAAAATCCAGCATATAGAATACTGCAGTACTGTACAAGACAGTAAATCATACATTTTCGCATCTAGAAAGCTAAATCATGGAAGCTGACAGTTAAAGCTGTTTAATGCATTACATATATCAAAGCTCAACAGCAAAGAGTTTAATAGTAAACCTGACCCACATAAAGAAATGCAAGTTCTGCCTGCAATCATCAAAATGAGAGATAAGTGAGCTCCCCCAGGCTCTATTTGGATTGGGATTGGCAACTGTAGAGAATGCTTGGGGAAAAAGGTTATTTTTCCTGAGAATTTAAAATTTGCTGGGCTGATGTGAGTCCCAAACCTCCTCTCTCATGAGCTTCCTTCAACTTGTCATTAATGGCAGTGATAGTTGCCATGGCCATGGCAGTGGGAACGGACACCATTCTCCTTGGCGAGTTTCAAAATTTTCTTAAATTTTACATCTCTAGAGTCAATTTGAGAAGCAAGCATGTGCCCATCCCTAGTGAACTCAATGTACAAAAAGGGTTAAATCTGTCTCTTTTCTCTCTTTACCTCACACTTTTCCTGCTTCTTACAGAAACGAGATACCTCAGAGCAGCTTACAAACCAAACATTGACACATTAAAGTATGTGTGCATTCCACAACAAATCCCTAGAAAGTAAAACATCCAATAACTATATAAAATCATCCCTAAAATAAATTTGTGCAAGAAGATTAAACACTGGGGACCTTTCAAGGAGGTCTTGCAAAGCTGAAATTCAGCCAGCAAGGAAGCTCTGTATCAATACATCAGTGGTTTTTTACTTCGCAGCCTGAAGACACAATGGGTAGGACTTACCTTAATGTTTGTGCTCATGACAAACTGTTGTTATAAAATTTTTAATAGTAATATCATTTATGTGTTGCTTTCCCCAAAAAAGCTATCAAAGGAACTTCCATATATAATATATAATCATGATCATCGTCATTATACATTAATACCCTATCTTCCGAGTGGAACACAAGTACCTAGGGACCCTAGGTGGTCTCCCATCTAGGTACTGACCAGGCCTGCTTAGCTTCAAAGTTGCTGTGCAATGTGCTTTTAGATAATAACCCTGGATCCAGCCTAGGACCACATTAACCTATCTTTGTCACAAACATGTCACAAATACTGGGCCAGTAGCTCTTCCTGAGTCACGCTGCTTCCATTTCAAGATGGACAGGGATTACTTACTTAGAAATATCTTGCCACTTTTGGGGGATGGAGAGAAGGGGAGAAAAGATAAAAAAGCAAACTCAAAATGGGATTGCAAAGCAATTTCTCACACTAAAGGGAAATGAAAAATACAGTCGGGATAGATAAACAAAAAAAAATTCTTATCAAGAGCTGCAAAAAGGAGCGATTTTTATCTGCTGGGCTTCGGTGCTTACAAAATCGCGCATGAGAGAGGCTAGCAGAAATTGTCATCACCAGTTAAAGGTGGTAGGAAAGCACCTGGCTTTATTTTAAAAGAAAGTGAATTTATGGAGAAGGTAAGGAAGTACATGACCTACTAAATTAAATGCTAAATTTCTGGGGAACTGTTTCTGGCATGTGATTCATATGACAAGATGCAGTTTTCCCTCTCCTGCTTTTGGGAGGGTGGGTGTTACTTTTCACCGAAGAGGCTAACACAGACGGCTCCCTGGATAACTCAGGGAAAAGAAACAGCTGTGCTCCAGCTCTAGTTTGTTATCTGCTTCAACTCTCCCTTGATGAGACAGCACCACAGGGTGTATCCACAGATGAAATCTCTCGGCCCACCTACTCACGCTTCTCTGCTCTCAAGGGGATGACATCTGTTTGTGAAGAAGAGAACAACACAAGCCGCCTGCTGTGGGTGGTTCCTTTTCAGCTTCATCAACACCTCAGGCGAATGGTCTCTGTGGGGCTTCACATGACCATCGAACTCATAGAAGCTGCTTAGAATTAAGCTTTTCCCATGCCACTGCTAATGGCAAACATAAAACAAAACAAAACCCAGTAGCGTTGCAGTGATGTGCAAAATCCCCAGTATTCAGTGCAGTGCCTGAACACAAGCACAAGGCTAGGGTCAAGGAGCTGGCACACTTAGGAAATTCAAGCCCAAATATTGGTGTGAATTGGCCAGTCCTCCTTCAGAAAGCCAGTCAGCCAGAGACGTCAAGATAAGACACCCGCTAAGTCTACTCTGGAGAGACAATTTAGTACTGTTTATTTAGTTAGTTGATTTATATCCTGCTTTCTGGCTAGTGTCCCCAAAGAACCTCATGGCATTTTGAAAACACAACAGATACTTGAAGAACCACGTGCTCACAAAACTAAGCATGGAAGCAGGAGATGGCAACAGTTGCTCCTTCACTCAGGGCAAATGGTGTCACAGTTGACCTTGTGCTGAGGAGGCAACACTCTGGAGCAGACCCTGATGCCTGCCTCACTTGTTCTCTACTTCCCTCATACAGAGCAGATTGCGTCCATTACCCTTGCGGGGCAGAGGGAGCAGTCTGACTGGAGTAGACCCCCTGATGTTGTCTTTGCCTGCCTGCCTGACTCTCTTCTTCCTTCCCCATTAAGATACTATGCTGTATACTGTCAGGTCTGCATTTTTTTGGTACAGAAAGTATTGGTTTAAAGTGTAGAGATATTTCCTATTCTAATTAATTCAAGAAGGTTCAAGAGGCTTCTCTGTGTTATACAAGCTGGTGCAAGTTGGAAGTTTCTAGCTGACAAGTAAATTTTCTATTCTGCCTGGAAACAGGCAGAAGGTTCCTGATGTCTGGGTTATTTCTTCAGAGAAGCTGAACAGCAGGTTCAAACTGGTTCTGTTATCTCTTTCTCTCAAGGTCATGGTGTCCTATAATTATAGGCCAGAATGAGCCTGGTTTTCACTTTCTGTCTCTCTTTCCTTCTGGAGTGGTGTTCTGTACATACTATGTTTAAGTGTTAAGGTTTTAGTCTTCATGTAAATTTAAGTTAAGTTTGCCAGAAGTGGATTTCTTATAGACTGTGTCAATCCGTAAGAGCTGAATTTGTGACCATTATGCTCATTTGCCTTCAGTAAACTCTGCTGGTTGCCTCAGAGTTATTTTTTTAGAAACCCTGCAACATGTTTACATTTTTACCCTGCTAACGATACGTCAAGGTCTGCTCTGGATCAATATGGAGCAAAACCACGACATGATGTAGATCATAGGGTACTGAACTAGTGTCAGAGAAACCCAGGATCAAATCACCACTCAGCTATCCACAGGATTTTGTTGTTGGGGGATGCCAAGCAAAACCATAAAAGGGGGAGCAGGCTAATTTCTCATAAAGAAGGAAGAGGAGGGAGAGGCCAGTACATTTTGCTTCATACTCCAGGTCCTACAAATGCTAAAATCATACTTTTTAATGGTTCATTGGGGGGCATCTGCCCCTTGCCCCCACCTCAAAGTGCCCATGTCTCTGGCTGACTTAGGAACAGAGGAAGCTGCCTTGCACTGTGTCAGATCCACTGGTTCATCTAGCTCAATACTGGAGGCAGCTCTCCATGGTTTCAGGTAGGGTTCTCTCACAGGCCTACCTAGAGGTCCCAGGGATTGAAACTGTGAACTTCTGCATGCAAAGCAGATCATCTACCACTGAGCTTGGGCCCAGCTACTATCTCACATTTAGCCAATCTCACAATCCTAATGGGGGGAGGGGGAGTGTTGAAATCTTGTACATCCCATCTCCTAGAAGGAAGGACAGGGTAAAATTGTAATATACTTGTTCCATTACAGGTATCTAAACTTTCTACTGGACTTTGAATGTGTGCCTTTTGAAACAGCACTCAATCTGACAATTTTTGAAATAAAATTGGTAAGGGCAAGTGACGAAGTACCGTATTTTTCACTCTATAAGAGGCACCAGACCATAAGATGCACCTAGTTTTTGGAGAAGGAAAACAAGAAAAATAATATTCTGAATCCCAGAAGCCAGAACAGCAAGACGGATCGCTGCGCAGAGATCCCTCTTGCTGTTCTGGCTTCAGCGAAAGCAACGCAAAGCCTCTTCAGGGCAGCAGGAGGAAGGCTCCCCCTACCCTGAAGAGGCTTTGCGTGGCTATCCCAGAAGCCAGAACAGCAAGAGGGATCGCTGCGCAGCAATCCCTCTTGCTGTTCTGGCTTCAGTGATAGCTGCACAGCTTGCATTCACTCCATAAGACACACACACATTTCCCCTTACTTTTTAGGAGGGGAAAAGTGCGTCTTATAGAGCAGAAAATATGGTAGATCCAGGCCAGGCTGGGGAAGAATTTGGCATATCAGGTACAGACAATATGACAATGCATTAAAAGAGCCAGGGTAGAAGTACTTGTGCAACAGTAGAGCCATAATGGGACAAGAACATAAGAGGAGCCTGCTGGATCAGGCCCATGGTCCATCTAGTCTGGCATCCTGCTCTCACAGTGGCCAACCCTTTGTCTGTGGGAAACCCACAAGCGCAAGAAGAAGAAGAAGAAGAAGAAGAAGAAGAAGAAGAAGAAGAAGAAGAAGAGTTGTTGTTTGGATTTGATATCCCACCTTTCACTCCCCTTCAGGAGTCTCAAAGCGGCTAACATTCTCCTTTCCCTTCCTCCCCCACAACAAACACTCTGTGAGGTGAGTGGGGCTGAGAGACTTCAAAGAAGTGTGACTGGCCCAAGGTCACCCAGCAGCTGCATGTGGAGGAGCGGAGACTCGAACCCGGTTCCCCAGATTACGAGACTACCGCTCTTAACCACTACACCACACTGGCAAGAGTCCCCTCCCCTCCCGTGGTTTCCAGCAACTGTTATTGAGAAGCATTATTGCCTCCGACTGTGGAGACAGAGTACAGCCATCAAGCAAAATAGTTGCTTTGTAGTATCACACAGTTGGAAAGGGCCATGAGGGTCATTTAGTCCAACCCCCAGTCTGATGGAATATGGCCAGGGATGGGTCAATAAATAAAATGTTGGGCTGGCTCTGAAGTTTACTAACCTTTTAGACCACCAAAACCAGAGCGCAAACCTTTTCCAGTACAGTGGTACCTCAGGTTAAGTACTTAATTTGTTCCGGAAGTCTGTACTTAACCTGAAACTGTTCTTAACCTGAAGCACCACTTTAGCTAATGGGGCCTCCTGCTGCTGCCGCGCCACTGGAGCACAATTTCTGTTCTCATCCTGAAGCAAAGTTCTTAACCTGAAGCACTATTTCTGGGTTAGCGGAGTCTGTAACCTGAAGCGTATGTAACCTGAAGTGTATGTAACCTGAGGTACCACTGTAGTGATTTAAGACTTAACAAAAAGAATGGAAGAGAAAGAAAGAAAAGAAACAGGCATTTATTGGTGGGGGATAAGCACAGAGATATTTTAGTTACACATTTTATCTCTTATGTTTTAATATAAGGATGATCTGAAGATTGAATGAGTTGTTTTATATTCCCTTGCTATTTTTTTAAGCTGCCCAGTTTCTCCACTTCTAAATATACATAAACTCTTAATGAGAAAGGAAGGACAGACATTTCTAAACCACTTCAAATGTTTTAAAGCTTGCACAGCTAAATATTTAGGAGAAAACTCTTGTTTGCTATCTGATGGCAAGCAATCACATTTATAGTATTTAAATTCAGTCCTCTGAAACAAACAAGTTGGTTCACAGGCAGTGCCGCTGCGGCTGAACTGTCATTGCCTGACATCCTGTCTTATCTGCCAAATTGCTCATTAGGTTTGGCAATTTTCACCTGCGCCTCCAGTTTCTACATTTCAGCAGGGAATAAGCATCAGTTTGCTTCAACCCGTCTTCCACAGCAAGCTCCCTATGTACATCTTCTGTAAAGTACACAGATACCCACTTAGTAATAATAAAAAATGCACTTTTATCTAGTACACAGTTACTCTAAACTAAATAAATGCAGCAGCAGAAAATTTAGTTTAGGTAATATTTTATATAAAAATAGATGTTAAAAACAAGGAGATAAGAAACTTTTTAAAAAAGGAAGGAAGGAAGACTTGTAGTGTTTCTATACAGAATAGAACAAAGACTTTATATCCCAGTATTATTCTTGATTTGTTGCTAAAATCCAATCTAAGCCATCTCTCCATGCACACAGTACATGGTTATTGCAGAGAATGCGTGGTTTTATGTGTTGTGCATAGGGGGTAATGGCAGTCCAGATGCATATTACTTTCTCAGCTGGAGCTGATCTAGCTAACCTTTTCCTTTCTAGGGAAGGTGGTACAATTTAAACACAAACCCAAAAAGTAGCGGGGGGGAACAAGGCAACCTGAACAAAGGAAGATGAAAATCTCAGCAGATCATTCAGCCTTAGCTTAATACGCCTAGACAGTGCGTCGAAACAGAGGCTGCTCTGTTACCCCTCAGATGCATGCAAACAGCAGAACAAAATGTAGGCTTTGCCACATGAGCTGCATTGTCAAAAGGTGTAGCCCATTTGGTACTTAGAAAAAGCATACTCAGGGCAGGCAGAGGCGGGTGGGGGAATAATAAAAATGCAAAGCACCAAAGGAGAAAAAGAGAAATATCTACAACTGCTACCAAACAATTTCGGATGGAATACTGTTTTTCATTTGGTAGAAGTAAAATATTCACCACCAACCCTACAATTAGCTGGAAAATTACAATAATTACAGCAATTTTGCATCCCATCTCCAATCTAATTAATAGATATATGATCTTGTCAACATGTAATAATCAGGATCTGCAACTACCATGAAACTGGATGGGTTTTATGAGCTGAATAGAAGCTGAACAGTATAAGAAGGTAATTATTTGAAATCCTGAGAATACCATTTGTATGCCATGCTTCACTTCACAAGTTAAAAAGGAAATACAATAGGGATATTATTTCTATTTTCAAAGTATATTTAAATCAGGTATTTGAAATCGGTTTGCCTTAATGTCAAATCACGTTGGTGGTATGGCTCCAATTACCCACAGGGTGCAGCATCCCAAAGAACAAAAAATATTCCACAAAGAAAGGAAAGAAATTCTTTTAAGTGGTACACAGAACATTGCTTTTGATTTTCTAGGATATCTGTGCCAAAATATTTCACACATTTCTTCCCTGAGCATAAATGTCATGCAAATACATTGGCTAAATTAGTCTCTTTAAATAGTTTTCCTCAATGTGCAACATTTTCAGTATAGAGGACAAGCAGTAGATGCATGTGACAGTTAACGGGGATGAAGGTTCAAACCAACTGCATTTTAAAAGAATCAGGGGTAGAAGAGACTATAAAAAGTCTGGCTTAACCCTAGCCTAATCCCTCAGCTGTAAAGCAGATCCATGGACCCACAATTTGGTAAAGGAACAACCTAAGCTATCCACATCAGAGTACGTCACAAGCAGTGAGTGCCCCCTTCGTACAATTTTAGAGGTGAGATCATCTTTAAGGATGGTCCTGGTTGCAGGCAGGCCCCCAGGCCGGTTCCTCCCCCCCGGCATGGGCGGAGCAATGCTGTCATGCCAGGGTGGCACCACAATCACCCCAGCTTCCTGGCCAATCACTTTTGTGTGGGGTGATCGTGGGGGGATATAAAAGTGGCAGCATGACATGTGTCAGGCACCTGCTTCACACTGCCGAACACCTGCCCACCCACCCTTTATTTTAGATGTCCTCTGGCCTTGCTTTGGACTGTGGTTGGTCGCCTGTCTTGGGACAGAGGCCAGGTAGAAATTTTTCCATTTGGCATATTGGCACTGGCCACTTGGTTTTCGCCTACCTCTTAGCAATCGTCACAACTTTGTAAGGTTTGGCGGTTGGGCATTGGCTCATTGATTTGTGTGGGAGAGGAGGTCAGCCATCGCCTGCCCCTCCATTGACCAAGGGTATTCCGTTAAAGGAATCCAGGGCCTGGATCCTGTCCAAAGTCTGCTTGAGGGACTAGGGCCATGCCAGGCCTCTGGGGACACTGAGGAAAGCTACAGGCAGGTTCCCCCGATGTAGCTTCCTCTTAGACCTTTAAAGCCCTAAATGGCCTCGGTCCAGTATATCTGAAGGAGCGTCTCCTCCCCCATCGTTCTGCCCGGACACTGAGGTCCAGCTCCGAGGGCCTTCTGGCGGTTCCCTCACTGCGAGAGGCCAAGTTGCAGGGAACCAGGCAGAGGGCCTTCTCGGTGGTGGCGCCCGCCCTGTGGAATGCCCTCCCATCGGATGTCAAGGCGATGGACAACTACCTGACATTCAGAAGACATCTGAAGGCAGCCCTGTTCAGGGAAGTTTTTAATATGTGACATTTTAGTGTATTTTTTATCTCTGTTGGAAGCCGCCCAGAGTGGCTGGGGAAACCCAGCCAGATGGGCGGGGTACAAATAATAAATTATTATTATTATTATTATTATTATTATTATTATTTGGGTGGTTTACCCTTACTGACTTCCTGCAAAGGGGGCAGGAGTCCGATATAGTCCTTTGCCAATGCCTAAGCCAATACCACTCACATTTCTGTAATCAATAAAGTTGTGGCCTAAAATTTGCCCAATAACCTTAAACCAAAATCCTGTGTCAGTGTGAATTTTATTCTAACGAGAGGCTGGTTTGGGGGCCTTGCCACGCAACAGCCTTCCCCAACAAGATGTTGTGGACTACAGTTCCCATCATCATTCCCAATTACTAGCCATGCTTGTGGAAGGCTGTTATAGAGGTATCTATTTCATCACTGCCAGAAATAGAATGATAAACTAAATGGACTTTGGTGTGATTCAGTAAGAATTTCTTAGCATTTTGAGTTGACTAAGAGGTGAACAAGTTTCTTCCTCTCATGTTGTAATAAATGTAACATGAGCAGTTTTATTTCCTGAATGATAACACTTAGGAAAGTCAATGGAGAAAGGAAACTTTTGTAGTGTTTTGTATTGCAATATAGTTTGGGAGGGGAGGGAGGGGAAGTGCTGTATCCCTGGAATTCCTTTGGAAATATTGAAGCATACCATGCGTCTGCTGTTACCTTTCCCACTCATCTGTCCGATGACATTTTTGAAGTGTGTGTGGATTCTCCATTTCATTAGTTTTTATTTGAGCCTCACTTAACTCTTGGGGAACAGCAAACCATTTGTTTAATCAAGGTAGAGTCAAGCTACAAGAAAGATGATAAACCCTTCCCTTAGATCAGGCATGGCTAAACTTGGCCCTCCAGCTGTTTTGGACTACAACTTCCATTATCCCTAGCTAACAGGTCAGGGATGATGGGAATTGTAGTCCCAAAACAGCTGCAGGGCCATGTTTGGCCATGCCTGCCTTAGATCAACCTTCTCTGAACGCAGTGCTGTCTAGTTGTTTTGGACTACAACTTCCATCAGCCCCAGTCTGAGCTGTTGTAATCAAAAGCATATGGAGAGTAAGTTGGAGGAAGTTGATCTAGATGATATGTTGGCAACACTCCTCAGTTGACAAGCTTATCAAGCAATAAAGTTCAGTCTCAGCTCATCCTTGCAACCTTAGGTTTCTGACAACTAAGTGAAACGTATCCATGAACCAGTGTTTAAGTAGTCCAGCAATGTAGCGATATTCTAGGCCTATTTTCTAAATCTTCTGAAGGCTTATTCCAGATTATGGGGGAGGATGAGGACCAGGAGACAAGAAACAGAATGCTACCAAAATTAGGAGCCCATATTTATTTCTTGGCCTCCTTTGCCACCTCCTCCAACAGGAAACCCCATGTCCTGACACAAAGATACTGTGAGTTTCCCTGTCCCTGCTCTACAATGATTGGTAGCATGGGCAAACAAATGCACTGTGACATGACATCAGAACAAGCACTAAGTTGTACTGCGTGAAATAAGAGTAGGGAAATAACTTTAAATGTGATATCTATTGCAACGTGTCCTTATTTTCACCCTGAATTTGACATATACAGATCTTGAGATGTGAAGACAACTCCTTGGTCTTTTTTTTTATTTGAAAGGGTTAGAAAGGCATTTAACTCACTGTGCCATTGGGTTATGTTTAACTGCCAGGTGATGCAAGCAACCTCCATGATATTCATAGTCTCTTGCAACTCAAAGCACGTACTATAGACCAATTTTTCATTTTTTCATCTTTTTTATCTTCACTTGCTAGGTCAATCCTGCCACTCTGGAAACTACAATCTGGAAACTGCTACAAGTTTTCATGCTCGGCTACTTAGGAATTGGGGATGCAACAGAGACACACACACACACATATGTTTATGAGTGTTTAAAGCAGCTCATAAGCACTGTATTAAAAACCAAAAAGGCAGAAGCTTATTTACTTGCCTGCCTCAACCATTTACCCCTTTTCTGAACTTTAATCAGCTTCTGATAAAGACACATAATGAATCATATTCCCAGCAGCATGAGAGGGTAACAGAAGTTGGCATCCCAGTAAATGAAGATGAAATGTGCCGAGGCACCGGGAACCTTTACTCACTTGTGCGAAGGACTGAAGGCGTGACCTCAATTTCACTTGTTGCTTGGTAAGGCTGGAAGGCTGACACAGCAGTGGTGCCCAGTTCACTGCCAAAGATCTCGGGGCTCTGGGTGCCAGTGGAGCTGGCACTGGTGCCATCTCCTCCATGGTGTGGGTCTTGCTCATCGAATACAGCTACAAGCTGTGAATAACAAAAGGGCCAACGGTGAGAAGAGGAATTATACTAAACGGCAGCATCAGAAGAGCAGCTACACAAAACACAGGTGGCAGTTTCCCCTACTTGGACCAATAAGTGCAAGCACACACATCAAGGGGTGTGCTAGCATGCCACCTAGATCACAGCCCAAATGGAAGAATCTGTTCACTTAGATGCGTATTGGAAGTTCCTGCTGCAACTACTAAAGTTGTTCCCACACCACTTAGATATTGCGTCAACACCTTCCACTCCCATGGTTTGCTCCAGAGTCAAGGTTAGCCACTACAAAGCTCATGCCTTAGGAGGTGCCATTGCCTGAATAGTTGTTAATTAAAATTTTTACAGCAACCCACAGGGTGGGGAAAATCCTTAAGAGCAGCAGCACCCATTAAGTGCACAATTAAAGGAGTCTGAAAGTACAACCCGTGGCAGAGACTGTTTAAAAAAGAATGTTATCATCTTAAAAATAAGTAACTTCCATTTTCTAGCACAGAAAAGAAGAAAGGGGGAGGTTGACTTCATCATTTAAATACTGAGGGAACATTTCTGTACCCTCTCATCTTAAATGAGTTACAACAATTGATTACGCTATTATCACAGCAGACCTGCAAGGTAGGAATGTGACTTAACCCAGAGATCTCAAACAGAAGACAGACATAAGGAGGCTTAAACATCTTGCCAAAGATCATACAGCAAACCCTTTTAAAGCAAATAAATTGGTCCCATTTCTCCCAAATGCCAGGTGATTAATATGACAGCTGAAATAGAAGTGCATGGGAGATGGCAAGAATAAAGATGTAAAACTGAGAAGCTCTAGAAAACCTGAATTCTCCTCCACCCCTCCCTTTTTATTCTTTTTATTTTTAAAAAACACAGAACTTTGAGGGGGGTTATACTCTGAGGTAATAGTTTCATTCATAACAAACACCCAAAACTTACTTTACTACGCAGGGGGATTTTTTTCTATAGGCAATAGAATAAAATGAAATAAATAGAAGTAAATCAATAAATAAAAACAAATAAAGTGCTTTGTGTGATGGAAAGCCATGGCTGGGAATAAAGACCTCTCCCCCCAAACACGTTACTTCAATGCATGCATATGTATGGTTGCCCCCACCCCTGCTATATCATAAACCATTCCAAATTGCCCCAAACCTTTGAAACAGCAAAGGTAGGAGAAAAAACAAGGGCACATAGACCTTAGCATTAGTACAGCAACAACTTCGGATACTGAGTTATATTTGGTAAGAAACTGCACTTTTTAGTAGCAAAGAGTTAGCTTATTAGCATGAAGAAATCGTGATTTCTACCATTTTTCCAATGAATAAGCAACCTGGAGCATCTCTGACCTTTTATTGTGCTGGACCTCCACCTGACGTTGCCAAAGAGGTTTCACATGGCTTCCTGAGTTCTATCATTTCCCAGAGGGCTAGGAAGGCAGAGCTTCCCCAACCAACTATAAGGGTCAGTTATGCCACCAGAGCCTGCTGAAGTGCAATTAACTCATAGCACCAACATGTGCACTTTTGTATTGGAAATAAGCCTGCTTATCCAAAAAATGACATATACATATATATACATATACACGAAGCCAAGCCAGAGCACAACTAAGTACAGTACAGCCATCTTCTCAGGAAAACTCTTCACAAAGTTCAAGAGGTCAAGACACAAAGACTTTAACAACTAATCCACACCTAATGACCCACCTAAGTGGTACTCAGGATATCACTCAAGAAATCACTCAAGATATCTCTCAAGTAATTAAGGAACAAAAGAAGAAAAGGCACACTAGCCTGGGAACTTCCTCTCTGCCCAGAACATTGGAGGCTATACACCACACCCCCTCTACAGTATTTATAGGAACTCAAACACTGAGATCCTGCTCTGTTCCAGTAACAAGAAGCCGAAAGCACCAGCCTGAAGATGACGAGTGAGACCTCGTCGAAACGTCGCCTAGACACCCCAACTTTTACACGGGAAGACACCCGAGGACACCAAAACCTGCATATATATATATATATATATATATATATATATGTAACCCGTGTAACTTTTACACGGGAAGACACCCGAGGACACCAAAACCTGCATATATATATATATATATATATATATATATATATATATATATGCAGGTTTTGGTGTCCTCGGGTGTCTTCCCGTGTAAAAGTTGGGGTGTCTAGGCGACGTTTCGACGAGGTCTCACTCGTCATCTTCAGGCTGGTGCTTTCGGCTTCTTGTTACTGGAACAGAGCAGGATCTCAGTGTTTGAGTTCCTATAAATACTGTTGAGGGGGTGTGGTGTATAGCCTCCAATGTTCTGGGCAGAGAGGAAGTTCCCAGGCTAGTGTGCCTTTTCTTCTTTTGTTCCTTAATTACTTGAGAGATATCTTGAGTGATTTCTTGAGTGATATCCTGAGTACCACTTAGGTGGGTCATTAGGTGTGGATTAGTTGTTAAAGTCTTTGTGTCTTGACCTCTTGAACTTTGTGAAGAGTTTTCCTGAGAAGATGGCTGTACTGTACTTAGTTGTGCTCTGGCTTGGCTTCGTGTATAGGGGCGAGCTGTGGTTTTGTGGCTTGTGTCAGCCAGATCTGTGTAGGGATTGCAGGGGGGTGCAGCATCCGGAGGTGCCACCATGGATTGGCTACTGGATGGTGTCTGTAATTCATCTGTGGAGAGGGTCTGGGTTTGGGTCTGGTGTGGTTGATTGGTGTTGGCGTTCTGTGTGCCTCTGGATCTGGTGTCAGTTTTTGTGGGGAGGGCTAATTTCCAGATGTCTGGCAAGCGGGATGTGTCGTCACGCTTGTTCATGTTGTGAGGGTGTTTCTCTATCTCGATGGCTTCCATGATTATTCTCTTGTGGTGATGTTCCGTGTTAAAGAGCAATTTGGAATCTGCAAAATTAATTTCGTGTCCTGTTTCTTTCATGTGTTGGAAAAGATTTTCGTAGAAAATCTACGAAAGCATATATATATATATATATATATATATATATATATGAATCAATCAATCAGTCAGTCAGTCAATCACACCTACTTAAGTGTAAGACAGCCATCCCATGTAAACTCAGCTGAGGAGGAAGCACAAGAGTGCAAATGTCGTAATAAATAGAGGAAAAACTATCTATGTGAACCTACACTTTTTTCACTTACTGTATTTTTCCGTGTATAAGATTAGGTTTTCCCCCCCAAAAAAGTAAAAAATAAATAAATTGGGGCATCTTATACATAGATACATCTCCCCCCATTTTCTTAAATCAGAGTCCCCAAAAATAGGGGGCATCTTATACATGGGGGGGTCTTATAGATGGAAAAATACGAGATATCCCACTCCATCCCAGTAGTATTGCTTTGAAAATACTATCAAAACTCAGGTTAATTTCTCTAATCAGAATCAATGTCTCTTACACTCAGATAATCTGAATCTGCCTGGGAAAGTCAATTTCCTAACCCCATCATGGGTTAATCACTCTAGTGGGAAAATCCTAATTTTTGTCCATAATTACTTGTTTCTAACTACATCTCTGTGTACTGCCAGACAAAAAATAAATGAGCTGGCTGTGTTTTAAAGTTTGAAACTTCTTAAGTGGAGGTAGTCAGTATCACTGCAAGCCAGGAGGAGTCAGAACTGTTGGTTCAGAGCATGTTGGCTAGTCCTAAGAAATGTATTGTGAAAATATGGTTTAGCGAAAGGACTTTTGCTGCAGGCTAAGAAGCCTGGCTGTGTTGGCTAGCAAATCTCTTCCAATCTATTCTTCACTCATGCCAGATGGTTGACTGAATCTTGAAATACCTGGCGATGTGCAGCAACATTTAAAAGCAATATACTAATTCAAAGTTCTAAGAACTGCTTGTATCAACATCATTAGCAGTTTTTCTCCAGGTCTTTGCATCTCTAGGCAAGAGTGAAGGGACAATCTTCTTCTTGCATACAAACAATGGTAATTTGCATATATACCAGTAACATTAACAAGCAAGTAGTAGTAATGCTTGTGCGAAAAGGTATGGAGCATCTCAGAACATGACAAGAGCTATCAAATATCCTATGGCAGTATTTTAATACTGCCTGACAGTGTGTGTCTCCAATATCACTTCATTAACCGACTCTCAAGAGAGATACTCCTACCCTTGTATGAGATCAGACTATCTGCATCCAGGCACAATGAAAAACTGCAATAAAAACATAGATTCCTGTAACTACAGCTTGATTGATGGATTCCTGTAACTGCAGCTTAATTGTATCATCATGGAAGCTCCTTAAATGTGTTCTTGTTATTGCTGCATAACCAAAGGAGGAAATGCTGTATTTTCCACATTCTTAAAATTGATAAACAAGTTATTAGAACGGAATGTAACTCTTTAGAACTGCTGCAACAGTATAAGGATTCAGTAACTATAGAACTACAAAATGTCAACCCACAAATGTCAACCCTCTTCAGAAGTAATTTTCATGCACTGAACCACTGTGCTGGCTAGCCTTCCTCCTGACATCTAAATGCTTGGCATGAACATCTACAGACTCCTGTATATGTGAAGGCTTTCTTGCTGCAGGTATTTCTGATCAATGTCAGAAGGACACCATAGAAATATATGGGGGGGGGGGGAATTAAAATGTCTAGTGGCACCTTAGAGACCAACTAAGTTTGTTCTTGGTATGAGCTTTCGTATCAAACTTAGTTGGTCTCTGAGGTGCTCCTGGACAATTTTTTAATTTTTTTTATATATTTCTACTGTGTCAGACCAACACGGCTACCTACCTGAATCTAGAAGGACACCATGGATGCCATCATGATGTTGGGAGCAAGGGTAGCTGGCACAGCCCTAAATCCCATAATGATTCAACACATGACCATCACTTCTTGTGGGGGCAAATGCGGAAAGAAGAAACTCTCATGTTTCTTTCAATCAGCTTGCCAGTTGGGAAAGTTGTATTGTGTGAGGTCAAGTAGTAACCTTTAGTTGAGCTGCTACTTCAAGCCATAGGGCTTATCCACACTTATCTCTCCTCTCCTCTTTCTAGGTTTGCACTTTAAAGCTCCATGCCCAGGTGCCCATTTTTTGGTCCAGAATTTTCCCCATGAAAAACCCACTCTTTAGCACTCAATCAGAGCAAAGGTCAATCTGCAGAAAACCCAAATCAACATTTGCTTTGATTGAGCACTAAAGAGCAGGCTTTATCTGACCTGAAGGTCTTATGGTGATCAACTGGACCCTGAGAAATAAGCAATGGCCTTCCCCATGGAAACTGGGTTATTTAAAATATAATTCTACACCAAAACTGTGGTGACAGTGCACCCATAATACAGTATATACAGCAACACATATTACCTGAACAGTGTTTGTGTGTGTGAGAGAGAGAGAGAGAGAGAAAGAAAGACAGTAATTAATAAAGACAACTAAAGAAGTCGATTCATATACACACAAAAATTAAAACAGATAATAATCTATTTTTGCTTCTGTCTCAGATTCAGGCAGTAACTGATCTAGGCTGAGAATAAAATTAATCCATTCAAACTGTATTATTGCTGTCAACAGGGCCAGGTGCAATATATTTCCACATATATCTATCCTACAATGCCCCCATCTTCTGCTGCTAGCCTGAAAACACACCCAGGAAGTTCCCACAACTCACTGGTAGGTCCCAGCCCACCATTTGGAAAGTTCTGCTGTAGGGATGGGAAACTAGTGGGGATTCTCCTGGTTAATTAACTTGGCAACAACGAAATACTTGGCAAGAGTTTCCCAGAGAGAGTTGTATCTTAATGTCAAGGAAGATAACACAGTGAAGCCAACTTTTATAATCACAGAAATCTCCAAGGAGCTCTTATTACCGTGAGCTAATGCCTAGAAACTGCAATGTTAGACCTGCTTGTACTATTCAAGTTCTGACATGTTGCTTTGAGCCCTGAAATGGAAGATTGGATTCAAACGCAATAACATAGTATGTGTGCTTAGGTCTAGGAGAAACCATATTACTTCAGTCTAGCTGAAATCAATATCACCCAAGTGTACTTCAATTAGGGGCCAGTTTAGTCAAGAGAGAGAAACACAGAGGGTGGCCAAAGGAGAAGTACCTTGCATTTCCTTCTTATGTACTTTGGGAGTTTTGGAATCTCCCAGCCACTGCCTATGTGCTTATGGGGATGGGTGGGTGTGAAAAGTACAGGGATGAAGTGTGGAGGGGGGTATTTCAGCCAACAACAACAACATCCTAAAGGCCCTACCAGACAATCACTTCACCAAGTACTGTAGTAAAGTTTTCTACCATGGTTTTCTTTCCTCTGTTTTAACAAAATATTATATGATTTCACCACCCCACCACTAGCACATATTTGCAATACAAGAAGGAAAACTTCCAGGGGCATGAAAACATGACATTTTGAAAAATCGTTTCTGATTGGGTACTATGGCAAAGATGAAAAGCAAGGGTGGGAAACCTGTGGCCTTTCAGGTGCTGCTGGACTACAAAATCCCATCACCCCTGGCCACTGGTCATGCTGTCTGGGGCTCATGGCAGTTGAAGTCCAACAACTGGAAGGCTACAGGTTCCCCGTTTCTGGTTTAAAGTCTACACATACATCACATTCCTAATCTGGCTCAGTTCCTGGCTCCCTTACCCAAACACAAGCTATTTCTGCTTGAAAAAGCAATCAGGCCAGCTCTAGTTTGGCCTAGAGAGGAGAAGTTAAGTTCCTAAGCTAAAGAGTGTGACAGACAGGGCTGTCTTTTGCAGAATATCTTCATGGTTTTTAGAACTTTAGTTCAGATTTCCAGGTGCTGTTTATGATTTCCTGGTGCTGAAAGATGTGCATATTTACAGCGATTGTGATTTTTGTTAAAATACTCACCAAAGTTTTGGCGTGTTTGAGAATACATAGGTATGTACCTGAGGTTATCCATTATTTAAATTGGGGTTGCCCTGTTTTAAATACTTTTTGTTATGTTATGTTATGTTATGTTATGTTATGTTATGTTATGTTATGTTATGTGCACATGCATATTTTTCAGACATTGTTTATGCAGAATATGGAAAAAAGGAATCAGGCTGGTGCAAATCTCCACCTTCATATTCAGACCTCATTTCCTTATAGAAATGCATGCATGTGCACACATCATAATTATGCTTTTAAAAAATGGACCACGTGCATACAAAATACATGCGGATAACCTAAAACCACACAACACAAATGGCCTCACTGGTTCACAAGCAATGCAAAAGATGACTTCATCACTTTAAAAGTGCAAGCCTTTTGACTCAAAGAACCAGGAGGTACAGTGGTACCTCGGGTTAAGAACTTAATTTGTTCTGGAGGTCCGTTCTTAACCGGAAACTGTTCTTAACTTGAGGTACCACTTTAGCTAATAGGGCCTCAGGCCGCAGGCGTGCAATTTCTGTTCTTATCCTGAAGCAAAGTTCATAACCTGAGGTACTATTTCTGGGTTAGCAGTCTGTAACCTGAAGCGTCTGTAACCTGAAGCATCTGTAACCCAAAGTACCACTGTAGTGACAAAAGACTATAACAAAGAGTGACAGATCTTCACCTGCAGTACCATTCACTAACCTTGGATCTTCAAATGTCATTGGACTACAACTCCCATCACCCCAGTTAGCATGGTTAATGAAAAGAGACGATGGCAGTTGTGGTCCAACAACATCCAGGGACCCAAGATTGGGGATGGCTCCCCTATAGCAACAAAACTAGGCAACAGCATCTACGGGAGATGGCAAAGCCAGGCCCAGTCATTGTTACTGCTGCACACACTTAAGAAGTGTCTTCATTACATTAGCTACATGGCAGGTTGGTCACTGGTATTGACTGGTTGTGGAGAAACAGAAAACAAAAGGCACAATTCGTATCTTTTAATGGAGAACAAATAATTTGGGGTGTGTGGAGATTTTTTACACTGTAGGGCTTAGAAGATGCACTATCTGCTGAATACCTCCATATAACACACAGTTGCTGAAGATGCAAGTATCATCTGTAGGTCATGATTTGGCAATGACAGTCCTTTGATTAATTCATTCTCCAAATTCACTGGTAGAGAAAAGCTGTTGTGTCAAATAGCAATACTAAGCAATTTGTGAACAAGTCAGGCCTCATTTTATCAAGACTGGAGGGGAGGGAACACTGAAAAGATCAGAAGCCAATGTATCAAACTTGATTTCTTCCACATTCTGACACTACTCATATGAAGTTTGCCCATCCAATTACAATCCATCCCATAAAGATTGGTAGGCAAAGCTTCCTTGATTTGTACTACACCCATTATCGTAAATTGCCTCTGGTCTTCTCTCTATTCTCCAAGTAGCTTGCCTACCTGAAGTATTATTCACTGGCCGCCCATTCCCTGAAAATTAACATTTCTTATTTCCAGCTTCCACTTTGATCTTCTACATCTCAGCTGTTACTTACCAGTGCCGACAGCACAACCTTTCCTTATATATAAAAAAAAATCAATTCCAGTGAAAATCACCTTGAGAAGTCATATTTTTGTATACCCTCCAGGAAAAGAAAAGAATAAGCCTTATTCAAGTGATGAGATACCGACAGAATGCTCTGCTTTTAAAGTAATGTTTTGACACTTTGGGGTTAGAGTAAAAGTAGGTTAGCAATACTATAAAGCTGCAACCAGCTTAACGAAATTATCCAAATTTCAAAAAGGGTGGGGGGACCAAACAGGGTTGTTGTAATGGGATGCTTGAAACAAACAGGAATACTTGTAAAATACTGTTAACAGGAGCATCGAGTTTTAGGGCAAGAAGGAAATGCCAGTGGCAGAAAAATGTGATGTGATTTGTATGCCCACCCTAAAGCATCTAATACTAAAATTTCTTACTAAAGAGTAAGACTCTCTGAACTCCTAATGGGACTTACTTCTGAGAATGCATGCTTACAAAGAGCACATTACAGTGCAATTCTACATATGTCTACTCAAAGCTCCCACTGATTTGAAACTGCACTCCTATGTACCACAGGTGAAGAACCTCAGGACTGGGGCTAAACTTGCTCCCACTTGAGCCTTTCTATTCAGGCCCCAGGATTCTCCTCAAACCACACTTCTGTCCACAATCACAGCCTTCACTGCCCCTGCTCCATACCCTCGTCAAGTGCTTTTACCTGGCAACAATAGGTCCTTCCCAGGATAAATCATGGAGAGGGGTGTTGGAAGCAGCTTGTGTCTGAAAGCTCAATGCTGGGAATCTGAGTGGGGAGAGTGCTGTTGCACTCAGGCCCTGCTTTGGGGTTTTCCACAGGCTGGGAGCTGGCCACTGGGAGAACAGGATGCTGGACTAAATCCAACAGGCTCTTATGTTCAACTGTGTATATTTAGAAACCTATAGCTGTTATGTTACTGACTACAGAAACATAAAAGTCATGTCTGCAGCCACCTTTTGCCTCTAGCCCCACTCACCACTGGGATCCATAGTTTATGCGAACAATGACTCCACGTCATCTAAAACTGAGACACTCGGGAAATTATTTAGTGTACAAGAGCAGCAAAATACTTGTTGCGTTACATTGTGTTGGCCCTTGTCAACCTGCCTGCGAAGACCTTTTCTGAAAGATTACTCCATTCTCTCTCCCCAGAAAGATGTAAAAGCACAGCAGAACCTGGGACCAGTAAGGCAATGGACATGGAGAAATGGCTCCAATAAGAGAACCAAAACACACAGAGAGATGGAACTGAAGCCATGTCCTCCTAACATGCTAACTCAAATTTACCCACATTAAGAAACAAATTATGAAACATTATGTGATTATTTGACTGCTATTTATTTATTTTAAAAATGCCTGTACACCACAATTTCATTTTTTAATAAAACTCCAAGCAATCTACAATAGCTATTATCACACAATAAAAATGACGCAAATACTTAAAATTACAGAAAACTATTAAATAAAATGTTTATTCTTAACTAACAGCATAAGCCTAGTGGCATAGAAAAGTGTTCCACAGGACTAGGGTAATGACACTAATGGCTCAGTCTCATGTCAATGTCAAATGAGCCTCACCAGCCTGGGGCAATAGCCCAGCAATCCCGCAGGTGATCTCAATGATCAAATAGGGACATAAAGGTCCCAACTGTTGCTGAATAAATGATTCATGGGGTGGTAAGCACACAGACGTAGAAGATAATCCCTCCCCGTGAAGAGAGCATGTTCAGCATTTTAGGCCAGTAAAACCTTGTGCCTATCCTTTCTATCCACTATTTAACGGATGCTAAGAGCGTGTCAGTCAATGCTCACTGGGGTTCTCTGACACCACACTTGACCACTGTACATGGAACCACACTGGCTCAATTCCATCACCCGATGGTAAGGCCCTTGGCTGCTGTTTTTGGATCACCATCTTGCTGAACTTGGTAGCACCATTTGGGGATAAAAATCAATGCCAAACCACCAGTACATTATTGCCAAGTCTAATTAAGTGCTGTCTGACAGACTTAAGCACCAGATGAAATGCATGCAGTGAAAGCAATGGGTAGATTTTAGTAGGAGGATAATTCAGCGGGTGCCTGTGAAACCGGTAAACCTAACTTAAACCAGAAAATCTTCACATTTTGCCAGCTCCCTGGTCTGCTGAAGCCGTTTAAAAGTTTTATGCTGTGGGGAAGCTCAGACTGCTATTTTACTCTGCTCTTTGTGTTTCTAGATGAGTGGGTTTATATTGATCTTCAATGCTTATTCTACC
The DNA here is from genome assembly GCF_964252035.2 of Podarcis erhardii. Lineage (NCBI taxonomy): Eukaryota > Metazoa > Chordata > Lepidosauria > Squamata > Lacertidae > Podarcis > Podarcis erhardii. The sequence continues at coordinate 15,223,878 of NC_138513.1, read as the reverse complement.
TTGCTTTCCGAAAAGTGGGGTAAAACGTTTAGATAAACAGAATGGAATGTTTGCATATTCAACTAAAAGGCATTCTATTTTAGAAAAACAAAAAGGGCAAAACTATACAAATCTAAAGTATACAATTAAGTGAACGTTCTGATGAATAGAGTGGCATTTAACAGCATTGTGCTTTCTTATATTATATACACACAGTGAATTAAGGCAAGTAGACATTTGCTATCATCAAGTTTAGATAACATTCCATAATGTATTCCACTCTAGAGAAACAGGCATATTCTTTCAAGGGCTAAGATATCTCTCCTTGTGCAATCCATTGTTACCCAAAAGCAATGCATTTCTTAAACTGAGGACATCATATTGTCTCCTAACTATGCATTTGTTTTTTGTTTTTAATCCCCCACTGCCCCATTCTCAGGTAAGCAAACAGATTAAAAGGAAAGCAAACATTTCCCCCTTGCTCTGCTCCCCATTCAATATTCTCTCTCTTTAAGTCCTGCTCAATTTCTCTTCCCAAGAGAAAATGTGCCATAAAACCTAACTTCTTTTACTCATCCTGGGATCTTTATTAAATTGTCACAAGCTTCCTGTTGATATAAATGAATCAAGATCCTAACATTCTTTGCTGTGAGACAGAAGAAATTTTACAACCACCTTGAAACTAAAAATAAATAAAATAGAATTGCAGTCTCACAGCATGAATTTCTCTAAGACTACATCAGAGGAAGCAGCCACGTTGAACTAACAGCATTTGATGGGAGACGAGAACAGCTTTGGGAACCCTGGTCATGTACACATCCATCACTGATGGAGGATAGCTCTCTTATCCTGAGCACGGCGAAGGATGTGGAAAGAGGAATCCCTGGTAGCATTACTGAGAGACAGGAAAAATAAAGAACTAATGGTATTTGTGAGTATCAGCACACTTTGGAGGACATTCAGAATATTAGGACCTGAAAGGAACCCTATCAGTTATCTTATATATATATAGATAGATAGAAAATATCAACAAGGTCATAATCTCCATTCTTCCCCATGGCTGTGCATGTATTACTCCTTTATCCCCACCAATTAACCCATAACGCCAAAAAATGGTTCTCAAGTGTAAGCCCCTCTCCCCACCAACCAAAACAAGAAGCAAAGTAGGTCTATCCAGCTTTGCAAAGCATGCTGCCAAACCTGGCTGATGACAGGTCCATCTTCTAAGGTCCAAGAGGTTATGGCCCACTGCCGAATGCTACATTTCCTTCTCGGTGCTCTCCCTGCCTCTTCAACCCAGTGTTAAGCAAGTGAGCAGTAAAAGGAGCAAGGGGGAAAGATGCATCTCAGCAATTCCCATCAGTTCCAGCCAGCACAGAAATATGTAGTCCAAAACATCTGGAAGTAACCAGGCTGATAAAGGCTGCACTAGATAATGTCTACTCCAGGTTTTAGAGGGTCTTTGGACATGAAGTCTTCTTCTCGCTGCTGACTACTCACTTTCCCTCTCCCTTTATGTCCAATCTGTCCATTCACCTAGAGTGAGAGGGCAAAGAAAATTGAAGCTACAGCTTCTCCTCCTTTTACAGCTCACTTGCTCAGAGTGGACAGGTGAATACATTGGGGAAGGTCTAGCTTGTATAGACCTTGCCTGAAACTAAAATATAAATAATAAACTAAAATATTTCTGTTGTTTGACCTTCATAAAAAAAGTCAGTAATGTTATTCAGGAAAGAGGTCTGGTCCTGCTACCAGGTTCAGGAAACTCAAATCACATGTCCCTTCCACTTAATCTTCCAGATACGTTGTTCTGGCTAACTACCTTTACAAATAATGCAGAGTAATTGTATGATAGCAGTGTTGTGTTCCATACAGTGTGGATCTTCTTCATCCATAAAAATGTGAGAGTTCAATGGAGGGGAGTATTCTGATACAAAGAGGCTCCCAATGTGTTAGATCACAGTACACCAAAACTGATGGGAATAAGAAATGAGGAGGAAAAGAATTCCACACAAATGCAGAAAGGAGAAAGTAATAATATGTTTTGAAATGAGCAACAGCATTGTACTGTGGTACCTTGCTTTAAGAACAGCTTAGTTTATGAGCAACTTGGATTAAGAAGGCAGCAAACCTGGAAGTAGGTGTTTTGGTTTGTGAACTTTGCCTTGGAATAAGAACATGTTTCACTTCCTGTTTAGTGTGCTCCATTTATAAATTGAGTCCCTCACTGCTATGGGAAAGCACTCATTGGTTTAAGAATGCTTTCAGAATGGACTTCCATAATGGATTAAGGTCGTAAACCAAGGTACCACTGTATATGGAAAAAAACCCTACTACATGTTTTATTGATGGAACCACTATGATTTCCCTCCCCAAGCATGTGTGTGTGTGTGTGTGTGTGTGTGTGTGTAATTATTATTATTATTATTGAGATTCTAGTTAGGGAGTTCTGACAATTAAGCTGATATGAAGTGAAGATGGTTTATGTTTGCATGCCCCCTATTTTTCTCTCTCTCTCATTAGCAAACTCATATACAAATTCCCCAGTCTACGGTTTGTATCTCTTTACACATATCCCCAAACATTCTAAATACTATGCTACAGATGTCTGAATAGATGGCTTCTATAAAATCAAAGTAATGATAAGAGTACCTATCTAATTTGAGAAAGCAGCTTTTATAAATCTCCAAAATTCATTATTACAATTTGGGAATAATCTTGTTGTATCTGCAAATGACAAATGCAAAAGCATGCACGGGAGCAATACAAAATCTGGGAATACATATAATTGAGGGAGAAACCAATCATTGTTTGGACAAGAAGAAAAGTAAGTATAAAATCAATTTGTAAGCTTTCTGATTACTGGAATGACTTAAATAGTACAGTACTGAGGCAGCCCCAAATACTTAAGCATTCTCAGAGCTTTCCTTTCCTACATGGATCATTAAAAACCCATTTTCAGGATAACTAACATTCCAAGGGCTTGTAACAAGCAATATAGCAGCAACACAGACACTTCATCCAACACACCTTTATTTCCCATAAACCTAAAATTAAAACGGCAAAGAATGGTACCTAACAGAAATCCCTAAATAAATGAATATATACATGAACAAGGATGCATGCACTAATGCAAAAGCTGATATGATTTTTTTAAAATAAAAAATGTAGCTTCATTTTAGAAAGTCTATGCATCTAATGTGCACTTAGTACATTTAATAAACAATTAGCCATTATATTGCCTAGTTCTCCACTGTCAAGATTTCATATCAAACCTATCATTTTTTCCATAATTATCTTTCAAAACAACTACCCATCAGGCATCTAATCGAAAGAAAAACATACTTTCTGCCACTGAAAGTGAATTTTAAAAGCTGTTTCATATGCCCTTAAATGATTCAGAGCCACTTTTGCATATTTAGGGATGGGGAGGGCTGCTTCACTAATAATCTCAAAAATATGTTTTTATCTCCATCTGGCTCCAAGTGCTTTCCATTTTGAAGGGAAACCTAGGTACAGATCATGAGACTACTTCCCATGCAGCTCACCTGGGTGCGCAGCCCTCTCTCCCCTCCCAGCCAAGGCCTCATCTTCTTCCAGCAGCACCTCAGATCCCAAAACGGAGCCAGAGAACTTCAGGGCTTGGCACAGGAGGAATCTGTAGCGTGGGCATCTCCTGACTGCGAACCCCGGTCCTTCCCAATTCATTTGAAAGTGTCAGATCTTTTTGCGCTTCCCAATTAAAGAAAAAGCAGGTTGCCTTTTTTTGCACACCGTTGCCAAGACAGATGCTTCTTCTCTCTGCCGCTAGTGTCTCTGGTTGCCATTGGGTCAAGGTGATTTGTCCTTTTAATGACTGATGTTTTAATGTATTTTTAATCTCCTGTTGGAAGCCACCCAGAGTGGATGGGGAAACTCAGCCAGATGGGCGGGGTATAAGTAATAAATTATTATTATTATTATTATTATTATTATTATTATTATTATTATTATTGCTCTATTAAATGTCATTGCATGGCTTGGCCACTTGGTGTGGCAATGTCTTAAATGTCAATAGTGGCTGATAGAAGAACAGTCAAATTTGCCTCACGTATTTTAGAGCACAAACAAGCCTGTGCTTCTTTCTTTCTTTCTTTCTTTCTTTCTTTCTTTCTTTCTTTCTTTCTTTCTTATGTTGTGAAGGAAAACACAGGGAGTTTCTACAACCTCAGTTATAAAGGCATGATATGGCCAAGAGTTTATATTTCATTTATTTTATTGCATTTATATTTCACATTTTCTCCAAGGAGTTCAAGACAGTATACATGCTGCTCCCTCTCCTCATTTAATCCCCACAACGAACCTGTGAAGTAGGTTAGGCTGAGAGGCAGTGACTGGCCCAAGGTCATCCAATGACCACGAAGACTGAGGAGATTTGAACCCTGCTCTCTTAGGTCCTAGTCTGACACTCTAACGACTACACCACACTGTCTCACTAGGTAGTGCATATTAATGTAAATTCTCTATGTACAAGCGTTTCACAGAAGAATTTGTGAATCACACACCATGAACATATCTGAATTGGCATATATGGGAGAAGGCACTTTACCTGCCTACTTAACAGAGGATATGATATCCTGAACCATGTTTAGGCCTACTTCACAAAGTCACTTATCTTTGAAGTAGTTCAGTGGTGAGATCCACATGCAAGGCAGTCTTCTGAAAAGGTCCAACCACTTGTTTGGCACTTTTGCAGAAATCCCTCACAAACAAATAAAAAAACTCTGATGTCATGTGGGAGGGATGCTGTTCAAGTCAGTGGGTGTCAACTCTAGACAACTCTCCCACATCCCAAACTACATTTGCTGCTTGTCCAAAAAGTGCAGTTCCCAAGACTTCTTTGCTTGTGCAGAATTACTGTCACATTGCTTTAGAACCCTGCCCAGTAGACCTTCAAAACATTCCTATTAGGAAAAGGACAAATGCAATGAAGAAAAAGAAAGCATAAAAGTGCTATCATCTTGGCATCAGCTGGATAGCTCAGTTGGTTAGAGCATGGTGCTGATAATGCCAAGGTTGCAAGTTCAATCCCAGTAAGGGAGAGCTGCATATTCCTGCAAGGCAGAGAGTTGGACTAGATTACCCTCAGGGTCCCTTCTAAATCTAAGATTCTGTAGGGAAAGAAGACATAAGATACATAGAGCCCCTGACTGAGAATTCCAGGTGAAGACAGACTTCTACCCTGAAAGCGAGCTCAGTTGACATATTAAAACATAATAATATTGGGTGTATGGAGTATTTCTAAAATGAATCCCACATCTGAAATATATGAAGCATAATGGCTCCCCTTGTTCCTCTGTCATTTCCAACTAATATAAGCGATTCTGCAGCAGAGCACATACATTTTGTTAAAAAGAGCCCCCCTAGGCTGAGATTTGGAACATAACACACTGAAAAATCACCATATTATGTGCTACTCAATTGTACGTGTCATGTCTAATTTAGAAAAGAAAAGAAGAATAAGAAAATAAACAAACTGTTGTTAAGAAAGCACTGGGAGAGAAAGAAGGCAGTTGTAAAAGGAAGAATATATTTGCTCTCTCGCCACAGTTGAGCATGTGTGATACGAGTCAGGTACAAAGCTGGAGCTTCTTGTGAGTGCTCTATAAAATCCTGCTGCCCTCTTTAAAAAGGCCATGCTTCTAAAAAGGCTCCCTGGTTGTTCTTCTACTCCTCCTCCTCCTCCATTCAGCTGAATTTGTGAGTCTGAAGCAACTCTGCAGGTCAGCGGCTTTTCAGCTAGAAAAAAGAAAAAAGCATCTTCGACCCGCTAAATGTAGGTCAATCGGAAGACTCTGCTTTTTACTTCTGACACTAGCATTGGCCGTTAAAGCACTGACGTTACATGGCAAGGAAGCCAGACATTGGTGTTATTAGAGAGGCTGGTGTCACACTGCAAGATATATTGTTCAAATAAAGATGTATTAAGTCTACCCATCGTCTCATTTGTCACTGGAAGCTGGAGGCCTTAAATGCCAAGAAAATAATGGCCACTGCAGGCTCCTCAAATGCAAACACCATCTGATCTTCAACTTTATACAGGATAAAAAAAGATCATTGAACACATACAATGCTACTTGAAAATGTAAGGGTTTAATTTGAGTCAAGAGTGCAGAACTATCCTAGTCAGTTAAACACACAAACCAATATTTGCAGCATATTAAAGTGCTCAAGGAAATGGAATCTGTAAAATATAGCCACTAATTTTACATAGTGTATGCTCTTCAGTTTAATTTGCATGCAAAAGGCAGGAAAATGCAATTAGAAATACTCATCTAGGCAGAGATGAAAAACTTCAAACATTTTTTGATTCCCTTCTGTTCTGCTCATTATTTCAACACCTCGCCATAATAAAGGAGCAGATAATACTATTCCTTGACATTAGCCTAAATTAGCTTTGGTGTGCAATCCAATACCTGTTCATTTAAGCTTATTTTAATCACCTTGCCAAGGTTGATTCAAATGGTAAACACAACAAACTACTCTTTCAGGTTTATGATTATGTATAGGGTAAAATATTCATTCATTCATTCATTCATTCATTCATTTTATATACCACCTTTATATTCCAAGGATTTCAAGGAGGTGCACATGGCTCTCCTCCTCCCCATTTCATCCTCACAACAACCCTATGAAGTAGCTTAGGCTACGAGATGCTGACTGGCCCAAGGCTACCCACTGAGCTTCATAGCTGAGTGGGGATTTGAACCCTGCTCTCCCAGGTCCTGGTCCAACACTCTAACCATTACACCACACAGGTAATAAGAAGAACAATATTTTCGGTCCTCAAAGAGAATAATAAAATACTGGAAAGAATTGCTGAAATTGCAGAAGAAGGGGGGGGGCGACAGTATTAACTTCTAGTCAAGGGTCTAAAAGATTTTGTAAGAGGGGTTTTGGAACTTTACATCATAGTTCCCTATCCTAATTTGACTGTGTTTTCTTTTCTCTTGGTATGTCTTATCCATTCTAGCCTGGCTCCTCCATCAACCAGAAAACCAGAGAAGAAACACAGCTGGAGCCGCTTGTAGTCCACTGTACAATTCAACAATTCACAGAGGTTCTGGCTTCAGCACCTACTTTATCGTTCATATTGAATTCAAAGCATGCCAAGCTGGCTTATTTTTTATTAAAAATCATTCAAGATTTTTATCTCTCAGCGCCAAATGGATCATTACACTGTCAACACTTATCTTTATTATGCAAAAATATTCTGAATATAACTCCTTTGTTGAACAGGCAAAACAATATAGTCAATGCTAAGTCTGTTTTTCATTAAGTTTTGCATAAGGGCAGAGACTGTATGGAAGCTTATTTACTAAGGACTCTGGATATCCACATCTCACTGATATTAGCAGTTTGAACTCTGGAACAAGATTTAAATGCTCTTTTATCTCCATCAATAAAAATTCTTCCAGCGCACTCATGGAAATTTATGGGCTTAATCTGGCAGTTAAGTTTTGACTTTATAATATTCCGACTTTTTTCCCTGCAACACATCATCACGAAGATTTCTCTTCCTACCATGATAACAGATCAGTTATTCTCCATAAATCATATTTGCATCCCCCATAGTGCATATCTGTACACTGACAACACGGCGTAAAATGGCTTTGGAAAAGTAGAAGTAAGGCTGAACACGCCTTCTTATTTACAAGAAAAATTCAAAAAGTTCAGTCGTATAAAAAGTGTCAACAGAAAAACTGATAACATTCTCGTTTGCTTGATTAAATAGTTGCATATTGCAGACACCGAGCATGTGTGGATAGACATGATCAGCCAGATGTTCCATGCAGGCCAACTCTTGCTCCTTCTTATTTTTTACTTTCCCCCCCCCCCCCAAAAGACATTACCAGTAACAGCAGCAGAAAGTAAGGCTGTAAAGAAGAGGCAACAGGGGAGCATTGCTCCTATGCAGAAAGATGTGGTCCAGCTCAGAGTTAAGTGTTATCCACTGGATAGCAAACTTAGACCTGGAATTTTTCCACATAACTTTTTAAATGAAGGGACATATACTTAGAAAAACACTTGTGCTATCTGTGTAGGAAATCTGTGAAAAATCAACACTCCATCTTTCACCAACAATATTAGATTTTCAGGGGTTCCTTGCTGCTCAAAAGTAGCATTCCTATAGTGCTGGTGTAACATTGTACACAAAAGTTATACACTAAATAAAGCATATTTCCCCACCATGCCTATTGCCTTTCCCCAGAAGCCTCCTGATGTAGTTCACTGTTAAGTTTATTTAAAAGAGGGCAAAATAGTCCTAGACCCTTGACTGCCTTCTGACCACCGCTATGCTTTCCTGTCAATGCTTTGTGATGAACCTGTCGTCTCAGACACCTTAACTGTGATATGTTTATAGCATCTCTGTGGGTGTAGCACGGCTGCTGCTCTCCTGTGACACCAGCTTATGTTAGCATGAGGAAAGTGATGTGAAAACAGCCAATTGGAGCAGCGCTTGCCATGCCCCAGGCATGTTGATGTGGCCCGGGGATTCAACATCAAAGAAGTGTGTGCAGCACGTGGTAGGATCGCAGTGGAGCGGAAGCCATGCTGCTCCAAGCAACTCAAGAACTGACCTTTTTGACTTGGCTCCTGGACTACAATTCCTATTTGCCCTCTGTGGAGTGAAGTAACTTTTCACTCAAGACAATAGCTGTATCTTCCAAGGGCTAGCTTCGCCTCCAAGTACCCTTTTCTGCTCAGAGCTGAGAATAGCAGATTGCCAACGATCAAACGTGTATTTAGTTAGCAGCTGACAGGACCTTTCAAGTGAGATAGCAAAGTCAAAGCATCAGTATTCAAGAGCAAGCTCTTGTCACATGAAGTGGCTGGTTTGGGGGTGAGGGGGAAGCACAGTTCCAGACTCTCATTGGTATATGAAGCACAAAGCCAACATCACACTGGGCTGAGTGGGTATTTAAAAGGGAAAGTGTGAAGCATGCGAGCCTCACATATACACCAGCCATGCAAATTAAGCCTCTCAACTACAAGCCAATATCCTGGGACTCCTTCAAAAATCCGGTTTCTCTCTCACAGCTATGCGATTTGTCTTTCATTGTTTCTCTCTATGCCATTTGCATGAAAACAGGAAGTTTGTGCTAAAGAGCTTTTCTTCCCTCCTTGCTTATTTCCCACTTATCCTAATCCTGTTTATGTATTTAAAACTCTGGAGGGGTTTGGTCTAAGACTTCCTCAAGGTTCTTGTTTTTCTCTTTTCAATTCTTCCCCAGCTTGTCTCCTGCAGTGGTGAACTCCTGGTGTATTTCCATGTATCAGCCATGCAAGAACTGTCTTCTCCACAGCCCCTGCCATCTCTTCCCTATATTTCCCTGCTTCATCAATTCTCAATCTATTCTCTCTCATATGTCAATTTCTTTTGTCCATACCTCTACTAGCCTTACTCTGCCATATGTAACCTTATTAACTTAGGTATTAAATATATATAATTTTTTTAGCTCCTTGTGAGAAAGTCAGGGTACATGATAATGTCTTATTCCATGAGACTCGTTGCTGTGGAAATTATTGCGCTGCCACAAAGGATTAGACTTTAAAATGGAAAATAAACAGCAGGAGTGGATAATACCTTAAAGATCCCACTTTAATGAAAACATCCTTGGTAATTAAAAGTAGTGCACACAACTCAAATACACTGAAGGAATGGTTTCAGAAGAGGACATTTTTGTGTAATTCCCTCCATTCCACCCCACCCTGCAAAGACATTTTCTAGAGTTTAATATCACTTTAAAATTACCTGTCTCCCTGGAAATCATTTGTTCATTAAAACTGTTCTACCACTAGAAATATGGAAGATGCCACAGAGACACATCACACAAAATCTGAATTTCACAGGCCTTGTTCCTTCGAGCAGTACCAAACTTTCTCTCAGGCATTAGTAATAGAAACATTTGTCAGAGTTATCTGTGCAAATATTAATGAAAAGCCAGGGACATTTAAGAGCCTTAAATTTATAGAACATCCCCAAGGTTGCCCTTGACTTTTTGAATATAAATGTGTACTCTAAGGAGAGTGTCAATAAACAAAAGTGAACTCAATAAAAACCAATAAATCCATAAAAAATAATTCCCAATCAAATATGACATCCTAGTCAGCTGGCAGAGATGAGCCTAGCAGCTTTATACATGTACTGTTTTCCCTATAATCTATACAGTACAAGAGTTATTCCTTTTCCTTACTGCTGATGGAGGACTACAGCCTGATGGAGAACTGGCTTTGAAATAGCTAGCATAATGTTAATCACTATGAAATGTAGGAAGGGACACAGAATAGACACACATTCACACTGATTTTCCTAATAAGTTCTGGGCTCCTCTGAATGAGCTGGATGCCTGTTTTCATTCAGACATGTATGTATGTGCCCTCCAGATGATTTAGGATACAATGCCCATCATCCCCAACTAGCATAGCCAATGGTCAAGGATGACAGGTGTGGTAGTCAAAACTATCTGGAAGGTGGGAAGAGATTGCTATAAAGCAGGTATAGGCAAACTTGGCCCTCCAGATGTTTTAGGACTACAACTCCCATCATCCCTAGCTAAGAGGACCAGTGGTCAGGGATGATGGGAATTGTAGTCTCAAAAAACATCTAGAGGGCCAGGTTTGCCTATGCCTGCTATAAAGCATGAGTAGGGGCTGGAACACACTCACTGAAGACCCAACCAGGTTCCTCTCACAATGAAGGCTGTGAGAGGAATAATCAGTGGCTTCAGAAGTAGAACTAAAGTAATTCTATCATTGGCAGCATCAGCTTAAAAGTGTATTCATCAAAACCATGCTGAAAATTGAATTGCCTTCTTTTGTTGTTGTTTCATTTTAGTTGTTTTAAATTAGAGGCACAGTACCTCACACCCAGGGGCCATTTGTGCCCCTGCAGGTCTCTCTGTCTGGCCCTCAGGGCTCCCCTGCCCCCACTGTTTCCCCAGGACACACTACTTTATCCTAGTTTCGCACCATCCTTGAGTGTTTATGTGTGAATGCATAGATACTGATCTACTATAACAAAGGGAAAATTCACACTCATGCTCTGCCCACTTTTGCTTCTGGAGCCATCCACCACCAACATGTGGCCCCCAGATGTTTCCATAGAAGGGAATGTGGCCCTTGGGTTGAAAAAAGTTTCCCAATCCACACTTTAGATGTTTGTTTTGTTGCTGTTTTAGCCTTACACAAGTTTACAGGAAAGCTTGGCTGTCACTTTGGTCCACATTTGAGCCTGCCAGTGGCCTGTCTGCCTGTCTACCCCAGGCTCTTGCCAGCCCTTAGACCTGAGTGCTTGATGGATTTTGCAGCACTTCACAATGTAAACGAGAGAAACATGCAGGGAGTGCAGTTTCTTCTATACAGACAGGTAGCGAACACAGAATGAAGCAGCACCACATCGGCACAGGTGTCAGAGTTAACTCCTGTGAGTAATCACTCAGAAAACTTCTCTCTCTCTCTCTCTCTCTCTCTCTCTCACACACACACACACACACACACACACACACAATTTCCAGCAGCTACTAGACCAGATCCTCTTAAGGCAGGCAAAAGCATGCCAGAGTTAGGAAACAGAAAAGGAAAAAGCTCAAGAGAATATTCATTGTACTACATCCTCTTTTATTGCTTTAACTGTCAAAGATTTTCAGAAAGCATCTTTAAAAATTTACCCACATATCAAAAAGCTTTAAAAAAAAATCCTTGATCGGAGACCATAGAAAACATTCCATGAAGCATAATCTAATATTTATACCATATACAGCAGAAAACTCATTAGAGTTCAATAATAAATCACAGCTCGTTTTATTGTTATTTCAGTTCCTAACTTCAAAGGGGGCTTGTTTCTTTTTAGTCCTAATGTACATCATATTGAAGATCTGCTGCTTATAAGGTAAGCATTTTAAGTTCCAATTGTACAAGTCTGCCCTTTCAGGTTACTGCAGTATCAAGATGTAGTATAACTTGTAAATGGGTTTTTTTAAAATAAAAAAATCACTTGCCCAATCCAGTCTGCTGGGCCTCTTTTCTTCCCCTCACTCCTTTCCCTATTCAATCTGACATGCAATTCATCACATGCACATGCACACACTAACTGCACACTCATATCAGAAAAAGAACTGTACTTGCTATAGCTACCAGCTCCTTCAAGGTCAAGAGAGACATTTGCAATAGCACTTCAAGGCTTCCCCAACGCTGGCCAGTGCTATGGTGATCCACCAGATTCAGGTTAGTTGTTCACAGAATCACAGAATTGGAAGGGACCTTGAGGATCATCTAGCCCAACTCCCTGCAATACAGGAACATGCAGCTGTCCCTTATGGGGATCAAACCTGCAACCTTGGTGTTATCAGCACCATGCTATAACCAACTGATCTATATGTCTAAGACCAAGTTCAAAATCCATTCATTAAAATAAATAACTACATGCTGTTATGCATAGTGCAACATTAGGTACACATTAGGGGGGAAATTCCTAATATTAAAATATACATCTTACTATTGCACAGGTGGGAAACATTTTCCAGCTCAATGGCTGCTTTTCTTTCTAGGTAGCCTTCCAAGAACTTTCAGTAGTGGGCAGAGCCAAAGGCAAAAGTGGGTGGAGCAATGAATGTAAATTCTATATTTGTAAAGTAGGCAACTTTCTACACACACACACAGAGACACACACACACACACACACACACACACACACACACACACACCTCTGTCCTAAATTCAGGCAAATAAAAGGTGTTAACAGAGTTGAAAGACACATTCCAAAAACAGGCCAAAAATGTGCATGGATCCAAGATGGGGCTGGTGTAGTGTACTCTTTAGGGAGGTGGATGTGGCCTGGGGAAGAGTCCTGAGGCCAGATCAAGAGACCTGAAGGATAGAAATATAGAAAGAATACCCTTAACAAAATAAGGTATTACATAGTAACAACACAGAATTGGACAATGCAATCCCAAAATAATTTGGCTAATGGCTGCCAGCAACAATATAATGAGCCCTAATAATATAAATATATATTCATCACCACGCCTCTACCAAAACTTATCCATCAGGCACCTATCCGTAAATGTTGCTGTATTGCACAGGAGGCCCACCTAAGCTATAGAAGATGATTTTGTTTTTCCACGAGACCATGAGTGGCACCGTTCAGTATGGTGGCTCATCCTCAGACACCTTCCCCATACAAAGCGGCCAAACAGGGCTGTGTTTTCACCCCAACTCTCTTTAGTATATTTCAAGTAACATATTTAAGCAACCATAAATATCTCAAAATGCTTTCAAAGCAGCCTAGGGTGTGCAAGTCTACCAATTTGACTTTTTCTTCTTCAACAAGTAAAGCAAAATAAATAAATTATAGTGTCCTCTTGCATTGCCAGAAATACCACCTGAGCAATGTACTCCACAGCAGAAATAATGTGTAAGCTTCACACAAATAAGGCATCTATGCTTTAAAAAAACAAAACAAATTCCTACATGAGCCACTTTTGTATGAATGATCCCTGAACTTTATATATTTGTGAAGAGGAGTGGGGCTGCACTCAAATATGAATGTGATGGAGCAGTATAATATCATTATAGTTTCTGTTACAAGTCCTACATACTGACATTCTCACTTTATATACTTTTACGATGTTCACAATAGGCACCTAAAGGTATCAGTAGTTCTGTTATGACCTCTCAGACTAAGACTTCGTCAGGCATTAAAAATATAATTCCATACTAAACAGCAACTGATGAGGCTTCACCCAAAAGAGTGGCATGCATCACACTACATGCACAGTACACGTATAGCTTTAAAGTAAGCCTTGCTTTTTCTATGTGTTGATTCACCTGAATACCAATACCAAAAACATGAGAATACATATCAGATCTTGCATCATCAATGTGGTTTAGAACAGCACTATTATGACCAAACTGATCCAGAACTGTTTATGTCTCCAACAAGAAATCCAGCAGCCCATCTTTAAAATGAAAAGCATATGTATTGCACAATTCAAGTCGTGAAGAAAATCAGCAGGCTTGCCAACCAGGACTAGAGCCGAACTAACAAAATTTGACTTGTGACCTATACATAACCTGGAGTGTTTACACTTAAAGCAGCTGCAGGCATCTGAGACATGGGTGAGTTGCCGAACTTCTTCCACCCCCATCCCAAATGCAACTATTCCAAATAACTTTCATTTTCCAGATCTGACCTGTAGAGACTGCAGTATTTACAATTCCCACCTGCAAGTGTTGCTTGCCAAAAACGAAAGTCAGAAAACAGTAGCATTTAAACTGCAAGGCTTCCTGGAAATATTCAGAGTTGTGCAGCCTCCCCCAGATCTAGAGGCGGTATTTCTGCGATTCCTGGATGAATTAGAAGGAAGGGCTTTGGGAATTGGGGCTATAAGGTTTCTAGGCAAGAAAAGCCTCCTTTCAGATGTGGGTCTCTGGCTTACTCACTTTGATATGTGGTGATAAGCTGGAGCTGCCTGGGGTTGATTGTTCACCTAGAATACATTTTGGTATGGAGGTTGAGACAAGTCTGGCTGCCCCTCTACTTACTATGGAATCAGTAAAACATATTTATTTCCTTGATCAGTTCCCTACTTAAAAAACTGGCCTACTAGTTCAATACAGGAATACATTTTATGGGTGGATTTAAAATAAACAAAATATAAAGTATATATGTATAATTGCTTATTCTATTTATATTTATATTTATATTTTTTAGGTTAACTCTGACTTTTATTTATAATTTTATTGTATAATTTATGTAAACTGATTAGAGCTTTTCACCACCAAGCAATATACATATTCTGTTAAATAAAAACAAATAAATTAAGGCCATTTCTTATGACTATAAGGTATCAGTTAGCTCCATTGGTTTCTTTGGGATGCTACTGAGTGGTGACTGTGCCCACAGTCACTTTGCATTTTCTATATCCCCAGATAAGTGCATACCCTCCAAGATTTTCGTCCCCAAAATCAGGACATCAGCAGGGTTATGCCAGAGAGTGAGACGGCACTCTGGTGCAACCCTGCTGATGAGAACCAGAGTGAGTGTCTTTAGGTCCAGCTCTCTGGCACAAGGACTCACACCAGAGCAAAAAAAAAAAAAAAAAAAACCAAACATAGGACATTCTGGGATGCAAACATTTGTCTTTAGATGGCAGCACCTAAACAACTGGAAGGGGCAAAATACCATATGGTCTGGTGTGTAGCAATCAAGAAAGCAGATGCCCTTTCAGCAATATTAATTCTCACACACAAACACACTTGCACAAACGGCTTTTTAAATTCAGAAAAGCTTTCAAAATCAGAATTGTACAGGGTGTGATGAAAGACCCCTGTGCATACATGAATCGTATGTTTACACCTCTGGGTTATGATCCTTCCTTTCAGACCATACCCATTTCTAATTAATTAATGTGCCTTTGTTAAAGAACACTGGAGAACTGGGGGAGAATGGCTAAACATTCATGCTATCTCATGTTTTGCTTTGTTTTGAGTGGCGCTAGAGAGTTACTAAATTTACTTTAGATCATTGGGGCTCAATATGACTATACTGAACAGATCTCTCAGGCCCAGTATTGTAACTATGTTTTGAACTGGCATGCTAATGTCATGAAATAGTTCTGGAGCTAAACCACTGATCCAGGATGAATTCTCTCACAGAGATCTGTTACATCTAATACGCCAGCATCTCCTTCTGCAATTTAATGTGGCAAATCTTGCCCGTGGCCACACTCATCCAACTGCTATATAATATCCATTTGTATCAATAACACATATTTTAAGTTGTTGGATCTGGCATCATTCACACACTTTAAATTTAGTAAACCAGACTCACATGTCTCAAATTTACATCGACAGTTTATTAAACCATGGCTTAGTGCTATGAGTGAACCTAGTCCAATCAGTTAACAGGTCACTCATTAACCAAGGTTTGTAGCTGGTTTACAAACCTTAGTTAACATGAAACCACTCTCAAGGCTCAGCTAAACTAAAATTAAAGTTATCATCTATCACAGCTTTAACTATGATTTATTAACTATGGCTAACCTTTAGCATTATGTGTGAACCAGGCCTTAGTGTACCATAGTGTTTAAGAAAGTGAGCTGTAAAATAGGAAGTGCTCCTGCCCTAAATCTCACCTCCACTTACAAACTCTCAGCCTCACTCCTCCATCTGTAAGATAATATTGGCCTACATTACAGGGTTTTTGCAAGAATTACTAAGATATTCAATGTAAAACACGTTCAACACTCACTGTAGAAATGGCAAGTGTGAATTTATATTTGCTTATGGTTTCTGAGTGCCTAAATGGTTAATTGTGGTAGTATATACTAATTCTTGCACTTCTCTCTAATGCAAAGTGGCAGCTATTCACTTTTATAGAAGGCACCACAGGGATTTATTCAGAGACATGGCTGGAGTAAAGATGATATCTCATCCTCACCTTGATTACCCTATTTACTAAGGGGAGGCAGTTAGAGCTGCCCCCATCAGTCTTGCTGGCTGCAGCCTCATTATTTCATCCACAGAAGTCACAGAGAACTGAACCAGCCTTTCTTTGCCTATTCACACTCTTTGCTTGCTTTCTTGCAAGATGCTCAAGTGTAATAGATGCTGGGACCAGGCTTTTCAGTCTGCTTCCATGACACAGTATCTGTACCGACAATGAATGCAGAAGATAAATGCTGTGAGCATGGTCATTAGACATTAGTAGAGAGAAACACGGGTTTGGGAAGGATAGAGAAAAATGAACGAAGTGGCTCAGTCAGCTCCACAGATTTGCAACACAAAAGCTGTTTACCCTTGGTGGGGGACAGAAGGAGGTCTGAAGAGTGAGAAAGCTGGTCTGGATGTTGCTACCTGGGCAGGAAGCTTGAAGGCCAGGAACTAACAAATGAAGATTGCTAGGCAGGATTACCCCACCTGTTATCAAATTAGGGAATACCATATGTATAAGCAATGAAGTTTATTTACGTCAGTAGGCAATAATGGGACACGTGATACTGCCTGACACTTACAGTAAGAGAAGCTTGCAGGTTGGGTTCCACAATGCTAGGAACAAGCAGATTCTGTTCTCTCACTGGCTGCAAACTGTCTTTTCCTTTACTCTATATCGAACAGGACCACCAGTGCTAGCACTGAGTCAAAGAAGTTCTTTGATTTCCCTTGAATTGGCATGGAGTTCAACTTCCTAGCCTCAAAGAAGCTCATCAAACATTGATCACATTACTTTAGGAGCTTCCTTCCCCAAGCCTCAGGATCTCAGCCTCCTGCTAGGTAGCAAAGATTTCTCTGACTTAACAGGTGAGACAGAGGTAGCAGATTGTATAAGCGAAAATATTACAATTGACTCACGACAAAAGCATTTGAAAGACTTCAAAGCTGCGATAGTTTCTAAGTCTACAGACTTCACAGAACTCTGCTTTAACTACAACCTATAGTTTTAATATTTTTTTTAACCACGTATCTTCTTCCTTTTCTGTCTATAGATATGCAAATAAGGATAGGGCTCCCATATCTTTATAGCAGCATAGAAGAGGGAGATTTAATAGAGGCACCTTGTCTTGAGAAATGCTGAAATTTACTCTTTTATGCGGCTGTTAAAAGGCACAGGTCTGTCTCCTCTGAATCAGCTACCCTGCCTCTTCCTCTCTCTTATTTAACACACCTCAAACAAACAGGGATGCGGGTGGTGCTGTGGGTTAAGCCACAGAACCTAGGGCTTGCCGATTAGAAGGTCGGCGGTTTGAATCCCCACAACGGGGTGAGCTCCTGTTGCTCGGTCCCTGCTCCTGCCAACCTAGCAGTTAGAAAGCACGTCAAAGTCAAGTAGATAAATAGGTACCACTCCGGCAGGAAGGTAAACGGCGTTTCCGTGCGCTGCTCTGGTTCGCCAGAAGCGGCTTAGTCATGCTGGCCACATGACCCAGAAGCTGTACACCGGCTCCCTCAGCCAATAAAGCGAGATGAGCGCCGCAACCCAGAGTCATCCACGACTGGACCTAATGGTCAGGGGTCCCTTTACCTTTAAACAAACAAAAATGGTGGCAGTGGTGTCATTGTCCATATGGCAACCCATTTGGCTCAGGCCATGGCCTGCTTTTGGGTCCTGATGCACTAGCTGAAGACCAACTGTTTAAGGGACACAGTCATTGGGACACAGTCATTGGGGGAGGCCCTTGGCTCAGTGGTAGCACTTCTACTTTGCATGCAAAAGGTCCCTGCATCTCCAGGTGACGCTGGAAAAGACACCCCTCTGAAACCCGACAGAGAACCTGGCAATCAGTGTGGACAATACTGAGCTAGATGGACCAATGGTATGACCTGGCAAAAGGCAGCTTCCTATGTTCTAACAAGCATATGAGCCCTTACAAATCTAGTCAGTTATCAGTATTTTAGTTTTTAAAAAATTATCAGACAGCAGAGGAGGGAAAGCCACAAAACAAGCTACTGTTTGGTTAGCACATCGAATATGGATTAGGAAAAACATTTGCTATCATGGCAGACTAGAACAGCAAAGCTCCTGGAACAGAGAAGCAAAATTTAATTACTTATTGTCTGGAGGTCGTATGTTGCTGACTTGCCAATAAATATCCAGGGCACACTGAGCAATTGGTTCATCCAGGCTACAGGAAGAGTATAAAACTGGCCTACTGCCTCAGTTTCCTTGTAAATGTCACCCAACACGAGTAGAGAAACTGACAAATGCTCGACTGGCTATTCTGCCTGCCTTTCTTATTCTGCTGTTGCTTGAACAGTGAACCCCGACACAACACTCAGCTGATTAAAAAGCGCACCCTTCATTATGCAGGCTGTCTCCCTCAAGTGCAATATGGGGAAAACCTGCCACTCTGTGGCGTTTACAAGGACACACACAGAAATAGCCAATTTCCATTTGAAATTTAAGAGAGCCAGGGGTAGGGGGCAGGGGTAGTAGGTAAGAATAGTTTCTGGTTCGCAATCACTTTTAGGACCATTCTCTACAAAAGAAAATTAACATTGCACCTTAGATGTAATGCACATCCCAGTTTTCAGTAGAACTATTGGCTCTCATGTGTTCATATTTAGCTGCAAGTAATGAGAAGTGATAGAAAGGAATCAATTTCCCTTCTTTAAGGACTCAGTCCTACTTTTAAAGTATCTGAGGTATGGGCCTGAACAATGGTTTTGCAGCCCCTAGACACAAGCTTCTCTCAATTAATGCATCATGACCGGCAAAGCAGTAGGCTAGTTAATTAGACTGAAGTGAAGAGCAGCTTGCACAGCTGACAGATCAGAGGCAACCATAACAATTCACAGAAAGCAATTCCTTTCATTTGGCCATCTGGCCAGAAACATGCCCTTAAAAGCAACCCAGAGTCTCTTGCCTCTGATCAACAAGCGAGAAATCACCTGGAATAGGGTCATCTAAAAAGAGGCCATGCTTCAAACCCCAAGACAACTTTGATGGCGACACCTGACAGAGACAGGTCCACCATGTCACTATAGCTCTTCTGGAAAATAAACCATTTTAATTAGCCAACTCATTTGTAAAGCAATTAAATCCACTATCAGTGGACTCGCTATTACTTTGCTGAATGAGTCTTGCAACAAATAAGGACAACTTCTCCCTATTTCCGAAGGCATCGTTAATGGCACACAGGCAAATTGCTAATTTTTCACTTATTAGGTTGCTTTCTGCCTAGGTTCATTTGAGGTTTTAAAAGGATTCTTAGCTTCAAGGCATAAAACTTTTCAAGAGAAAAAATCCTTTTCATTTCCTACAATTGTACAAAGTAACGAGGAGGCACTTAAGTTTGTGAAATGAGATGCAATGGGTTAAAAATTATTTTAATTCTCTTTGTGCAGGGGAGAGGGATTCTGAGCATATTCTCAAAAGTAAATTAACTTGAAGCCATCATAATCCACCGTAAAGAAATAAACAACTACCTGACGTTTAGAAGACATCTGAAGGCAGCCCTGTTTAGGAAAGTTTTTAATGACTGATGTTTTAATGTATTTTTAATCTTTTGTTGGACCCAGAGTGGCTGGGGAAACCCAGCCAGATGCGTGGGGTATAAATAATAAATAATAATAATAATAATTATTATTATTATTATTATTATTATTATTAGCTACTGGACATTTTTTAATTTTTTAATTTATTTCAACTGCGTCAGACCAGCATGGCTACCTACCTGAATTACTATTCTTATTATTCTTATTCTTCTTCTTCTTATTATTATTATTATCCAAAAAACACAACATTTTATGCAAACCAATGTCCTTAAGTTCACAGGCAGACAAATATAAATATGCAATTGGAAACCAGTGGAAATTTACTTCTAATTCACTGTGAACCAAACTAGACATGGGGTATTTCATGCCACTTGACCTGGTGTGTTGTTGTTGCTGCTGTTGTTGTTGCTGTTGATATTGTCTTTAAAAATAGTCAACAGGGAAGGGGAAAGCAGGACTGAGACCATAGCAAACATGGCTTTAACCCTTTAACCCCACTACAAATCCGGTAGCCCCCTTCCACTCATACTGGAATTGTAGTGGAGTCAAAGGGTTAAAGCCATGTTTACCATGCTTTCAATCCTATTGGCTATCTGCAATGAGAGGAAATGAGACGAAATGGTGGAGGTGTCCGCGAAGTCACCTTCCTTAAGGACAGTACTAAACTGATCAATGAAAGTGGGGCTCTATAAAGTGTTAAAACAAGGACCAAATTAGATGTGGTGCTATGCACATCATGTGGCCTTGTATACTGGCATGGTACCAAGCGAGATCAGGACAGAATTGTGGCAGGGGCAAAACCTCTAGTACCACTACAATGCTAATCTAGCTCTGGAAAAGCTACACTTGTTGTTTTTTGTTTTTTAAATGCAAGGTTCAATGATGTTAACATCACCACTAGTTTTGCCCTTACTTACTTTTTGAAACCCATTTTCACTAACAGACTTAACGCTACTCTGAATTTGGGTGATTTTGGGGAGACCTCCCATCATTCACCAACTTGATTATTCATGGCCCTTTTAATGCAATGTTTGTGAAGGAAAGGCCCAAGCCAAGAAACCATTGTTCCTTGAAGTGTAAGCCCATATACCACAATAACCCACCAGCACCCCTCTCATCTGCTGACATCCTATTATCTTTCTTTCGTTTTGATTTCAAAAGCTTGGCACATGGATATGCTGGAAATGGGACACTTTCAGCCTGGCATCCTGACACAGGCTTTGTGCGTGAAAAGTCCTCACACTGTAAAATGTATCACTCTTAATTATAGCACCCAAAAACAAAGCATGAGTGCGCAAGCAATCTTGTAAAGCACTAAATCTATGTAAAAATCTATGTAAAAAAGGAGGAGCTACCAACACATGGTAGCAACACCTCACTTACTCTGATAGCAGCTGGTCTTCCTTTTATCATTAGGCAAAGGAAACTGCTGCCAGAGTAATGGAGGTACAGCGGCTTGAAAACAGTTATTTCTGCAATAAGCCAGGTTGGTTAGTCTCTAGTGGCTCTTCTGAAAAAATCTTGCAAACAATGCGCAAAAGAGTCAAAAGCAAAACATTGATGCTGTCATGTTGCCATTATATTGTTTTTGGGTTGGAAGCCCACCATTTCCCAATCTGCATGAAATATAAGACGACGGATATGCATTGTTTAAGTTGTTCCCTATCAGAGAGAATCATTGCTGAGCTTTTGCCTGCGTTGCAAAGCAGTAAATAGGTTTACGGCTCTAGTAACTTTTTTACTTTACAAATAAAACAGCAGCAGCAAAACACTGGAGTTTCTGGTTTTCATTATGGACATCTATTATTCTATTCATGTGTCTTTTCAAAATGGTAACTGAATACGTTATACCAAGCTGATGTTAAATAAATTCAAGGGTTGTGCATACCAACTTAAGCATGAGCATGTTATAACAAATTCAAGGGTGTATCTTACAATAAGCAGGAAACCCAGCAAGTTATAGCTTACATAAACTTCAGAGAGAAATTTGGGTTCGACTGAAGTCATTGGAAATTTTGGCACCAGCTTCAATGGAGTCAAGATTTTACTCACTACTTAACCTATGAGCTCTGCAGTGTAAATATTACAGACATAACTCAGAGAACTTCAAAATGGGCCCATAAAGACAGCAAAGATGAAGAAGAAAGATGAACCAAGCTGGAATTCTGCTTCCTTCCTTTGATAAACTTGATTTAAGAAGTTTTTTAAAAAAATTCTTTTTAATCAGGTAGGCAGGGGAAGGTTGCGTTAAAAAATAGTTCAGGGGGTAGACTAGTTAAATTTTTAACATCTCAAGTTAATGAACAAATTCTATCATAAAGTATGCCTCCCTCTTGAACAGTCTGTAAGAAACATGTCTCAAGTATGCTCCATGGTCCTGTTCCTGATAAGCAATGCTGATGGCACATTACCATCTGTCTGGAGGTTAAAAGCAGGACTGCAAACTATGTTCTGGGCACACTGTACATACATAAACACACAAATACAGACACAATGCTGTGCCGTAGTTGACTCCAAAATGTGGTGGGGGGAATATGTAATGGGAGCACATAAGCCTCCCTGAGAGTTGACATTCATTACATCTGTACTGGGCCATAGTGAAGAACACTACCAAGGCCCAGCAATCAGTTTGCATCTACAGTATAATAAGAATCTATCTAGCACCCAATAAACAAAGTGTCAAATGCAATGCTACAACAAATCTTAGCAAAATATGGCAGAATAAATATTTGGTGACAGTTTAATTAGGGTAAGCAAGGCGAGAAAAAGAAAACTGCCATCTTGCCCCATTCATTAACAAATTATTTCCAAAATTTATTTCAAATAAATATTAACTATGGAAACAGAGAACAGCAAACATGAAAGACCATTCCTCTAGGAACACTGGAGGGCAAACTGCAAGGCCCACACAGGATTTTAGGTCTAACAGGGATGTGTTTTAGCTTAATTTTATTTGGAGCTGTTTGCCATTCATCACACATTCTTGAGCCAATTAGCACCTTTAGGATTGTGTGTAAATACTTTTCAAAATGTGTTAGCAATTAACTAAAGGAAATATTCCACATAAGTAACAGGAAAAGATTTTAGGTGAAATGGCAAATGAGAACAACACTGTCAAAGAGGATTTCTTTGTTGTTTCCTTTTGCAAGGGGGAACAATTATATGGTGAAAAAATAATCATCACATAAATATCACTTCCCATGATCTAAACAATTTTTACATGTCCTTCTGGCTGAATTTGTAAAAAGGAATTGGGGGGGGGATGATATTTTTTATCCACAAACTTATGCAATACCTATTGTGCATGTGGGCAGAGCGCTCCTGTGGAATGCAGTGCATCCCTGTATGTTTTGCACACTTGTGCACGCACACTGTGGGATCCCTGACCCAAGGGTCAGGAACCTTTGGTCCAAGGACTGCATTCCCTTTTGGGCAACTTTCCAAGTGCCACTTGCTGGCTGTGAGTGGGTCTACAGGCAGAAGTAGACAGAGCAGTGAAAAAGGTTTTACCTGTGTACAGTAGGCTAGTTTCTACAAACACTCACATACCCCTTTCTATCCTCCATCCAGGCAACACAAGGTATTATCAAAATTCAAGGGCTTGTTCTAGCGAGGCAAAAATACTCAATGAAGATGAAAATTTGGACTAAGGAGAGGTGTGGCCTGATGAAAGTCTCAAAGGTGAGATAGAGGTAACTGGAGGACTGCTTTCAATCTCTAGACCTGAGGTTCCTGACCCCTCCTCTGCGCCATAGAGTTTTAAGGCAGGGATGGCTAGTTTTCTTCCTGCAGCAGCAGCACCATCATGTACACGCTTCCCTGTAAATTGGAGGACATCATTGGGGTATTGGGTGAAACTATTCCCCAACTCTGGCAAACTCACTCACTGAGAAACTAAGCCTATTCCTACCTGAAGATCATTTCCTTGATTATACGAGTGAGTGATGGAATACTGATATCTATACATATAACTCTTGCAAATAATTAAATTGCACTGAGAGAAAAATGACAATCCCTATCTTCTCAAAAAGTATTATAATCCCATTTTAGCTATTAACATGGGCTCACGCTAGCATACCAATGCTGGAAAAACAAGTCACACCTTTTAATATAACACCTTTGGTAAAACAGCAGGAGGTGTTTCTCCTTACCTGTTTGGTCAGTAATGTGCTGAAATTAGGTTTTAAAGCTGATTAATTAAATTGTAAGTAAGCTATCAGGGCCAACTTAGAAAGTGTCTGCACTGCTAAACAGAGGAGACATATTAGATTGTGAAAATGCAGGAGATTAGACAGCTTTCCACTTCTGTGCTTGAAAGTTTGAGATAGGTCTCTTGAATTTGTCTAGAAGTGATTATTCGGCAGTGAGGGCGTAATAACCCTGTGAGCTATCAGAAAAGTATAAAACAGCATTTTTAAGCGCCTTCTTATGACTATAACAGAGGAAATGGAAACCCTCTATACTTAATTGTTTACTATATGCTTCATAGAAATGCTAAGAAGCCTCATCAGACTTTTGTACAAACTCCAGAGTGAGCCAACAAACTTGAGCAATGAAATGTTAACAGATACAGTTGTCTACAGAATGCTGACTTATACAAACAGAGATGACCATGGCTCCAAATGCCTACCACTTAGCCTAGCAGCCTTTGGTCTTTCAAATGTAAGCCCACCTTCAACCTAAACATTTGAAGAACCACATCTTATCACCTTGCATCTGCATGGTGGCTGTGGGTCCTGATCCACCACCAGCGGAAGACTGCTGATACCCAAATTAGGTTGCCATAAGCCATTATTTTAATCCATCTGTCTCTTCTTCCCCAGATTATGTTACTGCAACATTCCTTTACTGCAAGAAATAATATTACATGGGCAATTCCCTGGTTCTAGGTAACCCCATTTTATCCCTAGATTTCCATTGTTACTCATACTCAGAAGTCCATTAATTTCAATGGGTCTGCTCTTGAGAATAACAAACAGTAAATAATATCACCTGCAGTTTTTAGCTTGGTTGCTTTTGTTGGTTGCTTTCCTTTTTAACATTGTATTGCTAATTGTGCAAATTCCTTTCACACTTCTACACACTGCTCTGGAATCTTCTGGTGAAGGGTAGTTAGGAAATCTTTTAAATAAATCAACCTCCTGAACATTAATATAACGTAACGTAACGTAACGTAACGTAACGTAACGTAACGTAACGTAACGTAACGTAACGTAACGTAACGTAACGTAACGTAACGTAACATTATGATATGATATGATATGATATGATATGATATGATATATTTATTATATTATATTATATTATATTATATTATATTATATTATATTATATTATATTATAAGAGTTGTATCCAACTAACTTCTACTAACTAAAATTACTGAACCTCCGTTACTTATGTCCCTTAATTTCAATGGCTTGACTCTTGAGCATGACTAGCACTGGATTCAATCCATATATACCAATAAAAGGATTACAGGATTTATCTAAGGCAACTGGACTTTTTAGTTTTACTTCTACCATTAAAGTCACACTTCAAGACAAAAGAGCTTTGCATTTCTCAAAATGGAAAAAAGGTGAACATTGCCTACCATGCCAAATTAATCCTTGCTTTAAGAAAACATATTCACCTATCCCTTGCAGTCAGTCATATTGTACTAAAATACCAATTTTGATAGCAGAATCAAAATAAGTAGAGAAGATAATTGTGCTGAAGAGAAAGAAAAAGGAAGGAAAGCTGTTCTATGTAAGGTTCACAGTAACAACTGTAATTCTCTATTTTATCTTTCTTTGCTTGATTGGGAGACTGACAACTTTATTTGAGGTTAAGTCTCTGCAGTTACGACATCAATAAAATCAAGGTCCATTAGCGTGCATAATTACAGCAGAATGTTTTATTAAACCAGTAATTCCTTGGCTTTTCGACAGAAAAAGAGAGAAAACATTAATTTAGGGAGCTGCACAATATACAAAGCCTGAAATCCACAACAATTAAACACCAAAAATATGATGAGGCTCTTAAGTGCCAAGTTATCTTTCCACCCAGGAGAGCAGAGGTATCCAACAGTGCCTTTTGTGCTAGCAGAAAGGAGCACATATTGGCAGAGAAGCCACAGTTATACACAATATACAGAGGAGCACGCCAGGGAAGCACATAGCATGTATGGCAAGTATGTAATTTAGGGTTTAGGGAGGATTCAAAAGACTAGCTGTGAACATAAACATAGCAGCATGCAAACTTCCAACTTGAATTTTAAGCAGTCCCACTTGTTGTTTCAGCAAATCATCTATTCATCAATCCTACATTTCTGATAATATGACTGATTAGGGCTGAGTGATATATCATCCAAAACTGGTTTGAAGCTCACATCATTATAATTGTTTCATAATATTTGAGCTGGTAATATATTGCAAATCACCATGTGTATAAGGGCTAGGCAATATCTGGTTTTCAACATCACAATAATTCACCAGCTAAACACTGCATTGTAATCACCAGCTAAAACTCACAATATTACCAGCTAAACATTGAAATGTTATCACCAGCTAAAGCTCACAATATCACCAGCTAAACACTGCAATCTACCACAATGTCTGAAATAAGGATGGAACTATACAGAGGCCAACAGAACAATATCCTGGCAACTAGGGTCTAGAATGGATAAATGCTGCTGAAAGTGATCATGGGGTGATTGATAATATCATCATTTATCAGTTTTAGATCCTTAAGTAATAGCAGTTGCCAGGACATTGTCCTGTTCGCCTCTGCTTCGTTCCTTCCTTATTTCAGATATCGTGATATATTGGTATATCGCGATGTTTAGCCAGTGATATATTGCAATATCGAAAACCAGTTATCACCCTGCCCTACGACTGATAACACAAAACTGGCTTGTTGATTCAGCTCATAGTCATGAACTTAACAAGCTTGTGCAGGAGCATAAGATAGCTCAATGGCCTATCTAGTCCAGCATCATGTTCTTACAGTGGCCAAGCAGATGCCTGCAAGAAACACGAAAGCAGGACCCAAACACAAGAGCATCCTCCCCTCGCACCATTTCCAGCAACTGGTACCTCTGACTGTGGAGGCAGAACATAGTCATCATGGTAAGTAGCTCTCTGCACTAATGCAACACCTTGAAAACCTAACGGAGGGGGCGCTGGGGAGGATTTGCAGGGAACAATCAGCAGCTAGAAGGGTTAAGGACCTAAATTCACCAACTGTCTCTTTAAAATCCCTCCTATCAATACATATGGGTTACATCAGCAAACACAGTTTGCCAAGCTAAAATGTAGCTCTGCCCTAAAATGATTGGAAAAAACCATCACACAGCACCTTTATAAAAAGAGCTGTATCAAGAGCTATATCATTTGAAATAGTGTTTCAAATATACATCATCAATATAGGGGACCATTTAACCTACGTCAATTCAGTCTTAATGTCACAGTTCGAAGTTCTGCCGAAAATTAGAGGACAGGGATGTCCCAATATATCATAACATAGCACTTATAGAATACGAAAACGTGAAAACCGTATGGCTGTAAAAGCAGTGGTTAAATTCCTCTTCTACAAAATCTCATTGTATTCTGCCAAAAACAATACAGAGCCTAGCTGAAAGGGAGCAGGAGGGAATAGCTTAGCGCAAAATCCAGTCCTCCAGTGTGTTTGTGTCAAGAGCAGAATAAAGGGAAGGTTAGCTTTTGACAGAGCTTCCAAAAGTTCTGTTATCTGGCTTCTTCCCATAAGGCATCTTTTCCAGAGTTCACTCTGAGTCCAATAGCAGCTAACGGTAAAGCTACAACTTTGAGATATGTAGCAAAAGCACTGCAGAGTGGGTGGGATGGTTTTATACCTGTTTACACAATGCCACAGTTTGACCTTTTCAATGTTTTAATTTTCAAGCAAGGTCCTGGCCTGAAGCACAGCTTGAACTGTGGAAAATACCCTTTTCTGATCCCTTGACCATTCAACAAATTGCAGTTTCCACCACCCTGCTCTAAACCCAGACTACTTGCTAGCTCCTGTCTGCTAGGAAAGTGTATTTATCAAGGGCAACCTTCTACAACGCATTATCCCTAGATTTTTGTATTATTATTACAGCTCCCATCAGCCCCAGCTAGCATGACCCATGGTTAGAGATGGTGCAAGTTGTAGTTCAACAACATCTGGCAGCACCACTCTGAGGGTTTCTGGCTAGTTGTAGCAGCCTGTCAAAGTAATTCACTTCTATTCACTTTCTGTGGACACGTCTACGAAGAGCAAAATTACTACAGATCTTCTGCTTTGCCTCTATTATGCTTGCGTAGAATATCCTTAATTTTCTTTGGCCAATGGGAAAACTGCACATTCATTTTTAGGTATCAAGTGTGAAAACTCAGTGGTTGCTCACACATAGACACAACAAACACAGAAGGTGCCGGGATGTGGAGGTTTATGTTTTTGTTAGGTGTTTTGAATGGAAAACCTGATGCACAATTAAGTCAGATGCAGGCGATAACATACACATAGTGTGCAATGGTGACTCAGGTCCCTTACACTAAAATCACCTATCCTTGTGAGCAAATCAGTGCTTCAAACATGCAGTTTCAGAATGTGGGCTGGTGAGCATATAAGGTATAAGGAGAACCTCATCTGTCTGGCGACCCAGATGTTTATCTCCCCTACCAGCCAACTATAAGTTGGATGATAGTGACAAGTAGATAAGTGAAGTAGAATACATAACTAAATAGGTATCCCTTTTTGTTTTTCCTTTTTTGCTTTCTTAGCACAAAGGTGGAATGATAAGCATTCCCAGGTTCATTCCATGGTTTATATAACTAGAACTCAAGCATCTACTGTGCCAAGCAAATAGTGCAACATATTCGTGGAGAGCCACGCTTGTTATGGGGAATAGAAAATACATTCTCTCAGCAGTTGCCCCAGGCCTAAACACAAAAAAAGCAAAAACCCAGGACCATTAATTCTACTGAGTCATGAACTGAGAGTTAGAAATAAATTAAGTATGTATATGGAGGTATTTAATTTGGTAAAGTGTTTCAAAGCACAGACCATATACTTGACAAAAAAATAAATTATTTTGTAGGGAAACAGCAAGAGACAGAGGGAAGAGGACAGAAGCAAATAAAAAACTTCGAGAATGCAAAGCCTGAAATGTAAATCTGTTGTCACAATGAAAAATTTAAGCAGGCTGGAAAAATAAATTACCCAACACTCTTTCCAGTTCTTTATAAACACCAGGCTATTTAGTACACAGCAAGAAATTAGTGGGACATTATGAATTATAGTTCTAGAGAGCAGTATGCAATTGCCTCAAACGCTGGAGTGCCAACATTCCAAAGGGAAGCAAAAAAAAAAAAAAATAGTTGTGTTTTTCTAGCGCATCTTTGAAAGAGAGATTTTAAAAAATAAACCACAGGGGCTGAATTCAAGCTGACATGTTTTGCCAGCTGTTGAAGAGAAGAAGTTGAGCAAACTGCTTCAAAAGCCATGGGTCACTGCATGTGTCCATCCAGCAATGTCTGTAGTCTTTTAGAGCATGTTTATGGCTAGCCTAGACCCCAAGAACTTTGTTTTTCAAGTGAGCTCAGAAGGATTATCTTTCATGTTGAGCCAATATGAACATTACTTTTTTCTGCATCTATTAGACAATCACATGTGCCTCTGCAGAACCATTAAAAAAATGTAAATCTCAACCACGTCAATCAGAACAGAGCCAATTTGCGAACAAAAATGGTTTTCAATAGTATGCAGAAGGGACTGTGGATGACCTCTTTTGTGTTATAAAAGAATGCATTTTATTTTTGGTTAAGTATCCACTTTATCTGTATCAGATTTCCTTAGGCTAGCATGGGGAAAAGGCAGGGTGGCAATCACCAGATGCACAGGATCACTTTATGCGGGGGGACGGGAACGTGCGGACATAGCAATTTTCAGGGCCAAACGACACCTGATATTAATTGACTGGATGCAATTAATGTATATACATGCATGATATATGCAGGTTTTGGTGTCCTCGGGTGTCTTCCCGTGTAAAAGTTGGGGTGTCTAGGCGACGTTTCGACGAGGTCTCACTCGTCATCTTCAGGCTGGTGCTTTCGGCTTCTTGTTACTGGAACAGAGCAGGATCTCAGTGTTTGAGTTCCTATAAATACTGTAGAGGGGGTGTGGTGTATAGCCTCCAATGTTCTGGGCAGAGAGGAAGTTCCCAGGCTAGTGTGCCTTTTCTTCTTTTGTTCCTTAATTACTTGAGAGATATCTTGAGTGATTTCTTGAGTGATA
Organism: Podarcis erhardii; assembly: GCF_964252035.2. Lineage (NCBI taxonomy): Eukaryota > Metazoa > Chordata > Lepidosauria > Squamata > Lacertidae > Podarcis > Podarcis erhardii. The sequence goes on along the minus strand of NC_138513.1, from coordinate 15,193,583 downwards.
TCCTGAGTACCACTTAGGTGGGTCATTAGGTGTGGATTAGTTGCTAAAGTCTTTGTGTCTTGACCTCTTGAACTTTGTGAAGAGTTTTCATGAGAAGATGGCTGTACTGTACTTAGTTGTGCTCTGGCTTGGCTTCGTGTATAAGGGCGAGCTGTGGTTTTGTGGCTTGTGTCAGCCAGATCTGTGTAGGGATTGCAGGGGGGTGCAGCATCCGGAGGTGCCACCATGGATTGGCTACTGGATGGTGTCTGTAATTCATCTGTGGTGTCTGTAATTCATCTCATTTATTCGTCTGTTTTGCAGTTGGAAAACCAAGGGATCTATGAAATACCCTGCAAAGTCTGCCCAGCCACGTACATTGGACAAACAAACAGACGAATAAATGCACGTATCGCAGAACACAAGAATGCCGTCAAAAAAGAAGAAAAAACTTCCTCTCTTTTCCAACACATGAAAGAAACAGGACACGAAATTAATTTTGCAGATTCCAAATTGCTCTTTAACACGGAACATCACCACAAGAGAATAATCATGGAAGCCATCGAGATAGAGAAACACCCTCACAACATGAACAAGCGTGACGACACATCCCGCTTGCCAGACATCTGGAAATTAGCCCTCCCCACAAAAACTGACACCAGATCCAGAGGCACACAGAACGCCAACACCAATCAACCACACCAGACCCAAACCCAGACCCTCTCCACAGATGAATTACAGACACCATCCAGTAGCCAATCCATGGTGGCACCTCCGGATGCTGCACCCCCCTGCAATCCCTACACAGATCTGGCTGACACAAGCCACAAAACCACAGCTCGCCCTTATACACGAAGCCAAGCCAGAGCACAACTAAGTACAGTACAGCCATCTTCTCATGAAAACTCTTCACAAAGTTCAAGAGGTCAAGACACAAAGACTTTAGCAACTAATCCACACCTAATGACCCACCTAAGTGGTACTCAGGATATCACTCAAGAAATCACTCAAGATATCTCTCAAGTAATTAAGGAACAAAAGAAGAAAAGGCACACTAGCCTGGGAACTTCCTCTCTGCCCAGAACATTGGAGGCTATACACCACACCCCCTCTACAGTATTTATAGGAACTCAAACACTGAGATCCTGCTCTGTTCCAGTAACAAGAAGCCGAAAGCACCAGCCTGAAGATGACGAGTGAGACCTCGTCGAAACGTCGCCTAGACACCCCAACTTTTACACGGGAAGACACCCGAGGACACCAAAACCTGCATTCCTGTACCCGTGAAAATCTACGAAAGCAAATGCATGATATATATAAATACATTCGTTCGTTCGTTTTATTTGTATGCCACTTTTCTACACACACAAAATTCATGCTCAAAGCAGCAAACAAGAAAGAAACAGCAATGCATTTTAAAAAAAAATCCTGCTACAAAAACAATTTCATAATCATGTCACACACCACCCCATTCTCCACTGAGTGGCTGCATGAGATTCCAGGGATAGCAGGGGTGCTTACCCAGGGTTAGAGTTTCCTCCAGGAATGGGGCACAGCAGAGGCTATGTGTCTATGTGGTTTATTTATACATATATACAACCTGAAGCCTTCAGCGGGGGGGGGGGGGAATAGGCTCACCGCAGCCACAAGCTTATTCCATAATAGCAGCATCAGCATCCTTTCTCTGCAGAGCACACCCAAACTTCTGAGCAGCCTAAGTAGATGCTTTGGAGAAGGGTTTTTTGTGAGGATTGTGTCAGGGAGAGAAATTTCTCCCCCACCCCACCCCACCGAGTCCCAAGACTGCTCAGGTGATGGCCCTTAGCAATACCGAAGAACTTGGGGAGTTACAGGTGCAAATCTATTTTGCCTTTACACAACAGTGACAACTCTTTTTAGTATATCAGACCCTTGGAAAACAACTGATGGGACAGAAAACATGGGGTGATTTAAACCCAGTGTTGTTTTAAAAAATTACTTGGCAATGTGAGGTTCTGCCTTCTAGTCCACCAGATCCCTACACCTGCTTGAGTTCCTAAGGTTCTTCCTTTCCACCCCCCTAGTCTAAGGGTTTCAGCAACTAGAGATCAGGCAATCCTCTGTTGCCTTTTTGGCACATGCTGAATACCTTTCTGATCTAACAAGCCTTTTAGAGTAGAGCTCTTTTCCAGTCTGCATCTGTATTGGAACTGGGTTTTTTTAATGGTTCAAATATGTTTCAAACATGTTTTTAATTGTTTTATTGCTTGTTCTTTGCAGCTCTGGCCTCCTTTGGGAGGAAGGGTGTGATAATTTTTGTTGTTGTTGTTGTTGTTGTTGTTGTTGTTGTTGTTCCTGTGGTCTGTAGAAAACAAGGGCAGAATTCCATTCAGAAAACACAGGTTGAAATCCACTACCTCAAACTTCTGCAAAAAATCTATATAGGTTTGAAAGCCTTTGTTATACCAGTAGGGGGTGCAGCTGGAAGCTGACCACACAGCCATCATATCCTTCTAGAAAGGAATGCTTTGTAGTATCCTTAAAGGATATGTTTTAAGAAACAGAGGAAGAATTCATATTATATCTGCAAAAGTCAATACACTTTATTGACAAAATGGCTAGTGTATCTTTTTTTAATCTGCCTGAAATAATCCTTGCAAATCCTTTCAGACAAGCGAGAGATGTGAAAAAGAGGGAGCTCCCCTTTGGGAAATTTTCCTCCCTGCACTACAGTTCCCAGGGTCTGAATGGATAGATCTCTCCAGGAACCATAACAGTTGCGTGAAAGCAGCTACAGTTGGCTGCTGGCCCATAGCTGGGGAGGGAGGATCTCCTCCATAATTTTTCTCTGCCCCCCTCCCTTAAATTTCTTTTACAAATAATTAAATCAACAGGAAACCGTTGGTTTTCTTCTCCGTAAAGGTTATTTTGTCATGCTCTTCTGGGTGTGTATGTGACAGACAGAGGAAAGGAGGATTTGTTTCAGTTAGTTTCATAATGTGGTAGGGATCTGAACCCTGGTTTCCCAGGTCCTAGTCCAATGAAGTCTGACCACTGCACAACACTGTTTTATTCTTCTTAAGAATAAAACAGTCCTGGGAACAAAATTGATGGGTGGTATAAAAACAAAGAAGGATAAATCCTGGGTTAACCAGTTTCTGAAGAGGGACTGTGTGTGTGCGCGCGCACACACACACACAAACAGGCCAAGTGACTGATGCTTGCTTATTACTTGCAAAAGCATAAAGTTAAACTCAATGGGACTGCATTTGTACCTAAATTATTTATATGTATTCATGCTTACTAGATCAAGGATAAGCTATGCGATTGCTTCGGCAACTCCATCACTCAGAGACTAAATGGTTGCTTACAAATGAGCATGATAATGCAATTGCAATAATATGATCAGACACTGAGCATCATAAATGTTCTGCCGGCAGACGCCGCCACTATGTGGCTCAGAAACATACATAACATTTCCTGCTACTACTATTGCCATTTGCCGCACCACTTTTTCTTTGGCATTAGTCAAGGTGAATACCCAGTCATTAAACATGCAAGAGCCAACATTAAAATTCCTCTTCAGCAGTATCACTTACCAGTAATACCCCAATAAATTTTTCATCTTGATACATGCTCAGTAGCCAGAGCTTTTTTAAAAAGGAAGCTTGTTGGAGAAATGCACAATGCTATTCAGTGAGTCGTATAAAAATGGCTACTCATTATGCTCAAAATGATAACAAATGTGAGCTTTCAAGAAGTTTGTGGCAGTAGTAATAAAACACCAAGAATGAAATTCAGAATGGTCAGGCTGCACAAATTGGACAGATGTTGACTTCAGCCTTAATCTTATTCCGTGCTGTTCTCCCGCATCTCCCAAAGAGGTAACAATCTCCTACCCTCATTCTCTTATATCACTATAGCTTCTTTTAAGTATGACCCATCTGTGGTGAAAATTTGTCAACTTTTTGGTGGTTCTGTCCCTAACAATTCTTAAGGTTCCTAAAGTGTTGGATAAAATTTAACTAGCATCAGTATTCTTGGTGTTGCTGCAATATATGGATCCCAGTTTCACTTCCTGCCCTCACTCTAATCAGGCATAGTCAATCATGAAGCCAGTTTAGAGTGACGGCAGGAAGTGAGCTGGGATCCAAATACTAACAAGACTAACTTGAGCTCCTGTATACCCCTCCCCACATGACTATTTAGGAAAGAAAAAGCAACTATGCAAAACTAGACTACTTGAGAAACACCACATCAGTCACAACGGCCTGCACAAACCCCTGCCTATCTACCCACCCCTTTCCTTAGACCAAAGACACCACTACTCAAAGAGTGGATAGGTGCAATTCAAGTATCCTTGCTCCCAGTAATGGTTTCTCTGTAGTTATATCCGCCTGAGAGGAATCCAAAACAACAACTGCCCTCAATACCCATCTCTGAAGGTTTCATGTGCAGACTACCTGTCTTATGCTGTTCTAGGTTCTCTCCCCAGTGGTTGGGCTTTCCACATCCATTCCTCTGCCATTAAGTCCCCCCCCCCCCAGTTTTTAATCATTATAACATCTTGAAGAATCATACATTACTAGAGGCATATAAACTGAACCGCAACATTTGCTTAAAGAGTTAGACTAGCTAAATGCTAAGTTTACACAGGAACTTGCCTTTTACATAGTCTCACCATTGGTCCATCTGAGAACTCTCTACACCTGGAGCCACCAATGCAGCACCCATGGAATCCACAGGGTCCCCTCCCCTTTTTGTAATGTGGCTAGAAGGCAACATTTGCTTATAGCCAACGGAGTAGGCTGCAGTGTGCACTTGACCATGAGTGTGTGTTTGTGTGTTCATGTGTGTGATGCCATGTCCATTTGCAAATGTGCCTACAGGCCCAAAAAGCTTAGTGGGCCTTGGTCTACACTGACTGGCTATGTCTCTCCAGCTTTTTGGATACCAGTGTCTCCCGGCCTATAGAGTGAGATGAGCGCACAACCCTAGAGTCTGGCAAGACTGGCCCGTATGGGCAGGGGTACCTTTACCTTTACCTTTATCATTCTGGAATACTAGAGATTGCCTAACTGTCCTACGTCACTAATTTATCTGTCATGAGCCAGGCTGCTCCAGCAACACATTCTTCAGTTTGTGCAAACAGGCAGCAAGAAGAGGTTGGGATGACTTGCGTCTAGCAGTGGCAGGAGAGAACCCTCTGACAATTTTCCATTGACCAGGATAACAGCCAGACGACTGAGGATGTCCCTGAAACGCATTAGTTTTTAAGCTTGGGAGCTGGGTTGTGCATTCTTGCCTAAAAGTTGGAGCCACAGGTGGCATTCTTTGCCCTTGGAAGGTGAATGTGCAGAGATGGTTCCGCACCACAGCTATCTTTGCTCTAAATGCAGACAGATGAAATGCAGTGCACCACTGAGTGTGCAAGTGGTTCATTGGGCACACCAAATAACAGTGGCTGGAGGAAGTGAGGGTGCAAGCAAGCAGAGCTTTTGGAAACTGCTGTCCAGTTGTTGTTGGACTACATTCCCCATCTTCCCTTTAGCCACACTGGCTGGGGGTGATAAAGGTTACAGTCCAACACTTTCTCCGGGGACTCTTGGGTGGGGAAGGCTGAACTCAACTAAGAGTAACAAGAAGCCTGACATGTTGCCCGCCTTCCCAAGCTGTCCCCTCGTTTGCACCCTGCAGCAAATCTTTCACATCAAACCAAAGAACTTCAGTCTAACAGGCAACCAATTTAATTGCTTTGCTGTATAGAAGAACAAGGGACAAATTCTTTTTAAGGCCGTTTTAGCAGCAACAATAGTAATCTGAGACACAACTAAGGAGAAGGTCAGCAGGAGAAATTAAAAAATACAAGAGGCCAACAGCCTGCTTTGTCCTTCTTGAGGAGAGAGCCCTGTTTTGTTTCCCCCTCCTGAAACTGTAACAACTTGCACTGCTACTACAACTAGATGGAGTTTCAAATGTGACCATGTAATATTTTGTGTGTGTGTGTGTGTGTGTGTGTGTGTGTGTGTCTTTTAAATAGAAGCAAGTTGAAACTCTGGGAAACTCAGCAAGGCATCCAGAGTTCAACCGCTTGGCTAGACCTCTCTGATGTCTGGCAATCAAGTGCATGCTTTTCCATCTAATTCTTCAATTGCCTTCTGTGTTATGCTGCAGCCATGCCAGAAACACAGCGAGAACATATCCTCTTGCACCATCTCAATTTACTCGATGTATACCTCAGCAGAGAGAACATTTAAAGGGGGGTGAGGAGGAGAAATCATTCATTGGTTTCAAGACTAGTTTTCAAGGCTGATTCCACAATAAAGCTGGAAATAGGTCTCCCGCTATCCAGAAGTCCACATTTTGCACTACCCTCCATTCAAACAAATGAGTGTTCCTATCAAGAACAAGGGTGAGGAATCTCTTGCACTCTCAAAAGCATTGGGTGACCAGGTCTGGAACACACTATCAAGCCCCTTGAATCTCCAATATCCCTGTTGTGCCCTGCCATCATTTAACCTCAGTGTTCAGCTGCATTTAGTAGGGAAAATAAAAGGACTGTGGTGGATGGGCATGCCTGTGACATCTTACACTTTTATCTAAAGAAGCAGGATCACCTCTCTTTATTAAGATGGTTTGGCACTGCTAACCAGAGTTAATTCTAAGACTTCTAGACATCTCCCCTTGCCTCCTGTCTTGAGTGTTACTTTAATTTAATTTAACCCAAGAACCTGTATTCAGCACAAGGATTCAGTCCCATCATTTGCATAGTAACAAAAGGAGCACCTCTGAATGAGTGCAGAGGGCATTTTACAAACCACTACTATGATCTAGTTCTCATGACTAATGGGTGTACAGTGACTGCTTGAAAGCACTGCACTATTCCTAGTTAGGATCAGCCAAATGTAAACAGAGGCCACCATGCTCAATATTTTGGGGACTCTTTTTTTAAAAAAATCAAACAAAACCCAATGGCACAACAACAACAACAACAACACCCTACAACCCCACAGTCTGGTCTGCATGGAATGATAATGCCCAAAGCTCAATCATAAATGGACAAGGGTCATTCCACACTACAATTTCATAGGCCACCACACACTTCAAAGGTGCTGAGTGTTGGCTCAAAAGGGTTACAGCAAACCATAAAACATCTACAACCAGGGGGCAGAAAATATGGATTTTTAACCATGCCTAATGCTTAGCAGCACCTATTTGTTTTCTAGAATTAATCACTCCTTCTGGATATTCTAAGGCTACTTTTAAACTGTTTTCCATCTCAAGCTATGCTGACATCAATAATTCTTCCTTTGGCACAAAGATTTATGGGTCAGTTTGTTAACCTAGCAACTCAAAATTATGCACACCACCTGAAATGTATTTCCTACCAAAAAAACCAGTGCAAATGAAACTAGTTTCATAAGATGAAGTTTTTTATACTGAGAACAGAAAGACACGATTTTCTGGTGGTAACAAAATGGATACATTTATTAAACAAATTAAAATAACTTATGAGAACACCAAAGGCAGTGTTTTTTGTTTATCTGTCATTCACATAATATTCTTCCATCTTCAGTAAATGTATGTTTAGAAGAAAGGAGAAAATACTAATCTTCATTGAAACATTCATCAATGGCCACAGTCTGTTTGCTTGTATCCAACAAGGCACATATTTTATTTAATATCTCTACATTTAGATGGTCTGCTTTTTGTATTAATCTCAACGTGAAGCACATAGTTTCATGCAAATTCAGATCAAGCCACTCTTTTGAAATGTTTACAGTGCTTAATGGAAATAAAGACGTGCAAAACACGAAGAATTTTTTTTAAAAGGACACTTCCCAAGCCATTAACAGGTTTCCTGATACAGAGAACAATGTTTTTTATTTCTGGCTGAAGGTGGCCCATTATATCTGTTCTCCTATTTATGTCCACTTTCCCCATAAACAGCTGGAAATGAGTAGCAGTGGTGGCTATTTAGGAAAAAGCAAACAAAAAGCAGGAAGTAATGCCCCCAAACAGCATGTTATAGCTGCTAGAAGCAGTGAATACAGCACAACTCCCAAGAAGTTAATGGGATCTCATTACTACACACAAATTAGTCTATGCTGTCTGTTTTAACTTCTAGTTCACCTAGCATCAGTTTAGTGGAAATACCCAGTGAAACATAACACTTGTGAAAAGTACTGCTAGGCTACTATCTTACTCAGTGAAATCAGTGGGAGTTAATGAGTCTAATCTAAACATTACCAGGCATGGGTCCAACCCTCTTCTAGATCAACAGGACATGGGTTGCAAGACAATAACCATTTGGAGTCATCCAAAAGGTGGCAAGTAATAGGCCAGTAAACTTTAGCATTAGTTGGCAGGTTTGTATGTTCAGGCAAATCAAGAATTCCTGATCAGTCTACCAAGTAATTCCTTATTTCTGTATCTTTTCGTATATCAAAATTAATCTATTCGTGGCTTATTTGAAAAGTAAAGGAGTACAGTGGTACCTCGGGTTGCATACGCTTCAAGTTACATACGCTTCAGGTTACAGACTCCGCTAACCCAGAAATAGTACCTCGGGTTAAGAACTTTGCTTCAGGATGAGAACAGAAATCGTGCTCCGGCGGCGTGGCGGCAGCAGGAGGCCCCATTAGCTAAAGTGGTGCTTCAGGTTAAGAACAGTTTCAGGTTAAGAACGGACCTCTGGAACAAATTAGGTACTTAACCCCAGGTACCACTGTACTGTACAGCTGTCTAATATATTTAAGGAGCATATCTAAATATATTTAAGGAGCATATCTAAATCAAGTAAAGTGTCATAACCAGAAAACTATAGAAAAATGAGGAGAGTAAAAAATCCTTATCCCACAAAAAATGGTAATGGGTAAGGTTATTACAATTAGTTATCTGTAAGAAAATTAATTAGCTTTTCAACACAGTTTTAATTTTTCAAATCAAACACTTCACACATTATAGCTTAAATTATAAAACTTAGAAAAAGATGGCTTCGGCTCATAAAAAGTTTAAGAGACCAGTCAGAATGGGCTGCCTCATGAAAATATAATCCAGAGGCATACATCTGTCAAAAAATCATACTGACAGTTTGCCACCTTACATCATACAACTTTTGGTGTTGCCCATTGACTAATAGGGCTATTTGCACCTCTGCATGAATTACAAACTGCAGCATGTGGTTTGCCCTTTTCAGCAAAATCGTCAATTAGCAGCCAGGCAACTAAGATAAACACAATTAGAGGCGCCAATATTAGTTTTTGGCCCCAACAAACAGATAATAGATATTGCTGCTACCTGCAAATGCTGAACCTTACAACCAATAATCACTTCCAACCATATTTCTGTGACCCTTAACCTGCCCATGACAGAGACCAACATCCACAGCCCCACCTCTATCCAGCTCCCCTCCTGCATGATGCAATTGATGAGGAGGGTAGTGGCAGATGCCTTTTGCACACAAAGTCCCGGGGTGGAATCCTTGGCATCTTTTGGGACAGTTGAAAAGCATTCCTGTCTGAAACTCTTGAGAGTCACTGCCACAATATGAAGCTACGTGGACCAATGTTTTGACCTAGTAAAAGGCAGCTTCCTATTGTGTCCTAATATCCAGGGGAAGCTATGCAATTATTTGTACATGGCCAGTGTATTTATTTTCTCAGCAACTTCTCTCCTCACCATGTGGCAACTGATTTTTCGCAACTTGGAATGGGCAAACACAGCTTGCAAAAGAGTGTTAGTGCCATTTATAGAAAACGATCTGGTGTCATTCATAGAAAAGAATTTGGAAGTCGCACTGGGAACCATCTGTTGAGTATGGCTCAAAGAGCTCTATAGATTGTAGTCAATACATTAACAGTTCCAATGTACCATATTTTTCCCTCTATAACACGCAGATTTTTTTCTCCTAAAAAGGAAGGGGAAATGTCTGTGCGTGTTATAGAGCGAATGTGTGGTCCCTGGAGCCGAAAAATCAGGCAAAAATCAAATCGCGGCGCTGCACGCTGCACGGAGAAGCGAAACCTGAAAAGAGGAAGCGGCTGCTTTCCTGCATTCTGCCTCAGGGTCTTACTGCCCACCCTCCTCTGTTTCGTTGCTGTGTTTGCTGAAACGGAACAAAGAGCAGGGAAAGCCCCTCCCCTCCAGGCAAGCAGAGGGGAATTCCTCTCTGTGCTGCTGGGGGAGAGGGAGAGAGGGGGGGAAGGGAGAGAGGGGGGAGGGAGAGAGGGGGGGAGGGAGAGAGAGGGGGGGAGGGAGGAAGGGAGGGAGAGAGAGAGAGAGAGAGAGAGAGAGAGAGAGAGAGAGAGAGAGAGAGATGGCTGGCTTGGGTGGGGGAAAACTTTTGCCTTTCTTTCCTCCCTCCCGTTAAATCCCTCTCCTGCATTCTTAGCCAGCTGCTTCTCTGCACACCCCTCTCATGTCCCTTCTTTGTTTTTCCTTCGCTCCCCACTTAAAATGTGGTTACAAAGCATAGATCCACATGGATCCTCAGGATCTTTGCATTGGGTCACCCCAAATTCACCATCAGATCACATAGCATGTCCATGGCTACAGTCTGCCCCCCCAAAATCACGCGCCCACTGTTGCCTGGGGCTGCAATGGTGCAAAAATGTGGTTACAAAGCATGGATCCACAGGGATTCTCAGGATCTTTGCATTGGGTCACCCCAAATTCACCATCAGATCACATAGCATGTCCATGGCTACAGCCTGCACCAAAAAAATCACGCACCCACTGTTGCCTGGGGCTGCAATGGTGCAAAAACGTGGTTACAAAGCATGGATCCACAGGGATTCTCAGGATCTTTGCATTGGGTCACCCCAAATTCACCATCAGATCACATAGCATGTCCATGGCTACAGCCTGCACCAAAAAAATCACGCACCCACTGTTGCCTGGGGCTGCAATGGTGCAAAAACGTGGTTACAAAGCATGGATCCACAGGGATTCTCAGGATCTTTGCATTGGGTCACCCCAAATTCACCATCAGATCACATAGCATGTCCATGGCTACAGCCTGCACCAAAAAAATCACGCACCCACTGTTGCCTGGGGCTGCAATAGTGCAAAAACGTGGTTACAAAGCATGGATCCACAGGGATTCTCAGGATTTTTGCATTGGGTCACCCCAAATTCACCATCAGATCACATAGCATGTCCATGGCTACAGCCTGCACCAAAAAAATCACGCACCCACTGTTGCCTGGGGCTGCAATGGTGCAAAAACGTGGTTACAAAGCATGGATCCACAGGAATTCTCAGGATTTTTGCATTGGGTCACCCCAAATTCACCATCAGATCCATGTCTGTGGCCACATCATGAAGCCCAAAAATGATACATCCACTGTTTCATTCAGAATGTTTTTTCCCTTGTTTTCCTCCTCTAAAAACGATGTGCGTGTTATGGTCAGGTGCGTGTTATAGAGCGAAAAATACGGTAAGTTTGCACTATACCTTGAGCTTGTAGCAATTGGTAGTTGTTCCTTAGACTGTTACACTATGACTAATTCTCAATTACTTTTGTGAAGAGCATTTTCTCTCACGTGTTCTTAATAGAGATACATTTTTTCTCACAATTAAACTGTAGTTCCTGACACATTTTTTTTGAAAACAGGCCTCGAGGCTGACCTCCTGTGGAGTATTTACTCCTACTCATTAATTAGTTTAAGTAAAGATTTAAATAGCACAGTTTATACACTCACTTACAAGGTAATCTAATTTGGAGCTATGCAGTGGATTATCAAAGAGGCAGCAGTTTTATTCAATTACTCACACAAACATAGTTCTGTTTTCTTCCACTATACAGTAACCTCTGGACTGTAACCAACCTGGCCATTTTTAATAAATTATGTCATGACACGTGGCATGGCATTCACATTTGAAAATGAATGTTCCAGTCAAACTGCCCTCACAATGCATTTTTAATGGCTTATTAAGACTACAGGACAGCACAATACCTTTACAGGGGGAATATGCTGAACAGCCCTAGAAAACAGCACAGTACACTATAACCGGAAAACTTGCTTATCTGCATCAAACAGGTATACAGAATAATATTGTACATGGAGTGGTTAACCGCTGCCACCCCACCCATTGTAAAACATATTTTAGTGATGTGTAGGAAACTGGACAAAAGATGACCTATTTTTCAATCCCCAAAAGTAATTAAATCAAGGTTAAAAGCACTCAGCTGCTTTAATTAGGGAAGATGGTAGCTGCTGTGAGCTTTCAGCAATATGAACAAAATGGATTTCCTTATTCCCATAATTAGAGTAGCATAATGGTCTTCCTATATTGAGAAACATGTTATGTCCAAGAAGATCAGTTTAAGGAAAGATCTGGGATTTATCTTGCATTACTATTTATTTTTGTTATAGCCACTGTTTGTTCTACTCAGAGTAGAGCAACGTAAACTGATGGCCATGACTAACTTAGCTTCATTGTTTTCAATGAGTCTACTCTAAGTAGAACTTAGTTGGATACAACCTGTCATTTAAAAACAATGTATAGCTTGCTTTTCTCTTTCAAAACTGAGTCACTTAAAGTGGCTTACAAATTGTAAAAAAGCTAACATTCAAAATAACAAGAATTCATTGTTACAACACAATTACTAGACTAAAAGCAGCAGCAATTCAATGTCAAAAGTACCAATAAAGATTTAATTAAGCAACAAAATCAAAAACTTGTTTTTGGAGGGGGTTTTTAAGCCTTCAATTGCTCAACACAAATAACAAGAAAACCTAACTTCTTGGGGCAGAGAATTCCACGGATAGAGCACTACCACATAGGAGGCCTTTTATGTGTTCCCACCAACCATGCCTCAGCAGTCATATTTAAGAGGGTGGCAGCATCTGACCTTTAAGGGCAGGCAGATTCGCAAAGGAGAAGACGGCCAAAAGTAACTTGATCTCAAGTTGTTTAAGGCTATAAAGGCAAAAACCAGGTCCTTGAATCACACTTGGGAATGGACTGGAAATCCTTCAACAGATTTTCCAGAAGCCACATTAGTCTAGGGGAGTCGCCTGACAAAAAGATTATCACTGGAGAGTATGGAGTAATAAGAAGGAATCAAAATGGAAGATAATTCAGTCCTGTTTGAAAAATATCAATATAATATAACATCTTCTTTTAGGTGTTGCTGCAATCATAAATCCAACTGTGTCAAAATATTGATCTATTTTTAAAACTGTAAAATGAATAATGATTTCAGATAAAATGCAGGCACACATTTTTATTTGAATAACCAAAGTAATCTTCTTTTAAAAATTAATACAGCACACCAAAAATTATGCACCGTACATAATTTTAAAATAATAAGATAAGACTATAAAGCAGAAGGCAGGGCCCAATATAAGAGGAAGAGAAGAAAGGAAATAAGACTCAAAAGGAAGAGGAAACAGAGGGATTAGATGATGAGATTTTAAGTAAACAAACAGACCTTCAGAACAGTGTATTCAATGCACTTTATCCAATATTATACCACTACAGTATTTTTAGCCAAAAGTAACAGGAGAGTAGATTCTCACTCTAATGAAAAAAGAGGAAAAGTACTTCTCACTTCACATTAGGACAAAATGGATTCAATTTTACCAAGCTCCATAAAGAAAGCAGGATAAGCAAATTTCACTAATGAAGTCTGTAGTTGAACACATCAAACATAGTGGAGACACCATTTATTTCTGCTTAATCTTCCAGAGGAACTGCACTGTTAGTCTGGTACAGAAAAAACTACAAGTCTTGTGGCACCTTAAAAAGACTAAAAGGCTCATTTGTGTCATCAGCTTCCATGGCTGTCATCATGCATCTTTTGAAGGGTTCTCTGGTCCATGAACGTTTATGCCACAAAGAACCTGTTAGTCTTTAAGGTGTCACAAGACACAGGTTGTTGTGTTTTCTAGGAACATAGAAAACTGCCTTATACTGAGCCAGACTATTGATCCATCTGGCTCAGCCTCATCTACACTGACTGGCAGTCCAGGGTTTCCAACAGTTGACTTTCCCAGCCCAACCTGGAGACACCAGGACTTAACCCAGGACCTTTGCTATGGAGAGTAGGTTCTACCACTGAACTGTGGCCCTTCTAGATCCGGGAAAGGGAAACTTTTTAAACCTGAGGGCAAACCTCTGGGATGGGCAGGGTTAGGAAAGAGTGGTCTGAGCAATGGATATGATTCTCCCTTGGAACAATAAACTATATTCCTCCCACACACAAAACTGAAGGCTTGTTCTCTCTCTCTCTCTCTCTCTCTCTCTCTCTCTCTCTCTCTCTCACACACACACACACACACTTCCATCCAGCCAAATAAGAGGCAAAACAACTCAAGTAGGACATGGAGCAGGGTGCATAACCAGCTGACATCTTGCAATAGTATAAAAATGTATGGGAAATAACACTGTTGACAAGCTTACACACTTTAAACAAGTTATTAAGGGATGTGGATGACACCAAGTTACTAAAAATTGGAGTCTATCAATTACTAGAATGTAAAATTTTAAGACAAGGACCTTTATTATATATTAATGAACACTCTACACTGACTGACATAGGCATCTCACACAAGGCAGGGATCCCTAGATTCATTTGTTTTGCTGGTGTGTTTGGTACAGAAGATTATGTTCTCTCTGTGTTTTCCTCACTCCTGACCATCTTCCTACACCCCCCCAAAATAACTATTGTCAATGACATTTAAGAAAAGCTGAAAATGCCAACTGCCACCCAATACCATTACCAGACCTTCCCCCAAGCACATAAATTGAGTCTTACGCTGCAAGCCTCTATATGCTTACTCAGAAGTAAGTCCCACTGTGTTCAATTGGACTCACTCTATGGTATGTGCCTAGGATTACAGCCGATCATTCTCAGTTTCCCATTTTAAGAGGCTTACTCTGAAATGAAAAGTTACTGCAGCTTCCAAAAGAAAAAAATGTAATACATTTAGGAATCCAGTAGTTCAGATTATCTCCTTCAATCAAGTAAGTTCTGCCAACATATTTCACAACAACCATTTCTTGGTTTTAAACAAATGCCACGTAAAATGTCTTCCACACTATCACCTCCATCACTAAACTGGTGGGAAAAGGGAACCATTCTGTGGTTTGCCTCAGGTGCCGAAATGTCTTGGGCTTGAAATATATACAGTGGTGCCCCGCAAGACAAACGCCTCGCAAGACGGAAAACCCGCTAGACGAAAGGGTTTTCCGTTTTGGAGGTGCTTCGCAAAACGAATTTCCCTATGGGCTTGCTTCGCAAGACGAAAATGTCTTGCGAGTTCCTGCGGGTTTTTTCCCCTTCCCCCCCCTTTTCCTAAGCCGCTAAGCCGCTTATCAGCTGATCTGCTGATAAGCCGCTTAACAGCTGATCGCTAAAAGCCGCTAAACCGCTAATAGCGCTAATATGCTAAGCTGTCAATGGGCTTGCTTCGCAAGACGAAAAAACCGCTATACGAAGAGCCTCACGGAATGGATTAATTTCGTCTTGCGAGGCACCACTGTAGTGCAGATATGGCTTTGGTTGGCTATGGGTGCCAGCTCCCAGAGTCCATCTGAGTAGCTGGATTGGTTCCAAGATTCAATTAAACTGGTGGTTCCTATTTACCAGTTCTAGCAGCACTACTACAGTGGAAAGAGAAGCCACTCTGCTAACACCAGCATAAACATTTCCAGATGACTATAACTAAAGTCTTTACCTGTAGCAAATTTAATCTCAAAAGGACTGCAGTATCTTAAGTGAAATTGTTACCGCTTTCTTAAATACCAGTACTTAATAATATAGTGGCATGGAAGCCTAGATAGCGTTTCGCTAACCTGTAACTGGCAGTGGATTTTCAGAGAATAAAACTTCCATATTAATGTGCAGTCTACAAAAGACGACAGCAATTCTGCATATGCGGTCTAGCCCCAGCACTGATCCACTGATCCACTCCACATTTTTTGTTTAAATAGTGAAATTACTCATTTAGTAGCAGCATATGCCTGACTTTAATAAATATCGTTGGCATCCGAGATCTCTCAAAAGCACAGCAAAACTTAATAAAGTTATCATTAAGTAATATTCTCCCTGTTAGCAATAACTGTTATCAGAGGCAATAATCAGAAGGGGGCGAAAACTACCACAAAGAATTATCTTCTATTTTAATAGCTAAATTCAGTACGCTAGCCATAAGCCAATAAGTAGTAGCATAC
Organism: Podarcis erhardii; assembly: GCF_964252035.2. NCBI lineage: Eukaryota > Metazoa > Chordata > Lepidosauria > Squamata > Lacertidae > Podarcis > Podarcis erhardii. The sequence goes on along the minus strand of NC_138513.1, from coordinate 15,177,440 downwards.
AACTCTTTTCAACAAGTAGAACCAGCTCATGCCCATCCACCTTCCCAGATCAGAATCCAGAGTTCAGCCCAGCAGAGGATACTGTCTTATCCCATCAAATCTCATTCATCACTCTGAGAATAGCATGGGAAAGTACCGGTATCTCAAGGAGCCTTAGAGCCAAGATATGGACAATAAAATGTACATTCAAGTTCACATTTTTTAGAAGATTTAAATAGAGTGCATTTTTAAAATGGCAACTAATTGGGCCCTATTGATAGAGGGAGAAAAATTAAGCCACTTCAGCAACAGAGAGAAAGCTGAAATTAGGTACAACACATGCAGCTTACCAGAAAAGTTTAAAAACAGAACACATACATGCCTCTCACTCAAGACACACAACAAGATATCAACTTAACAGTGATCAGCTCTAGCAGACAGCAATAATGACAAAAACAAACCCCTGTGTTGCAATACAGAATAATCTGCTCAAATACAACCGCAACACGTGGCTAATGAATACAGTAAATGTCTTATTATTAGTATTAGAATGTCATCCAAAATTTACGATTCATCAACTTCAAAAAATATTTTATATATCCGTCCATATCAGTCCATAACCAAGAAGTACAGTGGTACCTCGGGTTACATACACTTCAGGTTACAGAAGCTTCAGGTTACAGACTCCGCTAACCCAGAAATAGTACCTCGGGTTAAGAACTTTGCTTCAGGATGAGAACAGAAATTGTGCTCTGGTGGCACGGCAGCAGTAGGAGGCCCCATTAGCTAAAGTGGTGCTTCAGGTTAAGAACAGTTTCAGGTTAAGGACGGACCTCCGGAACAAATTAAGTACTTAACCTGAGGTACCACTGTAGTCAATGAAATGAATTGCTGGCGGGGAGCACCACGACACCTTTCAACGGCTAGCAGATAGCAAAACAAGGCAGCCTTGTCACATATCCAATACAATGCAGAGGTATTGTTCCAAGGTGCTGGTATCACCCTTAAATGCCCTGATGTCATGAACTTTCTGGATACAGAGGCATGGTGGGAGGCACCAACTGGGGACTCCTCCAGGGAACCCCCAGGGGAAGAAGGCTAAGATCCAGGGAGCTGGTGGTGGGACAATGATTAAGTGGTTAGAGGGAAAAGATGGGCAGACTGGGAGGAGGAGGAGGTGTAGGAAGCTGGAGAGGCAACAGAGTTCAGTGAGCAGGAAGAAGCTGGGGCAGACAGAATCCAGAATCAGAGGCAGGAGAGGAGGGGAAGAAGGAAACAGAGATGAGGAAGGCTGCTGAAGAATCCAGGGAGTCTCCCCCTACTGCTGCAACCAGCTTCCCTCCCTCCCAGAAATGAAAAGGATGAAGCAAAGAGAGACAAGATGGTGGAGCCCTAGGCTGCTGAGGAAGGAACAGGGGGAGAAGCCTTAGAGAGAGGTAGGAAGACAGGGAACTTCTGTCCTTGCAATAATAATCAATAGGATTGCTTCTTCATGTACCTCACACACCGTTTATGGATTAGGATTTGCTGTGACAGCCACAAATGTATTTGTGCTTGCTGACTACAAGCTGCACATTAGTTTTGTATGTATGTCAATCAAAAGCACTTAACTACAAAGCCAAGAGAGGTTACAATTTGCATTCCAAAAATAAAAAAGGCAGAAGGTAAAACACACACACACACACACACACACACACACACAAATTAAATTCCTGTACCCCTAAAATGTTCTTTATAATGGCATAAGTCACTATTTTGGTATGTTTGTTCCTACATCTAATTAATGGGAATAAAAGGAAATCTGGGTTGAGACATAATACTCCCGCTAAAACAACTTGCAATCAATTAACACTGTCAGCAGTTAAACTCAATTTTCTCCCCTGCATGTGGAGGTGAATACACAGAACAGATTGATAATTCCCATTGAGAGTGTGGCTAAGTGTTTCTAAGCAACCTTGCTCCATCATCTTCTGTGACAAAAACAAGGGAACGAGTTTGAACTGCAGTCTGATGGAGCTATGAATACTAATGAAAAACCAAAAGGAGAATTCTACGGAACTGACTTCTGAACCAAAATACACTATTGATTACATTTTCTTTAAGCTAAGTAAACATAAGCAAAGTGTGTCATTTTCACTTCACAGCTCCAAATATTATTTACTACATCTGCTGGCAAATCTCTTATTTCAATTCCCACCTGTGATCTAAAATTTCATGTACCTGAATTTTCTCCAGATCCTCTTTCTCAGTAGCTGTCCTGAGCGATTCTCCCCAAACAGCTTTTTTAACTTCCCTGAAGGTTGCTTACAATGAAATTCTACCCAGAGTAAACCCGTTAGAATTAATAGACCACAGTTAGCTATGCTTGTTAATTTCAATGCATCTACTCTGAGTATTACTAAAATTGTTTACAACTCTGAGTCCATAAAGCACTGGACTCATAGAGCACAGATGTAGTGTAACAGCTAAGATATTGTACCAGAGATCAAGGAGTCCCTAGTTGAAATCTCACCTCAGCCGTATACAATTACTAGATGACCTTAGGCAAGCCACTCTCTTTCAGCCTCAGCCCCCATTTGCAGCATGGAGGATAATACCACTGACCTACCTTACAGAGTACCTGTAATGATTACAACTAGATAATGCATGTGAAGAGCTCTGAAAGCAATATAGTATATTAAGTATTTTTCACAAAGTGATTCCAGAAATTGGGTGCAAAAAGTGATTAAATGAAAAATGCTGTTGGCTGAGTAAAAAGCACTATATCCTCATCTCTACCCCATCCCACATTGCTCTATTCTTCCCCCTTTACAAAAAGCAAGCCTGGAAATTATTTTACCTGAAGGATGGAGTATAAATTCATAAAATATTTTATTTTAAACAAATAAAGCTTGTGAACTCCCAACCACTTCTCTCTCTCTTAAATTTATTGGGGGGGGGTTTAAGAAGTTTGAAGATTCTGAAGGACACATGCTTATTTTACTTACTGACATGAGTCCTTGTCATCCAACTTACCACCATACCTCCTAGCTGACAATGATCATGGATAATGGAGCTGGACAATGAACAATTGCCAAACATGTGAGTCCTGTGTATAAGCACTTACTGTGGCAGTGTGGGATCATCTCACCACATAGATGCAGTTTTTGGTAAGTGTGTATGAGAACTTAAAAACATATAGGCTGGTATCATAATACTGGACTAGAAATATGTGAAATCATTACAGCATGACAAAAGATAATAAATGTCTTTATGGAAATTTCTGAAGACAGTTCCATAGAAGTCCACAATTATCTCTCCCAGGGAACTAACATTATATGCAACTGAGGATGCATTCACAAATCCAAAAACTAGAAAACAACAACATTCCACCCTCTTTTATCTTTGCATAAGCCGCTTTATAGGAATCCTGAAAAAGCGCCCCAAAGCAGAGTGATGCCTTAATGCTGTGTGTCACCAGGAAAGGTTTGTTTTCTGTGGCCAGGAAATGGAAAAGAAGTCCAAAGTAAGCAGAACACTCAAACATTTGTAGTCCCATATGCCAGGCTCATCAAGCACCTAATGAATTTGTCTCTGGGGACAGCCTTGATAATCGAGCTATAAATCATTCACCCAACTCAATGTGTTGTTTGCTTCACTGAATGCTCACAGGCAGAAGAGGGATAAAAAGACCAGCTTTTAAAAGCAATCTTCATTCACACTTAATATAGTGGATGACCAGGAAATGCATATAATTTTTCTCCAAGTACAGGTCTTTAAGTTTATGCACTTCTTCACATATTCATATTCATAATCATCAACCTAGTAGAAAGAAGTACCAGTTTGCAACCAGTTCTGCAAGAGTATCAATTCAAGAAACCTGAAGATAGAAAGATAGCTAACCCTGACCATTGACTGTGCTGGCCAGGGCTGATGCAAGCTGAAATCCAACAAATGGAGGGTACCACATTGGCTACTTGCCATTATATAGATGCCATTTTTAAAATTATTTTCTATTGTGCTTGTGGAAGTGATTGGCTGAGTTGTTGTTGTGACATGGAACATTCACAAATATTCAGTTCTGGGGAAAACCACTAAGGAAACAAAGGTATCAGAATGTCATCCAGTGAGAGAATTAAAAGCTATGAGGAGAAATTTTCATGATACAAGCTAAAGAATGGAAAGAGGTTCCAGGAGATAATTTACCTGTTAAGAATATTTCAGCCCCTCACCCAATGATTCTCACCTAGAGAAGGTAACAGGTAGGGAGCCCAAACAGAAAAGGAAGAGTGAACCATGCAATGAGGGTCAAAAACTGGCCACCTTTTTATGTGAACCAAGCAATTCTTTGACCGCAGGCTTCTAGTTTGTTTTGCTCCTGCACAGACAGGAAATACTCATTCAAGCCATTTCCTTTCTGCTCCGATTCTCTACATGTCTCTGAAGCTTCTCCCACAATTACAGTTCTATGAAAAATGTTCTCAATGTCACTGTGCTCTGTTAAAAGTCCTCTTTCTTTCTGCAGTCACTGTAGATTGAAACTGGGATAAGATGAACCAGTGAAGCTCATGCATATGTTCCAATTAGAATCAAATAGCAGCCACCATTTCATCCAAATCTGATTTAGAGCTGCTGTAAAAGAACTGGCAAAAGAGTGCTTATTGCTAGCAAAATGAGTGTGAGACTTAACAAATGAAAACTGATTCTCCCCTCTTGGAGATCAAATTTTGTGCTTTGCTTAATTCCCTAATAATTAACTGAACATTGCTGCTAAAGACTTTGAGTTCTTAAAAAAAGTTTCCATAATCTAAGATAAAGAGTAAAATTTTTGTGCACACTGAACTATTCATGACAGAAGCATTTTGAGATGCTTTGTGAAAAATTCACCAATCATCTAAACATCACAACAAAGCCTAGATATACATTTATATATTTCTAAAATCATAAGGAGGCAAAGGCTTTCTGTTATCTTCTATGAAAGCAACTTATCAGTTCACAAAGATAGATATTGAAGATGGAACCTTTCTGCTGCTCAGGCAGATCACTGTGAGCCAGTTATCTGAATCAGAGATCTTCTGATCAAAACATGATGGGTCTGGAACTGAAATATATGAGTGCCTTTAATTAGGTCTAAACATATCCATAAATGGAGTCATCAGCTAGCAGAGGAGCACGATTCACCCAAGAACTGAGAGGCATGGGGAACCCCCGATATCTGCAAGCCATTATCTAAAGAAGTACCATATTTTTCTGTCTATAAGACGCCCCCATGTATAAGATGCCCCCTATTTTGGGGGAATCATATTTGAGAAAATGAGGGGAGATGGCCCAGAGTATAAGACGCCACCTAATTTTGACATTATTTTTTAGGGGGAAAACCTAGTCTTATACACTGAAAAATACAATAGCTTTCATTTTTTTCAGACCTGGAACCTATCTTCCCCTCAAATATGCATTTGGGAATTTGCTTCTTATTTCACACATAACACACCCTATATTTATATGGTGGTAGTGCAATTTGTATGATTCACTTTGGGCCAGGGTGGCCCAGTAGTGGATCCCAGTTGAAGATCAAGCATGATCCACAGAATATTTGGAACAGTCCTAACTGGGAAAATATCTTCCCTAGAATTCAGCTTCTCTAATATAGATGTGAAGCTAAATTGATACCTTGATGTCTGCTTTCTGCTACTACCATGTGTCTTATTTGTAAATTGTGTCCTTCCTAAAAGAGGGCATGTGTTGCAGTGAGATCTGGTAGACTGACCTCTTGGTTGTGGGTGGGTCCATTGGATAGCCACAATACCCGATTGGTAGGTCCCTCAATGCTGGGTTTCAATCTGGCCAATGGGGTTGCAGTCCTAACGGATTGAGGGACCTATATAAACCCATGCACATGACCCAGAGCTTCCTCTTTCAGCTTGTGCATCGGAACACCCACCCACCTCTCCCTAATTTTAGGGCCTTTTGCGATTGACCTTGCTATGCCGTTGTGTGTCGTCTATCATGGAAAAGAGGCACAGCAGGAATTTTCCCACTTGGCTGATTAGCTGTTGCCATTTGGGTTTCGCCTGCCGTGTAGCAATTTGTCACAACTTGTAAGGTTGTGGATAGGCACTGTTTCATGTGATAGGGATGGGAGAATGGCCTCGCCATCCCTGTGTGAAGGGTATTCCGTTTAAAGAATCTAGGGACTCAACTTGGTTTGGCCAACCTCCGAAAAGGGGATGTGCCTGTGCCTGAGTCCAGGGGAGCATGTGGGGAGTGAATAGAGTCTGCTCCCAGGCTTTTTACCTTCCGCAGGTGTTCACCCTTGGATGACCTATGATGGAGCTCTGGGTCAGCGCTACCTGCAAGGGTGTAGGGAGCTAGTCGAACCAGAGCCTATGCAACCACTCACTTTTCTGTAATCAGTAAAGTTGTGGCCTAAATTCTGCCAAAAACCAAAACTAAAATTTGAGTCAAATGTGTCTTTACTTAGGAGGGAGGTGTCTGGGTCTGAACACGCAAAGCCGATCCCACTGTGTATGTAAGATCCCATAAGCTAAAACACAAAACAAATTATACATCTCTTTAAATTACCTCTTTTGTGTACTAATATTTCCTAACATTAAGTTCCTGTTCCCACTTGGCAGATAGAAGAGACTACCAAGCAGGGGAGAAATAGCTCAGATATTTCTTAGGGATTCTTTTCCTTATAATTTGCTTGGAGTACTTGAGTACATACGGCATGATCCAGCCCCTCAACAGAGTCCATGAGCAGAAATGGCTGAGGCTGAACAGATGGTTGTGGTACAGCACTGTGAACTCTTCCATGCTACTTAGCAGAGTACACAGGAATCTGGGATTTAGTTGACTTGAGCACAATGAATTTTTCTCAATGTGCACGAAGTGTCTGGCTAGATGTAGACCACATGAGTGGGAAGAGCAGTAGGTGGACATGATCAGATTACCCTTATAGCTCCTAATCTACACCAACATACATGAAGCTACAAAGCTCATTATGGTCTCCACTAGACACATAATTCCTATTTATAATATACACTGTTGTGTATCATTTGTAATCACCAATTTAGATTATAAAAAACCCTCAAGCAATGAAACCAATAAATCACAGAATAGCTTTGAGCTATAAGAAAACATTAATTCTATTCCCAAAGCTAAATTACATTTCACAATTTCTGTCAATGGACATGGATGGAACCTTGAGATGATTAATGCTTTATCAGAGATTGCACACCGACTGGGAAAAAACCTAGCTAGCCAATTAAGATGTGCCACTAGTGCTGCTTTTCCTGAGCGGGCTGGGGGGTGGGGCTGATAGAGTTGTCACTGGCTCCAGTACCGTTACTTGGTTGAATCAAACAGTTTGACAAAGTTAAGCTCTCATTTGAAACTAATTCCACTAGTCAACTCAACACATGAAGATTAAGAAAGGGGACTGAAAGCACAGCCTATAGGATTCCATTTCCAAAATCGGTAGAAGATGCATCTCAGGACAAGGAGAAAAAAGGTGGCAGAAATAATAGTGTTATGTTCAGAATTTCAGGGTTTCAGACAGTTAAAATATAGGTGGTGGTTAGCAGTGGTTAAGCCAATTGTCTTATGAAACTTATAGTAAAAATATAGCTGGGGTTAGCCAACATGGAGCCTTCAGGTGTTGTTGGACTCCAAATTCCATTAGCCCTAACCAGAATTGCCAATGGTGAGGAATAATAGGACTTGTAGTCCTTTGCATCTGCAGTCCTTAACATTGGTTACTCCAGCATACAGACAATAGATAGATTTAAGGGACTGTGGATATGCTTAAAGAAAACAGATGCAGAAATGCAAGCTTGAACTAGCACAACAGGCAGCAGCTGAAAAGATTTCTTATCCTCTCTAGCAAAGAATGACCGCTGAGAGTTTGCAAAAGGTAAGACCTATTGGCGAAGCCCCATGTAATTGGAGACACATTGAATAATAGACTTCATCATTTTTAAACACTATGACTTTAATAGCAAATGAATAGAGTGTTGTTTTTTTACAAGAACAGGAAAATTTAAAATGCCACAGTTATTGTCTGTTGAATATTGAATATTCACGCAGGCTCTGCACAGGTGTCGGTCACATAAAACGTTTGTTAAACAGTTAAATATGGTTCCCTGGCAGGACTCTAAGTGCATGCCTGCAGCAGGGCTGATTCTAGTCCAAGCAAAGAGACAGAGTGGGTGCAATTATGGCATCATTAAACGGCTTCGTTACTTTGACAGCTAAAAGATTTCAGTTTAGTAATAAGCACTAAAAAACAGCGCAATATACTAGTACCCCCTTGTAGTATAAGAATATGCTGGAACAGGCCAATGGCTCATCTGATCCAGCACCTTGCACACACAATAACCAGCCAGAAGCCTATGGGAGGCTAGCAAGCAGGACCTGAACGCAACCAAGCTCCTCTCGCTTGTGATTCCCAGCATCTGGCATTCATATCCCCTTCTGACTTGACAGTGGCAGTAGAACTTACCCACTGTGCCTAGTAGCCACACTAATAGCCTTATCTTCAATGAATTTGCCTAATCCTCTTTTAAAACCATCTGAGTTGGTGGCCATCACTACTTCTTGTGGGTGCGAATTTCAGAGCTTAAGCGTACACAAATAATTCAGGCATCCCTGTTGCTTTCAGCAAGATGACAACAATTATGTTCCCACAACAGAAAACAGCTGCTTGCCATCTTTTCAAATGGGACTGTTAACAGCAATCATATTTTAGGAATATTGCTGAATATATATAATCACGCATGCACAAACTAGCCACACAACTTCTTTTCAATACAAATAAAAAAACTAATACATACCTTCCCGATCCCAACAACACTCTGTAGAAATAATGGATGTTAAGGACAGTTTGGAATATTTGCCAAGAGTTCTAATCAGAATAGCCTTATATATTACTTAGCAAATTAGCCAGTGCCTGTATTTGTAGGGTGACAAAAGGACAATCATTTGAGGCATATGAATTGTAAAGCTGGTGATGCTCTCATTTGAACATAGTGTTATAGGTGTAACCATGAAATTGAAAATCATTTAAGTATTTTCCTCTTGAGCATGGGTAGGCAAACTATGGCCCGGGGGCCAGATCAGGCCCAATCGCCTTCTAAATCCGGCCCACGGACGGTCCGGGAATCAGTGTGTGTTTACATGAGTAGAATGTGTGCTTTTATTTAAAATGCATCTCTGGGTTATTTGTGGGGCATAGGAATTCATTCATTCCCCCCCAAAAAAATATAGTCTGGCCCCCCACAAGGTCTGAGGGACAGTGGACCAGCCCTCTGCTGAAAAAGTTTGCTGACCCCTGCTCTTGAGTAAGATTATGAAAAACAATGTTTACTACATCTTGTTTTAAAAGCATATTCCTTCTTGCTACCAGTACATCCTTCCATGTCCATTCACTCTTCTTGTCCACCTAGAGCTTCTCCTAACAAGGGATTTTTCTGTTCCATGTGATGAACAGAGACCACCCTCAGGCACACTTACACACAGCATGAGCCAATCATGCACAGACACAACCAATGTACTGCAATTTCCGTAAGAAAATAAACACTTTTTCTGAAGAAAGAACCCCTGAAAGTACTTCTGAGTTTTTGGAGCAGATCCACACCATTAATTTAAAGCACACAACTCTCCACAAAGAAATGTAGTTTTCCCTTGCAGAGAACTACAATTCTTAACAACCTTAATAAATTACAGCTCCCATGAGTATATGTTGCTTTAAATACACATTGGAATTGCTTTAAATGTTTGTGTGGATCTTTCTTTGGATCAAGTATATTATTTAGTGACCTGTACTAGAAGTCAGCAATGTCTAGGCAACTCGATGACCATGTACAAACGCAATAGACAATTTTTATAGAATTCCTTCAAACCATAACAAGTACAAAATGAAATCTTTAGTCTCAAAGTCTCTGAAAATCTTTAAATGAAGCGAGTACATTACTGTTTGTATTATAGTTTATAATTTTTGTAAAGTGATATGTGCATGCAGGTCATCATCTGTAAAATTTTATTTTCAGTTTATGAAGCAATTCTATATCCTCCCACCACGCTGACGAAGAATTCTACGAAACAATCGTCAATATCTGAAATCACTGTTCAGTGTTGGACATCATATTTGCTGAATACACAAAGCTTCACAGCTTGTCTTTCATCATACACAGTCTGGTACCTCGCTTTATTTAAAGATTTTAAGAGACTTTGAGACTAAAGATTTCATTTTGTACTTGTTATGGTTTGAAGGAATTCTATAAAGATTGTCTATTGCGTATGTACATGGTCATCGTGTTGCCTAGACACTGCTGACATTCTCTTTGTAACACAGGGGTTTGTTCTGTACTAGAATAAGACAGATGAAAGCTCTTAGTCCCTGAGGAAGACCTACAGACTAAACACTTTGGGACTGCTTCACAAAATAATTTTTTAAAAAGTGGTTGCTACTAAGTTGTTGTTTTTGAGCTTACCACTCCCACCCCTTCCTGAACCTACCAGAACACCACTTTATATGAGCATCTAAAACTGCCTCATACCAAATTTATCTTGTCCAGTTATTTGTCTGAACAGAACATTTATCTTGTCCAGTTATTTGTCTGCTGTGACCAGCAGCTCTCCAAGGTCTGAGGCATGACTTTCTCCCTCTCTGATCTGCACTCTGTAGAGCAAACAGGAAAAAAACACCAAGAATGTAACTTCTTTGTATACCTGCCAACTAAGATTCAAGTTCATGCTTCTGATGAAGTGGGCTTGAGTCCACAAAAGCTTACGCTATGATCAATGGGTTAGTCTCTTCCAGCAATAACCAAGAGTCTTGTTGAACTTTAAAGACTAACACAGCCACCTATCCAGAAATCGCTTTAACTGGTGGTGCTGGAGATTCAACCTGTGACCTTTTACATACAATGCATTCTACTAAACTCTTATTTTCCCCAATAGTGGATCCTGCTATCCTGGCAAGATGAAGGACTCTAAGTTACCAGCTCTCGATCAGCTGAAGATAAAGTGAAGAAGTTACAAAGAGAGAGGTGGGGCATGTTGATGGACTTCAACAGTTCCCTGCACAAACACAATGACCCCGTGATAGCTAGTAAGATTGTGTGGCTGAAACACTCTGGGAATCCTAGGCTGTAATCGGAGATTAACAAGCAACTTGTTTAACACAGCCAGATTTGTTATGTGATTGTCTTCTTCTGTGCTTATTCAATGAGCACAAACCATCTCATATTATTCAACAGTTAAGTATGTGTAGCACAAAGGTTTTTGAAAAGTGGTACAGAAGTTTTCAGAATGAATTATTGGAGGTAGAAGAAAGGGGAAAGATCTTGGTGTGCCTCTCCTCCTCCCACCAGGTGGGCGAAAATGAATGGTGGTCATGCCAGGGCTTGCAGTGGAATGGTTGCAGAAACAAACATGTGAATAGCCTCACAGTTCTTTTATACATAAAAATAGTAACTCGGAAAAGGAACAACCATTTTACTTCCAGGACCACTGAAAGCCTCACATACAAATAATAATATCCACCTTTGCACTAGGAAAAGCTAAAAATCAGCTGGCAGAAATCTCCATGCTTATATTTTTGATATGATATATACAATTCCTCGCTTTTAGACTAATGCTTTTCCATCCACTGGGCTACCAAATCTATTTTCTTTTTCAGTTGCTCAGCAGGCTTTCACTTCATTTCATTTTTTTGAAAAAAGAATTTGCACTTTAGAAAGCAGATGCCCAAGAGCTTATTTATAATACAATACCACCCCCAAGAATGAAATAAACTTTTTATGACCTGAAATTTGAGCTTTTAACAACAGCTGTGCTTTTCAAAATATATATATGTGGACTTCTTAATCACAAAGCGAAGCAGTGTCTTTTGAAAGGGACTATCTGCCATTAAGTACATATTAGTGGTATTATGTTAAAATGATTATATGTTTATTTAATTACAGCCCACTCTACATGGCAGTTCATGTAGCCTGTCTCACAATTAATCATGATTAGTGAAACCTGCGGCACAAGGCAGAGCAGAGTAAATCAGAACAATTACACAATATAGGAGCTTTACGATTCTGTTTTGTCTCCACCGGAGTTATCAGATACCCATCAATTTGGCATCCAGGAAGGAAATTTAGACTGTAGGACAACACTAAACTGGGGAGGGGGATGAAACCAACAAATGCAATTTCTGCTGCAGAAAACCATTAATGCTGAAAACAGTTATATATTCCCACATTTTCTACTTGAAGATTGAAAGTGAAAATAAGACGAATCATCAGACCTCATCATGAATAATACATGCCCTCACCCCATACAGAAGCCAGTTCCCAGGGTTCCATCGCACTGTAAAACTTGGGCGCTCTGACCCTGATTGGCCTGGATGCACTTGGAAGCTCTCAACTGTTAGGATCTAACATGACCAAACAGTAGCCCTCTTAGGTCATTATGCCCAGATAGGGAATATTAACATGGATAAGGAAGCACACTACCCAGAAATGCTCCTATTTACTAGTACATTGCTCTTGTGGTCTCTTGTAGTGAGGACAAAAACCTGCTCTCCCACCCCGACATCCACTTCTCACTTGCAGGGATCACATAGAGGTGCAGCGTACATCTGCATCTGCACACAGACACTCAGAGCACACCAAAACATCCTGTCCTCCCTCATCCCAAGGTCCCTGCACTATACAGGTCCTTAATCTGCTACCCCCTTCTCCACTGCAATTGGATCATGTCACAATATCATGCATTTTGGTAATGCTAGTGATTTACTGTTTCATTACAATATCTATGATCCATGGAAGCAATGGGCTAAATCAATGGGAAAAAGAAAATTGGTACTTACCATGAATTTTTGCTTGAAGAGTGGCCTGGGGGTCATTCAGTTAATAGTTCTGCCCTGCCTATCCAGTCCAGTAGGAGGAGTCATCCTATTGACTGAATGTCCTCCAGTCCACTACGGCAAATAATTGTCTTTCTAGGAAGGCTGTGCAATCCTCTGTGGAAGTTTATTAGAAAACGTTGGCTAGGAACATTCCAGTGATGCTTCAGAGGCAGAATGTTAGGCACACATAAACAATATGACCTATTGGTATTGAAAAATACCAAGTGCTTTTCTTTAGGCTCACAAAACAAAAAAAAGTGTCTGCACATGAAAGTATGCACACACACATACAAACATAACCATGCTCTCACTGATATAAGTGGACAAGCTATGTGCTTGGTTTAGGGAAATAGCTCCATGTCCTTCTACAGTGAGGGTTAGAGGTTGACCCAAATTTTCAGTGCATAGTCGTTATATAGGATGGTTGTTGTCGTTTTTCCTGAATGCTAAACAAGCACAGTTGGAGCACGTGAGGAATTTCTGTGCTTACAGTCTCAGAAGGGTCAACTGTACAGGGTTGGCTGTACATCCTGGTTAATCAATGGCTGCCATTAGCAAAACCCTAAAGTGAGTGCAAATTTCCAGCAACGTTGCAATTAGGCAGCCACCAGTAACTGGCACAGTGAGAACAAATGCCATACGGCTGGAGAAAAAGGAAAATAAGACAGGATTTTTGTGCGGGTTTTCTAAGAAAGGGGAAAAAATAGGAAAACAATTACCCCGCAGATGTTCAATAAAGCTAGAATTAAGTTCCCAGCAGTATGATTAGCCTCAACTGTATAACTGTGCTGGCAACACCAGGCTCCTTGGAAAACGACTGACGTGGTGTCACTGCTCATCATTGCAACAGATGTTAAATGTTTCTTTATAATGTCCTTCTAATATTTCATCAGATTTCTTTTAATTTATTTTCAGAAATTTGCTTTCCTTAAGGCTTTGTTAAAGTAGATTTTTAAAGAGTTTTTCTCCCCCTCAAGAATAATGACCCACCAGCAAAAAGGATTAACAACACTGCACACAGACAATGTATAATCAAGGCCCGCCTAAGAGTGCCCCAAGCCATACAGCTGTTGCAACTAGGCCATGCTAGTTTGTAAGGTTTGCATTACTACAGGGTGCCGACTCTGCATCACATCCGATTGCCTTTGATTTGGTCAACTCGACTTATTAGAACCGTCCAAATCACAAGGAGGACAAAAGAAGGATAAGCAACTAAAGGGAGAGACATCTACTTGGGCACTGGAAGAAACAGGATGCTGGACTAGCTGGGCCACTGACTTAATCCAGCAGAGTGCTACGGTTAAACATGGATATTCAGAAACATCTATTGCTTTGATACAAAGTATTCCTATTCAGTGCCACAGCTAATATGTATTCTGTAGCTGTGGCCAACAATGACAAAAAAAAAACCCTCGATTCTGCTCTTCAATGCAAACTATTGTGAAAATGGCTGAGCCACATAGTTCAATGCTTTGCACTTTTGAATACCCACCCATTCAGGCTGTGTTCACATCACTGTTTACTGTGGTTCCAGCGCCCTCCCACTGCTGTTATCTGAAGCCACATCCAATTGACATTAGCCATAATCCAGCAATATTCTGCTGCTTCCTGAAAAATCCTACTTTTTGATGTGGTTTACTATGAACCAACTCCCAGCTGGTTAGAAAACAGAAACCGCAGTTACGCTGTGGTGTGAACAGTTCAGGCAGCTTTTGCACAGATGCAGTTGATGGTACATGCACAGATGACAGCTTCATTGAATTGGGGTTCGGCATGAGAAAACAAATCATCATGTGAAAGCGTACTCTAAACAGCAATGGAAGAACGCATCTTGAAAATGCAGTCAGGGCAAATGGCCTTGCAGCTTTTCAACCTGGTAATGTGAGCACTGTTCAAGAGAGATGAGTTCTAATACTCTCCTGGCCCAGGGCATGCAGGATGTAGAAATGTGGAACCAGGGAGAGATACCAATGGATCCCCCACGGCGGTAGCTGGATCGTGAAGATGGGGGGGGGGGGAATAACCTCCCACTGATCTGGGTCTCCATCCTCAGATGCCTCAGCATCTGATAAGGTTAGGTTATTTGCGAATGAAAGCTTCTAAGACCCTGGTCCTGGCAGGTCAACCAATCAAAGGGAGGAAGTACAGTTTATATGCCTAGGAAGATGCATACGCACAAAGCAGTGTAATATAACAGAACTAGGACTTGGGAGATCAGTGCTCAAAACCTCACTCAGCCATGAAGTTCATTGGGTGATCTTGAGCCACTCAGAGTTTCTCAGCCTAACCTTCCTTGCAGGATTGTGAGGATAAACTGGAAGTGTGCACATCACCACAAATTCTTCAAAGTAAAGTTGGGATATAAATGAAACAATTAATTAATAAAGATGTGAATGTGGCAGTATTTTCCCCTAAAACATTCATAAAACATGCTTCACAACTTCCAGTGCTATATTACTGTGCACAATGCAAACCATATATATATATACCCCAGACCTGTGTGACCTCTATAATAAAGCTAAAATGGATCTGCTTCTCTTATCTATCATTCAAGCTCCCTATTCTCAACTCCGGCTGCACTCCTCACTATCTCCCACCAGTGCAATTGGCACGTGCAATCCGATCAATAGACCAGAAACCAGTGTAGAAATTACTGCTCTAGTATGTGACATTGCCAGAGACAGCATGACAGCAGTTCTCTTCACTGTCTGATTAAGTAGCTGTTAAAAGAGAGAGAGAGAGACGTGACACAGAAAAATCAAATTGGAGTTCAGCTTTTCTACACACAAGAAACTCAGAACTGGTAATAGAAGCACTAACACGGATCATAGAGATGCTTTATAAAGTTGAGAAATCAGGTGAGAAATTGCTTCCAGGGAAGGGGGGGAGAAAAAGAGCTTCTCTTTTTAAAACCAGTATCTGAATCACAGCTACAACTCTGCACTAACCCAGCTTTTCCTCTGCATTATATAATACAAAGTATAGAATTTGCGATCACATCATACATGTACTCAACATAGGCTTGGCTTACAATTAACATGGTCTAACAAGGAGGAAGGCAACATACAAACAGCCCATAAGCGGGCACAGAAGCAGACTTTTACAAAGCAGACAAAGACCCAACATGTTTTGGGTCAAAGATGGCTCTTTGTCAGGAGAAATCTATAACTAGCAGATACACAATCACAATGGGCATGCAAGATTTAATTTGTGAAGGAAGCAAAGACAAAAAGGTGAGGAAAATACAAGTTTCCTGGCAGAAAGCAACCACTGTTTCTCGGCTTGTTATAGCTGAACATATATTATCAACAAATCAGGGCAAGAAATCCAACCTGTTATTCACCATCTTAGATCACTAATGTCTTTGCAACGTACTGTGAATCTATCTATCTATTTAGTATTTCAAGTGTCACACCTGTGCACACACATCTGTCAGCCTTCTTTCCTAGAGAGGAAGATAACAGGCTGGACCTAGTCCCTCTAACCTCCCCCTTCAGAAAAATCCATGCCTGAAATGGCTATGTTCATAGAAACTATATAACACAGCAAGGCAAGCTAGGTTTTCAAGCATTCGTGCCTTTATTACTTCACTATGCAATGTACCAATCATATTATTCATTGCATGCTAATTAGTATGGTTCTAGTTCCAAATATTAAGTGAAAAGTAATCCAAAACAGCAGGTTGCCAAGCAACCAAATGGCCTGTGTTTAGAAGCCTCTCCTGTCTTTAACTTACCATTTCTACCACTGTTGCCCCAAGCTCTCCGTAAGAATAATTTGGCTTGGGAAGTGGGATGGTGGGTAGCAAATCCCATTATGAGCTAAAATCAAGTTATGAGTTTGGGTCTGACTCATAACTAGACATAGATTTCATATTCCAACTCCTCTGCTCTGAAATTCATTGCCACCACTTTTTGAAGCAGGAGAAACCCTTCATTACTTGCTGGTCAGGATTCCCCAACCCAGTACCCTTCAGACATTTTGGAACTACAATTTCCATCATCCCTGAGGCTTCCCCGTACTAGGCTCAGGCTGATAGGAATTGTAGTCCAAAAACCTGGAGTGGACCAGGTTGAGAAATGCAGCTCAACACGATCTATGCAAGGGCCATTTCAGCTGAAGTAGTCACTTTGTGGAATTCCCTGTCTTCAAAGGTACAGCAAGCTCCTCAGTGCTTAAGTTTCACCATTTACTGAAGATGCACCTCTTCACTGAGGCTTTAGAGCTGTCTTGATATTGCTGTTTAATTGGGTTTCTGCAATCTTCTGAGTTACTAAACAGTCTGTTGTAACATATAATCTTGCTCCTGTTTTAAAGTTATGAGATGGTTTCTGATATTATATTATATTATATTATATTATATTATATTATATTATATTATATTATATTATATTATATTATATTATATTATATTATTATATTATATTATATTATATTATTATAACATTTTTTGTACTTTTATCTGTGAACTACTACTACGATTCTGAATAAAGAGTGCAGTATAAGTGGAAATCATAAATAAATGCAAGGAGCAGAAGGTTTTCACATAATCTTTACAACATATAGAGGAGAAATATATTGGCCCCTAGGTATAAATGTTCAAAGGAACAAACTTTTAAAAAATGGTCTCAAGCGAGGCTGAGAATTTTAAATAAATGGCATTTGATGCTCAAGAAATATTCAGAACTAGCCATATATTATGGGCAGGAGCTTATGCAACTAGACAATATTTCTGAATGCCGCCAACAGTCTCCACAACAAAGGTAGTGCCGCCCCACAAAATTTATCAAAAACAGAATGCCAAGTCCTACAGTTCAGCAACTTCTAAAACTTCTGCCAGTCATGTTACAACTGTAAAACCTGTTCTAGAGCAATTCCTTTCCACTGGTCTCTTTAAAATTCGTTCTACTGTTTTATTATGAGTGCTGAATGCAAACACAATTCTAAAAGCATATTACCCAACTAATTTGCAGACCCCTCAAGTGTCCCGAAATATTCGTGATATCCCAAATTGGCAGAATATGCCCCTGCTTCTCCTCCCAATCCCAAATGTCCCAATTTTGCTCCCCTGCGTTGGTGGCGCTAGAGCGAGGGAGCAATAGATGGGCGTTTTTTAGTTCAGCTGTGGCACGATTCCAGGACCAGGATGACCAGGACCAAAAAACGGAAGAAAAACTGACCCTGACCTCCTCTTCCAGAAGTCCGTCTGCAGTGCAGGACAAGGCAGCGGAGGCAAGTCTAAGTCTGTGCTGCATCAAAAGACACGGCACAAGCCAGTGCAACCTATCCCAGGTTGCTTGGGTCTATGTCGCATCAGGAGATGCAGTGCAGGCTGGGCTGGCCTTCCTGCAAGGCTTGCCAAAAGGTCTGCCCAGCCTGTGCCACCTATTCCAAGGCAGTGGAGGATAGCCACGGCCTGCAAATGGCCAGGCCAGCCTTCCAGAAGGAGTGGCAATGGACTTCCAGAAGGAGTGGTGAGAAAGTGGCAGTGGCGGGGAGGAGGCAAGGGATGGTGTCAGTGGGTGGGTGGTAGGGTGCCCCAAATTGCCCTCCCAAAATGTTGGGGGGTATGACTTTGTCAGATAACTTGCAGAACAATCATCTTCATGTCTACTCAAAAGCACAGGGTTCAACGGGATTCACTCCTAGGCAAGTAGGTAACAGGATTGCAGCTGTAGACCAGGCTTCCTCAACCAGGATGTTTTCGGCCTGCACCTCCCATGTTCCCTAGCTAGCAGGACCAGTGGTCAAGGATGATGTGAATTGTAGTCTCAAAACATCTGGAGGACTGAGGTTGAGTAAGCCTGCTTATAGACTATTATTTCACATCAGATATACTGTAAAACACAGAAAACACTGAATCTATTGCTACATACACAACTTAAAGAAAAATAAATGCACACAGAGCATTTAGTCAATAAAACATTTTCTTGGGCGTGTGGGCAAGAAATTAACCTCCTCCTGTGTTCCCAAGGCATTAATGAATGAGCTTGCTCAAGTTCATCAATTCTTACTATGCTCTCCTCAAGGCAAAACTTATTGTTTTCCTCATAAATTCTAAAGAGAATTTCTAAAAACTTCCTCAAGGGTGGGATTTTGCTATTTCATCATTTCTTTTACCTTCTTGGAAATAACTCCTGCTTCTCTCTCCCCCCCCCCACCCCCACACAAAAGAGACTATGGTCCAAGAAAATGCAGAGAGAAAATACTATTCTTCTAAAGGACACACACACTATAGTGAGAAAAAGATAAGAGGGTAAAATGTTATGCAAACACACCCCTCTAATTACTTTGCAAAGACCCTATTCAAACGTTTCTATGGTGACATAGTTCCTGCCGAAAAACAGTTCTGGCACAATCTGGCCCTCATGTAACATGAGTTGCTCAAATCACATGATCAGCTCCCTTACAAGCATTGCAAACTGAGACTTCTGGGAAAGGGTATATTTGTTATTGAATTTATTTTCCAAGAGTGCCCTTGAATATAAACATTTCCAAGGTGCCTTATAACAATAGATAACTAACAAGATACAAGCCATCTCAATGATAAAAACCAAATCAGATGGTAAAAGCTGTGTAAAAATGAATGACAGAAGCTGTTTAAAGTTCTGGGAATATTTTTTAAAAAGCATTCATGGAGCACTGGAAACACATTAGAGCAGGTCCCAGAACATTCCACAATCAGGGTGCTGCCCCTGGAACCCCCCTTCCCCAACATCTGCCTTGCTTAAGATTTAGCCATGGGGAAAGGGCAGCCAATGTCTGGGGGCCAATGGAATGGAATGTGTAATTTCTAAGAGGAAGTAATAGTTCTCTAGCCAGGAAGGACAATGTATGCAAAGAAACTATGACCTAGAAATTAGCAGGGGTAATCAATATGGTGTCTTCCAGATATCATTGGACAACAATTCCCATCATCCCTGACCATTGCCCATGCTGGCTGGGGCCGATGGGAGTTGTGGCCTAACAACATTTGGAGGATACCATGTTGGCTACCCCTGAAGTAAACCACAACATGATGGTTTGAAGTAGAACCTAGAAGCTCAGGTGACAATAGGCTAGCCCCACTTACCCCTAAATTCACTAGAACATGCAAGAGATGACACAGACTCAAACCTTCCTCTTGGCTTTTCATCCATCCTAGAAGGCATGATGATTTGAATGATTGCATGACTGCTTGTTTTGAGATGTAGAAGGTGGTGGGTGGTGAACACACAGAAACACACAGGAAGAACAGTAGTTTGCAAAAAGCTGTGAGCAGCACTGAAATGACTCCTCTAGGTTGCCTCTGAATAACAGTTAAAAACTAACCATCTCTGGATCCAGAAATTCCTCTTGGAATTTTACTTTAATCAGCCAGTCAACAATCCATACTCACTGTGCTGTCTACCCTCACTCTTAGGCTTGGTTTTTAAAGATTTTTTTTTTGTATTTTTGCAATCTTTGGGGTTCCTGCTTACTCACCCCTCTTCCATGTAGATAATGCTGTTTGACAACATATGGTAAATATAGGCATTAAAAGAATGAGTTCACTCTGTGGGCAGCCAGTGTAGTGTACCGGTTTTAGTGTTGGACTAGAACCTGGGAGGAACCAGAGACCAAATTGCAAACATGCGCTGGATTACGGAGAAAGCTAGAGAGTTCCAGAAAGACATCTACTTCTGCTTCATTGACTATGCAAAAGCCTTTGACTGTGTCGACCACAGCAAACTATGGCAAGTTCTTAAAGAAATGGGAGTGCCTGATCACCTCATCTGTCTCCTGAGAAATCTCTATGGTTCTCTGACTGGTTCAAAATTGGGAAAGGAGTACGGCAAGGCTGTATATTGTCTCCCTGCTTATTTAACTTATATGCAGAATTCATCATGCGAAAGGCTGGGCTGGATGAATCCCAAGCCGGAATTAAGATCGCCGGAAGAAATATCAACAACCTCAGATATGCAGATGACACAACCTTGATGGCAGAAGGTGAGGAGGAATTAAAGAACCTTTTAATGAGGGTGAAAGAGGAGAGCGCAAAATATGGTCTGAAGCTCAACATCATGGCCACTGGGGCCATCACCTTGTGGCAAATAGAAGGGGAAGAAATGGAGGCAGTGAGAGATTTTACTTTCTTGGGCTCCATGATCACTGCAGATGGTGACAGCAGTCACGAAATTAAAAGACGCCTGCTCCTTGGGAGAAAGGCAATGGCAAACCTAGACAGCATCTTAAAAAGCAGAGACGTCACCTTACCAACAAAGGTCCGTATAGTTAAAGCCATGGTTTTCCTGGTAGTGATGTATGGAAGTGAGAGCTGGACCATAAAGAAGGCTGATCGGTGAAGAATTGATGCTTTTGAATTATGGTGCTGGATGAGACTCTTGAGAGTCCCATGGACTGCAAGAAGATCAAATGCATCCATTCTTAAGGAAATTAGCCCTGAGTTTTCACTGGAAGGACAGATCGTGAAGCTGAGGGTCCAATACTTTGGCCACCTCATGAGAAGAGAAGACTCCCTGGAAAAGACCCTGATCTTGGGAAAGATTGAGGGCACAAGGAGAAGGGGACGACAGAGGACGAGATGGTTGGACAGTGTTCTCGAAGCTACAAACATAAGTCTGACCAAACTGCGGGAGGCAGTGGAAGACAGGAGTGCCTGGCGTGCTCTGGTCCATGGGGTCACGAAGAGTTGGACACAACTAAACGACTAAACAACAACAACAAAGAACCTGGGAGACCACGGTTCAAGATTACACCTTGAACTCCTTGGAGGAAATGTAGAATATAAATGTTAAAATAGTAATATTAGTATGTCTAATGCTGCATGTTATATTTATGTTTCATTGCTTGTCATCTCAACCTACAAAATTATACCATTTATATTAATACTCATTGTGGCAACAGTTCTCGTTTAAAAAGTGAGCAAGGAAACCACAGTCAAAATTATCGTTTTCAATCAAAGCTCTCCAAAACATTCCCTTCTGCTGAATAATTTTTGAAACTTTGAATGTATCTAAAGTGACGTGACTCGCCTCAAAGGACATCTGAGGTTTGCCCTTTTTAATTTTTTTTTGGTGGGAAAATTCACTGCAGCCAAGAAAGATCTTGCACAACTATATGTCATTAGAACAATTTCTTTCTCTGCCTGGTTTGTGAGAAGAGAAACTCAAACATGTGGTCTGCAGTTCTTGCACGCAATCCTCTTTCCAACTCAAATTGTATGAGAGTTGTTGATTCCTTCACTCGACATCTTGTATTATTCGGTGAAATATCCCAGAGCAGAACATTTTCCATGCTCAATGTCCACATATGCAAGTAGTTTTTCTATTCTGCTCATTCAAAAACTGCAGAGAACGGCCAATTGGCATCTCATGGTCATGCCATGATCTCACAAAAAATCTGAGACAGATTTGGAAAACCACCCACACCACAGAGCTCATAATTGCCACTTCCAAAAAAACAACAGCACCAACTCTCAGCATTGGTAGCTGCTAACTGCTACCTCATAAAAATGCAATCAGTCAAAAACTAAAAAAATAAAGACATCAGCTCATGTTTCTTGCTTCCTTGATTTAGCCTAAAAGACCAATAAACAAAACTTCAGCTTAACACTCAGAACATGACAGAATTTTCAGATATAACACAATAAATCCATGTTCCAATGAGTTTTACTGAAACTAAGCAGAAGCTCAGCTGACATAAGAAGAGCCTGGTGGATCAGTTCAGCATCCTGTTCTAATAGCA
The DNA here is from genome assembly GCF_964252035.2 of Podarcis erhardii. Classification (NCBI taxonomy): domain Eukaryota; kingdom Metazoa; phylum Chordata; class Lepidosauria; order Squamata; family Lacertidae; genus Podarcis; species Podarcis erhardii. The sequence continues at coordinate 15,154,855 of NC_138513.1, read as the reverse complement.
GCCAACCGAATGCCTGTGGGAAGCCCAGAAGCAACACAATAGCCCTCTTCCCTCCTGTGGTTTCCAGCAACTGGTTTTCAGAAGCATATTGCCTCTAAAAATGGAGGTATAACACAACTATCATGGTTAGTAGCCATTCATAGCCTTCACCTCCATGAATCTGTCCAGTCTTCTTTTAAAGTCATCCAAGTTGGTAGCCATCAGTGCCTCTTGTGGGAACGATTCCATTGTTTAACTATGTACCGTGTGAAGAACTACTTTCTTTCTGTGTTGGGATGGAGAAAAACTATTCTCTACCCACATTCTCCACGCGGTGGATAATTTTCTGCATTTTGATCATGTTGCCTCTCACAGTTCAGTTGGTTAGATCTTAGTGCTGATGATGCCAAGATTGCAGATTTAATCCCCGTATGGGACAACTGCATATTCCTGCATTGCAGGTGGTTGGACTAGATGATCCTCAGGATCCCTTCCAATTCTATGATTCTATGAATTCGCTCACCTTTTCCCTTAAAAAGCCCCAGATGCTGTACCCAAATGTTGCTCCATCCAGCTCCACAATATAGATTTTGAGGTGAGGCAACCAGACCTTGTACACAGCATTCCAAATGCAGTTATACCATAGATTTAAATAGCGACCGTATGATCAATGAAAGAGAGGTTTTGCTTGAAAGCAAGCAAAAATATCATTTTGGGAATCATTCATTCTATGTAAAAATGCCATGTAACATAATAAGAGCAGAATATAGGATTACTTAAAATCTGTAAATATCAGGAATGAAAGTAGTGCACAATGGTTAGAGTGTCTGATTTAGGTGGGGGAGATCTGGGTTTGAATCCCTGCTTAACCATCAAGTGCAATGTATGATTTGGAGCTGGTGACGGGCTGTCAGCAGAGCATAATTCATGGGCTTGTTTGTGAGGATATAATGGAAGAACTTTCCTATATGCTACCTACCCTGAGCTCCCTAAGCGAAAATGTAGGATATATACATGAGAAATCAATAATGTAGACACATCAGAAAATACTTTGCTTCACAGAGAGAATATATTTATGCAAAAAGCCCAAAGTACTGAATAAATATATCCCCCCCCCCGGTTTTTTCTATGCCTGTGGGGAAATTCTCACAATGATGCTGTTTGAAATAACAAGCTTTGTATCGTGAATGCAGCCCCTATTTTGGTTGTAATTTAACAAGCACAAGGGGGTCCGTTGGCATTTTCTTACCTATCAAGCATTTTCTGAACATTTTTAAAGGGCTTGTTATAATTACCTCTCTACCACAACTCTCTCCCCGACACCTAAGCATACAAAGGTTAAGTTAACGACTCTAGCTAGGGGGAAAGAAATCAGTTTCAGTAAGTGCAATTCAGCTGGGATTTAATGTACCAACTATAGGATTAAAAATAAAACTCATCATATTGGAATAAGAATGATGGATGTTTGCTTCCACCACATCCTAATTTAATGAGGGATAAGGGGCGGGCAAGGGGATGCTTTATTATTGGCAGACATTATCATAGCCTTCATTAGATGAAAGGACAAATTAAAGCTTATCAAAGGCTCCTCAATGAGGTTATCATTAATGGCAGTGAGCATCACTCCACTTCCAATTGTCCCCTAAAATGTGCAAACACAGGGAAGCACCAGGTCTGACCAAAGGCACAACCTCTTCATTCCCAATACTAGAACCCAGTGGGGCAGGTCTGCTAAAACACGAGTGAGTGAGTGAGTGAGTATCTACCAGTGGGTTGTCCCAACAGCCTTAAATAGGTAATACTACCAGTGTGTGTGTGTGTGTGTGTGTGTGTGTGTGTGTGAGAGAGAGAGAGAGAGAGAGAGAGAGAGAGAGAGAGAGAGAGAGCGCACTGATAGACCAGGTGTCAAGGAAGCCATAGATCCATAGCTATGGGAAAGAATTTGACAGCTGCAGTTGTGCTACAGAAGAGTGAGAAAAGTTACACCTATATAAACTCACTTTTCTTACATGGTTTCGGTGAACCACCTTGAGACCTCCAGGTATAGGGCGAGATATATATATATTAAAACAAACAAACCATTAAGTTACTGTTTTTCTTTTTATCTGGTCAACCAAAAGAGGGGAGAAAGATGGATATAAAGAGTCAATCAGGGGCGCCAGCTCCTGGGGGCAAGCCTCCCCCCCCCAAAAAAAAATATTTGGGGTACCCAAAAAGCATGGAAACAAAGCGCAGAGCCAAGTGTGGTGGCAGCGTCAGTGGCTGGCTCCTGCTCCTGCTATGGAGGGGAAGAGGGACTGAAGCAGCTTTCCACTTGTGGTGGTATCAGAAGGAGGAGGAGGAGGAGCTGGCCACTGAAGCCATGTGGCTTGCACGTTCTACTCCAACACCGACTCCTTCCAACATCCTGATATCATGCACGTCACATCAGGACATGTGACACTGCCCCCCTCCAATCACCCTCTCAAGCTCATGCCTCTGGAGTCAATATATTAAGGCAACTAAACTAAAACCACCTCCCAAAATGTTTTAGAACACACTAGTGTTTGACCAAACCATCAAAAATCTGGCACTTCTATCTATGGTGCAAAAGAGGAATAAACTGGCTCCCTCTTTCACCTCCCAGGTGTAGGGCACAGATTTCAGGGTGGGTGTGAACACTACTAACAGACACTCCTACAGGTCCCACATTTTCGCAGTCTTTCCTGCCCCAGAAAATAACACTATTTCTATGATGTAGACACATTCTGCAAGGGGTGGGGGAAAGCAGTATGGAGGTATCTATACCCTCCCAAATTTGCTCCAAATTCCCAGATAATACCCAAGACAGCCTTGCCACTTTTGCAGCTTGCGAAAAGTCATGAAAGCTGGGTGGCCATTTTGGTCCAGCACTGGAACACACAGCTGTTCACTGATAAATATGTAGGTGTCTCTCACTGCTTATACAGAAACTGCTCCCTGGATGTAGAAAGTTTTAAAACTAGCAGCACAGCAAACAGTGTCGCTAAAGAGTGGGAAGAAATGTACTATCCCAGCTCAGGAAAATCAAGTGGTTCTCATTAGATACAAAAGCACTTCTAATTAAGGATTGTCTTGTTTTCTGTTTAATTTTAATGTGGTGATGTGCGAGGGATTATTTAACAGCAGATACCCACCCTCCATCAAGTGCAACATTTCTACAGCAATGTTTCAAAACAGTCTGATTTTTTAAAATTGCTTTCTCTGGAACAATAAGCGTGTTGTGGGGTGCAGAGTCATAAAGATTCAATTGTCTTCAGAGACTAATTAAAATTTGGAAAGCAAGTTAATCATTCAACTGCATATCAAAGTTATATTCCGTCCTCCTTGTGGAGAATACTGGAACATGCATCTATGCATACAGTTAAAACATCTGTTTTACAGAAACAGGCACAGACAAATCAATCCTAACAACAAAAGATACATAGATTTGTGTCATCTTACTTCAACAACAGATTTTCAATACGCCCCCTAAATGGCGACTGGAAGCTCTAAGGTTCACAATATGTCAGTTCTGTATTTGTGTTGTTTTAATTTCTGTTCTAGATTTTAAAATTTTACTAAATCTTAATCCCATATAATTCCTATATCAACAACAAATGTGCAAAAAAAAAAAAAAAAAGAGGTTGGGAGGGAGGAACCTGGATTAATTTTCTCTACAAGTCTAATGCAGCACTGTGTGGGTGTAACTGCTTATTACATAGATGGCATCCTGATGAGGACCAGAAAATAATTCAAACCACAAACTTATACTGACCTCTGCTGAGCATTCAGAGTATATTACATTAAGGAAGACAAAAATATTGTTAACACTGATTAGCCTTTTTAGTCCAGCTACAGCACAGGGAATATTGTTAAACATATGGGAAAACCTGCACTATATGCAGAGTTTAAGCAAGTATTTCTGTTCAAGGTATAGCTAATAATGTACAACTATGTACAAAGACAGGTTGCTTCTATATGTTTACATAAGGAAGAAAGAATATCATCCAGTGCAGCTTTCCCCACTACACTTATGCAAACATTTATCTCTGGAGAGGGAAAATTGTTTCTTATCCAGGTCTTTGAACAATTCCAAGTTCCTGGCATCATTTTGAGCAAGCCACAGTTTCCCGTTATATCTCAACCATTTGGTCTCTCAACCAAAATTCAAAAGCACAATGCAAACTGAGAATGTGGCAGGGGGTGGGGGAATGGTCTTTTTTGTAGAGGAAGAAAACTTTTAAGAAACCAGAGGACAGATTCTCAGGACAGCATTAGTGCTTACAGAAGGCATTTGCTGAATGTTTTCATTTGTGGCTAGCTTAATGAAATCATTGGATGCTTTTTCACTCCAAGAGCAAATAAATAATGATATAGGCTGCAAGGCTGATTTTGCTTATAAATCTCAAGTTGTCCATCTCTGCTCAAGCCCACCCATATTGCATATTTACAGTCTTTGCAATGGAAGCAGGTCCTGTCATGTCCCAAGACATGGGTTACAAAGGTTACAATTAAGATAAAATGTTATCCTTAAATCCACAATTACATGGTTTTCAAGGATGTATAAACAATGTCACATTGAGTTAAATACATTTTATGCCACCAGGTCCAGTTTATGACACAGCTCTTCCATTTCATACTATCTGGAGTTTTAAATAAAGCTTATATAATTCTCTTGCCAGTTTCTTTTTTCCCTATTGAGAAAAACCTACATAAGAATAGAATCCTTTCTTATGCTGCTTACCACTTTGTTATAAAGAATATTGATGGAGGGAATTGCATGCCAAAAGGGAGAGAGCAAAGTTTAATCATCATTTTTTAGGAAAACCACCTGACTATGATTAACTTATTAGGGGCAACAATGGCTGTGATTCAGAATGCTATAGGTGTAGCTCAAAATATTTGAAATGTTCTTTTGCAGGTGAAGTGAGTTCTCAGCATCCTTCTGTTCCAGCATAAAAGATTGACAGGGCATTCTCCACATGTGATTCAGCTGGTCTGAGTGTTGTTGCTAGTTTTCAGAGTCTAGTGTCATGGCGCTTTTTAAAAACACCTTCTGGCTCGTAATACTGTCACATAGTCATGTGACAAAACGTATTCTGGGCTATACTATTTCAGACTGTAAAGCGTCCATCACATATCAACCTGCACCACCCTGCATACACAAAATAAAGCTATAATGGACAAAGAATTATACTTTTGAATTCCCCACCCAAAACTATAGATTATTATTGCACTGACTGTGTGTGCAAAGTAAAAAGAATGCAGGTACCAATTCTGAAAAAGAGTATTTACAGCTGAAAAGGGCAATTAAAAAAAACCCTGTTCTATTGCCAGTCTTCATAGTCGCTGGCTTCTCCTCATAGACTATACCTGGAGTAACCAACACTGTCGCTCCCCTCCATGGATCTTGAACTACCATCGTCCCTGAACACTGGCCATGCTGGGTATTCCTAGACTATACCATCATACCATAATTTTTAAATTATTTTGCAGTATGATTTCAGTTATGAGAAACACTCCTAACACATTTTCCAAGCATACCCTCCATACTGATTATAGAGCCTAATCTCTTTTTATTTAAGGGCAACAGCAAACATTGTAAAGCAGGAGGTTGTGGACCTCCAGATGTTGCTGGACTACAAACTCCCATTATCCCTGATGACTAGGTCCTGCTGGCTGGGGTTGATAGGAGCTGGGGTCCAACAACATCTGGAGACGCACAGGTTCCCCAAGTCTGTTTTGAAGTGTGGTAGTTATATGTTATGAACACATTCTCTGCATTCTGAGAAGTGTTTTCAAAATAGAGAACATGTGGTCAAGCCACTTCCACATAAGATCAATGGTATCACGTGTGTCCTGATCAGAATTTGCCTGCCCCAAAGCTTGTATTGCCCTTCACAGATTCTGTTAACAAATCTGCCTTCAGCCTAGAGTTTGCTGCCATTTAGAGTGTTAGCATTCAAAATAAACCATGGCTGTTTACTTTTTAAAAATAAAGTCATGTGAAACTGCAATTATTTCCTGGTAATTTAAATGCATCTCCATTATCATCAGTAGAAATAATTTCAAAAGGAGGAAAAATCATTATCAAATTTTTATCTCTTTATCTGTTTTCATATATTCAAATATATTTCCCCATTGCATCTTAAAATTAAACTGTTTCATTTTCATCTGTGTGCCCTAAGGCTTTAGACTGCACATTAAGAAGATATTTTAATACATTGAGATGATACCCATGTTGTAGAGTCTTAATTCTTATTGAGAATGGTCATTAATATCACTTTGTACCTCAGAGAGTACGATAGCAATTTTGTAGTAAAACATAGTATTATTATCATCTTCCTAATAACATGAAAGTGTTTTAATCCTAAGGCCTTAAATGTGTAATGGTGTATCACTTGAGACAAGAAATGTTCTGGTCATTATTTAGATAGGAACATTTCCCATGCCTCCTATACCTCATTCAGTAATTGCTGGCTCATAACATAATTAATTTTTTCTCCTTTAAATTGCCCATGATATTTTTAGAGATTCATTGGGGAAGAGAAGGGAGCAGGGTCTTGTGGGACAACACTATTGTTGGTTTACTTCTTTCTGGCAGAATTATTTTTAATATTTACGTTAATTCATTTATGTTTAAATACACACATAAGTCCTTCTGCAGTGATAATGCAATATCCTGGTTTATATTAAAAGAGCAAAACAAGGGCAAAGCAAAACCCAACAAAAGTCTAACAAAACAAAATAGTTTCTCAAGTGAAACTCTACCCTTCTTTAGACAAGAGGTGCTGGCATTTCATGTCATGAGGTGAGGGGTCTTCAAGAGTTCAGTGGAATATTTTAGCCTTTAAATGCTTTTTTTTTAAGCAGAGAACTCCTGAATGAAATGGCCAAAAATTAACATATTCAGCAGCTGTCAATTTAAACAACATAGGATGAAAATCCAATTATTAAAAGCTCAAAACTCACTGACACAGTTGAAGGTGGGATAGATACATTGAGGGAGTACTAATCCATTTTATTACTACAACATTCCTTTAAGTTTGTGTAAGGCTAAGAGACAAATCCAAGGCTGTTGTGGAAGGATTTGAATTCAGCAGCCATTGGGAACTTGGATTAATGGGCAAATTCAAACATGGCCTGCTCTGGAAATTGCACTCCTACCAAGTTCTATGATGTGGGCTGAGGACCACTTGTAATTCCCCCCCCCCCTTAATCCCCACCACCACAAGTTTCTGGCTGTTAAAGGTGATCAAGAAGCACTTCAGCTGCTGCTCACATTGAAAATGCATCTAAAAATGGCCCCCGGGAATGACAATGCAATGTCCCCATACAATGCATTGCTTGGGGAAAATATGCCTCCCCAATGTACCCATTGAGGCAGCCATCTTTTTCCCCATGCACTGTCCCTAGGATGCTTCAAGGGTCATTGCACAGTGTAGGAAAGGCAATACTTTAAGCAGCGATGGGAAACCTGTGGCCCTACAATTGTTGGGCTACAACTCCCATCATCCCTGATCACAGGCCATGTTGGCTACGGCTGATGGGAGCTGAAGTCCAGCAACATCTGGAGGGGCAGTGTTTCCCTATCTTTAGCTTTAATAGAAATGTGGTGCTCAGGCCATCTTTATTTATCCATGTTGGATCCCTAGGACATCCATACTTTCCTCTCAAATTGCTTCTGGACACTACTTCATCCCATATGGACTTTAGGGAAGCACGGTCTCAGGTACAGGACAGTGAAGAAAGCAGTAAGATGTTACACATAAATTCAATATGCTGAAATGGGCCCTGAGAAGTAGTCTGGCTCAGTCCTAGTTTTCAGATTTGTCATCTTAGTGCTTTACAACAAAATAAGCTGGCAAAAGCCCACATGTGAGCTTCTAATAAAAAGATTTTATCAGAGGCATTTAGTAAAGCATATGGGCTATTTAAATTGCTGTTCTATTTAGGTACCTTTGTGGAGCTGGGATAAGGGAAATTTACCAAGCACAGAATTTAAGCCTTGATTTTGAACACTAAGGGCTTTGGGAGATTTAATTTTCATTATATTGTAGCTTTGTATATTTATTTTCTTCTTCGCTGTAAATTGCAACATAAGCACTTCTACTATATTGTTCAGAGAGCTCTGTAACTATCATATGTTTCAAAAGAAATCAGAGTTAATGTTGTATTAAGGCATCTTTGTCCACTGTGCTGAATGCTAAATTGACATTTTAAAATAAAAAAGCAAGATAATGTTTTGCATTCTAATCCAATATCACGTTCTTTATGTTTATATATAGATTTTGATTTAGAGTTTGCAAAGTAGAACAGCAGTCCTCCTTTAGAAGCAAGTGCTGAAGAGCAACTTTGGAATCCTAACCGAAGTACAGAACCATTTTCTAAACCCAGACACAGCAGTTCCTAGTGCAAAATCGGCTCTTGTTTCTGGGTTGTGTTGACCTATGGTTTTATGTTGGGCCACAGTTATTCCAAGCCTGCCATAATGGAAAAGCTGGTTTTCTGTGTCTAAACAAAGTAATGTAAGACATAGAACATATCCTCTTTTTTGTAGTTTCTAGGTTGGCTTTCAGCAGCATTTGATTGGCAAACTGCCAGGAAGGACAGTTAAATTTTATGTTAAATATCTGATAGAAAATAAAAACCCCAAGGTGTCACTGGCAATGGCTAAATTTCTAGGAGCAGCAGTGAGAACAAGTGAGCAACTCATTATCTGAAACCGGAAGAGAGATCTTCAGGGTCTAACTCCCTGAAGTTGTAGCTTTATAGGATTGTTTTGATGTTACAATTTTGTTTTGCTCTGAGAATATTGTGTACTGCATGCTTTTTATTTCTGGTCTATTGACAGCAATTGATTGAAGTAATTTAAGAAGCAAGCACCAGTCAATCAAATGTATATAACTAGCAAGCAGACTTGTATTAAACCCAGCATAAAAAAAAAAAAAAAAAATTCTGGAAATGTTTGGAGAGGGGGAGAGGGAGTGAACATCTACAAAAGAAAATGAGCATCTATAAAACCCCTCCAACTCCACTCAGGGACACCAAGACATGAAAAAGCCTTCTAACATTGAGCCATACCCTGCTTTCAAGTTACCTTTGTCAAGGTGTCCACCCCCTCTGAGAAATCACAATCAGTATTCAGATATTTCACATTCCTCTTTATAAGCCTGAACTTTCGAGTGCATGATTCTTACTTGAGCTCAGTATTCCCAAAGCACTTTGAATGGGACATCAAAAAGAAACAGTGATGAGATGCCATCCATCTTTCTAGTAAGCAAAAAGGCTACACACCATCCTCGTGGGGCAATTTGTGTCAAAGCTTTATTCACAACCTGTAAAACGGCATACATCAGAAGAATCCAGAGGGGGTTGATCACAAGTAAACTGCATCCAGACAACATAACAACTGAAAAAGTCTGAGAATTTGGCACAGTTACAGCACAACAGAAGCCTGGAGGTGTGTGCCAGAGAGCCGTGAGGCTAGAAAACAGCATCCCTCGGCAGGAGAGCATCTGGATTCTGTAGTTGCCATGTTCACAGAAGAAAGCAAATAAAAAGGAATGAAAAAAGAGTGTTCTTTGAACAAAGCCAGAATTAAGTACATATTGAACTCACACTTCCAGGCTCATAGTGTTCTGGAAGTCACAGCCTTCAGATGTGGAAGATTTTTTCCTAATGTCTTGGTGCGGGTGGTTGATGAGGTGAGGCATTCTGTGAAGAAACACTAATTCTCAGAATGATCCACACCTCTCATTCTTTTTCCAAACAATGATGAGAAACAGCTAAAAAAAAATGCTGTCTCAATCCTCAGAATTCAGGCACTAGCTGACTTTCAAGTGGCATGAGACACTGATTTGGCCAAACCTCTTTACCACCCAAAATGGTTGGAAGTCACTACCATAAGATGTGGCAATGACTAGTTAGATATGTGGATATATGTATGTGGATATACGTCTATACGCCAAAGCTAAATGGAACTTTCATAGAGCAAGGCAGTATACCTCTGAACAACAAGTGCTAGGGACTCTTTTTGCATGATAGTGGTGAAAAACAATTCCAGCTGCACCAAACATTAGACAGGGGGACTGCAGAGAAAAGATAAGGGGACCTTCTTGGAGGATGGGAAGAGGAAGGAAGGAACACAACAGAAAAAACCCCTCAAGAAAACAGCAAGGAAGAGCTAAGCCAAACTGCCTCGGACAAAAGCAGGAAATGGACTTGAGTTGAGGAGGGCCAAGTCACACCTACGTCCTTCAACTTTGGGGTGCATTTGGTGCCTGTGGGCAAAAGATGGAGCCCTAGCCAACATGATGGGCTGTCATCAACAGAGAATGAATATGCTACTGAAAAGCAAAGAAACTCTTCCTCACATAATATGCTGCTGAATTTTACCGTTTTAGAATTTAGTACAGTGGTACCTCAGGTTACATACGCTTCAGGTTACAGACTCCGCTAACCCAGAAATAATGCCTCAGGTTAAGAACTTTGCTTCAGGATAAGAACAGAAATCGTGCTCCGGTGGTGCGGCGGCAGCAGGAAGCCCTATTAGCTAAAGTGGTGCCTCAGATTAAGAACAGTTTCAGGTTAAGAACGGACCTCCGGAACGAATTAAGTACTTAACCTGAGGTACCACTGTACTTGCCAACTGTTCAAAACTCAGACAGCATAGGACACACCTGATGTCCCTTGTACAATTTGCCAATTCTTGATCAGGACCAAAAGGACAGGTAGAAGGAAAGTATCTTAACCATCCATCCATTCATCCATCTATTTATTTATATGCCCCCTTTCCACAAAATTGTCCCCAGAGTTGGTCATTAAACAGTAAGTCTAGAAGTAAATACAAAAAAAATATCAGTTACTACAACATTGTACAAAACAGTACAAATAAACTAACCTAATTTAACATCTTAAAACTGAGGAGAGATAAATAAAATGGGCTTTGTACCCTAAACAAAAATATTTCCAGGATGGCATCAATATTTAGCTGATTTCTGCAGAATATGGAGGAACCTCGGAGGCATGGCAGCTCTTGGAGTTTGTAAGCACAAGTACTTGGTAGCTGATATCAATACTGACCACTGGACTAGGGCTGTGTGTGAGTGCAAAACTAGCTTAAGTTGCTGGCATGCTAATTAACATGGGGAAGCAGCCTTATACCAAGCCAGGCCATAGGTCTTTCTAGCTCAGTATAATTTATAGTGAGTGGCAGCAGCTTTCAGACAGGAGACATTCCCAGGCCTCCCTGAAAATCCCAGGGATTGAACCTGGGATTTCTGTATGCAAAGCAGATGTTCTACCACTGAGGTGCAGCTCTTTCCCCAGAAAGGTAAGACATGTATTGTGAAGGCATGGAGGCAGCATGTTTAAATGTGGCATTCCATCTCTTGGCATATTTTACTGATGCAATGATTGCTTGTCATAAAACAGTTCACCCACTCCTTGGAAAGATATATGTGCCTTTCAGTTTTCATTCACATTATTGAATAATGGTCCATGCAACTGAAAGAGGAACTGTACAACCTAAGCACAGAATTCTCAGTTTCCTGAGCTTTAGCACTCACCTTGCGCTAAATCCTCCATTCCAGATCTTTAATAAGTATCTGCCTTTAACCTATAAATTGTCTATTATAGCAACACTTCCTAAAAATATTTTTTTAAAGGCTTATAGAACTCCTGCTCTAGTTGAGTAAGAAGCAGAACTCATTACAAAAGTAAAATCCCTTAACCTGGAAGCATTATATTATTAGTGGAATCACCAATATTATCCTATTATAAATATAGGTGCTTGCTTTGCAAAAGGAATATTCTATTGTAGTTTAAGAGATTGAACACTAGAGGTGGCTATTGGCATCACATTTAATGCAGTATGCTGAACAGAACAGTGGACTATTTGGAAGAAATTCAAACATTTGAGTAAAACGGAGCCAGATGGGAGTGTTGGGGGGGGTTAATATATACAGGAAAACAAAAACAATGTTTTCTTACTCTGAGGAGAACACTCAAATGACAAACAATCAGAAGGAAGTCACATTTAAGTTTGCCAGTGCAAGCTCAATGATCTAAGTCTGCAGAACCCTTTGAAATGCCTATAAGACTTCTCATTATATAACATTTTCTATCCAGGCAGCTTCACATACTGAACTGGTTTCTCTGCTGCTGGTAAGAGAAAGGCACTTGTTTTATATATAATCGTTTTCAAACAAATTTACCAGCTGCAGTGTTAGGCATTTTCATATGACTGATTTCCATGTGAAATGCTGCTACTGAAGCTATAATTACAGAAGGAGACATTTCCTGATTTCTGAAATATTTTAATTAAAGCCTGGACCCGCGACAGAGTCAACCAGCACATAAATGCAAATGTGTGTGTGCACACACAGCATTTCCAGCACAGCATAATTATTACCTGTCTGATAAAGCCATCACGAAGATTAATCAATGTTTTTCCTTGGTGTGAGTAATCATTTTAATCATCATTTTAACACAATAGAAGCGATCCATCAAAATCAAAGGCGATTTGGGCTTTGTTATGCTTTCCAAAAGGGCACACTAGGTATTTCCAAATCTTTTAACTGTAATAATTAACCATCTGGTAAAAATGACCTGTTCATGTCTGCGTTTCATTCTTGGGTAGATTCTGCCATTAATTATGCACACACGCATTAAGAACAACAACATGTCTGCAGGAGAATGTGTGAAATGGCCTAAGCAACTCCCTGTTGGCCTAGCCACTATCTGTTTTGAAGGCCTTGGCAATGTTTGCTGACTGGAAAACAGATGCCACATAAAAATTGCAAGAGGGCCAGGCTTATGCATGCATGAGTGCATAATGGGAAATATACTGCAACAAAACCACCTCCAACTTTTAATAATATTTGTAAGGACTATGATGATGATGATGATGATTAACCTTACAAGACACATTTTATATAAATAATACAATCTCACTTCTATTTATCTGCCACATGACTCCAAGACAGAGGATGCTAACCTATTTGCACTTGTGCACGCATCTGAGAATACCACGGGCACAACCCCCTCTGGATGCTTCTGCCTGCTACCCCACACCCTGATAGGCAGACAAACAGAAAGTGAGAATAACCAGTTTAACCTTTACAGCTGTGCTTGTCTTCAATACGATGAAATGAAACATACTCTGCAACACAGGGAAGTCCTCAAGAGTGCCAGCGAGCCCATGGGCACCACACTGGTGACCCAGCTTTATGGCATCTGAAGCTGTGCCAATGTATCTAATAGCTTTGGTAGTTACCGTTTTAAATAATAATACTTCAAGCTTTTGTTGTTGTTGTTTAGTCATGTCCGACTCAGACACAGTTCTAGGTATTATGGCTGTGCCCCTTGATCACATAGAAAACTGTGTATCTTTTTTTTCCGTTCCAAAACTGCTAATGAGATACAGCTTTCTAAACTTCAAATCTATAACAGAGAGCTCAAAGTGGCATGCATAGTTTCCCCCCTCCATTTTATCCTCACAACAACCCTTTGAAGTAGATGAGTGACTGGCCAAAGGTCACCCAGTGAGCTTTACGGCTCAGTAGGGATTTTAATTCTGGTTTCCTAGTTCCTACTCCAAAATTCTAATCAGCATACCACACTGGTTCTTATAATTTGTAAGTTATGAATAAGTTTTAATTATTATTTATTGTTTATTTGTTTTAAGACTGACCTTGAGGCACTGAATTTCACAGTAAAGGGGCAATTCCATAATTATTTGAAAGTCAAAAAAATCAAGAGAGGAAAACTGCCTTCAACAGGAGAGTCCTTAATTGTATCACAACATCCAAAATGGATTCTGATGCCTTTCATGAAGGAGTTGTCCATCTTTCTTGGATTCTACTCCTCCAACGTAACACTGTTCATTCAAAGCCAATGCACAACTCCCACTTCAAGAAATAAAGTGAATAAGTCATTATTGCTAATATGCAATCATTTGGCAACTAATAAGACAGCATCAACAGCACTCCACCAGGAACTAAGACTGAACCATCAAGTGATCATTTCTACTCATTTGTCAGGTTAACACAATACCAACCTCAGACTACCAAATCAAAAGACACTGGCACACTGCTATTGATTTAATGCTATTAAATTAATAATTCCCTATTCTATCTCAGTTATTAAATGGAGGACAATTTTTCTTCCATCTACTTACCCCCTTCCCTGATATTTAGAATTGTGAACTAATTGGAAAAGGGCAAGCAAAAACAAGAACCAAGGACCACAGGCATGTTAGTCGGCTGTCTGTATAAGCTTTAAGGCACACAGGGGAGGTTCGTGTAAAGTGTGTAATTGAAGATGTAATTATCTCTTGTCTGAATGATGGCCACCGGCAAAATCCCACCATGTTCACTTGTACAGAACTAACTGGCACAGCCTTTTCCTTAACTACCAGCTCATATGCTAGAGTGACCAGGCCAGCCCAACAGATGCTTTCCAGGGTTAAATTAAACCTCCAAATGATCACAAGCTGCTCGGGGTTTTAAGAATCACACACATTAAAAGGGAATGAAATCTATAAATGTCTAACAGCAATGGTCAGAGCACAGCTACCAAGGTGTAGATTATTCCCTTTTTGAATTTGTCTTATTAAACACACACACACACACACACACACACACACACACACTTATAAAAGAGCTGGTGTATAGCATCACAGTCAAGACAATGGACATTTAAACCCCTGGTTCAAATGTTGCTTTCCTTCTGCAATGAATTCACTTCAGGACGTTAAATTCATTAGTACAGTGGTACCTCGGGTTAAGAACTTACAGAGACGGGGGTGGGGGCTCTGTTAGACGCCTCCCCCCACACCCTCCTTTTTCGTCTTCAAGATATGGCAACCCTAACACCGTAGTGATTTAGTAATGAGTCATAGTACAGTGGTACCTCGGGTTAAGTACTTAATTCGTTCCGGAGGTCCGTTCTTAACCTGAAACTGTTCTTAACCTGAAGCACCACTTTAGCTAATGGGGCCTCCTGCTGCTGCTGCGCCACCGCCACACGATTTCTGTTCTCATCCTGAAGCAAAGTTCTTAACCCGAGGTACTATTTCTGGGTTAGCGGAGTCTGTAACCTGAAGCGTATGTAACCTGAAGCATCTGTAACCCGAGGTACCACTGTACTATGACTCATTACTAAATCACTACGGTGTTAGGGTTGCCATATCTTGAAGACGAAAAAGGAGGGTGTGGGGGGAAGCGTCTAACAGAGCCCCCACCCCCGTCTCTGGCTCAGCTGGGGAAGTGTGGGCTCTGTCACACTTCTCCATTGAGGGGTGCGCAGTTGCCTCCCCCTCAACCTAGGAGCTCCCACCATGCCTCCAGCAGATGGGGTGGGAGTCCGTTAGACTCCTGTCAAGGCAGCATCTGCATCAGAGAGCCCTGAAGCAAGGGCTCTGTTGTGATGATGATGCTGGCCTGCCACCGCCTTGTCCAGCTGGGGAGCAGGAGTGAGCCAAAGCAGCCCGCTGGTTCCATGCTCTCTCTGCCTGCGAATGCTGCTTTGCAAAGCAGTCCAGCAAATGCACACACAGAAAAACTCCTCCCCACCACCACACTTTTTTACTAAGGAAAATATCTCTCACAGATGCATTTTTTGCATTTTAAGCAGGGGAATGGGGACAGAGTGTTGGAAGATCCTCTCAGTTTGATGGTGATGGGACAGGGAGTTCTGGCCAGATAATTTCTTTCTCTTTTCTTTTTCGCAAGGATTCTGAACAAGCGAGGGATGGGGTTCTTTCCTGTGCCTTCCCCTCCCCCTCCCCCTCCAGTGGCTGGCAAATGGTCCCAGGCATAGAAATTGTGGCCCTGCCCACCGTGCTACAGCCACAGAAGAAGAAGAGGTGAGCAAACGAGCTACGCAGTGGAAGCCAGAGTGTGGGCCTGGCTAGTGATGTGGCATAGACCCTGCAGGCTTCCCTCTCGCCACCGCTGTGCTGCGATCAAAACCCGGACATTTTACAAAAGTAAAGAACTTGCACGGATGGTGATTTTACACTTGAAGTCCTGGTTATGCCTGGGAAATTCTGGACGTACGGCAACCCTAACTACAGGCAACGACCGTTTTAGGTGTGTCCAGTTGGTGCACGACTGTGCACACATTCATCGCACGCTTGCATCACACCGGCCCTGGAAGAGGGCAGGGCAAGGGCAGAATGGGGCAAAGCAGGCTTACACACACTCTGCCAATGCACACAGGGGTCAGGAACGCTACCGTTGCACAAAACGGTAGTTGCCTGTACTAAATTCATTAGTACTATGAATTAGAAGGCAGGAGACACACACACACACTCAGCCACAAACGCCACTCACCCTGTGTGCAGTATTGGGATAATGATCTGTCCTCATTTACAGGCTTGTTGTAAGGATTACTAAGATTAATGGGGGGGGAGGGAGGTAAATTAACAGAACACTGAGCTGAAAATGACAATTTCTTGGTTTGAAATTGAGAAAAAGAGGGGAAATGTGCTCCAAGACCACTCTGAGCACTGCCAGTGCTGGATTTAGGGTGGTGTGGGCCATTTTGCCACACAGAGCACCAAGCCAAGGGGGTGCAAAATAATAATAATAATAATAATAATAATAATAATAATAATAATCCTATATTTATATGGGTACCTACTGAGATGATCAGTAAAAAAAGCCACTGTACCAAAAGAAATTATTTTGAAAGCAATAAATATTAGGTTTTGTGAAACTGCATAAGATTGCACAATAATAGGCAAACATTTTTTGTAGTTTTACAATTCTTTCATGTCTATGTTATATGTGGGTATCGTGTTTATTTACTACCTTGACTTATTTTTTTCTTTTGCATATTATTTTTTTTGCTGTGCTCTCAAGAAAAGCAGAAACTGCAGTTCCCCACAGATCAAGCTTGAGTAGCCTGTGTTTTTCCCTCTCATACTCCAATCCCTGACATACGTCTGCAAAATTCTCGCTTAAAGGAGCACAGCCATTCTGCCCCTCTGCAAATTCTCGCTTGACACTGCTGTACCGTTCCCATGCCAACTTGTCCCACATGTCACTGCTCTTTAAAAGAGGGTCACTGCTCACAAAAGTCCATTGAACAGCAAAGTTTTGGCTTCCCATAAAGTTTCCTATTGATGCATTCATCTCTGTTGAATGGCTTTCTTCACTATTACACTCACATAAACACAAACCTTTCCTAAAAACATTCAGACTGAGAAGCTCTTCTCTATAGGAATTCTGGATGGCAAACATGTCAACTATAACCAGCCACACAAAAAACTACTAGAATATGGTGGTGGTGGTGGTGGTGTTTGTGTGTGTGTGATGTAAAAAACATTTAAGTGCATTTTAAGCAAAGTACATGGTTCTTTATGCTAACACTGGATAATAGGCAGTGTTTTTGTTTTATTTTGTTGTTTAAAAGCACACAATTGTACACACTGAGCAACACACACTATGAATGAAATTTCAAAGTTGATCAGGCCCTGCCCTTCAATTAGCAATTTTGCCATCTAAAGGAAGATATTTTTATTTAGGGGGGAAAACATTCTCCATTTAATGTTGCATAGGTTGCTTTACTCAATTTTGACTGATGTTTTAATGCAATCACTACACCACTGATATTTGTTGTTTTGTTTTATGTTTGCATTTCACATGTTCAGCTTTAATCTGTACATCATTCCATTTATCCTGAGTACAGAATCAACTGTGTTTTGAGTTTTATAAATCTGCTGGGTGAATTTCAGCCAGGGTGCTTACACATGAGCTAAAACTGCAAATAACAACCTACCACAAGTAGTTCCCAAACCATTTTCTGTGAGGGCCACTTGAGAATTCCTAAACACCTTGGTGTGCCACTTATTGATTTTTCTGCCATTTGTAGTGATTGTGCTAGAAGTTCTATGGGTTTTAGTTGTATTTTTATTGCTTCTATCAGCATCATCATGATCTCTTCCTCCTAATCCTTTCCCCTCCTTTCAAGTTGCTTCATGTCCCCATAACTTCTGGTCCATCCTGCTCACCTTTCAGGTGGACCAAGAGGTACTTAGAATTACAGAATAGTTGCTGCTGCTCCTGTTCTTCACAGACACATCACCAGAATGAACTTTGTGGACCACCGTTTGGGAACCACTGAGCTACTAGATAAATTATTCAGAATGCAAGACAAGCTGGAACCCTGCAGGCATGTTCTGCCATATTAAGTTAAAATTTGTAGCATAAACAGAGTCCTAAAATGAATGAGAATCCTCTACTCTCAATTTTCATAATCTATTCTGTTATTTTGCTGCTATTTATTATGTATATCTGCTCTTTTTACAAGTATCCAGAGTAACTTACAAAAAATTATTACGTAAATTCATTAACGTAACCAATAACTTTTTAACTAACACATTCTTGTAATAAGGATAGCCAGATAAAATTTGAACTGCACCATTCAGAATAAATGCCAGTTTCATAACACACATTTTAAAATACTAGCACATTGTAGACTCTGTTGCTGCAAAAGTCTAACAGAGCTACTTCTGTGGAACATGCAGACCTTCATACTAATTAACTGGGATAAGATACAGACAAATGTCCTAATGCTCCTGTCTTCATAATAATAAAAAATACTTTATAAAGAATAAATTCTCAAGATCCTTGAGACCAGAAATTAGCATCCAACAACCCCAGGATAAATTCAGCCACTGAGCACACAATGCAACTTAATTGTTATGACCTCAGAGTCCAACAATTGCTATGACCTCTAAATCAGTGGCTGCAGACTTTCAAGCTATGAAGGAAAATAAGGTGCAAGGTTCTGGGTCTGCTGCTTCAGATCAGGAAACAAATGAGGCTGAGTAACATGAGCCTCCATAAGAACCTCCTGTATCTGCTGGGCCAGAGCACAGAGCCTCAGCTAGTCTCTTGTGTCGTGCACCGCCTGCACTCAGCTGTACTGGGAGTGCATGGGGCAAGAGACTAGATGACAGAGGAATGCCCATCTTCAGGCAGAAGGACTGGCTCTTTAAGCATCACAAGCCATGGCCTAGGGGGGACACATCCTGAGAGACATAGTCTGAGAGCAGGAGCTTCAAAAGGCTCAGTTTGCTCTCAGTCTTTGTCGGACCAACTTGCTCACTCAAAGCTATCTATCATCCTGCAACTTCTGACCAGCCTTGCCCCCTTCTCCATGAGATTTTGCATCAGGCCACAACATGACAGCAATATAGCTTATTTCATCAATAAAACAGAATGAAAGGCCATGTACATTCACATGTACTTCAGAACTTCATGTGTGCTGTCGAGGAACAGCAACCACTTTCTCTCCAATGAGGAAGAACATTTTCTGTGGCTCAGAAATCCATATTGGATTTGAGAAAGGCAGTTTACGCTACAGTAATATTTTCACAGGGGCAACATACATCAATGTCTATAAAACAATTTGTCAATACTTAACAACACTGTACAAAAACAAACAGGTGCTGAGGACTGATAGAAAAAGACTGATGTCTCAAAATTACATCTGCATTCCCTGTTACTGCATCTATTGGAGCCCAATAATTGAATTACTAATGCTAGGGTATAATTTGTCAATGTTCTTTCAGGGCTCTTTGCTAAAGAGAGATGTCCTTTATTTGGCAGCTTACTTTGTAGCATAGGAAATGTGTGTTAAATTAAAAAGGGGAAATTTTGGAGAAAAGACATTTTGACAACATGAAGGATACTTATAAATCAAATCATTTTTGATGGGAAAATGTCAGGCTCTAACGATTTATGTGTCCTCCCTCACATAGGCTTTCTGCTTTATAAATGTTGTGTTTTGTATTGTATTTATAAGACACAAAGGAAGTTACCTTTTACCAAGTCAGACCATTTCTCCAGTATTGTCTACACGGACTTGCAGCAACTCTCCAGAAACCAGAATCAAGAAACCAGTCTGTGACAGGTTTAAGGTGCCCGCTACTTACCCAATCCAAAAAAGCAGGGGGAACACCTACAGCAATCGTTCAGCCTCTATGGAAATTGTAATGCAGGCCATACAAAGGTGAAGTAGCCTAATGAAATTGATGAAAAGATCCGTACCACAACAGGCCATTCACATGCACAGTTTCCCATAAAAGTGTCAACAGGCGCAAGACACCCCAGTTCCACATATGAACAGTGCTGTAAAATTAACACATCCCTTCTAAGGCATTAGACAGCAAAGCAATGCAGAGTACGGCGCAGCTGCCTTTGCCATTTCTCCCAATCTATTTTAAATAATAGATGAAACACCATTAGGATTTACTGTATCCTCAGTTCTGCCAGATGCTACAGTCATTAGGCTATAGTCAGATGAGGCAGCATCTGTTGGAAGGGATGTTGCTTGCTGGCACTTGTTCTTCTAAAAGCCACTAAGACTGTCAGTGAAAATTACAGTCCACAAATCAAAGGGGGGGGAGCATACATAGCATAGAGCCACAGTTCAGTGGCAGAGCAGCTGCCTTGCATGCAGAAGCTTCCAGTTTCAATCCCCAGCATCTTCAGGTAGGGCTGGAAAATCTCCTGTTTGAAATCCTGGGGAAGCTGCTGCCAGTCAGTGTAGACTATACAGAGTTAGATGGAGCAGTGGCCTGATATGGAATAAAGCAGCGTCCTATGTTCCTATTAAATTGGGAATGACTGCCCTGAAACTTAATACAGTACCATTGTAATCCATCTATGGCCCAAGCAAAGAGAATGGTCTCACCAAAAAAGGGGGAAGAAACAGACACGTCAAGAAGCACAAGTTGATTTTTAAACTACAGCAGAATGTTCACTTTGTTATGAAGTATTAGAATCAATCCTGCGGTAAAAAGCATGTCACACTATCAGTCCTGCATACACCTTCACCCCAAACTCCAGGAAACTTCTTTATGGTCTAAATCATCTCATACATTGTTTTCAATTCAAAGTTGATGGCACGTAATAATGCACATTATTTTCAGTGTAAGCCTGGTATGCTCCTTATGTTAGGTGGGGAATCCATGACCCTCCAGATGTTTTTAGGCTACAGTTCCTACCATCCCTGATCACTGGCCATTCTGGCTGGGACTGATAGGACTTGGGGTCCAACAATGTCCAGAGGACCAGAGGTTCCCAACCCCCTATCTTGAGTGGTCTCTGCTTCTTGGATTCTCTGGAACTTGAAATTTACAGAAAGGAATTTAAATTCCACATCAGCCACAGAATCCTTGGACCTTTGGGAACTGGCCTTCTCTCTTAGCTTCCACATATGCAAACAACAAATAGTAAAGACGAGCTCTCTTTCCGTGTTCAGCTCTCCATTTCTGTAGGATCACAGCCAGATGCAGCACATGGGATTAGGTGCCCATTGCAAACTGACTGACTGACTGCCCTAGCATGAAACCCTGCTGCGTCTGGAGCCTGGTGCAAAGCTTTGGCTGCTATGGAGAAAAGAAATATCTAAATAAAGTTGAAAGCACAAACCATACTAGCAGAGCTGCTGTATTTACGGACAACTGGATTGTCATAGAGTTTAGTTGGCCCTGACTCTCCTTGCGCTCGTAGCGTGTTCTAGGATACTTAATGAGGATCAGAATGCCTGAGCACATAGTCTAGATTTGTGCCTGCCCCTCCCTGGCTACATGGATTCATGTTAGATATGCAACTAATGGCCCAGAATACTTTGTATATTCCACACACACACACACACACACACACACACACACACACAGAAAGAGAGAGAAAGAGAGAGAGAGAGAGACAGACAGACAGACAGACAGACAGACAGACAGATTTGCTGTTTTGTTCTTAAAAAGCCAATAGATAAAATAACAAAATAAGATATTACAAATAAATCACAGGATAATATCCAAAAAAAAGCATAGATCCGGCAAACGCCTGCTGAAACAATAGCAACATTATACAGCTTTTCTAAAAACCAGAACAAAAAACTTACGCTTCTTTATTTCAGGAAGGAGGTTTCAGGGCTTAGAAACCACAGTCTGGTTTTGCTTGGCTAGAATGTGTTTGGAAACTGTAATACCTCCTCTTGCTTCTCTGGATAGAGGATGGAGAGATGTCATGTGCAGAAAACTCTGCATAGTGTGGCTTACTGTACAAGGCAAAGGTTTACATTAGTTAGCCTACTCCATTTTTGCTTCTGGGCTTGCCTCCCACTGGTATGTGGCCCCTGGAAAGTTGCCAAGGAGGGAATAAGGCTCTCAGGCTGGAAAAAGTTTCCCCATCCCAATTACAGTCTCAAAAGAAGGATCCAATAATTCCCAGTTGTTGGGTTTTTTTAAAAAAAAAAAATCCTTTACAAATGGGGGGAAAATTAAATGTGTGATTGGCATTTTTTGCGTCAAACTATGGAGAAAATAATGATTTTAATCAGGCAAATGTAGTCTGATCAGAAAACGCTGTTGGAATTCAAAGTGTGTGATTTGTACAACACAATGAAAACAATATTGTATTTCAACTACTATTTCCACTGACCACTAGAGGTCAGGCACTGTCTGTGGCACTCATCCAAATAATGTAATATACAGTAGAAACACTCTTGAACATGTAAAGGAGTGTTCCGATTGTTAATAAATCAATATTCCAGTCTTAAATGCAAGGCCTGTCTTGATCTTATGTGCCTCCTAGCAGCAACCTTTGCATGGAAGTCTGGCCTACTACTCTGCCTTACAGCTGCTTCCTCACATTAACGCATTTGCTGCAGTATAGTAATTTTTGACTCTGGATTTAATGATCTTATAAAGCCCCACACACAGAAACCTATGTGATGATTCTGGGGTAGGTCATCTGGGCATTTGGGGCTTGGCGTCACCATTATGCAGATGACAAAGGATGCTCACTATTGGTCCCTTGTCATTCTGGAAAAAAGCGACAAATGGGGTGCCGCAGGATTTTGTCTTGCTCTCATTGCTGTTCAACATCTTTATAAACAACTTGGACAGAGATATGAAAGGGATGCTCATCTAATTTGCAGATCACACCAAACACAGGAGAAGCAGCCAATGCCGCCGAAGACACAAACGAGATTCAAGATGAACTGGGCCCAATATTAGAGAACTGGGTCCAAACTAATAAAATGAATTCCAATAGGGACAAATGTCAGGTTCTACCCTTAGGCAGGGGGAACCAGCTGCACAAATATAAGATGGGGGAAATCAGGCTTGCCAGAAGTACATGTGAAAAGAATCTAGGGATCGTAGTTGACCAACCGTTTAACATTAGTCAACAGTGAGATGCAGCAGCAAAAAAAGCCAGTGCTATTGGTAGGCTGCATCAACAGTAGTATCCTGATTAAAGGAAGTAATAGTCCCGCTGTATTCTCTTCTTGGTCAGACAACACCTGGAGTATTGTGTCCAGTTCTGGGCACCTGCACCAGAATTGAAGAAGGATATTGACAAACTGGAATGTGTGCAGAGGAAGGCAACCAAGATTATCAAGCCTCATGAGGAATTGTTGAGGGAACTGAGTATGTTTAGTCTGGAAAAGATGAGACTGAGAGGAGATAAGATAGCCATGGTCAAATATTTAAAGGGCTGTCATGTGTAGGATGGAACAAACTTGTTTTCTCCTGCTCCGATGGCTAGGAGCCAAACCAATGGATTCAAGTTACAAGAAAGGAGATTCCGATTAAATATCAGGAAGATCTTTCTGGCAGTAAGATCTGTTCCAAGAGTGGAACAGACTCCCACAAGAGGTGATGGACTCTCCTTCCTTGGAGGTTTTTAAGCTGAGGTTGGATATGATCTAGTTGAGATTCCAATTTGCAGAGGGTTGGACCAGATGACACGGGGCCCTTCTAACTCTGCAATTCTATGAGTCTATGACACCTAGTTCTATCTCTTTATTCCATCTGAGTAAGGTGAAACTGTACAGGTACTGAATCACTGCACCAAGGCAGTAATGAGAAAGATGGAAGCACTGATGGTAGTTGGTTCCCACAACTGGGTGCAACCAGGAGCTGTTTCACTAGTGGTACTCTTGGATTCCAAACTCTCACTTTAAGTTTGAGTGGCATCAGTAGCTAGCAGTGCCTATGCCCAGCTCTGGTCTGTCAGCTCAAGTTTTTCCTGGACCAGGACAGCCTAACCACAGTTATCCATGCTACAGTACACTCATAAATGAATTATTCCAAAGCACTCTATGAGAGTATGCTAAAAGATTATGCACAAGCTGCAGTGGACATGGAATCCCTTGGCAAGTCTGCAGTATAGTATCTCCAGGTGGAATTCAATAACACCAGTTCTGTTCACTGTGGGAGTCATAAATCAGCTTCATAAAAAAATAATAGGTATGTATTAGGGTTATCTGTAAGTATATTGACATTTTTAATTTTATATGTTTTACATGCAACAAACCCCATTTCCATGCTACAATAATATCGCAAGGCACCTGTGTAATGGCTACCTGTATCTCCTCACCTATCTTTGCTTTTCTTCTGCTAAGAGTAACTCCCCACCAGTTATGCTTCCCGAGATGTTTATAGCATGTATTTATTTTCCTTAAAGTTCTCACCAATGCCTGTGCCTAAGGGAGAAAAGCAGGATAAGAACAGGTAAAAGAAAACTGGTCCCTCCAGAACAGAACTGGTCCCTCCAGAACTTTTTTTCTGTTTGTTCAGCTCCACACAACTTAACACAATGTATTTGAATTCCTAGGAGCCATTCTGCCCATAGTACTCACGAACTTTCTTTGCAAAGTTTAAGGTCACTGTGACACAAACACACCCGGACACACACCTCTGCCAAACATTAAGCTTTCTAAATTCTTTAATCATTTCACAAAACACATGTGTAAATTAGGACCTGCCAGCCCTAGCAGCAAAGCCAAACCAGAAAGCACCCAGAAAGGTACTTCTGATTGTGACTTTTTTGAACTTCTGTTCAATTGGGACTAGAAGTAATTAGCAGAGGAAATAGCCAGACCCTGAATAATTGGATTTCAAAATAGCCAAGGATCTAGTTCAGAGCAATGATCATCCACAAGAGTGCTCTTAAAAAGCAGATAAAAGCTCACATCTCACCCTCTCACAAAGTCCTCAGAAAACAAACAAGGCTGCTCTAGCTCAGCCTGCGCCTACCTGGTATCCCCACATGTTGTTGGACCCCCTTCATCCCTGACAGCCACATGGGCCGTGGGTGCTGAGAGTTGTAGCCCAGCAAGATCTGGGGACTCAATTTTAAGGAAAGTTACACTAAATGGGGAAAAGACAAATCATTCAAAACATGAAAAGGGCAAGCAGGACAACCAGTTGGGAGGGGGGTTGAGACGTAGAACTGCACCTAGTAGATGAAAATTAAGATCTGTATTAACATCATGTGATTAGGAACTATGTAAAATGAACTTGTACCAACCTGCCTGTCTTTCCCTTGTCTTTTACAGGTTTCCAAGGTAGCAGACTTAAAGCGGAGAGATTTGGTCTGCCTCTTAACTTTCACCGAATCCCTTCGACGATCAAAAGAAAATGACTTCGATTTCTTTTTCATTTTCATTCTTGGTTTGTCTTCCATTTAAATCCACAAATGCCAGCGCCAAAGCCAGGCCTTCGATCCCCCAAGCTGCAGTGCACAGACAGCAACTTCCAGACACTTCCAACTTTCCAGATGAGTCGAATGCCTTCAGTCTTACAGGAAAGCAAGCAACCTGGCCCAACAGGTGCCACTCGGAAAGCATCTGTCATGTGTTCAAATGGTGACACCTTCTCTTCTAAGAGTTGCTGTCACTGGGAAGTGAGAGCAGATTTTCCATACCAAAAGCAGTATGCAATGCTGATGTAAAGCCGCAGCGCTTATCCATCTGAAGCATACCAAAGGTGAAGGAAAGGTAACTTAATGCAAACCAAAAGGGTGTGGAAGTAGTGTCAGCACCTACAGGGTGGAGGTGAAGCAGCTCAACTGGGGTTCAAAGCCATCTTCTGAACTCCTCCCTTGCACAGACTCATTGCACAAGCTGTATTGTATCAACTGGGTTGAGTTTCCAGAGACAAACCGACCATTAGAACTTTCACTGAAGCCACATTTCAAATGCGCTCCCCCCTCAAACACACAGGCCAAAGATGCTGAGCATTTTCATCCTTTGCCCGCCTGCTTTCAATTTCTCAGAAATTAAGAGCTGCCAGTTTTAACATCTTGGAAATGTTTATTTTAAAAGGTTTACACCCCCATCTTTCCAGCATTGTAGTCCTCAAGGCAGCTTACAGGTGCAATTGAAAGCAATATAAAACACTAAGAAGAGCAAATCAAGCATAAACAGCCTAAAGACATGTGAACCAGCAACAGCAGATCAGCTTAATGGAGGGTGATGGCTTGGGTGAAGAGGACAGGCTTCTCCTGGTGTCTGAACAGATAATGAGCAGTGACTGTGCCAACGGAAGGA
This sequence comes from Podarcis erhardii, assembly GCF_964252035.2. NCBI lineage: Eukaryota > Metazoa > Chordata > Lepidosauria > Squamata > Lacertidae > Podarcis > Podarcis erhardii. Next base: position 15,128,515 of record NC_138513.1, on the reverse strand, counting down.
GTACAGTGATTGGAGTATCAGTCCAGAAAAGGTCTGTTCCTTGTAGCAACACTCACCTAACATCTAGGGAACTGTCATATCCACTGCCTATCAAGAGCCACCTGGCTAAAGATACTAGGTTGAAACAGAAGCCCTCTTTCTTCCTAAAATGTGTAAATATAGTAATATATTTCTATATTATAATAAAATATATAAAAAAGAAGTTTCATTTGGAAAAGAAAATGAGAAATTAAGTTGACCCTATTTTTCATCACTCACTTCCATACAACTGATCATTGTGATGCTGCCGCTGTCCATAGGCATCCACTCCATAAGACACACAGACATTTCCCCTTACTTTTCAGGAGGAAAAAAGTACGTCTTATGGAGCAAAAAATACAGTATTTATTTTTTAACAACAAAACCAATTGTAACTAAGAATGTGGCTTAGCAAGGGTTGCACAACTGATCTAGCAGTGCCAAAAGTGCTAGTATTGCTTCCATCATGTGCTTGATAGCCTAACCAAAACACTAACAGCAGCAGCTCATGGCCTGCAGGGTATGTACAATTTTGGCAACATCAGGCTGAGACAACAACAGGCCCACAACAAACTTGCAACATGCCCACCCATAAAATATATGTTAATTAAATTTCAATTTGCATATAATCCCTTAACACATATTTTGTCTTAAAATTAAATATATCATTTGGATTGGCCCTCCAGGATGTGGTATGTTTCTGAGCCTGAGACGCCTCCAATTTGCTTAGCCTCTCATTTATACAGTAGCTTATGACTCATATGAGCAGTAGCTTATGAATTATGTGCCAGAAAGTTACCAGCAACATATTAATGACACAGACTCTGTGTTAGTAGGAAGCCATTGTAAGCAAATTCAGACTGGAGCTACCAGATTTTTAAAAATAGATGGCATGCAATTCAACAAGATCTAAAGTAGTAAAGCAGCTTGCAATGGCTGGGATCCAGAAACTCAAATGGAGCTCTGTACATTCAAAATAATTTCAGCTTTCTCTTCTACAAGCAAGAGGATGCTCTGCATTTAATTGGAAGCCACCAAGCATTCATGAAGCACTTTGCTTCTCAGTAGAGATTTAAAAAAAACACTTGGGGCTTCAGGATTACACCAAGGCAGACAAGTTAATTGAAAATAATGACAGGAATATCAGCCATCATTCCAATTGTCCTGTATTTTTAATTATGTAATTACATTATGATGCTTGATTGTTATGTGTGAGTGTTACAAATTCATGTGCATGTTTGTGTGTGAATCATAGAACTGGAAGGGACCCTGAGGATCATCTAGTGAAGCTGTCCTATAGAGGGATTGAACCTGCAACCTCAGCATTATCAGCACTGCGCTCTACCCAACTGAGCTATCCTGTCTGTTTATTTATGTCTATAACCAGTGCTTTTTCCCCAGGGGGTACTCAAAGGTACGCAGTACCAGCCCCCTTTTCTGTTGTTAAAAACTTGTGGCACTTACAGTAACAACTTCATGGTGAGTACCGGCACCTATTTTTCTAGAAAAAACGCACTGTAAACGATTCTGCCCATTTTGTACTGGGCCAGCCCAGCTTGGGACTAGCCCCGCTCAATGCAGGCATGAGCCCCCCAAAAGGATAGCTACAATGAAATGCAGCCCTCAGCCCTGTTTTAATCCACTGTGGAATGTCATGGCTACAGGGCAAGCTTTCACAAGCATGATCACCCTTCAATGCTCACAACATCAACTGATGACTTGCATGTATAAAAGAGCCACTATCAGAGACAAAGCTTTCATGACACTATACAAAAACCGTGCAAAGGAGAAAGTTCAGACATTCCATGTTCTGAGTAATGAGATATCAAGTATGCATGACTGAGCCCAAACTCTTTCATTTATGAGCATATGGTACATAAACTTGGAATGATGCTTAGGCTCATAGCTGACATTTCTTCGCTAAGATATTATAAGAATGCACCAAATCTGCAAAGTGTGGATGCAGGAAACATATGCATGAAAAAAGAAATTGAAGGCATAGGAAGCTACCTTATCTTGAGCCAGACCTATTGGTCCATCTAGCTCAGTATTAGTGAATGGCAGCAGCTCTGCAGGGTTCTCTCCCAACCTAAGCTGCAGCTCCCAGGGATTGAACCTATGACCTTCTGCATGCAGGGAGGATACTCTGACACTGAGCTGCAGCTCTTCCCTAAGAGCCGCATTGCCCTTTCATACAGCTATGTATCAGATAGTATACTTATCAGAAAACTGAAATTGGCTGCAGAGCCCTTCCAGGTTTCCCTCTGTGGAATGTGTAAGAAACTCTTTAGACATATTCATAGGTAGAGCTGATCCAGCCCATGACCCAACCTGTTCTTCTGCTGAAGGCAAATACTAATAAGAATTTATTATTTATACCCCACCCATCTGGCTGGGTTTCCCACTCAAAAGTGCCATCAATTACACACATGGTCCAATGACTGTAAACAAGAATACATAAGGCTTTCCTAATAGGAGAACTAGCCTTGCCTTAAACAGAACATGGTCTGTGCTGAGTTAAGAGATCTTTCCCTTGTGTGTGTTTGTGCGATCCATTCCACATAAAACAAGTGAAAACAATTTATAGGCAATGTGGTTTTAGCAAAGGACCACCTTAACCAAAACTAGGTGGGGGGTCAGAGCTTCATAGTATAAATCTCACTGTTTCTAGGAGACACATGTGAGGAGTTATAGTAAACTCTCCAAATGTCAAGAGATAAAAGGGCTATGATTTGTTATACACACTCACAGCTTTAAAGTATAACTGCATTCTTCTCTCTTTACAAGATAAGGATTAATGGCAGAGTCACTGAATGAATGGAAAAGAGGAGTCAGCGTTCAGGGTGTGCTAATGCTAACATGGCCTAGATTTGTAAATTCGCCTGAATTGCCACAGAAGATCATTGCTCAACTATAAAATGCTGTGATTGACTACAAAAGTGTTGCATATCCAAATCGTACATTGTCCTTCCGGTTTAAGACATGGGCTACCAGTTAATCCACACCTACATTACAGTCTGCTTCAACAAGCAGGAAGCTCAGTCCTAAGAAACACATGCTAACATTACTGTTAAACCCCTCTGTAACATTATCCAATAGTTCGTCATTAGCAGTGGTGGCGGTAAAGCAACTATGTTGGTAGCCTGGTTACCATTTTGCATATCCTCCCAAATTCCACCATAGTTCTAGGCCAGATTTAGATAAAAGTGGCCTCTCTGTCTACAGGGAACGTGACTTTCTTTTTCAGTAAGGGGTGAGAAAAATATATATACCAGTATTCAAAAAGTGTATTCTGAGAAATGTAAGTTGCCTCCAATTTTTTCCTTGTCTTTTGCACCTCTCGCCTTTGTTTTGTTCTATTATTTAGGGAAGAACCATAGCTCAAAAGTAAGACTGTGTGTTTTGCATGGAGAAGGTCCCAGGTTCAATCCCTAGCATCTCCTGGCAGGGCTAAGAATGTTCCCTGCCTGAAACCCTGGAGAGGCACTGCTAGTCAGTATAGCCAATGTTGAGATGGATGGACCAATGGTCCGACTCGGTATGGGGCAGGTACCTATGTTCCTACATGTTTACTTAGTAATAAATCCTACTGAGTTAAGTAGGAGTCATTTTTAGGAAACTGTATTTATAGCCTCATTTATTTATCCAACTTATGCAACGATCATGATGCAGACTTATATTCTGCAACGTATAGCAAGCATGGGATCCCACTGCCATGTTAAAACCTGTCCTAGGAACGTTTCTAGGAATATAAGGCTCTAATGAGCCACATGGCCAGCAACAGCAGGTCTAGAATTGCCATGATCTTAAGAAGCGTGAGACAGTCATCCGACATGGGGGGAAACCCAAACAGGCAGAGAAGTATTTCCTAGTATTCCTTGGGGGCACTTTTAACTGAGGGTGGCAGAAACCACAACACATTTTTGTGTGTGGTTTTGCTTTTGAATCAGAAGAACTCTTGCCAAAATGCTGGCAGCCTGCATGCAACATCTGCTTTGCAGACCAACTATAATAAACTGCTTCTGCTTTCTCCTCCTTTACCCTGGTAAACAGGATAACATGGAGATATCTGCTGTTCTCAACAGCCTCTCAAGTAAAAGCAAAATGTCCCTAAAATCATTTGTTTTAATAAATATATAACCTTATAGAAACTGGACAAATGTCAGACTTGATCACCTCAGATGTTTGTTTAGTGTCATCAGAAATTACAATTGCTGCTACTGCTGCTATTATTATCATCATCATCATCATCATCTACTGTTTTAAGCCATAGCCTTCTTCAGATATTCTTCTTCCAAGTTAAGTAAAACAAGAAAGACAGGCAAAGGGAATGACCGCACTAGTTCTATCCCCCATCATGATTCCCATCACCCTTCATGAGTTTAAAGGCAAACTTATGGAGTACTAGCTATGATGGTTCTGCACCACTTTCACTGTCAGAGGCATTTTGCCTCTGCATACCAGTTGCTGGGAATCTCTGATGGGAAGAGCACTCCATTCTGGCAGCATAGGGATCTGATTGGCTACTGTGAAAACAGGATGCTCAACTAGATGGGTCTCTAGTCAGATCCAGCGGGGCTCTTCTTCTGTTTTTATGATCTCAAGTAGGGGGTCGTCTGTACTCATAGAGGCTCCCCATGTGTTCAGAATCCCAATTTTCTCAAATTCATGGAGTGTGATATAGGATGGAGCTAGTGCACAGTCAATCCCATTGATCCCCTCTGGGTGTTTTTCTAAATCAGACTAACACACCTGAAGAGGCTCACGTACTATGCAAAAAGGAACTTGTGAAGATACGTTCAGTTCCCTTTGAACAGAATTCCTCCAGCATCAAAAATTTCACAACCTTTGAAATGCCTAATAATAACAACAATGTTTTCTACCTTGTATTCAGGTAGAATACAAGAGGACTGCAAGAGGACAAACAGAAAAATGATCAAAAACCTACATTTCCTGAGATACTGAACCAGTTCACATGCAACACTAAACCATAAGGTAGCATTATATGCAGTAAGCCCCAGGCTCATATACTTCCTCCCTTCTCTGCTAGTGTGTCCATAAGACAGGAGACATCTGGGCCTCTTTTAGATGAACCATACTTTAGAGTCAGGTCCAACCCCTTTGCTTAGGGAAAACAAGCCAGTTTCACAACATATGGTTTAAACTTGTTTCTACTAACCATAGTTAAAACCAACCACAGTTTGTCTGAATTCAGATGTCACAAGTTGTGCTTAGTCTAAAACATGAGTGAGAGCTTCCAGACACTTCATGGCTATACTGGGCCGGGGGAATTGTGTAACCCTAGGATCGATGCAGCTCATTCTCATAAACCTAGTGTTCTGTGCAAATGCTATCATTCCTCAAATCATTCTTTTAAACTGACTGCAACACAGCTTCAAATGTCACTTTAAATAAAACACCTGTTTTACCATTGTATTTTGCAGATCTCTTTTCTAACATAGTTAATGACTGGCACACAGGTTATTTCTAAAATGCCTATTGTTTCACCAAATAATTGCACCAAGTCAAAAGCCTAATGAGTCAAAGCCATACATTATTCCAGATGGCAGCACCTACAGTAGCACTAACAGCCTTATTGACTAGAGTGGGGTAGCTGACATTGTACTCTCTATGGTTTTTTTTTTGTCCTAGAATTCCCAACACCTCTTACCATTGGCCACATTGCCTGGGGCTGATGAGAGTTGTTGTTAAAATGTCTGAAGAGTGCCATGTCGGCTATTTGAGACAAAAGCATAATATGACAGAAAACTGTGCATTCCGTGTGCTGTAAGATGTGAATGCAGTCACACTACGTAAGCATATAGAGATGTATATTGTGTATGTGTGAGGGGTAAAGGTAAGGGTAAAGGTACCCCTGACCGCTAGGTCCAGTCGTAGATGACTCTGGGGTTGCGCGCTCATCTCGCTCTATAAGCCGAGGGAGCCGGCGTTTGTTCGCAGACAGCTTCCGCGTCATGTGGCAAACCAGAGCAGCGCACGGAAACACTGCTTACCTTCCCATCTAAGTGGTACCTATTTATCTACTTGCACTTTGAAGTTCTTTTGAACTGCTAGGTGGGCAGGAGCTAGGACCAAGCAACGGGAGCTCACCCCGTCGCAGGGATTTGAACCGCCAACCTTCTGATCAGCAAGCCCAAAAGGCTCAGTGGTTTAGACCACAGCGCCACCCACGTCCCTTATGTATGAGGGGTACTGCATATGATTTAGAGCATGCTGGGTGGCACTGCTTGATTTAGCTCCACCCACCGGGCTTTGGCACTACGCATTTTTGTTTTGGCTCGACCCCCAGGAGGCTGGACTTGAGATAAAGTAATCCTTGGGTTGAAAAATGTTCTGCACCCTTGCTCTAAAGTAATGAAATGGCCTTTGCTACTTGAAAGCAGTCCAGTCATCAGCTCTAATTTGAAATAACCATACATTATGATGATGGCAATAGCACAATGCTTTATGACATAGCCACAACAAACAAAGAAATCTCTGCTCCAAGGAAGGAACAATTTTACAGAAAGAATGTGGGAAGACAACAGAGAGAGAAAGTAAAACCAGAACACAGCTATGTTAGCATATCAGAGAGCATGAACAGGAAGAAATGCATGCAGGAGCACCTTTACATTAATGGCAAATCTAGGCCTCAGAGGTGTTCCATCCCCAGCAGAAGGTCACCTGCTATTCTATATCTGAATCATTCATTAGACATTCCAGGGATGGATGGGAATAATGCAAACATAGGAAGTTGCCTTATACAGAGGCAGACACCATTGGTCCATCTAGCTCAGTATGCACTACGCACTGATAAGCAACAGTTCTCCAGGACTGCAGGCAGGATTTCCTACCTGGAGATGCCAGGGATTAAACCTAGGACTTTCTGCATGCAACACAGAAACCACTGAACTATGACCCCTCCCCCTATAGATGAACATTCAAAGAAGGCATAAGCATAAGCTGATCACACAGGGCTCACGGGGTTCAGTTTGATTCTGGAGCCCACAAACATGTGAAATAATAAAGATGGATGCCTCTGAGCATGTGCAAAGGACCTCTCCCTCACTACTAAGCAGCTGGGCAATGCTGGTGGAAGAACATGAGCAATGCTCACAACATTGCTACAAAATGTATTTCAAACAGCAATTACCACTGCAGCAGATTGGACCATGAAAGCTTCTGCTCTCCCGGTCATCAACACATATGGCATGACTGTACTGTGTTTTAGAAGCAATTCAGACTTACAATGAGGAGCTTTAGAAACAAATGGCACAAGCTACATACGGCATTATGAATCAGATTCCTAATAGAGGCTACAGGGGGAAAGAGGTCAGCTTTCTTTTGCTCACCTCAATCACTTGCTGCTGATTGAGTTCAGCAGGACTTACATCTGTGTAAATAGAAGTCTGAGAGGGTCAAGGGAAATTAAAAAAAAGAATCAGGCCACCAATATGTAAAATACTCTAGCCTCATCTCCAGCTGCTTTACTGTACTTCCTTCAATCGTCTCTCCCCCACACCCCACACCCTGCTCACAGCGCTTCAGCTGCTTAAACCCTGCATTTTCTACAGCCAGGCAAATAACAGCCAGACATTAATTAAATGGATAAAGAACCCTTGCAGAGCTTTAAAATGGGGTTCTGCACATAAAGCAATTTGTTATCTCGCTGGAAATTTTAGCAGCAATTTGATCACTTAACATGGCTCTGTGCAATGAATGTTTTATGAACTCCAGTTCAGCACTGATCTACTAAAATGAATTTCTCGTCCCCACCACCTACAGTTCTCAAAACAAAAGCACACAACAAAATTCCTGGGGCTCCCTTTCTCAAGTCTTTGCAGAGGATGTGCCTGATCAACAAGAAGAAGATAGCACCCTAATCTGTTTTGCAAAGCAGGAGAACGAGGCAGGACAAACAACCTCACAAATCAAGGGCAGCAACGCTGACGTACTGATGTGGAAATCTGGTCTAGACACCTCCGCTTTTCTACCCCCTCATCGCCTCGCTTTGCATCTCGGCACTCCCAAGTGCATAAATAAGAGATGAAGAGTTATAAGGGAGCAAAAATGCTGACTGAATATTAAGGGATGGGAAGCCAAGCGAAGGAATTTATGCTTCTCCACTGGAAAACAGGTGACTGCAAACACAGTTGACATCATTTCTATATTCCTAAGCAAAAGGTGAGGAAACGAATAGCTGACAGCCTTTAGCAAGCATAGCACAACAGACCACAAAGGGAGCTATTACAACGATAAATGGGGAACATGTTTATTCTCCATTATAGTGCTTTGAAGTGTTCAAAGAGCTTCACTTACATTATCTGGTTATAATTCTTATAACAACCCTGTAAAGTAGATGAGAACTATTATTCCCATATTACAGAGATTGGGGGGCGGGGAGAGAGATAAAGCTGAGAGAGGGTGAAGTCAAATTTGCTTGTAACAGTATGACAGATTTTCTGGTTTATTGTGCTTTATTCAGAGTGACTGATGTGCTTGTGCATGCCACCCAATCACCCATCACAATTAGCCAGAAAGTCTGGTTATCATCATGTTCAAATTTGGCTAAGTTCTGAACAGTAGGCTATTTAAGATTTGAACTCCTAGCCCCTATGATGTACCAGCTCATTTAAAAAATACATTTAAAAATTATTATCAGAGTCTTCTTTCAAGCATCAGAGAGGTAAAGGTTTACCAGGGTGAGGGGAGAGGGAGTGGTAACAAATAGCATAATAATTGCTGAAATAATTGCACATTATGGCAGGGAGGGACACACTCTGCCGTCAGTACCAGCCGCATACCAGCAGAATAATTCCTAAACAGGCCAGTACAAATCTGATATGGCTTTGCACTGACTTATGTTTACGCCAGCAGGAGAAAGCACACCATCTCCCTACTCTGCATATCCATATCTATTCAAATCATCACACTCGCAGAGAAGGTAGAGAAAGGCTTGCTGCCTCACATTGCACAAGCACCTTCAAAGTCTTTCAGCATGTGCCAAATCAGGGAAGGTACGTTTTTACATTATGTCACATCTCCTTATAGCTGTGCAGCCACCCAATGGACCTCTTGAGTCACTTCAACAGAAAATGGCAGCTGAGCAAGCCCAACTAAACGCTTTGTAATTTGGAGATGTACTCAATGTTAGTCATATGTAGGGCCCAGACCCTGCTGAAATTAAAAGACATAACTTAGATCCATTGCTTTCAATGTGTCTTCGTTGAGTAGAATGCAGTCGGCTAGAACCCTCCATCTATAATGGAGATTTTCCATCAAATTATAAAGGCATATTTTTTTTTAATGGCATTAATAAGCTACCCGCCAACCCTCTGTCAAGGCAGCAAACTGTAAAGGCGAGTTGCCTATTTCTGTTTAGAATATCAGAAGTTTCACATTTAAAGTTCTTTAACAATTTGTCGATTTGCCACAGAATGTCACATCTTGCCCTCAGAAAACATCCCGGGGGCGGGGGGGGGGGGACCTGCCTGACGTCTTCCAGAATGAAGGCTGAGGTCACATCCACACCATATATTTAAAGAACATGGCTCCCCCAAAGAATCATGGGAACTATAGTTTTCACCTCACTGAGCTACTATTCCCAGTACCCTTAAAAAAACTACAGTGCTCTCCCATCTATTATCTAACAATTTAGTTCCTCCCTCATAGATCTTTGCGTGTGGAGGTCCCCAAGCCACCCCTCAAAATAATTCACAAATCACACGTAATTTTAGTTTAAGGTTTTTGGCACTATTTTGGCCACAACTTTATTAAAATACAAAATCTGTGAGTGGTTGCTTAGGCATTGGTTATGACTATCTGTTCCCCTGCCTGGGACAGAACTGACTATCCGAACTCCATCGGACGCCAGTGAAGGGAAAACAATGTTGGGGATCAGTTGAGCTGAGCGACAGTCCCTTACCGCTCACCCAACCAGCTCCCCAAGGCTTGACGGCCCTGGTCCCATTTCAGGGATTGGACGAAATCGTGGCAAGCCCCAGGATTCCTTTAATGGAATTCCCTTCCAGCACCATTGGAGGGGCAGGCATAGCCTATCCTGACCCCTCCTCCACCAATTTTTATAACCAATCCCTAACCGCAACCTTACAAGTTGTGACTAATTGCTAAGTAGTAGCCAAAAACCAGATGGCACCAGCCAATCAGCCAAATGGCAAAATTCCTACTAGGCCCCTGCCCCAAGGCAGACGACTCCATGACAGGCAAAGCAAGGTCAACTGGAGCACAGGGCGGGCGGGCGGGTGATCCGATGCACACTGCAAAAGAAAGCAGAAGCAGTGAGGCCCAATATTTAAAGCCTAAGGTCCCACCCACCCAATTTGCTACATGCAATTTGCCCCAGCAACCTGGTCAGCCAATCGTTGCGCCAGGCCATAACCATTAACCTGCCTGGCAACAGAGGGCTGGCCTGGGAGCCCCCACCACAACCCGTGCTCTCATTTTAGGGAGAACACGCTTTGTTTAACATTGATAGCAATATTGTCCTCTAGAATGCAGTATTGCTTTTTGCATGAAAACATGCACCACTTTTTCCAGAGTTTGAGAAGCTTTTTCATTTTCCTTTCTTGGGAAAGCACTTTCACTTTTTAAAGGAAGTGCTCTTGCCTATTACGGCTTCCCTGATTGTGCTAGTCAACCACAAGGCCATCTTCTTGGCCTGGCTTCCTCATCTGCGGTATACATTTTACCCGAGCTTCCTGTGTTATCGTGGTTTTGAATAAACCCCAAGAGACTCTTGAAGTGATGCTGAGTACAATTCTTGTACACAGTTTTCAAGCTCATTTATTCGGAGTTATAACCTTTTAAGATTTCTTTCACTAGTACACACAAACCACTCATAGGAACTCAAGAAGCTGCCTTATGCTGAATCAGGTCATGGGGTCCATCAAGCTCTGTATTGCCTACACAATGACAGGAAGTGGCTCTCTAGGGTTTCAATTGACTAATTGTAGATACTAGAGATTGAACCTGGGACTTCCTACATGCATTGTAGGTGCTCTACCAATTAGTTAAAGCCCCTCCACCATGTCAGCACAACATCTAAGATGCCTATGCAAGCTACTTTGCCACAGATTTTGGGGGGAGAGGGGGCATTTTGTTCAATATACATCCTTAACTCACTTTTTCATAGTTATTCTTTTTACAGTTCAAACATGAATGTAGCAATAGAAACACTAATTTTAAACACTGTTGAAAGAATAACAACATTGTTTTAAAGCACACACCAACCCTTTAGGAAAATGTATCTCTTCTGTATCTCTCTACAACAGAAAGAGACAACTATTAGGAAATGTTTGCACTGTACAAAGATCAACTATGCTTTGCCTGATCTGGAAACGCAAAAGCAAATCTGAATTCAATGAGCAACTGATTGTCGAGGAGTCTGACCTTCCAGAAAGGCTCTCAAAAGGTTATGCCAGTGTGGATATGACATAAAACCAATATAAAAACATTTCTAGAGTTTAGTGCCATAAAACTTTCTGCAGCTCATGGAAGAATAGCCGAAGACCTATGATGACACACTGAAGTTCATGGACATGGCTTAGGTTCATTAATTTCACTGGGTCTACTCTGAGCAGAACTTAATTCAGCACAACAACCTGTGACCAGCTTACAAAATGTTGTAAGGAAATGAAAATTTGGCTTTGTTCATACAAAGACAGTCTGGAGGTTATAGTGTTTTGCTCCTTACTTGAATGAATGCGTAGCCCATCTTTTCCCAAAGGAAGGTTCAAGATTATGCTGGACATATGTGGGTCTCTCTCCTTTCTAATCTGCTTTAGCTTTCTCATAGATCTTAGTGGGCTGTCATTATCAACTCCCCCTCCATATACTGAAAACAACTGCAGCAAAATAACAGGACCAGATATCAGGAGCTGTGACCAGAAAACTCTGCCCCTTCTCCAGCTTACTCTATTCACCGGAAGACAACCGAAAACCATTCTGAGCCAGTCATAAGGAGAACTGAAAGACATTCTGTGTTGAACATAAAGACAGCAAGAAACCATTTTGAGCTAAGCATTCCTTTTTATGGGGGTGGGGGTGGGGAAACAAGGAGCCCCTGCACATTTAGGACTGCAACTTGTATGTGCAGTAGCCTTTAAACAGATCTTCAAAAGCACATGTTCAAATACCCCGCCTGAGAGCGTGCCAGGCCAGAGGACACAATACCAAGTTGACTGAGCTATAAATAGAGAAGGTTTAACAATGTACAATGAAAACCATTCATGACAAGGGGAAAGAATGGCTAAGCATCAAAAGCCAGCTATACTCCAAGTGGGTGTAGAAAGGTATGCCGTTGGCAAACACTATGGGCAGAAGCATTTGGCAGAAACAAGCAAGGAGACTCAAATGACCAATTCAAGGCAATCCAGCAGTTCTACAACGACTGTGAGTGATTACAACATCCCCATGAACACAGTGCCAACAACTTGAGAGACTGTCATCACAAGAAAGGGAAGAGAACTTGGGAGAATGAGGAGTGGGGGTGGGGGGAGATCATCTTCAGTTGTCGGACAGGTATCTCACCCGCTGACACAGACACAATAGCATTTACTATTGTAATACAGTAATGAGGTTGCCTGTTTAATGCAGCAGTCAAGAGCTGTGAGCCATAAACTGTTGACATAAAAACACCCACACACAGTGTCAGTATTAAAAGTTGTCCTAGAAGAACAAAACCTCAAATATGCTCAAGTCTTTGGGATACCATGAGTGATGAAAAGTTACCTTTAAAAATGTAAAAGCCACACAGTAAAATTGGGGGGGGGGGTTACATGCATTCATGTCATCTTAAAAGATTTCTGCCTGTACAATCTTTTCAGAAGACACACACACACACACACAAACACACACACCCCGCCACCGCCACATTTTTGGAAGTTTAATCCACTTCATTACAGAAAGGACTAACAAATGGGGGCCTAACAGCCAAATCTACCCACTAGAGTGTGTCATCTGACTTCTCACATCCCCTCCCAATGGCTGTCTTGGAGTCAAGAGAGGTGTGTGGAGGGAGTGGTTGGTTGGCTGTATCAATGAGACTTGCTTTCAGTCCACTTTGAGGTATGAGAAAGGGCCTCCACCTTTTTCTAGTAAAACCAGATACTGACCAGGGCCACATTCCTGTTAAAGGAGGAGATACATTCCACAGGGTCTTTAGGACTGTTATGCCTTTAAAAAGATCTTAACACGCAACACTCTCATGTTTCAACTAAGTATACTTTCTTGCTCAATTTAATTCTTGCCTTCAAATTATTTGAGGGTGCTACGGTGACAATACTGGAATTTTTTGTTTGTCTCCCACAGTCTATCCCAGCTTTCCTCAACCTTGGGCCCCCAGATGGGGGTGGATGGCAACTCCCATTCCTGAACATTGACCATGCTACCTGGGGACTATGAGGTTTGTGGTCATACACCATCTGATGACCCAAGGCTCACTCTGATTTGCAATTAGGACTAGCACTGCCATAAATATGTGAAATGATTTCTTTCATATCCCAAAATTATTTGTTTCAAACCTTGCAAAATGCCCTTTCTATCCCATCTTTCCTTTTGTACTCTAGCTATACAGTGAATACCATGAGTGAAAGCTTCTGGGTGCTTATATAGAACAATCTTCCAAGCATTTATACTCACTCTGTCTTTATCATCAGCGACGTCACAGAGAATGTCATCACGGTCAAGGATTCCCCCATCACCATGTTCCAGACGATGCACCTGTATCCAGTAGTTTGGATCCTGCAAACCAAAAAAAGCATAATAAACAAGAAATTATTCCACGCTTGGTAACTCCACAACTACGGCCTGTTTGAAGGTGTCCCCTCCTCACACACTCAAAATCTCCCTGCCAATGAAAAACCAAATGTCAACTTGCCCTCTATGTATTCAGACTATTGGTCCATTTAAATCAGCACCATATTAGTTTGTTTGTTTGCTTCTGTTTGGCCCAAAGTGGAATAACATAAAAGAATGATGCAGGAAGTGCAATGACTACAACAAGGCTATATGAAATATCAAAATCATCAAATACTTCACATTTGTGACCTTCATTCATGCTCTCAACACAAATACAACTCCCCAACAATCCATCTCTCACTTGGAAGCCAGGTTAACTCACAGCCCGCCCACCTTGGCTGCTCCAATCTCTCACCCAGGAGTGAAGCCATCCACAACAATCACTGATGGGGGTGTGCCCTCACCCTCATTGCACCCCACAAATAGCCTTGTTCCCTGGAAATGAGCCACAGCTAAGTCCTTATGGTTCATGGGCAGGGCTAGCTGGTCCAATCCTCTGACTCCAACAGGCCACTGTTCCACAGGTGCACCATAAAAGCTTCATTGGATGCCCATGAATTCTAGTGTTATGGGGGGGTGGGACTTTTCACTATCCACCTTCTCCATGCCATGCAAGATTTTATAAACTTCTATCATGTCACCTCTTACTCACTTTTTCTCTAAACTAAAAAGTCTGAAACACTGCAGCCTTTCTTCACTGCAACTCCATCCCCTTGATCATTTTGGTTGACGTTTTCTGAACCATTTCTAACTCAACAATACCCACCAACTGGATGGTGGGAACCAGCACAAAGGAATCTCCCCTTACACAAATGACTCTCTTATAGTCACATATAAACACTCATTTTGGAGTGCAGCCAAGGACAGGGAGTTTGAAGTCAATGCAGACTGACAGGTAGCTATCAGAAGAGGTTAAAATGGACAGTTGCAAGGCCTTAGCTGCTGGACTAAGTCAGAAAAAGAACCTTACATAGGAGACACATTTCTCAATCAACCAAGCAAGTTAGAACATGACTGGAGAAACAGCAAAGAGACAGGAGATTCAGTAATCTCTTCTAGACAAGAGATGACCAGAGCATGGACACAGAATGTAGAGTAGACAGAGACCCAAGTCTTCACTCTGGTTTGCAGTTCATTTATTACAAGTGTGCTTTGTTTACCCTAGATGAATCAGATTGCAAACTCTGTCATGGAGAGAGCAGGTGGTACTGAGCCAAGGGCATTGTTAGACTATAGCAAATGAGCAACTAAAACATTCTTTAACGGTTAATCACAAACCTGTTGGGCTTGGAGCCAATATTAGGACATGCCCTGCACAGCTTTCCACTGATCTGCATCAGGGATAGGCAGAATTTGTTTTGGTTTAAGACAGAAGAAGCTTTTGAACTCGTTCGGTCAACTAAGGTTCCAGGAGGCCTAATCTTGAAGCATATGAATCCAGGAATGTTCCTATATAGCTGCAATGGGAGGGGTATAATTAATCTTCAGCTTTCATGGCAACAGTTTTCGTACAAGCTGTGTGCCAACTATCCACTTGCTTGCTAGTTTTATCTTGCTTGACAGTCAGATTGCAACCGTGACAGTTAAGCTACAAACTCTCCTGGTATGTATGGTAGTACGTTAAGTTGGAAAGAAGTTCCATTCATTTCCAGGGGATGATGATGATGATAATAATAATAATAATAATAATAATAATAATAATAATAATAATAATTTATTTATACCCCACCCATCTGGCTGGGCTTCCCCAGCCACTCTGGGCGACTTCCAACAAAACATTAAAATACAGTAATCCATCAAACATTAAAAGCTTCCCTAAACAGGACTGCCTTCAGATGTCTTCTAAAAGTCTGGGAGTTGTTGTTCTCTTTGACATCTGGTGGGAGGGTGTTCCACAGGGCAGGTGCCACTACTGAGAAGGCCCTCTGTCTGGTTCCCTGTAACTTGGCTTCTCGCAGTGAGAGAACCACCAGAAGGCCCTCGGTGCTGGACCTCAGTGTCCAGGTAGAATGATGGGGGTGGAGATGCTCCTTCAGGTATACTGGACCAAGGCCGTTTAGGGCTTTAAAGGTCAGCACCAACACTTTGAATTGTGCTCAGAAATGTACTGGGAGCCAATGTAGGTCTTTCAAGACTGGTGTTATGTGGTCTCAGCGGCCGCTCCCAGTCACCAGTCTAGCTGCCGCATTCTGGATTAGTTGTAGTTTCTGGGTCACCTTCAAAGGTAGCCCCACGTAGAACACATTTCAGTAGTCCAAGCGGGAGATAACCAGAGCATGCACCACTCTGGTGAGACAGTACACGGGCAGATAGGGTCTCAGCCTGTGTACCAGATGGAGCTGATAAACAAATGCCCTGGACACAGAACTGACCTGTGCCTCCATGGACACGTGCAAGTCCAAAATGACTCCCAGGCTGCGCACCTGGCCCTTCAGGGACACAGTTACCCCATCCAGGACCAGGGAGTCCTCCACACCTGCCCACCTCCTGCCCCCCAAAAACAGTACTTCTGTCTTGTCAGGATTCAACCTCAATCTTAATTCCTATTAAGATTTGTTGAAGATTGCTGCTTGAAAGCTGTTAGAATAATTTCATCTTTTTTCCCCATTCCATGCTCAAAAGTTTCCGAACATGTTGTCACAGTCACAACCTTTTGTTTGTAACTCTTCCATTCCCTGCTTCCCAATGATATATAGGAACAAAGGAAGTCATCCTATATTGAGTCAGACTATCAGTCCAAACTAGCTCAGTACTGTCAACACGGACTGGCAGCACCCTTCCAGAATTTCAGGCAGGAGACATTTCGGCCGTATATGCAGATACCTTGGCTTGATCTTGAGGCTTTTTGTATGATGTAAAGCATGTGCAAGTTGGATGCTTAATTTGCATGCCATGGATCACCATTTCCCGTGGTTCTATTCCCTCCTCTGCCCTTTCAGGTCACTGAAATTTAACAGTGATAATAACTTATGCATGTAATGTCAGTCAAGCACAGCATTCTGCAAAGTGGGAAGTCACCAGGTCCCTGAGGTGGATAAATGAGTAGTAGAACTCTTAGTTCTTGTAGATCATCAACAAATAGGCAATATATAAAACGAGGGGTGGAAGTTACATTTCAAAATATCTAGCAGAATCTATATAGAACCTATGCAGCAGACTAAAACAGTTTTCTGCCTCGTCGGCATTATTCTGTTCCACACCACTCTGAAGAGTCAATGCACACACTTTTAAAATATGGGAAGCTAACCTTTGTTCTTAAGCATACACCAACAAGGAGTGTGAATGATGACAACCAGATGTTTGAAAATATAATTGTACAGGTACACCTGTTAAAAACTGCATTCTTATTAAGTGTACATTTGGTGGCAACCCCAAGTTCTACACAATAAATGAAATGTAGAGTTAACCAGGGTTAAAAGTAACTGTTGAAAGGAAGTGTGAAAACTGCTGGAGAAAAATATATCCCAAATAATTTTTAGGTCAATTATGTTGCTGCCAGCATAGCAAAGAAAAAAAATATTGACAAGGCTCCTCTTTAATGGAAGTCACTAAAGTTTTCTGCATTTTCTCCTTCCTTTCTTTTTTCATCAAAATCTACATACTGGGTGTTTTCATGTTCTTGCCCAGCCCATTGCTTTGCTCCTACACTCCCTCTGCTGTTTGAAAACAACATCCTGCAAACTACTACTCAAGCTACGTGGTACTAAGTGCATACTTTCCCCACCCAATCACATCACTTTTGGCAGCACAACTGGCAGAGGGAGGGAGGACACACTTTGATTTCATGCTCAGAAAGAAAACCCATTAGAAAGCAAAACTATCTTATTTTAATCTCATTAGCCAAGACATGGTTGTGCTGCTCCTTCATAGTTCATACATTGCACAAAAGTTTATATTTATAGAAGCTTTGCTAATTCCACCTACGGGCAGGAAGGTTTTGAACAAAAACAGCACTATGTGTGCATGTGGTTTATGCATATATGTAGCACAATTAGTTGACATCTTGATAGTGGTGCATGAAATAAAAATAACCAGTCAACATGAGGATTTGCAAATATAATTTTATCATATACATTTGTTTTAAAACTGGTGGGGGGGGGAGTGCATGTGTCTATACTTCAACATTTGATTTTATCGGTATTTTTAAAATGAATACATCATATTGTTTTATGTAAACTGCTAATCTTTGTTGATTAAGCAGTATATAAATCTTGTTAAATAAAACTTAGATGACTTCTAGCCTCTTATCTAACTACCAAATGACAACCTCATTTTTAGTATCCACAAAGTATAAGTACCCACGACACGTTTTTGTTGAACAAAAAGTCTAGCAGCGCCGAGGCTGACAGTTTTATTGTGGCATAAACTGTTTGATGGACTACAGTCCACTTCTAGTTGAGAAAACTCATGACTAGAAAAACACTGCCTAGTTCTAGTCACAAGGATTGAGGCGTGGAGATGTCATGCAGTGACATAAGACCTACTCAGAGTGCAGAAGTTCCATATTTGAAAGTTTCTGGAGACTGAATTTGCCTTTTGATTGACCCTAACAGTGCATTTGCCCTAAGTTCCCCATCCAATTTGAGAAAGTGCCATAACTCCTGCAAATATAATGTCCCAAGCTGAATTCCCGTCATCTCCAGGTAGAGCTGGGAGACAATCCTGCCTGAAATCTTGGGAGAGTCACTGTCAGTTAGCATAGACAGTACTAAGCTAGGTAGACTAGTGGCTCGGACACAATGTAAGTCAGCTTCCTCTATTTCTAACTCTGGCTCCAGTACAGTAAGGCTGAGATTCACACGCCAGCTTCCTCCATGCCCAGCTGCCTATGGTGACAATGAAGCTGATATTAAAAGATTACTAGCAAACACAACTTTTTCTGATACATCAGTTCCATTACACAGCAATCAAATATTAGGAACAGATAGGTAGCCGTGTTGGTCTGCCATAGTCAAAACAAAACAAATTCCTTCCATTAGCACCTTAAAGACCAACTAAGTCAGTTCTTGGTATGAGCTTTCGTGTGCATGCACACTTCTTCAGATACCAAATATTAGGAAGATCATAAAGAAAAGCAAGACAGGAATCTCCAGTTGGGTGAACTTCAATGTCACCATTAAACTTGGGAGCGACATGCAAAAGGTGATTATTATTCTGTTGTACAATATACCTCAACTGCTATAAGAAAGTCCTAAATACTCCATAACCATAATGAAAATACTAGCAGAGAAATAGAGGTGAGAACCACAACAAAGTGGTATTTGCACTTTCAGCAAGGCATTCAGTTATTTGTTGAT
This sequence comes from Podarcis erhardii, assembly GCF_964252035.2. Classification (NCBI taxonomy): domain Eukaryota; kingdom Metazoa; phylum Chordata; class Lepidosauria; order Squamata; family Lacertidae; genus Podarcis; species Podarcis erhardii. The sequence goes on along the minus strand of NC_138513.1, from coordinate 15,109,382 downwards.
ATCTACTAGAGAACCTGCATAGTTTTGCAGTATTGTCTTGCACCAGCACACTTGTAGATATAAACAAGTATTATTTGCTGAAAGGTTAAACCAGGTACCATGACAGAGGTACACCAATTCCCCTTTCCCTGGACATGGCCACTGATCAGAGAATGAAAATGCAGAATCCTCAAATCACAAACCACAATTATCCTTCTGGAAAACAGGTAGTGATGCTGACTAACTAACAGCATTTTATTGTCTGCTGGAAGATCTTCCATATGCCACCCTCCAGATGTTGTAGGCTACAACTTCCTTCATCCCTTCATGCAGGCTGGAGCTTGGGGGGAAGTGTAGTCCAACAATGTTTGGAAAGTGCCAGGCTGGGAAAGAGTGAAGTACTGTGTGGGCAGCACTTTGAACCTAACACTTGATTCTTATCAGTGCGACACTTGAAACCTATCTTCAAAAGAAGCCTTACATTTATATGCGTCGTTGTTAAAACCCGCATTGCTTTCAAATGCCTTACGAATTTGTAACAGGCATTGCTGCCTTCGAATTTTAGAAAAGGAGACAGGCTCTCTTTCTATTTCACAACCACAACCATAAAAAATCCCTACATGCCATTCTCCAGCAGTTAGAGGCAAGCCTCTTGCGACTCTTCCTGTTCAGCAAAGGTATTACATAAAACAGTAGGTCAGCAAGACTAGACAAGGCAAGGAACACCCTAAACTAGTTTGACAGCAGCTTCTATTACTGTAGGATCTCGTAAATAGGTATGAAAATAATATCAATTCTCTTGCATTCAACAGCTCTCTAGTGAAGAAAAATGTTCTTATTTTCTCCTTCAAAGCAATAGCCTTATTCTTCCAGCAAATCCTGCATTGCCAGTGATTTTCAAACTTTCTTTCATACTTAAGAACAACATTGTAAGGGATAAATATATTGACAATGCAGCTAGGTAAATCAGCTGGGGCAAGATTCAGAATGAGTGGAGGGGGAAGCTTCCTAATTCATAGCTCAGTCTTTAGATATGTAATCATAATGTGGGAATGCAGATCTACTTCAGAATATGCAGCTCTTCCACTCTAGTTAAAGGTGCATTAACCTAACAGAAAAGTGGGGAACCTTTGGCCCTCCAGATGTCACCGAACTACAACGTGTAGGGTCTGAGCTGACAGTGAAAGGTAAGTTCCCTACTAGGGATCATTGAATAATGAAGTGAAAAAAGAACTGCCAATAACACAATACCATTATACAAATTATAGTGCTCCCACAAATGGAATATTGTGTAAAGTTCTGATCACCTTCCTTCAAAAAGTGTATTGTAGAAGTGGAAAAAGTGCAGAAATAATATCAAGGGGATGGAATGACTTCCTTGTGAAAGGCTGTTTAGAGAAAAGTCAAACATGATAGAAGTTTATTAAACTATGCATGGCATGGAGAAAGTGGACAGAAATGTCTTTTCTCCCTCTCTCATGGACAGCTAAATGGAGGAAGATTCAGGACAAATAAACGAAAGTACATCTTCATGTAAGGTAAAGGGACCCCTGACCCTTAGGTCCAGTCATGACTGACTCTGCGGTTGCGGCGCTCATCTCGCTTTATTGGCCAAGGGAGCCGGGGTACAGCTTCCGGGTCATGTGGCCAGCATGACTAAGCTGCTTCTGGCAAACCAGAGCAGCGCACGGAAACGCCGTTTACCTTCCCGCCGGAGCGGTACCTATTTATCTACTTGCACTTTGACGTGCTTTCGAACTGCTAGGTTGGCAGGAGCAGGGACCGAGCAATGGGAGCTCACCCCGTTGCGGGGATTCAAACTGCCGACCTTCTGATTGGCAAGTCCTAGGCTCTGTGGTTTAACCCACAGTGCCACCCGCGTCCCTACTTCTTCATGTAGTGCATAGTTAAACTATGGAACTCACTTCCACAGGAGGCAGTGGTGGCCACCAACTTCAGTGGCTTTAAAAGAGGACTGGTTATCAGTCACTACTAGCCATGATAGCTATGCTCTGCCTCCACCTTCAGAGGCAGTGATGCTTCTGAATACCAGTTTCTGGAAACTGCAGGAAGGGAAAGTATTCTTGTGCTCAGTTCTTGTTTGAGGGTTTCCCAGAAGGCATCTAGTCGGCCACTGTGCAAATAGGATGCTGGGCTAGATGGGCCATTGGCCTGATCCAACAGGTGCATCTTATGTTCTTAATTTCCATGAATCCTAGCAAGCACGGACAAAGGCCAGGGTCAGTGGGACTTGTAGCTGAGCAACATCTGGAGGGCCAATGGTTCGCCACACCTGACCTCATAGTCTAAACCTCCAAATGAGGGGCCACAAATGGAGTGTCCTCCAGATGGTTTGGACTGCAACTCCAGTCAGCCCCAACCAGCATGGCCAATAGTCAGGGATTATGGGAACTGTAGTCCAACAGCATCAGGAAGCCACCACGTTGGCTATCCTTGCTCTAAATGTTACATTTTCAATAACTTTTGGATGAGGCTATAAGTATAATGCATATGCACCTGTAAGACGATGCATACTTTTTAACCTGATATATTGGGAAGTTATAATTATAAGATCTATATCCGCTGCTTTATATTCAGCTTACACAGTGTGTAAGAAGACTGGCCAGTTTATCAGGAAACTGCATAAAACAGCACAACAATATGATCACTTAGCTACACCCCACAAGTAAAAACAAGTGAAGTCTCTTATTTCCTGCTTACACCCAGCTACATTTTCCCCTTTCATGACATTCTGAAACTGACTTAAAGTATTTCACAACCGACAGACTAAAGCAACGCACTTATCTATGGACTTCAAGGAAGCCAAGTTTACACCTAAAGGTTGTAAACATTTTACAGGTTTATGGCATGCTCCTCAGAGATTTCTACGAAATAAATGTTTTGCTACCTATACAGAAAGAATCTCACCTCCAACACAAATATTGCATGTCAACTACTCAGTGACTTCAAGAAATGTAGAAGTAAAACTAAAAATATTTCAAGGAAATTCATTCAAACACAAAGCCAACTTTGCTATAAAACTTCCTCACTTGATAGTAAAAGAGAAATGTAAAGACCCATGGTCTTCATACCCATAAAATAATGTGTGACTTTGGTTTGCTTTTCTTCACTATGGCTATGTGTTGCATCTAAATATGGAAACCATGATCAAGGACTTCAAAAATCCAAGGTGGAAACTGCTGCTTGGAGTGAGTTTGCATTAACTGTGGTTAAGCAACATGTCTGCACCATGCACGCCACATCAAAGGCACTTTTTGCCACTTCTCCAGCCTGTTTCAAGATAGCAAACACATGTCACTGGTGTCTCTCAACACAAGCAGTGCAGTGAGCTAAATAATAATAATAATAATAATAAATTTTATTTATATCCCGCCCTCCCCAGCCGAAGCCGGGCTCAGGGCGGCTAACAACAATCAACAATCATAGCTTTGCTGTATGATCTGATTCATATATAAAGTTAAACAACAGTTTAGACATGCGGGCCTCAGGATTTTGAGGGGAAGGGAGAAGAAGAACACAAAAGCTTGAAGCTCACTATCACACATAGTGCTTAACTGTGGTTTAGCACTGCATGTGAACACAGCCTTTCTCTATGTGCTCTTTATTTCACCAAGCAATCCTGAGGAAATGATAGCATTAAATAATAAAACAGATACTGCAATATTCTTCTGTTAACAACAAAAATGAAACAGAATCTTCCTCTTGCCTCTGAAAATGTAGACAATACAGAGAGTGGTATCCAACACTAGTTAGAGTTGACCCCCTTGAAATCAGCAGACTTCAGTAACCATTTCAAATGGGTCTAATCTGAAAATGACTTAGCTGGATATCACCTGAAAGCCTCTTCTTTACAATGAAGTATCATATGACAAGGCACAGCCAAACTGTAGCTCTTTGGGAATATTTTAATTCAACACTATGTCATCTAACCTTCTCAGACAGGAGAAACTTCAGCATATCTTAATGCTCAGAAGAAAAGATTCCTAAAACTTCCCAAGCAGTTTTTTTTTATGACACTGTAAACTTTAAAAAGCCCTGCTTCTTTGTGTATGCCTAAATGTTAGTAACAAGGATTTATATAAAACAAATTCCTTCCAGTAGCACCTTAAAGACCAACTAAGTCAGTTCTTGGTATGAGCTTTCGTGTGCATGCACACTTCTTCAGATACACTCAGTGTATCTGAAGAAGTGTGCATGCACACGAAAGCTCATACCAAGAACTGACTTAGTTGGTCTTTAAGGTGCTACTGGAAGGAATTTGTTTTGTTTTGACTATGGCAGACCAACACGGCTACCTATCTGTAAGGATTTATATCTTTATGATCACAGTGTCAACATCACAGACACAAAGGATTTCACAGTACATTTGAGTAAGGCTAATATGTTTCAAAAGGTCCCTACAGGAAGGCCAGCAGAGAGCACTGTTTGAACAGAGCTAAAGTAATAGCTTATACTTAAAAGACTGAAACAGTTCTTATGTGAGCAGCAGCAACTCAGCATATGGAACTCTGAATCAGCAGCTCGCAACACTTCAGGCGTCCTTAATTAAAATCCCCTAATGTTTATTAATTGTTTTCCTTTTTTTATTGAAGGGAATCTATAGATTACACAGAAAAGAATGTGCTTTCCAATGTGTAAGACCTCAGACTGCAGGTAGGAGACTCATAAGAAACTTCCTGTGTGTAGAAAATATTCTCAACAAAGTGAAAACTTTACCAAAGTCCCTTTCATCCCAGTGCTCAGACAGTACACTCAGGGAGCTTTTTCTGTAGAGGAAATGTTTAAAATGTGATACATACATCCCCATCTGCAATCTGAAGTGGTACAGACCATGAATCTACCATCCTTGCCAGCTACATCAATCTGTGTAATAGGGCAGAACAGCTCTTAAGCTGCACTGAAATCAAACCAATTCTAAGCACACGTTTTATTAATAAACTATTTTTATCCTGCCTTTCTGTCCTGCAAAGAATATATAAATAGAAAGCAAGACACAGAGCAACAGAATCGGCCGCAAATGACAAGAACAGAGCTGCAAAGGAATGTACAGATAAGGATGAGATAAGCAAGTGATTCTGTAAATCAAAAGCATGTCAAAACCAGATGGTCATTGCTAGATATCAGACCAATATGCCATCAAAGTGGGGGTCAAACAAGCTTTCTTGGGTGAGAATTCCTGTGGGAGTGAATTCCATAGTTTAACTATGCACTGTGGAAAGAAGCACTTTGTTTTATCTGTCTTGAATTGGGAACGTATCCTGATTCCTGAACTACTTGTAAGGGGTGATCATATTAGTCAGATGATAAGGCCACCAACGACTACCTCCATCCCAGTTGCTGGGAATTGCTAGTTGATGTTGCACTTAGGTTCTGTTTGCAGGCTTCCCATGAGCAATTGGCTGGCCACTATGAGAACAGGATACTGCACTAGATGGCCTTTCAGCAGGGTCCTTACATAAATGTTCTTATGTAATCGCACCCTCAGCCATTACAAGGCCCACCACACTGAGGGCACTTATTTCCTCAATAGCAAGGCATGCCTTTAGTAGTTGCTTTTAGCATGCCAGGAGTGGGCAGTCAGTAAGGAACTACAGAAAAGAAATACCAGTGGAAGAACTGCTGAAAAGAATGAATGCAGGAATGTAGGAAATGGGCCCTATACTGCATATAACACCAATGTATCACAACAAATGTAACTGATCTGTAGCAAACACAACCTGAAGAAAGACACAGTGCATGCACTTTTCTAAACAAGGAATTTTTTTCATATTTTAAAATATATATATTATTATAATAGCCCATTTACCTAGGTGGTCGTTGCATTTGTGGTACTGAGCATAGGAGGCTAGGTTTGAGCTGGGGGAAAAACCCAGTGATATGCTTCCCAGAGGCCTGGATTTATGAAAGGGTGAGAAATCTGCTCTGTATCTTCTGCCCTGATTTTAAGTCATTTGGAACATAATGTTGGAGGACCTGGAATTATAACCAGTGCAAAGGAAGGAGGGAATCCACTATGTCCATTTTCCTCTCTTAAAAAAAGCAAGCATTCCTTTTGTTAATTTGCTAATAATCATATTTTTCCATGCATGTTGTGCTCAAAGGAACAGCCAAAGCAAGCATTCGGGTTGTTTGTTAAAGTGGGAAAAGACACAGCTTTTATTGTACAAGTTGGATTCCTATTACTTTCTTCAGTCCAACAACCCAGAAACAACAAACACTAGAGGTTGGATTACATCTCATTCAGAAGGCGTGCCTTCCAGGATTTCAGTTAGAGAAATGTAATCAAGAAACTAACTAACAAAAACTCAGCAGCTGGCAGACTTTTGGGGGTGGGGGAAAACAGCAGATTCAGAGTAATCATGTTACAGTGCTTTCTGTGAGGTTTCTCAATGGAGTCCCAAAACTACAAGGTGACAAAATAAAGCTGAATGGGTTTGCAATATAATGTGTAATGTGTGTTCTTTGTTTGCAGGAGAGGAGCACACTGTTAGCAGTAACTGCTTCCCAACTCACAAGCAAAAATTACTGTGTGGCAGCACATCCCTAGTCAGCCCTCATATTGAAGATATTTGCAGACCATCCCTCATAAAATCTTATCCCATTATGGCTGCCACAGCAGCTACAACAAACACGCATGAAAAGTTTGCCCCCAAATATGCAAAGCAGCCCACTGTAACTCCACCTAAGAATATGCAACTTGAAACAACCATGTATCACTTTCCTGTTCAGTCCTTGCTTCAACTTCAATTCCTTTCTTTCGCTGTTTGCCATGCTGAATTTTAGATTCTAAGCTCCTCACAGCAGGAATCTGTCCTCTTGTATCTCAAAAAGCACCATGCACATGGGTGGTGTGTATCAATTTTAAAAGCAATAAAATATACCATAAAAGAGCAGACTGGAAAAGTTTGGGGAACAGTTAAAATGAGGTCCTAAAATGACTGAGAGAATAAAAACATTTTAAACTGAACCCTAAAAAATAGTAGCGTTAGGGTATCAATTGAGCCTCTTTGGGTAGGGCATTTATTTATTTTATTTACATTTACACCCTACTTTTCTCCCATCATGGAACCTTGAAGTCTTCCATCCAGGCACTGATCAGACCCAGACCTGCTTAGCATCAGGAAGGTGGCAACCTCATGTGCCCTCAGACCATATCATGGGACCATATTCCATTGCCAGGTCACGAGAGATTAAAGAGGTCCTCACCTTCATCACCACTAGCCTCATCATCATCATCATATTATGTTGAAGATTATTAAATTTTGATCTGAAGAGCCAAGCAATGCCTAGGAAAGACCAAAATCTCTCTGTGTATATCTCCTCAAATTATATATTGTTTTGTTACATTTCCTCAGTAACGTAACATTATCAGCATTTTTGTCTCTGGACTCCATCTACATTATTTAAGTGAATTTGCCAACACATATTAGATTCTTGAAGATAAATAGGGTTTTATAATTTTTCTTAAGGGCCAACAAGGCTAACTTAATGGGTCAATTCTAAAAGCATGTGCTCAATAACTTAAAATATGTATCAGAGATCTGTGGCCCTCCAGAGGTTGGTGGACTCCAGCTCCATCAGTTCCAGCCAGCATGACCCAACGGTCAGGGATGATGGGAGCTCTAGTTCTGAAATGTCTGGAGGCTTATGGGTTCCCTATTCCTTTTCTACATCAATGAAATTTTATGAAAGCTGAAGAAATTAGCAACAGAAACTAAATCTGACAGCAGGATCAAGCAGGAACCCCCGTGTCACAGCTCAAAAAGTGTTTGCTTCATTCCAGTAATCCTAAATTCTTCCACATAGTCATTTAGAACACTTTTCCAGGCAACAAATGACATCTGCACAAAAATGGAGCACTCTTGTGAATTAAAAAAGAAAGAAAGAAAGAAAGATAGCTGCTGAATACGAACAGGAATTTATGTGGCAGAACATTATGCTAATTCCTTCCTCCATGGAACATTTTCCAGCAATACTGATTTATTTTTTAATCTCTCAAATTACATTAAACTACCACCCCAATGCTCATGACAAAAATTAGTGCCTATTCATTTTCTGGTGCTGAACAACATGAATTGGTCATTAGCCCATTTTAGCTACTACCAGGCTAAAAGATACAGTCCCAAGCCACTCAATTGAAAATGACAGTCATGGTCAATTAACTAGCTGCTCTTGGATGTCGTTTTAATAGCAAAAAGCCACAATTCCAGCTGCTTAATTTCATTTGGCAAGCAAAGGCCACAAACTCTCACAGGCTAGCAACCAAGTGGCAAGTCTATTTATTCTCTAATTCTTTTCCTGGGGACAAGAAAATTCACTCTTCATGTTTCCGGCCCAATTACTTCTAGGGAGGGCAGACATCATCTGAGATGGTTCAGATGTAATGTCAAATGATGGTTTGGCATCAGCAGTGGCATAGTTCTACATCTTGGCTGAAAATTATGTAAACACAACGTTTGGGGGAAAGACATAGACATGCTGACTACACATCTTGCTCAGACCCTGCAATGAGAATGTGCAATGAGGAACATCTGGAACTATTTTTTAAAGACATGTCATACTTAACACTAAACAACATTCATTAATAGTTTTGGCTTGATTTATAGCAACTCTGTCTGTTTCATGCATGTAATTCTAGCTCTTAAACAAACAGTTTACATCTCTAAAGATGGTGAATGGGGCAAGGGAAATTGAGACTGGACTGACTTGAAATAAATCCATCTTATTTCTGTTCACTGTCCCTCCCCCCCAACTTCACAGCTACAGCTTAGTGGGAGGACGAGTCTTTGTTTGGATGACAAACTTAGGCCACATTCATGCCATACATTTAAAGCACTTTGGTACCACTTTAAACTGTCATGGCTTCCCACAAAGAATTCTGAGGATGTGGACAGGCTGCTTGGATGAGTGAAACCAACCACCTATCTTCTTAATCCTTGTCCATCCTGGCTCATAAAAGTGAGGCAGGAAGGGCTGGGGGCTGGGCTCTGGGGGGTGGTGAATGCTTCCCAGGCCTACTGAAAGAGGCGGTTATTAAACCACTTCTTAAAAAAACATCTTTAGACCCAGCCAATATGGCCAACTATCGCCCAGTCTCAAATCTACCATTCTTGGGCAAGGTGACTGAGCGGGTGGGTGCTGAACAACTCCAAGCATGCCTGGAGGATGCGGACCATTTGGATCCCTTCCAATTGGGATTCAGGCTCATCATGGACTGAAACTGCCTTGATCACACTGGTCGATGATCTCTGGCAGGCTAGGGACAAAGGTGAGAGCTGTTTCCTAGTTCTGCTGGATCTCTCAGCAGCCTTTGATACCATCAATCATGGCATCCTTCTGCACCGTCGGGGGGGGCTGGGAGCTGGGGGGGACCATTATACAGTGGTTCCGCTCCTTTCTCCTGGGCCTTGGCCAGAAAGTGGTGTTGGGGGATGAGTGTTCAGCCCCCTGGACTCTCACTTGTGGGGTGCCTCAGGGTTCCGTCCTCTCCCCCATGCTTCTTAATATTTATATGAAGCTGCTGGGAGAGATCATCAGGGGGTTTGGGCTGGGTGTTCATCTATATGTGGATGATACTCTCCTTTAAATCAGAACCAGTGAAGACATTGAAAGTCCTGTGTGAGTGCCTGGAGGGGGCTGGAGGATGGATGGCAGCTAACAGATTGAGGTCGAATTCTGACAAGACAGAAGTACTGTTCTTGGGGGACAGGGGGTGGGCTGGTGTGGAGGACTCCCTGGTCTTGAATGGGGTAACTGTGCCCCTGAAGGACCAGGTGAGCAGCCTGGGAGTCATTTTGGACTCACAGCTGTCCATGGAGGTGCAGGTCAATTCTGTGTCCAGGGCAGTTGTCTACCAGCTCCATCTGGTACGCAGGCTGAGACCCTACCTGCCCATGGACTGTCTCACCAGAAGGTGACTTGGAAACTGAAATTAATCCAGAATGTGGCAGCTAGACTGGTGACTGGGAGTGGCTGCCGAGACTGTATAACACCAGTCCTGAAAGACCTACATTGGCTCCCAGTACGTTTCAGAGCACAATCTGAAGTGTTGGTGCTGACCTTTAAAGTCCTAAACGGCCTCGGTCCTGTATACCTGAAGGAGCGTCTCCACCCCCACCGTTCAAGCCCAGACACTGAGATCTAGCACCGAGGGCCTTCTGACGGTTCCCTCACTGCAAGAAGTGAGGTTCCAGGGAACCAGGCAGAGGGCCTTCTCGGTAGTAGCTCCTGCCCTGTGGAACGCCCTCTCATCAGATGTCAAGCAAATAAGCAACTACCTTACTTTTAAAAGACATCTGAAGGAGCCCTGTTTAGGGAAGTTTTTAATGTTTAATGCTGTATTGTGTTTTTAATATTTGGTTGGGAGCCACCCAGAGTGGCTGGGGAAACCCAGCCAGATGTGCGGGGTATAAATAATAAATAATTGTTGTTGTTGTTGTTGTTGTTGTTGTTGTTGTTGTTGTTGTTGTTGTTGTTGTTGTTGGAGCTGTAGTTTAAGGGTGCCAAGAGTTGTTAGAAGGGCTCTCTGAAGAGGGAATGGCTGTTATACCACTGACAACTGTAGCTTTGTGAGGGGAATAGGGTTTTCCATAGGTGGAAAGGTCACAATGGAGGGACAGCCTGAATGGTTTTACTTTGCCTGCATGGTTTAAAATCAAACTATGTGAGCAAAGGAACAGGGCTTTGCAAGCACTGAAGATCAGCTGACTGGCGATGCCTGCAAATCCCACTTCCTTTGCTTGTTCAGAAGTGAAACACCCTTAACATTTAGACAGCTAGAGGACCAGACTCATGAGGGAGAAACAGTGCATGAAAATGCACTTTAATGGTAATCATATAGAATGAACAGATCGTATAGAATGATCTGTATAGTAAAAGTCTGAATGGCAGCTTAATTCAAAACAACTAATCAGCTTACGTGTTTGCATAGTGAGTCAAAATGTTCATGAAAGGGAGGTGGGGAGTCTTTTTCCACAATGGGTTCTAAGTTAAGAATTCTCAGCTCTGGAAAGAGAACTGCTGAAATCACATAAAAATACATTGGGTTTAAAATGCAGAAAGTGTAAAAAGAGTTGTCTGGGTTGCATAAGACCTGTAAAAACAAATGTAGTGATCCACTTTCTGATTCGCCTGAATCAAATTTCACACTGTTCTCTACTCAGTTAACCTTAAACATGTCTGGATGCCTCCAACTTTGCAAAATAACAAAACATAAAATCTTGACGGCAGCCCTGTAGACTAACCGGTTTTAATAAAGGATTCTTTTCATTGAAACAGCAGGCAGATTGATGTGAGAAAGTGTTCCTAGCTCATGGCAAAATCCCCCCCAACACAACTAGCTGCATGTAATGAAGAAGGGGGAATGACTTGAAGTTTCACAATCAATCTGGAACAGGGGAAAAACTATTTTATTTTTGTAAATGTTGAAAATAGACATCTCGCCTTTTTCCTGATTTATTCAAAACCTCAAACCCTTTTGAATTTGGTAACTTTTGTGGTGCCACTGGTTGGTATGGCCTGTGGGGCGGCAACTTGGAACAGGGCCTCTTCTGTGGTGGCACCCCAGTTCTGGGACTCGCTCCCTGAGGAACTGAATTTGTTCACCACAAATTGATATCATTTAGACATACAATAAAAGTATACTTGATTGCTTGGGGTTTGGGGATATGAATGTTGCCTGAGGGGTTTCAGCAGATTGGTAATCTGGTATTATGCATTTTAGAGATGAAATTTAACATGTTCTAAATTACTGTAACAAATGTACTTATGTTGTACATGGCTCTGGGCTCCTAATGAGAAGAAGGGCAGCATAACTAACATAAAAAATGAATCCAAGACCACACCCACACCATACTTTTAAAGTGCTATTATACCATGTTAACTGTCATGGCTTCCCCCAAAGACAGTATAAAACAAATGGGGTAACTACTAGAAGAAAACTCTCACATACATGGAGGACTTAAAAGCTAGAGACTTGCTTCCACACAGTTTCTTGACTGTAATGGATAGTAGCTATTTCCACTGCCACAAAATAACATAAAGAAGTAGCATCATTAAGTGAGCAAAATTCCCTACTGCTGTAGAGTCTGGAAAGCCAATGCCTTTTATCCAGCATCCATTGCACGTCCTTATAACTGTAAGAAAACCTAATAAAATTCTTAATTGAGTCTCAATAGGTTTTACTTGCATAGATGGTGTTAAAAGGGGAAAAAATCTTTCAAGCAATTTGCCAAGATGTTATATGGCATTACCCATAATCTAAAGTGATCAAGTGCAGCTATTTGAGCATCTCCATCTTTCAAGATTAAAAGGAATAATCAAGCACTGAAAATCAGAGGTGATCAGTACATGGAACAGCTCTCTCACTTCCAGGGCCTGAGGCATTGTCTTTGCATCATTTCGGGCTTTAAAACTCAATGTGGGATGTCGCATGCAAAATTGCAAGAGAATAAATTATTGAACACTAAAGTAGCAATGATTGCAAAACTGGACTGGGACACTGTAGTTAAAAAAGAAATGTAAGCAAATTAAAACTCTTTTCGGCAGTGGTGTGGGAACATTTTTAGGCCAAATACCACATTCCTTCTCAACAACCTTCTGGGGGCCACATGGCAGTGGTGGGTGAGGCCAAAAGCAAAAATGATTGGTGCAACAAATGTAAATGTTAGTTTTGTAGAGCAGGCTAGTTTCCACACACCCACACACTTTTCTGTTCTCCATCCAGACAAGCAATGGGCATTATCAGAGTTCAAAGACACATTCCAGCAAAAAGCCCCAAGGATTATATGAAACAAAGTCAATGATAGTGAAAGTCCTAAGGGCCAGACAAAAAGGCCTGGAGGAGCCCATTTGGCTCATGGGCCTGAGGCTTCGTTTTGCCTTACTGGATAACCACTGATTAACCAACCAGGAACATTATACAGCTGAAAATATGCTAACTGTGTTACTAGTCCTAAAAAATAAGCTGTAAACATGTTGTCACACATGTTCAAAAGAACTGGAAACAGGGAAGAAGCTGAAGACAAATTCCAAAATGCATATTAGTCTTATAGAACTATAGAATCACAGAATTGGAATTGTAGAGTTGAAAGGGACCCTGAGAGTCATTTAGTCCAACCCTCTGCAATGCAGATCATACATGACAAGTGGCCATCCAGCCCCTGCTTAAACTATCTTTAAATGGTTTTAAAAAAATAGGAGGGATACTTTTCAGTGCTTAAAAATGTAACATTCCAAAACCAAAATACTACAGAATAGCATTGCTACTGCTTGTACTTAGCATAACGTGTAGTTTATTGTATGCAGCCAAAATACAATAATAGTAAAAAATAAAAATTAAACAATAGATTTGCTGTTGCCCTCCATCCTGCAGTTGACAGTGTGGTGATCCTGCTGAAGGTCACTTTGCTGCTGTTTACTGAAAGGGTAGATAGGGAGGAGCAAGGCGATAGCAAAGTTGATGCAGTGCAAAAACACCAGCAGAGTCAATTTAATGCTTCCCATCTCCTGGTATGAACAACACAACCTAGCCTAGCCTCACCTACCTGCCTTCTGTGTTCAATTCAACCAAGGGATTAAAGTTCCTCCTCTTTAGTCTCACTTTTGTCCTTTGGATACCTCAGCATGGAAGAGGGATGGAGACAAAGCTAGAATTAGTTGGCTCTTCCTATCATTGGCTCTGAGCCCACCTGCTTTTGGTCTCCCTGCCTTCCACCCTATCAATTCCTACAGGCACCAGCCACCACTCATACTAGAAGATAATTGTGCATCCAAACTTGCCAAATCTTCACTAAATGACTCAATGAGTGCTGAGTGAAAGAGATTAATGCTTTATTGATCAGTTACACATTGCATCTTGCTGACAGGCAAGGCTTTCCCACCAACATCTACCTCTGTTGTTTTGCAGCTCCCACACACTTCTACACAGGGTTAGTTACCTAAGTTGTTTGTGTTTTCTGTTTGGCTTATTTGTCCCATTATCATTTTTTTTCTACACATGCAACTTAATTAATAAATAAATGTGTCAAGCCATTAACTATTTCCCCCCGGCTCAATACAGATGCTTTGCTTTAACTGAAGTACAGTACTTAATTCAAATTTTATCTTCCTTCTTTGTATATAAGGAACATGAGATTTTCTATTCTTTTCTTTTCTTGTCTTGTCAGAAAAGACTTCCTTGTTAAACGCCATGCATGTATCAACAAGCTTCCACTGACTTCGAGGACTTTGTCCTTTTGCTATTACAGAAATAAACTGAAGTGCAAGTTTGCATGCCAAGGTGGTGTCAGAGCTTTACTTGTGTCTCAAATCCTGTTATCATTCAAAGGCCAAAAGTAGAGAAGTATGTGCTTAAATAAAGTTACCTCTGAAGATTTTCAAATGCGTGGCCAAAATATCAAGGCAGTAATCAACTGAAACTCCTGCCTAAACTGTCTCTAGACCTCATGCACTCTCTCTCTCTCTCTCTCTCACACACACACACAAGCCTTCTTTGTCTCCCTTTAAAATTGAGGAAGGAGCATGAGGTTCTCATATGCTACACTTCCATTTTTCAATCAGTAGGGGGCACAATGAGAAAAGTCAGTTTGTACATTAAATGTAGCCTGTTCCACCACTATTCATTTCCAAACTAGCTCATCATCTGCTAAATTACCAGGAAAACATTGAGATGTAACAGAGGTCCAGAGTTATATTGGAATAGAATAAAAAGTCTATTATTTATTAGAGTTAAGAGCCCAAATCCTTGTCTCCTTGCCCTGGAATTTGCCAACACTAGCCAGTGCTATTCAGTTTATAAGATACGGGATGAAAGTCTTTTTATTAGACATTAACAAAATTCTAAGCATAGTGGCAAGGATACTGAGGCAAGAATCACAATGACTCTAGTTCCAATCTTGCTCTGCAATTCATTTACTTCAGCAGGCCACTCTCTTCTCGGCTTCTCCCTCCCACCTCTCATCATCTACAACACAGACATCATCTACAAGTCTTCAACTGGTGAGCTGGGACTTACTAGTAGGTCATGGCCTGATCCAAGGTGGGCTGCAACAGGAGCAGTACCAACAGGTGAATATGCAGTAAAAGATTAGGAAATGGGTACCCAAATGCATGTTTGGATTAAAAGTGGGTTCTGAGACTGAAAAAGTTGAAGACTACTGATCTACAATATGTGGGCAGTAATACTGGCCCACCTTTTAGGATTATTGTGAGGATTACTCAGATAATGTGCACTAGATAGATAAGATAGATGATAGATGATAGATAGATGATAGATAGATAGATGATAGATGATAGATGATAGATAAATGTAATGTTTCATATGCTCTTAAATTGCTGTGCAAATACTTAGTCTTTCATTAAAGTGAAACTGCAGCATCAAACCTAGAGCTCTTATTTTTTCTATAGCTCTTTTTTTTAAAAAAGAAATCCCTAAAAAAAATCTGGTTTTGATATTACATGAAATTGATGTGCAAAATATCTATGTGCATCTTTTCTGCATTTTTGAAATTCAAGAACACTGCATCCAATTTTGAGAATTTTTGCATGTCACGACATCTAATCTTGATAATCTGCAAATTACTAAGCATTCATATAAAGGTTGCCCAGGAAGTATCATTTTCTTGCTCATAAAGCCTCATTTCCTTCCTGGGCATGTATAAAGCAAATAGGTTCCAAATGAAAGACCTTTCACAGCACTGCCATCTCCCTTCTAGTGTGACTAGAGCAAAGATGGCGAACATGTGGCTTCCAGATGTTGCTGGAGTCCAGCTCCCATCATCCCCAACAACTGGCCATGATAGCTGTGACTAACTGGAGCCAACAACATCTGCAGGGTCTCAAGTATGGGCATCCACAGCTGGTCAAGGGGAGAGGAGCTTCCCCCTGACACCCACAATTATGCCATGTTATGGATTCCTAGTTTTCTTCTTTTCCTTAGAAAGCAAGACTCTAGCCCTTTGAGAGCCAAAGATATGAGGCAAAGAGTGCAGACACCATTCTGCTCATTCATTTTGTGAGAAACTAGCCTGCTCCAGCCTTTCAATGTTTTACGCCAAGTAATGAAGTCATGGCAAAGACTGACCTTTAGAAAAACAGAGAAGGCAAAGAGAAGGTTAGAGTAACACAAATGGTGCCTACAGAGAAGGAAGTAAGGAAGTTCTTGCTTCATATTTTATTATGCTGTTCTTCCCTAGTGGAGAAGTGACTGCTGCCCGCATCAGGGGGAAATCTGATGTTTGAGGTTGTAGTCAATGAAGTTGTCCTGTTAGCCCATTGCACAGGTGGAAATCCTTGTGGCAATGGAATACCTTCATTGGATTAGACTCCCAGGATTTTAGTGGAGGTGTGACTGGGCAAAATATACCCATTTCTCCCAAGTAAGGTTCCTCCATGAGACTTTTCTCTACACCCATTTTTCATACTGGGTGGGGGTGGTGGAGTAAAATAATGCTGACATAGGATGGGATATTCAGACTTGGCTTTTATTATGCCGTTCTTATTGGTGTTTGTTTTTAAATTTTTTTGTGCAATTAATATTTTTATTTGTAAGCTACTAAGAGTTTAATTTTACCATAGGCAGGTAAGGAACAAATGTCTAAATAAATAAAAAGAAAGTGTTGTTAATATTCAGGTTTTTTGGGTATAATGATATTTTGTTTTCAGATTTCATCCAAAAGGAGATGGGGTTGTAAGAAAATCATGAAAATATAGTATAAAACAAGAAATATCTGGGGAGTTACCATTATGAATGGTTCTACCAGCCCATCTGTAAAAGGACCAAGACAATATATCAACCAATACCATGGAAAACCCCTGACCAGATCACAACAAACCTAACTTTTTCTGCAATGATAAAGGTGTAATGCAACCTTTGCTAACCTGGAATACCCCAGATGTTTTGTTCTACTCAATCCCAGCCAGTAGTGACAGGGACTGATGGGGACTGTATTCCAAAACATCTGGAGAGCAAAGGCTGGTTTAACAAGAAGTGCAAGTAGATAAATAGGGACCGCTTTATAGCGGGAAGGTAAACGGCGTTTCCGTGTGCTGCGCTGGTGCTGGCTCGCCAGATGCAGCTTCGTCACGCTGGCCACCTGACCCGGAAGTGTCTCTGGAGAGCGCTGGCCCCCAGCCTCTTAAGTGAGATGGGCGCACAACCCTAGAGTTGGACACGACTGGCCCGTATGGGCAGGGGTACCTTTAATAACTAAAAGAGAAGGACTATAGACTGTTTGAGTAGTCTTCAACTTCTGCAGAACCAGAGCCACCTTTAGCCAAAACACAACACAGGGGTGCCCAAACTTTTTTCAAAGAGGGCCAGATTTGATGAAGTGAACATGCGTGAGGGCCGACCGAAGTGGTTTAGCTTTTTTTTAGGATTGAAGTTGCTGAGCTTTTTAAAGGATTTTACCCCAGAACATATACTGCCACGGGGGCCAGAATAGGCCCCCAAAATGGACTTTGGACATGCCTGCTACTGTAATTATATGGCAGTATTGTTGCTGTGGTGACCCACTTTACGCCAGACTGTGATCCAATACAGGGCCCCAGCTGAAGACCAATGTCTTAACACTATTGGTCTCCGCATACCACAGGATAACGATTCCAGCTCTTACTTAATGCAACCATAATTACTGAGATTATAGCACTGGTATACTCAACTCTCTCTTGTTATCATGGGTGGCTTTAAAAGCGGAAAACCCTATCCCAGCTACATGGTCACAATGCACAGATGCATTGCCCCTTTCCCAAAGGCTGTTGATTCAGAGCCACTGATAATGTGTACTTGTCTTTTTTTGCAAATGGAAGTTGATGGGTAGGATTTAAATTAAAGGGAGCCTTGGAAAGACCAAGGGAAAGAACTGGAGGGAGGGAATAGCAAAAAAATTGGCAAGTTGGATTTGTAGGCTATTAGATACTGCACATAGAAGGGAGAGTGTACTCAATTATGAACATCCTACAATTCTGAACTCATTCCATTCCCAAAGTGTTCATAAGATCCACTGTTATGTTAAAGAGATGCAGAACTCTTTGTAGATCAATCTACTCGTTCTTTTTTAAGTATAATTTTTTTTCACTTTCAGGATTTTCATGGAACACTCAACATCACCATACACCACTATCTGTAGGCAACAGAGCAATCAACTTTGAAAGATTTGTGCTCCAAGTTGGAATGTTTAAAATATTATCCTCAAGTTTCCACCTTTAAAATGTTCTCACCGTTCCTTGAAACAATGGAAAGCATTGATGGCTGCACCTATTTTTGCTGAGCCAAGCATTCTGGGGAGAATTGTGTTTTGAGCCATTTCCATAATGACGAATGCTGCAAGAATCCTGATTTCCTTGTTCTCCATTACAACAAGAGCTTCCCAGACTTTTTAGAAAACGTGCCTTGATGTTTTTTTGGATATGTGTGACTAAGATCTGCATTTGTAGCATATACACATACCAAGACAAGAGGAAGCAAAATTTAGAACCATCAACTTCATCCTTCAACTGTTTACTTATTTCTAGAATAGCCAGCGAGGCTACTGCAGAGTAATTTGAGGACTGCAACCCAGACGAAGCTCCGAAAGGGAGCCAGGGTGCCACATTCCACACTGATAAGAATAACTAATGTCCAATAAGGGTGCCAAGGGTTTCTCATATATTACATTGTCCTGGTTCACACATCACAGTAAACCAAGCCATGGCTTACAGGGACTGCATGGAACATGCTTGCTCCTAGAGACGCATGGCACAGCACGGCAACTAAGGCAAGATTCAGCTTAGCATGTCATCTGAACCTGGGATTGTCTTTAATGCACCTCTTTCTTAACTACAATCTGTAGCCAAGGTTTTGACTGAGGAGAGCAAAGTGGGCCCAAGCTCCTTCCCAGGAGCCAGAATGTTTGTGTGATCCCAGCAACCCATGGTTTGGCTTGCTGTGATGTGCAAACAAGGTCATTATCTCAAGAACCATTCACAATGGCGCTAGTAAGATAGACAAGTAGTTGCAGTTCCATATGGCTAAGGAGCCACTGTGGCTTAAGAGAATATTTTGTATATTTACTTACATTTTAAATCCTGCCCTTCTTACAAATTGCTCAGAGAGACTTACTAAGTCCTCTCCCTCCTATCACCTTCCTCCCATGTTATCTTCTTTATATCCCTGTCAGGAAGGTTAGGCTGAGAGAGACTAAATGAGTCAAGGTCACTCAGTGAGTGTCAAGGAGCAGTAGGGATTTGAATACATATCTCCATTGTCTTGGCATTCTAACCACTACACCACACTGACTGTCACAGTGGCTTGCCAAATGAATTGATGGCTAGCTACACTCAAGCTGTTAAGCATAACAAGTCTTTTTTATTTAAAAATAATTTAAACCAGGTTGCATCCAGGATTTATTTTCAAACCAGAAGGAGCTGAGACTCTTTAATGTCTCTTATATTTCTGCTATTTTACTCTCGCTTTAAAATGGCATATGTTGAATGAAGTTGCCCAAAGATTTGGAGCATTCCGTGAGGCCTGATCCACTTTCAGTCTAAAAAATGATAAAAGTTTTTAAAACACATTTTATTGTTATGAAAAACTCAGTTAAGATTCCCTTAAGATATACATTGAAAAAGTGTAAGAACTTAAAATCTCAGAAACAAAAGCTACTACTCTTTGCTAAAAGAGGAAACAAAAAAACTTTAATGGGGAGTATATATTTTCTTCATTTCACACATCCACACTTCAATAATCACTTATAAGTTATTCCCTTGATCGCTGAGAAGTATTGCTCTGAGATGGGATGATATAACAAGGCCTGTTTCACTGGCTCATTAACACAGACACCTGGTTCATTGCCAAATGTAAGGTCACAGGCAAAGGGAGTGTATTAACTGAATGCTGCAGTATGCCCTGGGGTGCCTAAATGTTATCATAATAATCCAGCATGCAAAAATCTTATACGGACTCTTAAAATCAATTCTCCAGCTAAACAACCCAACCTAGAGCAGGCAACAAACAGTTTGAAAAGCATTACATAACTAAAACTGGTGAAATAAAAAGAGATTAAACCGTTCTTAACTTTTGTGGGCAAAGAATGAACACTGAGGAAATTTTTTTCCAATGTTATTGACTGCTTTTTCTGTTTTCCTTTTGTGCCTTATGTTGGACCAGAGCTGCATCAAGGGAAGGGAAGGGAAGGGAAGGGAAGGGAAGGGAAGGGAAGGGAAGGGAAGGGAAGGGAAGGGAAGGGAAGGGAAGGGAAGGGAAGGAGAAGAGGACAAGTGCATGCTTTCCACAATATTTTGCAAGTAGAAATGGAAATGCCTTGGTGCCCCTAGAACAGGGGTAGGCAACCTAAGGCCTGTGGGCCGGATGCAGTCCAATCGCCTTCTAAATTCGGCCTGCGGACAGTCCGGAAATCAGTGTGTTTTTACATGAGTAGAATGTGTGCTTTTATTTAAAATGCATCTCAGGGTTATTTGTGGGGCATAGGAATTTGTTCATATATTTTTTTCAAAATATAGTCCAGCCCACCACATGGTTTGAGGGATGGTGGACCGGCCCACGGCTGAAAAAGGTTGCTGACCCCTGCCCTAGAACATCTCAGGGCAGTAGCCACAACAGGGATAGGCTCCTTGTGAATATTCAAGGCCTCTTCTCTAAAAGTTCAGCATAATTGGGACGGGGAGAAAGGGAGTAGAACTTCCTAGCCCAAATAACTTTAAAAGACCACCTGTATTTATGTTCAGAGTGTTCCTCAATTATTCCCTGCTGATTTAAGACCTCCCTCTGTCATTAACATTTTTGGCTGTGGGTTGTTTGCGGACGGAAGCTGAGCTGAGCTCCCAAGCAGCACCCACACACCACCACCTGGAACCAGTGGCAAGTGAGTACGTGGTAGGTCAGAGTGACAAAGTCCCTTCTGAGCCCTGGGAGTCCTCGGTGAGTGTCCAGCCAGGCTGACCACTGGCACAGAGGCCACTGCTTGTCATCAGTATTTCCAGGGTGGTGATAGTAAATGTATTTGCCTGACCCTAAAGAGATGTATCTCTCAATGTAAGAATACCCCAATGGATCAGGCCAACAGCCCAGCTAGTCCAGCATCCTGTTCTCACAGATGTCTGTGGGAAGCCACAAGCAAGACCCCAGCCCAGTGGAAATCTCCTCCTCCTGTGGTTGCCAACAGCTAGTATTCAGAAGCATTAGTGCTTCTAACTGTGAAGCCAGAATATAGCAAACCTAACTAGTAATCATTAAGAGCCTTATACCCTGCTGAATTGAATTTTTTCTATTCCTTTTTTAAAGGTGATCCAAACTGATGGCCATCCCAGGCTCCATCATTGTGGGGAGTGTTGGAATAGGAGACCTATTCAAATCCCTGCTCAGTCATGAAACTCACTGAGTGGCTTTGGGCCAGTCACAGTCTCGCAGCTTAGCCTACTTCACAGGGCTGTCGTGAGAATAAAGGGGAGGAAGAAGAAAAACATTTATGCCCCCTTGAGTTGCTTGGAGGAAAGGTGGGATATAAATGTGATACACAGATAGAAAGAGTAAAAAGGGGGGATTCCTCTTTGATATTTAGCAGTTAGGGAGTGACTCTGGCACAAGAAACAGCTGCAGCAAGTGCAGGTTTCACTTTTCTTTTTTTTAAGTGAGGATAAATAATCAACTATTTCAGCTCCATCCAGCACAGCTATCTGACCTTCCCTTTCTTTGTGGTTTCCTGCTTTATATTTCCAACCTATATAGCCCCACTGCCTGCTCAATTTAAAGTCCTACCCTCTTCCCAGCCCCCACACTGTTGCTTGCCAAAAACCATTAAATACCCATTACAGAATAAAGCATGCATTTTGCACAAGCTTATATATAATGTTCTAATCTGACCCATTGGCATGGATAATGAGTGTTTCAAAACTCAAATAAGGGCTTTTGCAAAAGGAAAATTTCCAGTACAGAATTCTGCTTTCAGTTGAGCTGGTTAAGAGTTCCAATACCTGAAATAAGCAAGAGGGGAAAGCAGATCTGGACAGTAAAACAAAATTTTTAACAGCATGATACAAGGCTGGAAGAAGACAGATATGCCTGCTACAGTCACACACAACTGCAGCAGAATGAAAGCCTGTGTGGTGTCATGCTTCAAACATTGAACAAGGAACTGGGAGATCAGGGTACATATTTTGACTCAGCCAGGAACCTCACTGAGTTACCTTGAGCCAGTTACCATCTCTCAGCCTAACCTACCTGAAAGCATTGTGAAGATAAAATAAGGGGGGGAAACCTGTACACCAACCTGAAACCCTTAGAGGAAAGGCAAGACAGAAATGCAATAATTTTAAAAAATTTAAAAATGTGTTTAATTCTAAACTTCTCAGATGAGTGTGGAGAGGAATGATTATATGGATCTTTGACACCTGATCACTACCCTGTCCATGTGGCTGTTTCATTCCCACACAATCCCAAATGGTTTGGGAACAGACTAGGAGAGTGGTTCCCATCCATATATCCATCTGTGAACACAAAGTGGAAGTGAATATATAATAAATATATATATATAATATAACAATAAGCCACCCCAAAATGGGAAAATATATCTGGAGAAAATAAAATGGAAAGCACAATCAAGTTCTTTTGCTTAGTACATTTAGACCTATAAACAACTAAAAAGTCAGCCTGAAGGGAATAGGTTTGATTCAAGAGGCAGTACATCTCTTCTTGTTTTGAATAAGGTGAAAACTGTATCTGTGATCACAGGCCACTTGAAGACCTCAGGCACTGAAAAGTCACTGATATCTGCAGAGAGAGAAATATTGCCAGTTTCCCACGGTTGTAAAATGTGCATTGCAATATCTTAGCTAGCTCCGGGGAAAGCCTGGAATAAAAAAAAAGTAAACTAGGGCATGTATGGAAGCAGCAGCAAAGGCAGGTCAGCAGGGGTTCTTTGCACATAGAATCAGGGACAGAAGCCAATGTTGTAGGGTTCTCACTGAAATCCCTACAATGGAAGGTTGTTTTTTACTGGAAACTCTTTTTAAAATCATCTTGGCTGAGAAGGCTGCAAACTGGAAGCATCTGGACAGCTTCTGATGAAGGATGGGAAACCAGAGCTTTGATTCCTCTAGTGAGGGGAGGAAGATACAGCTGCTTAGCCTCAACTTCTACAGATGATGAATGCAACCGATAATGAATGCTGCAATAGCATTTGCAGTGGGCTGCAGTGTCTGAATGGGAAGCAATGTTAAATGGGCCTGGGGGTGTACATTCACTTCATAATGAATGAAAACTATTTATGAAACAATGGGGTCCATTCATTTCATTAGATAAATAAATACCCGCAGGATAAGGCTAACAGTGGCTACTAGTCATGGTGGCTATATTGGCTCCAGTGTCAGAGGCACTATCTATCTGAATCCCGGCTGCTGCGAACCACGAGTGCCCTGTCTGCTATCTGGGGCTGGGGCTGAAGACAGTGGTAGGTGTCTCCCCAGCCCATGTCCTCCTTTTCTCTCTGCCCCCTCCCCATCCTTTCAACCCAACAGGCTGCTGAGGAAGAGACAAGGTGACTCTTGCCAGATATCTGAACTGATGCTCTCTGTGAGCATGTGAAAGTAGGCCAAAGTTTGCATACAATTAGATCAGGTGACAGGCTGTGCAACTATACTCCGTCTTGGAACTGGTGGTGGGGAAAGCTCCCAAAGGCTTGGGAGAAAAATGGCACACAGCCTCAGACTTTACCTAACCAGCTCCAGGGAAGCCTCTTACCCAAACCTAAGTCAAAATCTGAAGCTTAGATTCTGCTAGCTAAACTACAGCTCCCCCATGTTCTCTCTAGGGCAGGAACTGGGAAGATGTGGCCCTTTGAATGTTGTTGGGTTACAGTTCCCACCATCCCTAACCACTAGGCTGGGAGTTGGGGGAAAGTATATTCCTCATCTTTGATCTAGGTAATGATGAGATTTTGGGGATTTATTAAAAATTCTCGGATGCCAATTCTTGCTTTTTCTCCCACATCAACCCAAAACCATACCAAGTAGGTACTTGCTTGACCTTCCTAAATGTTACTCCTATATGGAAGTAACTATATGTTACTCCTTATAGTGTCAGAACATTGGTCCATTTAACTCAGTATTGCCTGCAGCAAGTGGCAAAGGCTCTCCACAGTTTCAGGCAGGGATCATTCACAACCCTACTTGTTGCTGCAAGGGACTGAATTTGGGGTATTCTATGTGCATAGATAAATAGGTAGCGCTTTATAGCGGGAAGGTAAATGGCGTTTCCGTGTGCTGCGCTGGTGCTGGCTCACCAGAGCAGCTTCGTCACGCTGGCCACGTGACCTGGAAGTGTCTCCGGACAGCGCTGGCCCCGGCCTCTTAAGTGAGATGGGCGCACAACCCTAGAGTTGGACACGACTGGCCCGTACGGGCAGGGGTACCTACCTACCTACCTATGTGCAAAGAATGTACTCCACTCCTGAGCAATGGCCCTTCTATGCCAGCCAAGAGGCTGGGCCCTCTGCTTTTTGACCAAAGTAGTCCAGGTTCCCATTCTGGGGACAGGGCAAGAGTGGCCAACAAATTATTATTATTATTTGATCAGAATCTTGCTTGCAACACAATAACATTTTTGCCTGAAGCACTGCACATCTCCCTAAATGTCTCTTTAAACTGGCACTTGCTGTCAGTAACTGATCTGGTGTTGACATCAAGCATCACCTCCCTTCCCTGCATCAAGTTTTACGATCACAGAGCACAAACTGGCAAATACAAGATGATGGCAATCAGAGCACTGAGAGCTCCTCTTATATTCTCCTTTAACCTAGTGTTTTCCTTGCCCTCATTCAGCATGAATGGAGTGCGGAATAAGCCAGTGACCTTTACTTGGTGGCAATTCTCTGCAAATAAGGTTACACAAATTAGAAAATATATATATTCCCAGGTATGAGGTGATGCGTGCAGAACTAGGTATACACACAATGGAATATTGGGTGTGGGCTAGCACTATTTTAAAAAACTGGTTGCGTTGCCATTTCCGTTGCCAACCTTCTAGTCTGCTTTCTTACTTAAGGACTTTTATAAATCCAGATGGTTTCAACTCCTACATAGCAAAATCAGATCTATTGGTATTGACTTAGAACTCTTGTATAATTCAAGTGAGCAATATATTTATCATAATATTCAAATCAGATTAAGGGACATTGAAAAACAAAACCTCAAGTCAGCTGTAAATAAATATTCATCCCCAAGTTTTATGTTTTAAAGACAACATATAACAGGCTCACTTATATTTCAAAATTTGTAATTCCAGTCCAATGCAAGGCCTTTATGTTAGCCCGATGGAATGTTTTCCCCTCAGCTTTTGTCAAGGGCAGATATTTTAAAATCTCCAGAAATGATAGACATTGCAGATGTTTTTTGAATGTGCCGGACACAGTAGAACATATTTCTTTCTACTGTCCAACAGCTGGCTATGCAAACGTGTGCTATCCCCGTTTTTAAGGTAGTCTAACATCACAGAACAATGAAAATATCAGATTCTATCTGTCTGACATTAACCTGGAAGTAACTGCAAGAGTGACTGAGTTTTTATCAATAGTATCTCTCAGAGTGGTGAATGGCACTATTTAGCAGGAAGAAACTCAGGTGGAAATCCTCATTACATATTTTTACATGGCTGTTTATTTGTATATATTTTTAAATTGTATAAATGGATGCTTTATGGTGGCCTATATTTGTAATGCCTAATAAAGGTTTGGCAAAATAGTAGTAGTATGTTGTTGGGACTCTCAGATGGGTCGCTCTTATTGTTGATTATGATGACTGCAAAAAAACCTAGGCTCTTCCACAAAGAGTGGATGCACTACAAAACATATCCATGTATGCTCTCAGATAATGAGTCAGGAGAATTATCACATCATCCTGAAACATAAACATTTTTTGTTGTTGTTTTGCGGTGCTTTGACATTTTGGCTTTGGAACCAGCTGTCTAACCCCTGACCTCTCCCCTTTCCTGCAAACAGCTGCCTTTCAGGTGCCAGAGATATGTCATGGATCCATTCGAACTTGCTTTGCTTTGATAGTTGCATGCCACTTTTCCAGCAACAAAGTTGACCTCAAAGCGACTCACGATGGAGCATGCAAATACAGTGGTACCTCGGGTTACATACGCTTCAGGTTACAGACTCCGCTAACCCAGAAATATTACCTCGGGTTAAGAACTTTGAGAACACAAATCGCGCGGCGGCGCAGCAGCAGTGGGGGGCCCCATTAGCTAAAGTGGTGCTTCAGGTTAAGAACAGTTTCAGGTTAAGAATGGACCTCCGGAACAAATTAAGTATGTATCCAGAGTAACATTCTATCAATTTCATATTCTCTCTCTCTCATTCTCTCACTCTCTCACTCTCTCTCTCTCTCTCTCTCTCTCTCTCTCACACACACACACACACAGAGGCATATCAGTAAAGGGGCAGGGAACCCTAACATATCAATGCCTTTATAGACTTCCGCCCACTCATTTTTGTGTGTATGTATACTGGTTCCCCCTTTTCCTTTCTCTATGCTTGTCCTGACAGCCCTACTCTGTATTTGATGTATATCAGCTTCTGACTAAATAACCTCAACTTACCGATACAAACTCACTAATGATTCAAAAGCAATTTATCAGAAATGGCTGCTAAGAACCAGCTCAGTGACAGTTGGCATAATGCCTCTGGGCGGGGAGGGTCCTAACCACATGTCATCTGCAAAACAGGACAAATTATGCCAGATCCTCTTTGGTTAAAGAGAGATATCTACTTTGCATCTTGGCAACAGGAGCGAGATCCTAAGCAGGTTTGGAGTGTGTGAGGTGTGTGGGTGTGTGCCTACATCTTGCAGATCCACAAGCAAAGAAGTACAAAAAGTGCCTCCATTTGTAGCCAACTCAACAACCAGTTTAAACCTGAATACAGCATTTGCCAACCCGATGCCCTCCTGTTGTTCTTAACTACAACTCCCATCAGCTCCAGCCAGCATATGCTAGAAGGCGTCAGCTTGGCAACGCATGCTCATTTATCATGCAAATCTCTCCCCTAGTCCAAAACCCGTCTCACTTTCTAGGCATCCCAAAATTCTTGCAAAAAATCCCTTAACTAGGTATATGCTAAACTGGCCATGGATTCGTATTTAGCTACTGCTGCCAATTATACCAGATGTGTGTGCATGTTCCTCTCACATATACCTGCAAAGAAAAAATAAAAATAGAAAAATGTTTGTATCTGTCACAATGACTTAACACCTTCAGTTTTGTAGATCAGCATAAACAAAATTTTCACAGCTGCAGAACATCCTTACCAAGCACATTAGCAAATTTAGTGTTCCGGAAATTATGCTGTCAGCACTCTTGGATGTAGCTAGCTACCTGTCCTGCTGGCTCAAAAATTGGGGGGGGGAGGAATGAAGCTAACCCACTGCTCATGGCTTTGTTATTCAAATGAGGCCAGGAGGAACATAACTGTGGAGCCAGATGTTGGGAAGCTATGGGGCAGAGATGGCAAACCTGTGGCCTCCCTATGCTGTTGAACTACAGATCCCATCATCCATGACTGCTGGCCATGCTGGCTGGGGCTGATGGGGGCTGGGAGCCCATCCCTGCCATAGAGAAAAACAAACCACAGAGAGAAAACTATAGCTTCCCCAACAAAACAGGGGGGCTTTTACATTTATTCCACACACTGAATGCTTAATATGTTGCACCATAACCAAACTGGGAAGGAAGAAGCACACAGTTTCTTTCTTTCTACAAAATTACTTTCATATCACCTTTAAATTCCCAACATGGAGCTGCTGCATATTCCAGTACTGATTTGGAATACTGAGGCTTTTTCAGGAAAGCATTGTACAGGGCTTTCTGATCCTGCTAGATATTAAAATGAACACTCAATATTATTTTTATAGGAGTTTTGTAACATGAACCCAGTGCATTCCACTTTGGTATTAAGACTTTAGCTTTTTTGAAGCTGAGGTTATCTATAAGCAGAACCAGGTCAGAACTCTGGGACATCATAGTGGAGCCTGAGCAGCTGGTCTTTTAGCGCCAGAAATCCTTACAGGCAAAGTAACATCATTATACAACTTTCAAGGAGAACGTAGACCCTGAGGAAGACAACACAC
Source organism: Podarcis erhardii (assembly GCF_964252035.2). Taxonomy (NCBI): domain Eukaryota; kingdom Metazoa; phylum Chordata; class Lepidosauria; order Squamata; family Lacertidae; genus Podarcis; species Podarcis erhardii. The sequence continues at coordinate 15,081,263 of NC_138513.1, read as the reverse complement.
TATGTTCAACTTCTTCTCCTCCTCCCTTCACCATACATATATTTATAACTTTTCTGTTTAAAAATATACAGTCAGGGAACATAATTAAATACAGATGGGTTTGTTTGATTCACAGTCCTCCAAAGTTGAAGGGTATCTAAGGCCCCTCTCTCTTATGTGTAGCAGACAGCTGAGATGACATCATCAAAATGGCCACCATTGCATTAAAGAACATACCTTGTTTTCTCAGCATCTATAGGACAAATATCATGCACATTTTCTATGGAAAGATACTTACATAAAGCTACAAAACAGGTGATTTGCGATGAAGTTGTTTTTGTTATCTTTAGGCAAGAAATTGGATTTCAAATATATTTGGTTTGGGGGTTTTAAGGTTTATGTACAAATTAACTTACACGCTAAAATACCCCAGAAGTACAATGCAATCAAATGAAAGATCATTAACATTTTTTTAAAAGGCACAGTAAGAATAGAAGACTCCTGTGGTCCAGACAAGGGATCTATGAAGTCCAGCATCCTACTGCTAAAAGCATCAAGCCAGATGCCTCCATGGACAAAAAAACTGGAGTATGAAGGCAACAGCCCTTCCACATTACCGTATATATCTGGAAAGGGCCATAGCTCAGTGGTACAGCATCCACTTTGCATGCAGAAAACCCCAGGATGAATTCCTGGCAACTCCAGCCAAAGCTGGGAAGGACGCCCTGTCTGAAACCCTGGAGAGCAACTGATTGTCTGACTCAATATAAAGCAGCTTCCTACAGTACTGTCTCCAGGAGAGTCGGTATACTACCTGCAAACATGGAGGTACCATTTAGGTATCGTGGCCAATCCCTGCATTCAACACCAAAAGCTTAAGTTAATAGCCATCCTTGCATTTTGTGGAAGTGGTGAATTCTGTACATTAATAGCATGTTACATGAAGAAGAGGTACTCTCTGCTTGCTATCAAGAATATACTGGCAAATCAATTTCATCAAATTTTAGTAAAGGAGAGGGATAGCAGACTTCATTCACTCTCTCCACAATCAAACAAAATCAAAGCGGCAGTAGAATAATTAAAATTAAGTCCATTCCAAATCATCTTACAGTAGCTAAAGGACTCTCAAGTAAATTGCAGGCAAAGGAGTGGATTTTTCTTTTATTTGAAACTTGATGGCTCAAGCTCATCATCCTGACTCACAGAGTACTCCATAGCCCCTTCATAATATTCCTCCTGCCCTCATGAAGCTTGACCTGTTGGTGTAATTCTGTACACTAGTTCATTCCTGTATTCAAACTTAGAATTCACGTTTTCATGTCATATTGTAATATTTTCCGGAAGACTATGATGTCCCACCAGTACCTTGATAATACCATAAACTAGTACTGTGACAACTCTTTGATAAAGAATGCGCTGAATTCCCTTCCAAAGACCACATGTCAATAGTGGGCAGGGCCAGAGGAAAAAGTGGGTTGAGCACTGAATGTAAGTTTTGCCTTGGCACAGTAAGCTAGTTTCTACAGACACTCACATAGCCCCCTCAACCTTCCTTCCAGATAGGCAAGAGGCATCAGAAGGGCAGATTCCAGTTAGACAAAAACACTTGGGGGTGAAGAAAGGCCAGTGAAGGGTGCAGCCTGGGGTGAGTTTTGAGGGCAAGAAAAGGATAAAGGGACCTTGGGGGCAGATTTGCTCCCTGGGCATAAGATTTCCCCACCACTGCCTTATTGACAGTGGTTGGGCTTATGGTTTCAGTCTCTTCCATTAGATGCAAGAAACAGACTTAAAAGTACACACACCCTACATGATGAACAAAGTGGCAAGATTCTTGCATACAGCATTTAACATTTTCTCTCAGCAATAAATAAAGAGCGCAGAGGACTCTGCAATGGGTTATTTGATCAAGATTAGTCTGAAAAGGTTCTTAACAGTATGTGATCATTTGTTCCAGAACTATATTTACAGTTAGTAAGAATTTTAAAAACAAGAGAACAAAACAAACTAACAAAAAGGCTCTTGTTTCTTGTTACATATTAAGTTATACCATCAATTGCAACACTGATCCATGATTTATTTCTACAAAGGGGCAGGGGGGGGGGAGATACATACACAGTTTAGGGCCTTTCTATACTTGAAAAGGACTGCAAATGTTATTCTGTTTCCTTTTTAATTAGTATTGCAAAATTAGTATTTGCAAATTGCTGCGACTTCTTTTCTAGCAGTTTTCTGGCTCTTTCCTGCAGCATGCCTGTGTCCCAGGTTGACACCCCTCTGTACAGCTAAGAACTGGTTGCTAACTATGGCTGCCACATCCCTCATTACCCTCTGGTGCTCTTTTTATTTACTAACACATTACTGGTTTGCATTCAACTGTGAGCCAAACACAGGGGTGCCCAAACTTTTTTCAAAGAGGGCCAGATTTGATGAAGTGAACATGCGTGAGGGATGACCAAAGTTGTTGAGCTTTTTAGGATTTTACCCCAGGACATGTACTGCCTCGGGGCTGGGTTAAATCAACCGATGGGCCGCATTAGGCTCCCGAAACAGACTTTGGACATGCCTGGCTTATTAGGAATGTGCAAGCATACTGGGTGCACAATGCTCCAACTGCACCCACTACCCTCTGCCACATTAGGAGGAAACAAGCCACAACAACTGGCTTACATGCAAACCAGCACTCAAGGTTTGTTTCTCTCAAATAAACAACGAGATCAAGCCAAGAATAGACGGTTATTTGTTCTTGGCTTGTTCTTATGGTTTGTTTGGAGAGATACAAACCTTGAAGACTGGTTTGTACACAAGACTAAGCCAGCACTCTGGTTTGTTTCCTCCTGGCATCACAAAGGGCACAGGAGGGAAGGACTTGAGCAGTGTGTAGCAGCAGCATGCTCACTCATTCCTGGTAAGACATAGCTTGTTGAACTCTGGCTTACCATTACCACATGAACCCAGAGACAACACATTAAGCAGCAACAAGATGTGCATTCAACTGGGAGTCAACCGAAGCAGAACCAAAAGGATCCGGGAATCTCAAAACTATTCTGGAATGCAATTGTTCTGTTCCACTCATCCCTAGTGTCTGTTCAGTAAAAACATTAGTATATGCGTGGACACAAATGTGCTCAAGACATACAATTCAACATATTTTAATCATTATATTTAAAATATCAATATACTGCCTTCCTTTTGAAATCACAAGGTGGCGTTCCATTGAAAACAACAACCAGATGTTAAAAGGACAACGCAAAATAAACCAGCAGCCAATAAACCAGGGCAGCCCTTAACAGCCAGCAAAGACCTGAGAATGTAAGTGCATTTTACAGTTCTCCAAGTCAGATGTTTTACTCATTTTCTTACATTCATATCTTGCCTTTCTTCTACTGTGAAACCCAGGAGGTATCTAGATGGTCACCCATTCAGAGGTCATACCAGACTCAGATTTCCTGAGCTTTAGCTAGGTGGTGGCCCCACTTGACTTCAGAGAGGGCAGCATGCCCTAGGCACACGCTGGGCTTGGAAGTGGAGAAGTGATTTGTAGCTAGGTCTCTCCCATCCAAACCCAATGTACCCACTAAGCCACACTGGGTCATCAATGCTGAAATTAATGCTAGTTCAGTAGTGTAGTAGCGCTAACAACTTATGGGGCACTCCCAATATCTATATATCTTATAAATAAATAATAATAATATAGCCATTGTGCAATGGCTAACTACAGTATATGCAAAAACCCAATAGTTATTCCCCACTCCCAAAATCCCATGCAGCCTATCCCAGCTACTAAGAATAACACTGCTGTTAAACAGGGACCAGCTAATCCAGACCTCAGCATTTTGCACAGCAAATCTACATGTGGATACATGTGTTGGCTGTTGATTTTTCTTTTTTAAAAAAAGAAAGCTACTGTCCTACACCATGATATTACTCAAAGTAAAAACTTGCAACAATCATCAATCATTAAAAAATTATTATAAAAAGCAAATGGATATCGTAGAAAGTGAAAATGCATTAAAAAAAAAAATCCTACTAAATTATTATACTCACCATGGCTGCTCATATCATGCCAAAGCATTGTTCAAAAGGTCAAACTGATACCTTAATCCATGAGTGGGGCATTGGATCCTTCCTTCTCCCACCCCACAGGGACCCAGTTTGACAGAAGGGTGAGGGGATATTCAGTTTGTTTGCAAGAGGTTTCACTACAAACTGCCTGCAAATGGACTTCAAAGATGAGGCAGCCACACCTTTACCTGGCTGACCCCTGAGCCCCTGATGCCATTTACCATATCAAGGATGGGACAGGTAGGCATGGCTGGGGGTAGGGCTGAGCAATGTCTAGTGTACAACATTGTGATATATCACCAGCTATATATCACAATGTCTGAGATAAGAATGGAACGATGTAGACGCAAATAGGGTAACATCCTGGCCACTGCTACTACTTAAACTGATTTTTATTTTTTATTTTTTTGCCTTTAACATATTGTTACAACTGTTATTATATAGTCTAAAGCAACAATCATGAGAGAAGTTATGACCAGCTTCATGGTTTTTCCCATACTGCGATTTTTTACATAGCGCACACACATTGTGATTAGCGATATATTGCCACGTTGCATATTATGAAACCGCTCCCGCAATGTGGACTTCAAACCGATTTTGGACAATGTATCAATACATCGCCCAGCCCCAGCTGGAGCAGCAGAATGGTTTTGTGGGTTAAATCAGGACCCCTGATTATCTATACAGTGGTACCTTGGTTCCGGAACGGCTTAGTTTTTGAACAAATCAGCTTCCAAATGCCACAAACCCAGAAATATTCAGGTTTGCGAAGGTTTTTTGGAAGCCAAATGTCCGACGCGGCTTCCGCAGCTTCCCATTGAGTGCAGGAAGCTCCTGCAGCCAACTGGAAGCCGTGCCTTGGTTTTCAAATGGTTTTGGGAGTCGAACAGACTCCCAGAAAAGATTAAGTTCAAGAACCAAGATACCACTGTAATATCATTATTTGGGCAATGCCCAACAGTGCATGTAACATCCATCATTCTTAGCCAGGTGAAAGGCTACAAACCCTTAAAATGTAACAAAGTTATCTTTTGTTGCCTAAAAACTAAAAATACTGCCTGAAGTGACTCTTTTGAGCTTGGCTGTTTGGAAACTGGCAGGAACACAGGAAACTGGAAACACTGATACAGAGGGAAAGGTTGTAGGGAGGTCTAGACAACTAAGGCTTGCGCCTCATCATTATGTCATTCACTTATGTCACCACACATACATGGGAAGAAGGCAGCCATGTGTGAGAGAAAGACCTAGTGTGGGAGTCTTCAATACATATTCATTTTGACCACTCTGACTCATAGCTCTTCCCAAACCCACCCTGAATGGGTGTTGTCTGTACATGTTCTACAAATGCATTCCATGTCACAACATCATTTGAGCCTTTCCTGCTTGGAGAAACAGGATGTAAAGATATGGATTGTCACAACTAACACCACTGTCCCAGTTCTATGATGGGGCAAGAAGGGAGGGAGAACAGTGAGGCAACCCACCCAATGGTGCAGCATGAAGTCAGAGCAGAGTAGGGTAAGGAAAAGCAGGGAATGCCAGTCCCAATCCCATTGTGCTAATGCCTTTGCGCCAAATTCCCTCTCAGCAAGACTAACCATGTTGTAACACTCAGTGTGCTATCATGTTACAACATGAACCTGTGACATAGTGAAGATTTGCCTCATGGGCAACCTCTCAGTGCCCGCATGCTGCAAAAAAAGCTAAGATGCTGCCAACTCCACTTAGTCCGACAGTGAAACACAATCCTCATAAGCTCAGATTTTATGTCCCTGTAGAGGAACGTGTCTGAGCTCTCACAAGACTTATTAATGCAACTGGGGGGAAACAAGGCACAAAAATATTTTGCAGTAATAATAATAATAATAGAGGCTGGTACTGGAGACAGTCAAGTATAGCAACTCCAAATTCTGCCAATACGGCTCTTGCCTGCATAAATAAAAAGGGGGATGGAGCATTTGACGTGTTAAATTTATCACAGGTAAATTTATCAGAATTAGAACTGTGTCTAGTTCTAGTATCACAGAGGCTTTTCCAGCACCCCAGGTGACACTTCTATATTAAAGTGGGCCTACTAGTGCAGAGGGTGGATCATAATGCAGCCCTCCAGGTCAGACTTTGAGACCCTCCCCAGGCCACACCACACACCAGCCCTGCTCCACATCCCTCTTCAGTCCTTTTGCCTGTCTAGATTGTGTTCTTGAACTGTGATGATGTCTCTTGCTTGCCTGCATGGAAAGGTTGTGTGTAGCTGCACAGACACCATACATTTATTTTTATTGAGATTTTACAACAAATTTTAGCACGATCAAAAATTCAAATTACATTTTATATTTTCAATTAACACCCCGGCCTTTTGCAACTGGATGGAGATGTCCAGGGACCACCCTTGGCCCCTAGCATCTCCACCTGCCTGGCTGCAGTCAGCTGGTCTGCCAGGCGCAACAGCAGCAAAAGATGTGCATCTTTTGCTACTGCTCCATCCCCGCCAAACACCTGATTCACCCGGCAGCATGGCAGCAAAAAAGGAAAGAAAAAGAGAGACACGTCTTTTGCTGCTGTGCTGCTGGGCAAATCAGGTGCTTGGTGAGGATAGCACGGCAGCAAAAGATGCAGGCAGACCAGCTGACTGCAGCCAGGCAAGTGGAGATGCTAGGTGCCAAGGGTTGTGGCCTGGACATCTCTACCCAGTCACAAAAGGTGCCTAGCATTCCTATTCCGGTTTCTAACTTTTCCAGTTTCTAACACCAGGATTCTTTGGGGAAAGTCATGCACTTTAAATGTGTGGAATAAGCACAGACTATGAACTTCTTTTGTGTGGCTGGAAGGTAGATAATTGTACAAAAGGGGAGAGTTGCATTGGTTGCTTTACTCATGTTTGCCAACACCCTCCGGCATGTGGTTCCTGAAAGGTTTTCCTGTGGCTGAACAAGATTGCCCTCCCCTGAACATCACAAGGCAGAAATGTTCTGTCTCCTCACACTCATAAGGAATGACAATAGATCTGTTCAAATGCCATTACCACAGCTGGGAGATACAAGGAACTCTCTTTTCCCAATGCAATGTGGAGGCTGATTCCCATGACAAGTTTGCGTACTTGCTTTGGTTTTTTTTATTTCTATTAAAATTTACCACTAACCAACTAACAGTGAGTGACCCACTCAACACCTAATAAAACATGAGAAACAATCAAACAGTAAAAAAAAATTAAAAAAAATTCAGATCAGCAGATCAGCAGCCACAAGTCGGCTGACAGCATCAATGAAGTACAATCAGCCATCCGTCACATTATAAAAGCCTCAAGAAAAAAGGTTTTCGCAACTATTCAGCTGAACCTCCTTTGGATTCCACTCTCTCCACAAGACATGTATGCCTGAAACTTGGGATTAACACTTCATTCATCTCACAAAGTGAACCACAAAAGCTTGAGCCATAATAAGTGTGATGGTATTAAAGGTACCACAAAACTCTTGATTGTCTTTCCTAGAGCAAACAATGGCTGTGTACACACTATACCTTCAAAGCACATTTGAAGCACGATTTCCCCCGCAAAGAATTCTGCATATTGCAGTTTAAGGGTTGCTGGGAATTGTAAATCTATAAAGATTAAACTACAGTGCCCATAAATCTTTGAGGGGAAGAATGTGCTCCAAATGTATAGTGTGCAGTGTGTAGTGTGTGTGCAGCTTTAGAGAATGAAAAAGTATTCATGTGACCTGGCACTGAAAAGACAACAGCCAGGTAAAATGATCTGGAGACACATTTTCAAGACTAACTCTGGTCACAACCTTCTGACAATAGTAGGACCTGAAGAAGGGCCTTTTAATCTGACCTTCAAGTAGCAGGAAATAGCCTCCAATAAATCCTTTAAATATATGCATAGATTATTCTGCATAAGGAGACATGTAGTTTGTGATTTGAAAATTGCTGCATTAAAAAGTACTTTCATCCCAACACGTACGCCAAGAACCCTGTCCCCCTATATGCTTCATAATATATTCCTAAAGATGAAAGTACAGTATATATTCATATGGTCATCCCAGTTTACAAAAATACAGTGTGTGTGTGTGTGAGAGAGAGAGAGAGAGAGAGCGCACTGTGCATTTTTAAAATAAATCCCTAAAGGGTTCATCTTCCAAGCCTTATCAGACGATGTTGTATACCACTGTCATCCCTGAGGAGATAGTCTGCAAATGACAAAACAAGAGCAATTACTTGGCCTAGAGCGGCCATCTAATGAGAATCTGGAACTCATTCTGAAACCACTGCATTTGCCCCCATCTTAATTTAGTAATGTTAATCAGAATATGAACTTCTTTATATGGGCCTAACTGTCTTAGATTATAATTGCCTCTTGGAATCAACTTCAAGCCCAGGTTGAATCACTTGAATCCAAAATGAGTGTTTACACAACAACTTCAAACAGCTTCATTAAAATCATTCTCTAATCTTGCAGAACTTTGTGTATTTTTTTTCCCCAAGACTACAGCTCACTGTGAAAACATGATCTGGCATTATTCACTCTGGTTCCAGTATACCATCTTCACCTCTCCAGAAAAATTTTCTTTTTAGCTTGTGACCCTTCTTTAAAAAAAAAAATTAAAAAATACTCATTAAGACTCAACTCATAGTAGCAAACCATGGTTTCTTGGTATGAGAAGGAGAAGCAGATGCCCTCAGGCTCAGATACTCCCTGCTGGCCACCTCCTCCTGCCTTTCCTTAGTCCATGTGGGGAAAATTCTGCTTCCACTTAGGGGCAAACTAAAGTTTGTCGTTTCATCTGAATTAAGCAAACTGGGTTTTGATGACAGCTATGTTTTGCCCTCAGAACAGGATTCTACAGTAGATTGGGACTGTGATTTGAGGACAAAATAGAAAAAGCCTTCCTCTCATATGCAAAGGAGCCTGGAAGCCCTAAGCTGCACAGCAAACACACACACGTTTAAAGCCCGTTTCCCCCAAAGAATCTGAGAAGCTATAGTTTGTTAAGGGTGCTGGAAATTGAATGGGTAAACCACATTTCCCATGATTCTTTTGGAGGAGTAATATCTTTAATCATATGGTGTATACCTAGCAAACAACTTTAATAATCTCCATGGTAAAAAAATGCTAAACAGCTTTGTTATTGAAGCATTCTTCCAGATCTTAATGTTATTTGATCCATCATTTCCCAATGTGACTAGGTCTGTATTATGAGCTTCCTTTGTGGCTATCTTGCAGACCCTTTTAGCAAATAGACTTTAGACATGCAAGTTGTTTCATTGATTTAAATTGACCTGAGGACATTAGGCTGTTATGTTAATGGAAAGGTTCATGCTAAGGGTTGTAGATCTCTGTCTTTATTTTTAACTACTCATTAGATATCTTGCATATGTAGTTTGTGGCCAGGAAATGTGATCTGAAAGGGTGCACTGAAATTCTTAAACTCCTCGGACAAGATTCTTACTATTACAGTCTTCCCAAGGGTTATTGCTATCAAAGTCAAGGTCAGGTCCTGGTAGGGGTTGGATTATGGGTTTGGATTAAGAGCAGAGCCAGAATGAGTCTTGTGATTTTGCAACCCTGCCAGTCATTGCTGGGACTGGAGACTTGAATCAGAACCTGAAGTGGAGCCAGCAAAAAAAGAGGGTGGTCGGAAATCTTTTTCTGCTGAGGGCTGCATTCCTGCATATGCAACCATCCATGGCCACATGACAATAATGGGTATGATCAGAGGTGAAAGTGGGTGGAGCAATGGATGTGACTCTTGCCTTTTTATATAATAGGATGCATTCCAGCAATGCAAAAGTATTTCTATACACATCCACTCTCCATGCACCAATAAGAGGCATTATCACAGCTCAGTGACACATTCCAGCCAAGGGAAAGGACTCAAGGCTGGTATGGACATGGCCTAGCACTGGAGGTCCACATTTGGCTTCCACCCCTGAGGTTTTCTGTCCTGCCTGCTCAGTGTCATAAATGATCATTGCCCAAGGTCTTATCACACTGAGCTGACATCTGGGTGCAAAGCAGAATATCTGGGGCCATTCAGGAGAGTCTGGGATATGCTCCTATGCTAAGAATCAGCTTCAATGTGCATCATGTGAGAAGCCTACTTCCCATGCAACCTCAGAGAACAATATGCATTAGCAGGCAAAATGGTGCCTTTGATGAATTGACCACATTAGGGACATAGAACTCCCTTGCTGACAAGCATTCCTCTTGCATCTTCCATGAGCAATCTCTTCTAATGTTGCACTGCTCATGGGAGTCAGTCACTCGCCCTGGAAGGAAGTCACTTGCATGAGTGCAGTAGAGCAGAGTCATGATGGATGAACTGAACCAGTTCAGTCTCCAATTCTCCTCTATTGCTCCCTTTCAATAAGCGTTAAAGCAGCAAAAAGCCCAACTCTTCTTACTAATGTGTTTCTGAGTTATGCTTTCTAATTTGAGGGTTTGTGTAGTATAACAGGATTCAGCTATAAACCAGGAAGTTCAAATACAGTACTGCATGTGTCATGAACTGAGTGGGTGGTCTTAGTTTGCCTCAGCTATTCCTTTGGCAATTATTAAATGTTTGTGTGATACTGTTAGTACTGTGTAAATATATTTACTGATATTACCATTCAATTGCTGAAAAAATTAATCACCTGTACTTTGCTAGAAGTGCAAAAACAAAGGTAAGTGACAAAAAAATCACATTCTGCAGTCCTTTCTCTAGTGCAAACAGTTAACATTCTGAATTCTTTCAAAGATGTTGTTTTATTTTCTTTTTAAATCCAGCATACACTAGAAAGTTAAACATGAGAAAGTGAGTCACCCTGCAAAAGAAACCCTGTCCAGAGACCAAAACGCACAATGCAGTAACTGAGGCTAAAAAAATCCCCAGAAATGACTTTTTAATAAATCACTCAACACGCATACAGTCTAAGTGACTCAGACGATACTCTCCATGTGCAAATGCCCAATTAAACCTTTGTTCCCAAGCAGGAGGAAACTTGGTGTGAGCGACTCCCACTTGGCGATAGGGTGTGTCACCCTAGAAAGCATTCAACTGTACAAAGTACTGGCAGTAAATAAAGCTGAGGAAGGGGATACCTATGCTTGGGTGCCAATGATACCTAATCATGAGCTGAAAGTCACGTTATTCAAGAGGAGACCTGTAGAATTCTCACTGGAAGGAGGGAAAGGGTATCTATAGCTCTTTACCCACAGTTTGGGTAAAGGGGTCTCTGCTAGGGGTGTAAGAACGCACCAATTTCTGTTCCAACCCATGTCTGTTGCATGCAATGCTATTTCCAAACTGTGGCAGTTTGGCTTCTGACAAAAGCTATATTATTTATGTCACTGTCCCCTGTGGTAGAATTTTACAAATTTAATTATGTTACTCCACATCATTTATTTCAGTGCAAAGAAAACACAATATTAAGTAGAGAAGTGGCATCAATTACGTACTGTTTGCAAACTGAAAGCAATGATAAGAGTAAAAAACCCTCATATTCATTGGACTGCTTTCCATTCCAAACTTGGAACAAATAAGTCAACTTTGAGGCCTTCCTTCTGGGCATCGTCGGCCAGAAGGTGTTAAAGAAGGACCGAACATTTTTCATGTATGCAACAACGGCAGCAAGGATACTCATCGCTAAGAACTGGAAGACTCAAGAACTACCCACACTGGAAGAGTGGCAGATGCAACTGATGGACTATATGGAACTAGCCGAGATGACTGGCAGAATCCGAGACCTGGGAGAGGAGAGGGTCGAAGAAGATTGGAAGAAATTCAAGATTTATTTAAAAAAACACTGTAATTTGGTTGAATGCTAAGAAAGGATGCTAGATCATAAATAATTGTGCACCACTAAATTAGTGAGAATTAAGATGATAAGTAAATTTGAGAAAAAACTATAAACCTTTTGGAGAATTTATAGATTATATTTAAATGAATTTGACATAAGAGCGTAAACAAGATGATAAATTGCTGGCAAGAATTGGCAATGATGTAAATGGGAGCGGGAGGCGCGAGGGAGTCCAAAGATGTTATGAAAAGATGTTATGATATATGTTATACTGTTTTTTTTATTTTTGCATTTATGTTTGAAAAATCCAAATAAAATATTATACAAATAAGTCAACTTTGGAAATTTCCACTTCCCTTTCTGTTTCTGTCAGAACTGTCTTACCTTACGTTATTTCACCTTCTAGCTTTTTCACTACAGCACCTGTATTTTGTATATCCACTGTGCTGATATATGGAAATATAAAATCTGTGCACCTTTAACCTGTGTTGCAGCATTAATAAAATATTTACAGCTCCATTATTGTTCTTTTTCAGCAGCAGCAAAAAAAAAATTAAATTATTATTTTACATTCCTATTGATTGCAACCATTTGGTTTAGACACTACTTTCACTTATACCTGGAACTTTAATTGGAGATCATGAGTTAAGTGTTACAATTAGGTACGCACAAACGTGAATTTTAAAGGTTTTTAAAATGATGAATGGCCAAATGAGTGACTGAAAAATTCCAATCACCCTTTTTAAAAAATCCTAGTGTTTGCAGTTAATGTTCAATGCAATCTGGGATATCCAGAGTCAACTTCTTCTGTGATGTTGGCTGTATCAGGGTTAGCCTTGTATCCCCTTCAGTAAAATGGGAGCAACAGTGCCTCTCTCAAAAGGATGCTGTGAAATTGGTTGCAGATACAGTTTACAAATCAAAATTGCTAAATGAATGGAAAAGCAATAAGATGTACCGGTGTCTTACATTCCAGTTCCAGAGCAGTGAACATGCTAGACTGATGCAACAAAATCCATTAGTCCCCTTGTACTTTAAAAAAGAATATCTAAGGAAGCAATCCTTCAGTCTCTGGGAGGGTACCCCAGATATATTAGACCACCCTCTCAGATGCTGGAGGGGAAATCTGCTGTCAGATTCCTCCCCCAGCCCCCTGCCAACTCAAACACAGAGCACAACAGAAACCTCAATGCAGTGATCCAACAGACAACAAAACTCCCTAGTCAATAATGCCAAAAAAGGTGTAGCAGTTTGGATCCAAAACAATTTCACTCCCCCACCAAACCCCCATACCTTCCTGCAAAATAGATAATGCAAGCCCAGTAGGGCACTGGGTGAGCCTTGAAATCACCCTTATATTCCGTTCCCATCCAGATTTTGACTTTCTCCCAAATTATTGATTCTGGTATAAGACTTTCATAGACTAGGTCCTGCTTAGTTCCCTGATAAAGCAATGGGTTAATGCATCTGGCTGTTAATTAGAAGGTTGGTGGTTCAGCCACAGAGACAGCTGTGGGGAGGATTCCTGCACTGCATGGGAGTCAGACTAAAGTCCCTTCCTAGTCTTCTTTTGCAATAATTCATATAGTTCCCCTTAGAGGACTAAGGAGGAGTTTATTTAGGATTTGGATTTAATAGCAATAACTATAATAAAAAAATGCAAAATTAGAAAGGAAGTTAGAAAACCATCAGTCGAGGTTGATGGAGGTCCTAGGCTGTCATAGCCAAAGGTTTGTTATGTTGTTTAAAATGGGATGTTATGTTTGGAAAACATGTATAGAAACACACATATATATATATACACACACACACACACACACACACACACACACAGAGAGAGAGAGAGAGAGAGGGGGGGGAGAGACAGACAGACAGACAGACAGACTAGAGTCCCTTCCAACTTTACAATTCTATGATCCTATAAAAGCAGGCTTCAGTCAACCCTTCTCCAATTTGGTGCTCTCCATGTGTTTTGGACAACACAGCCATGCTAGCTGAAGCGGATGGGAATTGTAATCATATAATTGTAGAGTTGGAAGGAACCATGAGGATCATGTAGTCAAACCCCTGCAATGCAGGAATCGTTTGCACAATGTAGGACTTGAACCCATGACCCTGAGATTGAGTGTCTCATGCTTTACTGACTGAGCTATCCCAGCTTTTCAGGCTTGCATAAGACGGCAGCATGCAGTCCAAAACATATGAAGGGCAGCATGTTTGCAGGAGTGGGGGCTGCTACATAAAACTGTATGCCACAAGCAGCTAATTAGCATTTAAAGATGACAGGCTGCAAATTGTTTGATCATAAACCAAGCAACAAAGAGCTCAGATATAAACAATAAGCAGCCAGTTTCCGTTATTCTTATTTAGAAGAGTTATTCACCCCACACAACTGGAAGTCACTACTGAGATTGCTGATGCCTAAGAAGCAGTGAATAGTTCCCAAATAAACGTCTCAGCTAGCACAGGCAGAAGTAATGCCACACAAACAGATTGCAAGCGTCGGTTCACAGATTCAGTGCCATCAACTGGCATCTCGAGAGTACTATGAAACGCTGTCTTTAGTGCCAAAAACCAAACAAGGAATCTCTCTCCTTTAAAAAATGAGCTTTCACTGCAACAGTGGAGAGGGACAAGCGCTTCTCAGCAGCAGTAGCTTGCCTCTCCCCACCCACCCCCTTCTCCAATGGAAGCCACATAGAGTCTGGAAGCCTGAGCAGCTGTTAGGACAGCAAGTGAAACACAGCTGGCTTTCATACAAGAGAAGGATGCCAGCACCTAACAAGAGGCACCCGCTGGGTTCTTTCAGAAAGGAAACTGACATTCCTTTCGGAATTCCCCGCGCCTTTGTGATGACATCAACTGGGCCCACTTTAGACATCTTCAAAATTTAGCATTTGGGGTCCTTAATACTGCCACACACGCGGAGAGAATCAAAAGCTGTTTGGAATAGCTGTAGTCACAATAAATTGAAGGGATAAATGGTATTCCATTTCTATTTAACTCACACATATAATGAGTCTAGGGGACTCCTAAAAGCAGTAGTGGCGTAAGAATGAGGAACTGGCATCCAACTTGAGAAAAAAATGATGAATTTTGTCATTTGGTTAGCAAAATCCCAACCATCAAGGTGTGGTTTTCTACATCATGGATTTAACATGTCATAAATAGTCATGCCTGCCCAACTATCAAACTCAGCTAAGTCATGCAGGGCATAACTTAGTCACTTCTGCACAGAGATCAGGCCTTCCCTATTTTGAATATCTGCCACTGTATACCTGGGCACAACAAACAGCATGTAATTATGCCACCTCCCTAATTTGCTAGCATAGAAGTGCATATACATAAGAGTTGCTTGATCATGTTGCTTGATAGCCGTGTTGCTTGATGGCTAATATGTTGATCAGCTGATCAACATGGTGTGTGATCTCAAGAACAGAAAAGTGACATTTCATCATTTGAGGGGGGGTTATTTAAAAAATGGTACTTTGGGGGGACCTAGAAATTTCCTGAGATTGCAAGTTTCTGATCCCCATATTGAATCCTCCATCAAGCAGGCTAACAATTTGATTCCCTTAGCACACATACCACAATATTCCATCCTTCCTTCCCTATTGTTCACAGCTCCTTACAGCTTCTCGACTTGGGATCTGCAGTTCAGTTCCCCAGCAGGCTCTTGACTTCTGCCAATCCAGTTCCGCAGCAGGGCCCACAATGACTTTAAAATGGGCCTCTACACATATCAGCACTGGCTGAAATCAGGTTCCAAGAGAGAACGAGATAACTATATTCATATTTTGCAACTAGGCTAAGCATAAGCCTGAACAAGATCGAAGCCCTTTCTTTGGCAACTGAAAAACTAAAGGATCAAAAGACACCAGTGCACATTAGCATTTAATTATTGTAATTATTTGCATTACTTAGGAGGCTGTGCAGACACAGAATATAAGGCAGTCTGTGCCCCAAAGGCTCAAAAGATCTACCGATCAACCTAAAACAAGTTCCACATGGGCAGAGTCCTTCCTGTATCACCTTACTAACTTCATGGCCCACCCATAGGGGAGCACTCTATATAGCCCAAGAGAGCAAGTTGTTCTCTATAGGTAAACCTTCCAACTTTTCCTGGGTACTGAAAGAGCCAAATCTCTTTCAAGGCTGCAAACTCAGCAGCATCTCACCCTGCAAGGTGTTATCCTATCTGAATGTTAACACACACCAGGGAGTCTTGAACCAGACTGTTAAAAGGCAGGTCTTCAGAGGAGGAAATGAAAAGGAAAACTGCAGAATCACATGCCTTGGAAGTGCCATGGGGAAAATGAGAGAGAGGAAAGGGTTTGTCCCGTGTTTTAGCCCTTAAATGGCTTGCTGGTCTTAGCCCTTAAATGGCTTGCTGGTCGATACACTAATTGAGGTGCAAAGCTGCCTTTATTGACCATCTTTCAGAATAATCATCCTCTCCCTCTCTCTCTCTCCCTCTCTCTCTCTCTCTCTCTCTCTCTCTCTCTCTCTCTCACACACACACACACACACACACACCCTTACTTAGTACCATCTGACTTGGCAAGATTTTTTATGGGCACAATTAGAGATAAGCTACTACTACTACACACAGTCAAAATTCAAGGTTTATTTCAAACCCCTTGCTACTGTTTATCCAAAGAATGCAATAATTTTATTGCATTGCATTAGAAAAGTAAAATGTAAAGGGATACAATTTCAGTAAAACATTTATGCATCCTTTAGGGGAAAAGAAATGCTTAGATGTTGCAAAAAAAAAAAAAAACCCAACATCATAAAAAGCTAGATATTATAAATGTGAGGCACACACACACTTAACCAAAAAACTTCATGTGGCCCAATCCTATGGTTATTTACTCAGAAGTATGTAATAATTGGTTAAGAGGATTTGTTCCCTTGGTTGTACACAGAATTGCAGCTTTAATGACAACTTTTGGGGCTCTTTGGCACATTTGCACACTGGGGGAAAACCAACCTGTTGTGGTCATCCACAACCAAGCACATGCCACCTGTTCTATTGGCTACAATAGACTTGCTCTTTCAAGCTTGATGGGGAGAGTGTTATGGCCACCAGGAAGGGCCTCTGCAGGTGTGCTTTGGTGACTCCTGCATTAATGTGACATCTGACAAAGTGGGGTGAAAAAGCTCCTGACTGATGTAAGGTCTTTAGAGCAAGAACTCTTCTTAAAAATGAGAAATAATGTGCTAGCACATTGATGCAAAAGCAAGTATTGCTTGAAATTAAAGAAGCGAGTTGCACTTCAAAGCATAAAGCGTTGATCACCACCCCCAAGGCAGAGGAGACAATGGATTCAGATCCCAATTATGGAACATATGAGCTGTGGAAAGAATGACACAACACTATTTACAGAAAACCTTTGCATTTACAAGACACTTTGGAGGAATAAGGCTGTTAAATATACATCAGGCCAGAATGCTCAAACTGTCTAGACTACAGCTTGGAACAATGTAAAGACAAATCAAATGCTAAAAGGTGTTTTCCATGAGGCATCGAGTATTTACCACTTGTTATCATCCTAACAGAGGCTCAGCTGGTTGTAGTCAATGATGCTTGACAGTGATGTTCAGCTGTAGGGATCTTCTATTGCTGATTATATTCTATAAGTCTTAAAGATCTTGTTATTTAATTTTGGTTGGGGGTGCTATTTTATACTGTTGCAGTTTATCTACTCTTGTTTTAATTTTGAAGCCACCAAGGACAAATTTTTATTCAGCATGGTGGCATACAATTATCTTAAAATAATCAAGCAGGTGGGCAGGAAACTGATAGTAGAGTTGGTTGTGGGATTTAGTGGGATGATGCCTAAATGTCCAAAATAATATATTTAACAAAGGTACATATTTTTTTCATGTGTCAGAAAGATGCAGCTATTTTCTTTTTTTAAGGAAGACTAACAGGCAAAAGAATATGGTGCATGTATTGTTAACAATTAATTGCAGAGATGTGCCCAACGTTTCATCTAAGTCGTATTTAGGAGAACAGTGTCAGCATGGTGTAGTGGTTAGAGTGTTTGTCTATGACCTGGGAGACTAGGATTCAAATCCCGACTTAGGCATGAAGTTCACTGGGTGATCTTGAGTCAGTCATGCTGTCTTAGCCTAACCTACCTACCTCATAGGTGGTCCACCAAGACAAATGTATGCATGTAACATAGCCTGCCAGGAACTTGGCAACCCCATTTCTAGTAGGCAGCTAGAGCCTTGGCTGATAGGCAGCTCGTGGTTTGGTGTGTCACATGGTTTGGGTGCAGAACTGTTACCAGCCTCTTGTGCAGAAACTGCTGGCACAGGAAAGTCACTGAGAGCTGCTACAATGCAGCAACCATGTGATGTGTCCTAGCCCTCAGTCTGTCCTCTTCAAGCCAATGGGGACTTTTGACAAAATCTGCTGAGATTACCTGTGAAACCATTTAAGATTAAGAATGCACACTTAAAGCACAATGGAAAAAGGAAATAAAAGGAGGCCACAGAACAAAAGGAAAGCAGGAACAGCATTCTTGAACGAGCTTAACTTTCAAATGAGATAATTTTCATTTAGGTCTTATTTACTTGGGAGGCTGAAACTGGGGAAGGAAAAGAAAACCAGAGTGATAAGAGCTGAAGCAAACTGGAGTGCAGCAGCCTGTCAAAGTGAGAAACTAATTGAAGTAGAGATAACTCTTTGAAAAACTGGATCATGGGTGAGGGGACTCAACCATTATAGGGTGAAAATATCTTTCCAGATTAAGAGATACAACCCATGCTGTTTCCCAATAAACGGGGTGGGGGACAGAATAGGGCATTGGTGGGAAGCAAAGATGCAACACTGCATGAGTAATGAGTCCCTAGATAAAACAAAACAAATTCCTTCCAGTAGCACCTTAAAGACCAACTAAGTCAGTTCTTGGTATGAGCTTTCGTGTGCATGCACACTTCTTCAGAAGTATCTGAAGAAGTGTGCATGCACACGAAAGCTCATACCAAGAACTGACTTAGTTGGTCTTTAAGGTGCTACTGGAAGGAATTTGTTTTGTTTTGACTATGGCAGACCAACACGGCTACCTATCTGTAACTGAGTCCCTAGATGGTTGAACGTACATAAAGAAAGGCCTTGCTGGATCAGATCAAAGGCCCACCTAGTCCAGCATGTGATTCACACAATGACCAACCAGATGCCCATGGGAAGCCTGAAAGTACAACCTGAGCACACTACCACTCTCCCCACCTGTGTCTCCAAGCAACTGGTATTCAGAGACTTACTGCTTCTGACAATGGAGGTAGAACATAGGCTCTGTGCCTGGTAGCTATACTAAGTCTTATCCTTCACAAAATTGTCCAATGCTCTTTTAAAGCCTTCCATGTTGGTGGCCATCACGATATCTTGTGGGATATCTATGTCTTGTGTGAAAAACTACTTTCTTTTGTCCACCTTGAATCTTCCAGCATTCAGCTTCACTGGATGCCCCTAAGTATTAGTATTATGGGAGAGAGAGAGAGAAACCTTTCTTTATACATTTTCTCCACACCATGCACAATCTTATATGCTTGTTCAGTGATTAATGGCCAAGAGTTGTGGGTACCAGCTCCAAAAATGAGCCTTGAAATGATATCAAAGGGAAAGCATTATAAGAAATTCCAAAATATAGTAGTGAACCAGACCCTTTGATCACTACAAGCCTTGCTTCCAATTGCATATCCTTCCTTAATTTACTATACACAAAGCCTTTCCCCAAAGCACAGAAAATCATCTTGAATGCAAAGTAGCCTTAAGAAGGCTTCTTAAGATGACAAAGGAGACACAACACAGACAATGGCTATCATGTTGCTGAAGGGTATTTACCAGATTCTTCTGCTTGCAAAGGCCACTTGTGTTGCCTGTTCCAAACACTAAAGCAAGCAGCTGCACTGCATCCATAAGGGCAACAGGTTCGGAGAAAAGGCTTCAGTGGGAAACTTAAAAAGGTAAGCGGCAGTATTTTTGGTGCTGTGTTTCAAAAGCTCACAGTGTTGCATTTCCAAACATTTTACAGTAACTGCAACAAGGCCTATCCTGGCTGGGATAATAAATGAAAGGGAGACAAGTCCATGGGTGTATTACAAGGGTAGCAAACATGGTGCCCTCCAGATCTTATTGGAGTCCCAACTCCAAATAGCCACAGCTAGCATGGCCAATGGCCAGGGATAATGAGTTATCATCGGGCAATATCCAACATAGAGGGCACTACCCTGGCTACTCCTGTAATATTAAAAAAGAAAAGCAACTGCAATAACACATAGTTCAATTCAGATCAGGTATGGTATCATGGAATTTCCCACTTCTGGGCAAGCTGTTAAGAACTAGCCATCCTGCAACTTACAAGCACTACAGCTCTAGATCTCCACCAGTCTAACTTTTGCCCTGGAGACAGCAGTGAAATTGGTACTTCATTCTGTAACTGACCAGCCTTTCCTGTCCCTCCTCCTGCAGTAGCACAAGACTAGGAATGTGCAGCTTGCAGATTCCACGTGTTTTCTATAGAGATGGAGAACGAATTCATTAGGTCTACCTTTAACAGTAAACCAGTGCAATCCTATGCTTGTAGACTGGAGCACAAGTATGCAACCAATGAATGCATTGGTAAGTATTCATTTTTCATAAAAAGCACAAACAAGATGTATACAATTGACATGCAGACTCTTCATGCATTCTTAAGAAAACAAATCTGCACACAAAGTGGGATGCAACCGAGCACCAGTGAGACTGAAAATTAGGCTACACAGTCCAGTTTATCAATGAGCATCTCCATACAGAGATGTTTTTCTCTCCTTCTGGTTCAAGTTGATATGACCAGACTCTATATTACCATCCCTATAAAGAAATTTATTTCAACAGGGGGTGGGAACTCACCCACAGTCTGCACAATCCATACAAACAATATTTAATTAGGGCTCCAAGAAACTGCAGGACAACAGCTTTTAAAAATTGGTCCAATTCATTTTTCTTCTCCCCAGGCAGCACGAAAAGCTTTGCACATGCAGTCACATGTCTAATGGGCCTCCAGTGAAGTGACCATTAACTGGTCTTTTCACCTTTATCTTGGCCAACAATTAAAGCAAGAGCATACTGTGTTCAGTTAAAGTATATTAAAAGAACTGCTACTTCTCGTTTTGCATTTCTCTGTCCTGGGATCTTGGGATGAAGAGCAGTATACAAATTTAATTAATTAATAAATTAATAACCCACCTGAGTGTTTTCCTGTGCTGTTCTGTATGAAACAGGGTGATAACCAACTCTGGAAAGCAGCCTCTCAATATGCTATTATTATTCTCCAGAACTGAGTTCTGCATTATCCTTGAGTAAGCATCAACTAAGTGATTGACTCTTCTGGATGGAATGCAGAAGGGACCTGAAACTAATTAGAAACACAATTTTCCCCCCCTTGGCATCCCACTCCTGAGAACTGAGCATTTTGGAGCTAGTTATTGACCAAACCCTCACCAGTTTGCCTTTATTGAACTGTGTTTCCAAATGATGAGTCTTCGGTGGCCGCTGCAACAAGGTGCCGTATGAAAACAGGCTTTGCATTTTTGGTCAACTTCAGGAAAATATCACTCATTAACTGTTAGCCTGCGCCTTATATAGAGACCCAAGAGATCGCTTTCTGAAACCTTTGTTCATACAAGCAAGTGGCTACACCCTGGCAGAAAAGGTTTCTGTGAAGTACTAATTATAGCTTCATAACACAGAGAGTGCCCCTCTATGCACTAGCTGCTAATTAAAAAAAAAAAATCAGGATAAAGGGTTTACATAAAAACACTATAAGCTGTTGTGGTGGTTCAAAGGTTTAATCTGAAATCAAGCTATATTTAAGCTTGTTGGTGTCTCTGATATATTGTCTTGCTTATATCATGGATGTTGGCTTATATTGGATGGATGTTCTGTATTATTATATTAATATGATTGCTACAAGTTGGTCACGGCCTTTTGCTAGAATAAACTTGAACTACTGCTCCAGCGCCTTTATCTCTATCATATTCATGATTGCTTATGTCCTAATAAACTTGCTCGCCTTTAAGGTACCAAATGATTCACCCATAGTTAGGATGAATTACAGTAAGTCTGCAACTTATGCACATTTAACTTGTGTAAATTCAGCTTTAGGCGCTTGACAAAGAAATTTTAAAAAATGTGGTGGAAAGGGGGCAGATGTCCAGGGGAAAAGATTTTGGCAATCCCACCCACCATTACACCCAATATGTTTCAACTACATGTGATATGCATAACCCCTGCATAAGTTGAGGGCTTACAGTACAACCATATTCCTTTTGGGTTGCAGCGCAACAAGCACTTTAAATTGCGACACCCATCATTTTGGGGACTGTGCTTAAGAATGCCTTTGAGTTACACTAGGCAGAACAAAACACATTATATTTCAACTCACAGACAACACGGCTTAAAAGACATTTCTGACTTCTTTGCCATAAGGTTTGGCTGATGCAGCCCCTGTATCTTATTTTGTTAAATCAGTCATTGCCTGTAGCACTTCTCTCAGTCGTAGTGTGTTAAACAACCTGAGCTCTTACCAGCCCATGTAAGAGGACTCAAAAGGGTAAAAGCTCAAGGGACAACAACCCCCAGGCAAATTTAAGTCAAAACTCTTGCTTCACCCCACAGAGGAAATGTACCTAACTCACATTAATGCATGTTCCCTGTAGCAAAATAATGGCAAAGTGTACATTTAAGTTAGTCCAAACTAGATAATTTTTGTTGTTTAGTCGTTTAGTCATGTCCGACTCTTCGTGACCCCATGGACCAGAGCACACCAGGCACTCCCGTCTTCCACTGCCTCCCGCAGTTTGGTGATAGTTACTTCCAATAAGCCTGGTTCACACAATAACACTAAGCCACTGTTCATTACACTATGGTCTATTACACCACGGCTCAACATTATGTGCAGATTTTGTCCAGTAGTTTAGCTATGGTTATTTTACTGCTAACGGTATGATCTGAAATCATGGCTTGTTTTTTCACTTACAAACCTTGGCTTGTTTTCACTATGGCATTACATGTGAGCCCAGCACTCTAAAGTGTGTTGAACAGAATAAACATCCACAAAGTTATCAGCTGAAAATATGGTAGATAAGGCAACAATATGTACAATTTTATAATATGCAGAGGATAATATGTGCAAAGAAACCAAGGAGGAGAGCTGAGGGAAGTCCTGCGGGGGGGGGGGGAGGAAGGGGAGGGAGGGAGGGAGGAGGGAAAGGGGGGAATGTAAATGGTTATGTTGATTGATAATTTGCTTGCTAAAATTGTTCAAGAAAAATATATTCAAGAAAAATAATAAATAAAGTGTGTTGAACAAGCAAAAACATGTATTTCTCTAGCACATGAAGTTGTATGCACTAGAAATGCTCAGTACACTTATTGTGTCACGAGGCTTATCACCTGCTCTATGATCAAGTGTTGAAATTCTTCTTTGCCAGTATTTAATTAATTGGCTCAGCTCCGGTGGGGTTTTTTGTTTTTGTTTTGGTAAAAATATGAGTAAGTGCACATATATTGATAAAAGTGCCATGAATGTCAGCACAAAATGACAATGGGAAGTAAGGGAGGGGAGGTGATGGTACTTTGTATCAGATGAGTAATGTGGCACATAAAATACTGCTGCTCAGCTCCTTCATCTAGAGGCAACTCTTCATCACAGTGAACAGTATGTAGAGCCTAGTTAAATGAACTTCCAGAGAAAGTGTACCTCAGAAGACCAGATGCCAGGTAAAGTCAAAAAGAAAAACGCCAAACGCTTTCACATCCTATTTGTGAAAGCTCAGAAACATCTGGCTGGTCATTATTGGACATGAAAAGCTGAAGTAGATGGACTTTTGGTCTGATTTTTTTTCAGAGACATTTTGTTTTTCATTAAATGAATTCTGCTTTGCTCCATTTTCATTATTGGAAAGAGAAAATAAAAAGGGAACTGCTCAAATTATTTACTTTGTTCAAAGTCTAAGAAATTTCAAGTGTAGCTTAATGGAAGGAAAGTATCAAATCTTTTGTGCTTCTTTTTTCTCTAAGCCTTCAACAATGAGTTTTTCCTTTCTCTACAGGTTTCGTGCAGCTTGACAATGATAAACAGACAATATCACAGCACTTCTCTGAAAAACTAAGGGAAGAAGTACATGCTTCGGAAAGCACGATGCTGTCCTCAAAAGCAGCACTCATTTGCCGAACTGATCCTTTCTTTCTGCAGCATGTGGTAACACTTAGCATTGTGTCATGACATCATAACATCTGCTTATATGGATTTTGCAAAGAGATCTACATAGGTAAAACTGTTTTGCTTTGTAAAGTCACTTACATATTATTTTAAGTCTGAAGGCACAACCCACTAGGATGGTCTCCTAAATAAGACTGAGCTAAATCAAACTACTGAACTGAATAAGCACAGCAAAAGACCTCTATATTAAAAGACATTTTCTTTTTTATCTGAGAGACAATTTTTAAAACTGCACATGGAGCATATTGATTTGAATACTGGAAATGAATGTGGTGCTGAATGAAGAGATTTGGGGGGGGGGTTAAACTACCATCCAATAAACATATCCATACGCAAGATATACATATACCAAGAGAAAGAGGAAAGTGCAAAGTGTATTCCGTATGGTTTCATAAGAACCTTGGGGGGGGGGGTTATTATAACACTCCACAAATGGGAGAAATAGCAGTTGTTTTTGAATCATATGATTGTGCACCACTAACATATGAAAAGGCCTGAATATCCTTGGCAGGAAAGCTAATGTCAGTGGATCCACAGAGTCCACATGTGTTTCATTACTATATCAATACAGTGACTCAGGATGGCCATACAATTCAACACACAACTGAAATGCACAGAGATGCACAGTCAGAAATAAAAAAAATGTGTCTTACCTACATGAACCTACACTAAACTTTAACACAATCATTTTTAGGTACATTAACCCAACAACCCACATTAGGCTTGTTACTGAATTAAAGGGCAAGGTTGACTTAGGTAAAGGTAAAGGACTCCTGACAGTTAAGTCCAGTCGCGAACGACTCTGGGGTTGTGGCGCTCATCTCGCTTTACTGGCCAAGGGAGCCGACATTTGTCCACGGACAGTTTTTCCAGGTCATGTGGCCAGCATAACTAGCATGACAGTGAAGCGCACGGAAACGCTGTTTACCTTCCCACCAGAGCAGTACCTATTTATCTACTTGCACTTTGACATGCTTTCGAACTGCTAGGTTGGCAGGAGCTGGGACCAAGCAACGAGAGCTCACCCGGTCGCGGGGATTCAAACCACCGACATTCCGATCAGCAAGCCCAGGGCTCAGTGGTTTACAACACAGCGCCACCCGCGTCCCTTACATGCATGCAAAATCATCCCTGCACAGCAACAAGAAAGCGACCTCACAGCGCAGACATTTACTATTAAATTGAAATTTCCTCCTGGACACCAATTAAGCTCTCACCACGGACATTACCAGAATTTTCTGGTATATATGGTGACCCTATCCTTGAATAATGTGTCTCTACTTTCCAATCATTTTATTCAAACTCCTCTTCCCAGTTATTTGTCCTGCAGCGTTTCCCCCATTCATTTTGTAAAACGTTAACCAGGTCTCTCAAAAATGTCACCCTTATCTCTTTTTATTAGGATGGATGCATCACCTTTAACTATTTCCCCTTCAGCTCCTTACCTTTCTTCCCCAATCAGTCTTTCTCCCACCTACTATGTGTTTTAAGGGCTTATTGTTATGGTCTTCCTGCTTTGATCCTGCTTTTTAGAACAAGGAAAAGAGACAGGCAGATAGATACACAGAGTAGGGTAGAAAGTGCTTATTCATAGCAATGAAACAAATCATTTCCCCTTTTACCCAGCCCTACAGAGCCACCTGCCCCACAACTCCTTCAACATCTCAATTATTTCTCCCCATTACCCACCACTAGGAAAACCAGATGAAACTGTGGACAGAATTTTAACAGTTGTATTGCAGGGGAATTTTGCCCTGTCTTAATCCTGCAGGTATGATACAAATCTGCACTTGCTGAAATTCCCTCTCCTACCCATCTATTAAAGGGGAGCAGAAACCTTTGTTAGCCTATTGCAAAAGAAAACACAGCATCTGGTGGCATCTTAAATGTGATGCCACCTAATTTGTAGATTAGCAAGGGTATTGTTGGAGCAGAGGAAGCCAACAGGATACCCTGTTGTTAGACTACAATTCCCATCAGCACCAGCCAAAATGGTCAGTGGCCAGGAATGATGAGAGTTGTAGTTCAGCAACATCAGGAAGGCTTCACATTAGCTTTTTCTGTGTTAGAAGGGGGTCCACCCTCCCAAGCTTTCTGTACTGAACCCTAGACCCTGTCCCCTTCCCTCCCTTTTTATATCTTCATCATCATCATTGCCAACATCATTCTAAGGTAGGTGTGGGGAACCTTTGGCCTTCAACAGGCATAGGCAAACTCAGCCCTCCAGATGTTTTGAGACTACAGTTCCCATCATCCCTGACCACTGGTCCTGTTAGCTAGTGATGATGGGAGTTGCAGTCCCAAAACATCTGGAGGGCTGAGTTTGCTTATGCCTGGCCTTCAAGCAGTTGCTGGACTACAATTCCCATCAACCCTGGTCGTTGGCCATGTTTACTGGGACTGACAGAAGTTGTTGTTCAGCAACATCTGGAAGGCCAAAGGTTCCCCACACCTACCCTAAGATTTCCAAGCAACTTACAATGCATTTGAAAACCAAATGCATTACACCACTAATTCATACAAAACACATGCCATTCATTAATATTAATAAATATATAATTTTGTAGGAATGTGTTAATGGCATAATGTGTTTATGATTAAGTTGCCAGGCTATTTACACACAAAAAGCCCTGCATAACAAGATACAGTGCTACCTCGGTTTACAAACTTAATCCATTCCGGAAATCCGTTCTTAAACCAAAACCATTATTAAACTGAGGAGTGCTTTCCCTAATGAGGCCTCCCACCGCCGGTGACCTTCCACTGTTTGGATTCCGTTCTTAGACCAAGGTAAAGTTTGCAAACCGGGACACTACTTCCGGTTTTGCAGAGTTCATAAACCGAATCGTTTGTAAATAGGACTGTCCTTAATCCGAGGTGTCAATGTATATGCACACAGAGGGCAGCTGGGTACACTACAAAATACAGTGCTGGGTACGCTACAAAACACCCCAGCTTCCCACAAACTTACATTTGTGGACACACCCTGCATATAGATGTTAAACAGCACTGGGGAGAAGATTGTACTATAGTGCAAATACCATGGAGCTGAAACACAGTCTCCCAATGCTAGTGTCTGAATATGACCCTCTAGGAACCAATGATACAGTGTCCCCAGTACCCATCCCGCAGAGCTGTTCCAGGATGATACCGTGGTCGATCAAAAGCCACAGGGAGAATGAGAAGCAGAGCTGCATGAAGGATAGGGCTATCAGTGTCTACTAGCCATTATGTCTGTGCTCTGTCTCCACTGATGGGGCACCATGCCTCCAAATACAGTTGCTCAGAATCACAAGTGGGAAGGACTGTGTAGGACTCCAGTTCAGCTTGTGGGCTTGCCTTGGCGTCTGGCTCCCCACTGTGAGACACAAGATGCTGTAATAGAAGGGCCTCTGACCTGATTCAGCTGGGCTCTCCTTATGTCCTTATGTCCAAAGGGCCTCTCCAAACAACTGGGAACCCTGACATAGCAGCTGCAGGTGGGGCTAACATGCCCATTCCCTGAACACATCACACACTCACGGGCATCTAGACAAGCCATTGTGGTGCCCATAACCTGGGTTTAAGGAGCATTTGGCAAATAAACCTATCTGAATTTCTAACACAGGTTCAGATGAACATTCCTTCCAACTCCACAGAGATAGGGGCACAGTTCCTTGGAAGTCAAGATGGTCCTTTAGCACTGAATTCTCAGTGCTGAGGATATTTCCAGTTCTCATAAAAATGAGGAAATGCAAAAAAAGGGCTAAAATTCAGGGCAATGAGAATGGGGAGAGGAGAACTGGAAATTTCAAAGGAAACATCTCTCTCTCTCTCTCTCTAGCTATCAAAATTTATTATACTACGCTAACACCACCAGAGGGATACTCTGTGTTACTTTCGCCCCCTTCAGAAACATACATTTTCTTGTGTATTTACATGAGTATGTCAAGTCTATTTACATATCAATTCTTAACCAAAGCCAAACCTTCATTTATTTACAATGCATAGTTTGCCACACACACACACAGGCACACACTTTGGCCAAGAAGTAGACATTCTGCAATGTAAATGTGCTAAGGTAAGCTTTTTTAGCTACTTTTGAGTAAAAGCAAACATATTTGCAGTTGATAGCTGTATTTTATTTTAACTATCTCACACAGCCTTTAAAAATAAGGAGAAAAATATAGCCTTGTAGGTATAAACAATGGGCTATTTAGACTTTTATGTTATTTAAACTGCAAAAAACCCAAACAAGTTAGTTCAAACATCTCCTTTTATCTTGGAACACATCTGGAACACATTATTCAAAAACAACAATTGGAGCTACTATTCCATAAATCCACAACTGCTAAAAATATTTTGCCAAATAAAATTAAGACAGTTTGTAAAAGAAACCAAATGGATGGCTCCTAGCCCAGTGACCCATTCACCCCCCTACACCTACACCCACCAGAAATTAAAGATTATGGGGAAATCCAAGCCTGTCATTCCTCTTGCAGAGTGGTGCAGGAACCAGTAGAGACATCCGCTAACGCAGGAGTGGGGAATCTTTGGCTCTCGGGGTGTTGCCAAACTACAGCTTCCATTGGTCCTCGGAAGCATGACCAATGGGAGTTGTAGTTCAACAACATATGTGGGCTAAAGGTTCTGTACACCTGTGCTAATATAAGAACAGGGGAGGCAATTTTTGCAGCAGCAGCAACAACAACAACCCTTTCTGATGCAGCCTCCTGTGCTCCCCAAATTCTGAGGGACCCTTTATACCTTCACATTTTAAGTCAAATAGCCCCTGGCACATATCAAGCCCATATTCAGCTTACAGTGTGTCAATGGATTGGATCCAGATTCAAGACATGCATATAGCAGACCCACTGAAATAACTTCCAAGCACAGCTGAGACTGCAATCCTAACTCCACTCACCTGTGAATTAGCCCCACTGAATTCAATAGGATGAACTACTTCTAAATAGATGTACTTAGGACTGCTCTGAAAAACTGAGATCCAACTCAATGTTTCTCCCAGGATATTCTCCCTTTTTGTAGCAGTCATTAAGCTATAAGTAGGGGGTAGTTACCCTTTCTTGGCCCAAGGATCCCATTCAACGTTGACCACCCTTCTGGGAACTGCACACAAGCAGGTGATGTGGCCACCACATACTCTCTGCACACGTGTACAAGTCAACAACAGCCCACCTCAACTGATCCAATGCAGGTGATCAAGAAGTAAAGGTGCTTTGCATTTCCATCAGGGTGCTTGGTTGGGCAAGATTTAAACCTCTCCACCCAATCCAGTGCACTGTCCAATTTATTTATTTTTTCTTCTTTTTGCCATCATTGTCAAAATCAGGAGGGGCAGTCAGGGGGGGTCAGAAAAAGTGCCTGGGGGCCAGATCAAGCCCCCAAGCCTGGGGTTAACTGGGAGCTAGAGCCTTCATTAGAAGACTGATCAGGAGCCAAAAGACTGAAGGCTGTACAATTTCGCTCTTAGAGTTTTCTAACAGGTATAATTCAAACACTTGTTTCCCACAGAACTGAAAACCAGTTACGCAAGAAAAAGAGCTGCACACTGAATCAACAAAGATGGAATTCACAGGCTTTCTGCTGTGAAGGACAATATACAAAACCACTAACAGATGTGCCAACACACAAAAGCCTCCCACAAGATGGCAAAACCTTCATGAACAAAAGCAAATGAAAGGTGGTTTTATCAAGTCACTTCTTTTTAGCTGTAATAGTAGAAACAAAATAAAGATGAAGTTTATATACCTGGGGGTGAAGCAGTTCATTGTGCCATTGATTAGCATGGTGCATGGAGTGTTAAGACTGAACTGAGGCATTTTCAGTGGTGGCCACCCTATTATGGAAGTTCATCCTTAATGAAACCCAGTGCCCTCCATACTGATGGGAGCCTTATGCCAAGTTAAGCCATTGTGGTTCATCTAGCTCACTACTGTCTACACTTACTGTTAGCACTTCTCCAGGGTTCAAGGCAGAGGTCTCTTCCAAACCTAACTGGAGACATCTGAGGTTGAACCTGGGACTTTGCACATGCAAAGCAGATGCTCCACCATGGAGTCACAAGTCATCCCCTGATAACATTCTGGTGTAGATTCAAAATGTATGTTTTTCACACCTTTAACCTAATTTCATATTTCTTTTTCTATTACACATTGTTATCCATCTTATTTAGTATTCCAATATTTGAAACGAAACTTGTTTATTCTAATAGGAGTTCTGATTTTTCGATATAGTTTTGCAAGCATCTTTTAAACTTGTGTGAAAGAAAGTAATAGAAGTAGAAAGAAGTTGCAATTGAGTAGATTGGAAGTCTAACACAAAGGGTGAGGGGTGGTGGATGATGATGGGAATTATCTGTGGGATTGAGTGTAGGTATGTTGTAGGTATGTTGTAGGTATGTAGGTATGTTGTATGAAATGTATGTTTGTATGTGTATTAATATTGAATTATTTTAACAATAAAAAATTATAATAAAAAACAACAACAACAAAATGTATGTTTTTCCTCCACCAGGTATTTGGAACATAGTTGTGCTGGAATTTAACAGTTTTATTGCTTCCTGCCTCATGTTTTGATTGCTGATAAATTTTATGGAGATGTTATGGATATTTTAAACATTTTTATGGGTTCGTATTTTATTGTTATTGTTAGGGCTGGTGGGCTCCAGGAGGAGGAAGGGTGGCTTTGGAAAACAAAGAATAACTAAATATTTCAAAGCACTCTCTTATGCAAGGTGATTCAGCCACAGAGGCTTGCTCCCAGTACTTACCAAGAGTTTGACAGCAAAATGCTAATTTGAATAATGTGCCCACACCCAATTAAAAGTATCATTTACATAAAAAAACCTGATGGGTGCCAAACTACTGTCAGAGGGGCTGTGGCATACTACTTTTACAATTAGCACATACAACTATAAACAAAACTGAGTAATCCCTTCAGGAATAAATACTTGACACTGGGACCTAAAGCTATGGGTTTCAACCAGTTGCAGCTTCCTGCTCATGGAAGGTTCTTCAATCCAGGAGAGGTTTCCATGAATGCAAGAGGAGAAAGCAATTTTTGAGAGTTTCCCCATTCCCCTGCAACCTTCCTCAGATCTGGTCCAAAGGGTTGAAGGACCTGTTTGAATACTATGGGGGCAGCAAGAGAAAGGTAGATTTGTCTTTAAAAAATAAAAAACTTCCCTGCCCCTCCATTATTGGAAGCGAATCTGCTGCAGCAAAGAGCCACCTATGAACAGAGGGACACAACCCTCAAGAATCTACGCATTAGGCAAGGTGAGGCAACCGCCTCAGGCGGCAGGATCTACATGGGCAGCTGATCCCAAGGTGGATGTTTATTGTTCCCTGCTTGTTCCTGATGTTGATCCTCACTCACCCCTTCTTCCCTGGAGGGGAAGTGTCATTTTGTGGTTCACCTCAGGTATCAGAATGTCTTATGCTGGTCCTGTGCTCAGTTGTCATCAGCCTGTTTTGGGGAGGGGAGATGGGGGAGCAACTTCTGCAAATCTTGGGGCTTCTGAAGCCTGCTGAAACTTCCTTCTTGTGACTGGCTATGTAAGAAGTGGCACTCAAACTGTGTTTGCTACTAAATAGGATATAAGCCTTCAAAGTAAGAAATGAGTTGTTAGTATCTACAGGGGCACTACAGAGCTTTGAAATGCAGGCTTCCCTCTCCAGTACTTCGGAAATGAAACCTTGTTCATTTTTGCAGTTTACGTTCAAGGAAGAAGGGTACAAAATAGCTGCAACTCCAAGCCTGCCAGTCAACAAACAGATACGGGTGTCCAGGAGAAGCTGTGATGAGTACTCTCGGCAAATATTTGGAACTCACCAAAACCGCCACTATAATCCTATCCAGTAGAAGAGCAACTGCCAAATGCATTCCATCTCTGCTGATCCTCCACTAAAGCTATTCATATATTTCATACTGCATGAATAGCCAGCCAGTCATTTTCCAGCATTCCACCAAAAGGGTACCACTCTTGAAATGTTTTAAGAGCATAGGAAGTTGGCTGCAACAAAAAAAAAATCAGAGGCGGGTGGGATACTTTTGGACATCAACTCAAGCTGGGGGAAAGTGGCATCTCTTCAGATCATTGGAACATAGGAAAGTGTCCATCCAGCTCAATACTGTCTACTCTGACTGGCAGAAGCTTTCAAAGGTTTTAGACATGAGTCTCTCTCAGCCTAGGGATTGAATGTGGGACCTCCGACAGGCAGGTACTACTGAGATACAGCCTTTTACGAGAGCCCTAAAAGAGGAAGCCCCCTTTTTTATCCACCCACCCCAAACAAGCTTATGCCATGATACACTTTCAGCAACAAGAGGGTTATAGAACTACTCTTTGGAATACTTCCCTACCTGTTGCTTATTTGTCACTGAAATACACGGACTCTAGTCTTTCTCTAATGCATTTTTATTTCATGCTGGGCTCCCTCTAGCCACGGCTGTCCAATTCAAATACAACAATAATAATAATAATAACAATAACAATAATAATTTGTTATTTATACCCTGCCTCCCCAGCCACTCCGGGCGGCTTCCAACAAAACATTAAAATACAGTAATGCATCAAACATTAAAAAGCTTCCCTAAACAGGGATCCTCCTTTTCTTTTTTAAACTCACAACTGCAGGGGGAGGAGCAATCTGGATCAGACTGATGGCGTAGTGAGGTTTTTAACCCTTTCGTCCCATGCCATTTTCTCTTCCGAAAATTACTCTGCACAAAGCTGCTATTTCCCCTAAAGCTGCCATTTACAGCAAATTTCATAGACAGGACTTACTTCCGAGTTAATCTATCAAGGATAGGAGCCTCCCTGACTGTCTTTCACCTAGCTAGGTGGTTCTGAGTAATACCCCTCCCCACCTTCTCACTATATAGAAGGGTCTGGTGACTTCTGTTTCAGTGTATCTGAAGAAGTGTGCATGCACACGAAAGCTCATACCAAGAACTAACTTAGTTGGTCTTTAAGGTGCTACTGGAAGGAATTTTTTAATTTTGTTTTCACCTAGCTAGTTAGAAACATTTTTATTCTCCCAGGCTTTTGCCTTCTAAGGTCATTGTTACTTGTGAGCTCTGCTGTTGTTGCTTTTAAATAAATTTTAACGTCATGTGTTTTGTGCATATAATTGCAGAGGTGGGGCAACATGGCCCAAGAGCCACATTCCCGTCTTGGCAACCTTTTGGGTGCTACATTGGAGCAACTACCGTGAATTTTGTCTTTAGACAGTAGGCTAGTTTCTTCACAATCACACAACCCATACAAGCAAGCAAGAAGCATTACTGGAGTTCAAGGATACATTCCATCCAGGCAAAAACATAGTTTGGTGCACAGCATGGCTTGGGAGGGCGGTAAGTCCAGAGGACAAGAAAGAGAAGACTGGAGGGCTGCATTTGGTTCCCCAGAACTGGTTTAAAGTATTGTGATTTTAATCAGTTGTCAACCATGGGATAACTTGGCCACAGCTGCCCATGTGCTGGCACAACTGGATTGCGGCAATGTGCAAGCCAGCAACATCAGGGGAACGAAAGGTTCCCAACACTACCTTACAGACTTATTTTGCATTCAGCAAGAAGCACAAATTTCCACTTACATGTATTTGGTTCTCCACAGCCCAAAGTGCAAGGATGGGACATTATTCAATCTCCCCATTATTATAAAATACAGTAGACAAAATAAGGTGCATTTAGTCCTGTGTTTTCTTAAGTCTCCTTTTTATAGCAAATTCTGTCTCTTGCCATGTAATTAACTTTTCATTTTCCTAGCATAATGATCCCATTCCAACAACAACAAAAGATGTCATTTGCATTATACTTGACTTAATTTTGAGCACTGCTTCCTATAAAAGGTATTATCAGCACCCGAGAATTCATCTTTTGCTTTTTAATTTGCAAAATAATATGACTCTGACAGACAACTGCCACGAGGGCATGTCAAGAAAAGGTAAAGCAGAGCTAGAACAATTCTACAAAGTTCTACATAGCTACAAAGTTCGTCCTGCCACTGAAGTAATCTTAGGCTAGAGATGCAAGAAAACATCAAATTCTGACCCATGTTTGTCACATACAGCACTGTTTCCTTTCTACTGCAGTTAGTTTGGCTTTCAAAAAAAACTGTTTTCATCTCTTTGTCTGCTGGGCAAAATTTTAAATAATAAGGTACATAACTGATTACATTATTTCACGCCATCAATTTCAGTGCAGAGGAAATGTGATGCAGATGGGAAGGGGAGCAATCAATTACTTATCATTTACAGCCTGAAAGACAAAAGTGAATACCAATTGTTTTTACCTGACTGATTTGCCTTCCAGACATGGAAGCAAATAAGTGAGTTTCACCAATTTCTGCTCCTGTTTCCATATGAGTTCTCTGACACCCCTATGCTATGCATGTCTGCTACTTAGAAGTCACATTGAGCTCCATGAGACTTTGCCCCAGGTAAACATGTACAGAACTGCAGCCCTATAGTGCAAGCATGTGCATGTTTAATTGGAAGTCAGCTTCACTGTGGTCAATAGGGCTTAGTTCCTGGCAAGTGTGTGGAGGATTGAAGCCTTTGGCTACACTTGTACATAGATACTTACTTGGGAGTAAATTCCATTGAGATCTACGACTCTTAAATGTGAGTAGGCAGATGTGCATAGGATAATATAGTCACTTTTCAGACCTCGTCATGCCTAAATTGATGGTAGCTTTTATGGGTTAATTCTTTCCTCTAGTAAAAGCATTTTTATAGGTGAACCTGGAATCTACCGTGTCTACCTGGAGTAAGTTCCACTAAGCACAATGGAATTTACTTTCAAGAAAGCATGAATAGGATAGCCCAACAAAATATTTATACGAAGGATAGGAAACCTACGTGACACCCCGCCCCCGAAGATGTTGGACTTGCAACAACTCTCACTCCCCAGCCAGCATGGCCAGTGGTCGGGAATGATGAAGCCCAACAACTTCTGAATGATCAAGGTTCTCCAGCAGGAGTTGTTATGCATAAAACATATTCAAATACGTCAAATAAACTTTCAGTAGATGCCAACTGCCTGCATAAGACTAGAAAAAGAATACAATGAGTGTTTCAAAGGTTTACTGTTCAAATGCAAAACATTTTGACCAATAATACCAGCAGGGCAATCTATCAGTATATTTGAATATTTAAATATATGGCATCCATTTTCATATCCTCTATTTTGAAGTTATTTGTACAATTTCTCCCAATCAAGTTTAACCATACCATAAAGCTTTTTGTAGATGGGGTGAGGCCATAACGCAGCAGTGGGAAACCTATGAGCTGACCCTCTACATCTTGTTCAACTCCAGCTTTCATCATCACCAGCTAACACTGCCACTGGTCAAGGAAGATGGGAGTTGTGGGCTTGAAACATCTGGGAGGACCACAGATTCCCCACCCTTTCCCATAAAGCATTCAGTATTGTATATTTGATTGCTATAATCTGCTCTATAACCATAGGGTAAAGAGCAGATTAGAAATAGGATAAGCAAACATTTAAATTAGTGGCATAGTATTTTCTTATGCATGGCAGCACTGACTGCAAAACATTTCACATAATGCACATTTAGGTATTCAGTTAAGTACTTTTATAATGTGTTGCTCTGGGAGAGGGAGAGGATGCACATTTAATGTACAACTTAATAAAGTTCTGGAGATGCCTCTGCTGAATGAAAATATTGCCATATGAAATTATTATTCAGTCATGCAGAAAAGCATATGCTACAGCCCTCTGACATGTCTGAACCACCTCTGGGGTTTGAGAGCTTGAAAGCATCATCACCTTAAAGTCCCCACACACTCACACACCCCATACACTGTGAGCTGGCATATCTGAGTGAGAGGCATCTCTCTTCAAAAACAAAGGGACTCTTCATACATTAGATTTGTAAGTATATGCTTAAACATCTTAAGTGTGCCCCTAAGTACACTAAGCACGAATGCTACAGGTTGATGTTTGTGTACTATTACTGTATATCATGCTGTTGTTGCACTTAGGAAAACAAGATTGTCTGGAGCGTCCTTCCAAATAACACTTTGTTGCAAATCCAAGTTTGCTGTGGTGCAATGTTGAAACAATCCCAAACGTTAATTGTTGGGGAAGCAGAGAGCAAACAATGAAAAGCAAACTTGAAACTCTGTCAAAACCCTTTGAGAATCGTTTCCCACCTTTTAACCACACAACTGAAGGAGTCTCGTGAGCCACCTCTCTAATCTCTTTTCCCTACCCATGTGCAACCATGCATAACCTGATACTGTATTCAGCTAGAGTTAAGACCTTGTATTCCAAGAAGTTATCAATGGCTGATATAACAGAGGAAGATAACTTCTTGAGAACAAGAGTATGAACACATTTGCTGAAAGTAAGGGGGGTTGGCTGCAATGCCCAAACAAGCCAATTTTATTATTTTTTAAGGAAAGGGAGGTGTCAAAGGGTACATGAGTAACAGCCCAAGATTCTTACTTCACATTCTTGCCAGTGTGGTGTAGTGATTAGAGCATCAGAGTAGGACCTGGGATCCAGAGACTAGAGTTTACATCCCCACTCAGCCATGGACTCCAATGGGTGACCTTGGGTGAGTTACTATCTTGCAGTCTAGCCTACCACACAGGGTTGTTGCTAGGATAAAATGGAGAAGGGGAGGGAAACAGGTATGCCACTTTGAGCTCCTTGGAATAAAAGTGAGATTTAAATAAAATAAAAATCTATTTCAGGCAAGTTTTCTTAGAGCAAATCCATAGCATGCGAAACAGCAGCAACCTCCAGCCTGTTATATGTGTGATACCCTACTTTCCAAGGTGCCTCTGCAATCATCTCCAGTTGCCTGTTTCAAAATGAAAACTCCATCATGCACCACCTTTCATTTGGCTCTAAGAAGTGCTGGGCATGTCAAAGGCAGTGCTATATAAGCAACAGCACCGTTCTTTTCACGCTGTCCTGCGGTTTGCAGGCAACATGCTGCTGCTGCTGCTGCCTCTACCAGCCATTCTGATATGACTCACAACCTGCTGGGCTTGTCTCTCACTAAAACCAGCTCTCCTCTTCACAGCAAGGCATTTTCTTGCACTTTAGATGGGGGTTCAAGCTGTGAATAAAAACACTTCTTAGGAGCTTACATACCTCGATGGGGGGGGTGTCCTATTTTGTTTTCCAAAATAAATAGGTTGCTTATTTTCCTAACAGGGGCCTTTTTTGTTTGTATTTCCTTATGTCATTTGGATTTTCTCATGGATTTGGTCCCCCACCCAGAACAAGTAGCACTGTGAGCACACAAGACTTATTTGCCAGCTACCTTTGAATCTAGAGTCTACTGTGTTTTGTTATTTTCAATGCACGGTTCTAAAATATGCAGGGAAGTAGGAATATCAACAGAAAAGTATTGTATGGCTTACCCAAACACCCCTTCCTGTAATTACCTATGCTCTCTCTCAATTACAAACAAAGTCCAAAAAAAAATTCCCCAAGCTGCAAGATAGAGATGAGAACTAAACATCTCTAGAATGAAAGCCTGCAATCAACTTGTCAGTCAAAGGGAAAGTTACAGAATTACAGAATGTATTTTCTTTCTGTTTTAGAAAAGGGATTGTATCTTACAATAAGGCAGAAGAGCTGAACATTACAAACAGCTATGTATTCTGCCAAAACTACATCAGAATTTTTTTTTATTATTATTATTATTATTATTATTATTATTATTATTATTATTATTTTGCAGGCGTCCTTCAAATCCAGTAAAAATCCAAGCAAGCTTTATATGAGGCAGGAGGACATGTGAACTCCAGTGGACAGTGTGCTACAGAACAACAGAGCAGTTACAGTTCTGGGCATATTCTAATTTTGTTCAGCACCTCATGAAACCCACAATAAACAGTTGCTTATGTTTCCCACCACCCATAAAGGCAATTGTGCAAAGGAGGGATTTCAGTCCCTGGGGTGTCTTACAGCCTCACTCTCTCCTTCCCCATACAAAAGTAGGCAAACACACTCTACATGCTGACAGTGTTTCAGGAAGCATGGTGAGGATATGATGGCTGCATCCAATGTTAAGCCACATTCAAAGAAGGCCCACCAAAATGAATGAAAGTGACTAACCTATGCCCATTAATATCAGTGGGTTTACTCTGAGTAGCACTTAGTTGGGTACAGCCCGTAATTTGTGCAAAATGTGACCTGCACAATTATAATCAAGGCACAGCTATTTATCTTACAGGAAAATAGAACTCACTTGAAAGAATTTTTAAAAAAAGAAATCTAATTTTTGCTTTAGTTAACCAGTTCTGTGTTTGAGAGCTGAAAGGAGGTGGAAGAAAAATAAAGCTCGGAGTTTATTTATTTTTTAATAGCAGAACTCAGTTACTGTTCCTATGCATGAGAACTCCATGATTTCATGTTTAGGGTTTTCTCTCTCCGGCCTGGACTAGCTGGAAAGCCTGGGGCTGGATTTCAAGTCTTTGCAGTAACCACAGCTCACGAAGAGAGGGGGGTGGGGTGAAATTTACACGGTGCAGGAAGGAATGAAAGAAGGTTTTTTTTCTTTCAAAAATAATAACACAGCGTTGTTGTTGTTTTCGAAAACCCACACACCTCTGTGGATATAACTCGCTGTTGAACAACAACGCCGAACTACAACTCCGTGTAACAATTGCAACTGGAGAGATGTCAGCCTTAAGTGACATCTAACAGCCTAGCTGTGCTTTGCAACCCTCGGCGTGCATAGGCGATGAATGCAACACAACAGCTCCCCAACACCATCCTCCTCGAAAGAACTACGTGATTGGAGGGGGTGGGCGGGGGTCTTTATAAGTGGGAATGGGGGGAGAGAGGCTGAACTACAACCACGACGACCACTTGCCGGTTCCAAACACACACACACCCAACACAAAAACTGCAACAAAGAGTTCAGGCCCCAAAAGCCACGCGCGACTCTCTTTTGCAACTGTGTATCTCGCCACACCGGACTTAAAAAACAACAGGCAAGAACCACAAATCTCAGCGAAGAAGCACAAAAGGGGGGGAAAAGGAGCCATGATGTTCAGCCAGCCCCAAACTCGGCAGCTTCCCATTTCCAATCGCTCTCTCTCTCACACACGCACATTCTCCTCCTCCTGGATCAGTAACAGGGACGGATACAAGAGCTCTGGGCGCTTGAAAGTTTACTGTCCCGGGGCGGGAAGGGGGAGGCGGCAGCGGACGACGACGGAAAGCGAGAGGAAGCGATCCCTGCTCCCCAAAACTCTCGTCCACGCTTCCTTGGGAGACTTTCCGAATCCCAGGTCCAGCTCAGCTGACAAAGCTCCCAACCCCGGGCTGGGGGTGTCCCGATCGGAGCCCCGCTCGCTCCTCTGGCTCCCTTCCCCACCAGCCTCCACTTTTTGCCTCTCTTTCCAGCTCCCTCCCCTCTCCAGGAAGCGCCATATTGATCCCAGGCGCCCTCTCTCGCTCGCTCGCTCTCCCTCCTCCTCCAGCTGCTGCTGCTCCTTCGCCTCCAGCCCGTCTTTCCTGCTCACCTCGCCCAAGTTCTCTCCCCCTCTCCGCCGCCCAGCTCCCCCACCCCACCCTTCGGCCCCCACGTCGCGCCCACACACTCACCTTGGCGATCGCCTTCCTGTACCTGGTCACCGCTTGCTCGATCAGACTGAAAACTTTCATCTGGCCGTCCCCGCAGGGCACGACCACCCGGGTCCGGCCGAAGCAGACGGTGACTTTCATCCTGCCGCCCAGCGCGGCTCCCGGCCCCGATCCTCGGCCCGCCGCTTCCCGGAGCCCGCTGCTGCTGCTGCTGCTGCTACGCGCAGATCGGCGGCAGCGCGGAGGGAGACGAGCGCCGCTCGGCTGGCCCTTCGCGCTTCCCCGCTTCCGCGCCCGGCCAGCAGCGCCAAGCGGGAGCCCGGCCCGAGGGCGGGCGGCTGGCGGAGCCTGCAGCTACCAAGTCGGCGGAGTCCCGTGGCGGCGCGAAGGGGGAGGCCCGGGCGGGCGCCCGTTCACATGCTGCGGGGGGAGGAGGAGCGGGGCGCCGCCGCTGTCGCCAGCGCTAAGCAGGCATGCTCGCTCCTCGCTCGCTCGCTCGCTGCTCGCCCGCTCCCTTCCTGGCGCGCCAGCCGCTGCCTCTGGCCACCTGTTCGGCGTCTCCTCCTGCGCGCAGCTAGGCGGCGGCTTGCCTCACTCCTGCGACACGGGAAGGGCCGGGCTGTCTCCCCGCGAAGGCCGTGCAGGGCATTGCTCTTCGCCAGTCGCTCTCCAAGGCTCCCCCCCCACCCAGCCCCGTTAAGGGGTCGGATGCATGGCCAGGCGCACTAGGTATCCGCCAGCTCTCTTCTTCTTTTCTCGGAGAGTTGGTTGTTTTCCACCTTCCCACCACTTTGAAAGTTTTGCTCTACTTCCTGGCTGTTTGCTTTCCCGCTATCAGCTTTATTCCGGAGTAACTTTCGTCTTGCAAACCGTCTCCTTGCCCAGGGAGGCCGCAGCCCTAAATGGGGTGGGTGCTGGGGCGCCAGGCCTCTCCGCCTTGGTGGAATTAAGTGAGCACTCAGCAGTTGTGGCTCCAGAGATTGGGTGATCCGCAACAGATGCGCAGCCCCAGCTGGTTCGGGTTACTCGGTGGGAAATGTGCGCAGCGTTAGGAGAGGAGTAAGGCTGCCGGCCCATGCTTACTTTCCACTGAGAGCAACAGCAGGATTCTGTGCATGTTGACGCACAAGGAGACTGTGGTCGGGAAGTAAGTGGGTTTAGGATTGCAGACTTCGTCTCCTCAAAGCATCCCTTCAGACTGGTTTTTTGTAAGTGTATTTTGCAACATCCCAATTTATACAGAAGTAGTACATTAGTGGTGGATTTATGCCAAACCATCCATGCATCCACTTTATTAGTTGTTCTGTGATACTTCCTCTGCATCATCGCATTATTGCCATCTAGAGGGGCACTCTTATGCTATAGCATCACAAAAGTGGAGCACTTGTGGGATAAAAAATGTGCAGGTTCTCAGCAGAGAGTTATGGCGTGTGCACTGGTGCACAGCAGCATGTCCACCCTGAAACTTTTGCAGTTGCAAACAGCATTGGAAGCATAAACCTGTAGCTACCAGAAGATAAAGTGGCTCCTCCTGCCACTCACCATCTGGCCCGGGGCGGGGCCTGAAGGCCCATAAGGACTGCTGTGCTCTGCTGCCCAGGAGGACTCTCCTGTTGGGTGTCTGAGGGCCCTGCTCCTCCTGCCACTCACCATCTGGCCCGGGGCGGGGCCTGAAGGCCCATAAGGACTGCTGTGCTCTGCTGCCCAGGAGCACTCTCCTGTTGGGTGTCTGAGGGCCCTGCTCCTCCTGCCACTCACCATCTGGCCCGGGGCGGGGCCTGAAGGCCCATAAGGACTGCTGTGCTCTGCTGCCCAGGAGGACTCTCCTGTTGGGTGTCTGAGGGCCCTGCTCCTCCTGCCACTCACCATCTGGCCCGGGGCGGGGCCTGACAGGCCTCACAGGGACGATTGCTGTCACTGCTGCTGCGGCCCAGGGGGATCCGGAGGGGTGCAGAGTTCTTTTTAAAATGTTTTAAAATTTTCCTTTTCCTTTTTATTTCTTTATTATTATTATTATTATTGTATATGCAGGGGTGGGGTGGGGGTGGGATGGATGTTTAGTTGGGAATTTGTTTGATTTTGATGGATTGTAATTTTTACAGTTTTTTATTTGTATTGTTTTTTGGGGTTTCTTTTTTGTTTTGTTTTCATTGTTTTAATG
The DNA here is from genome assembly GCF_964252035.2 of Podarcis erhardii. Classification (NCBI taxonomy): domain Eukaryota; kingdom Metazoa; phylum Chordata; class Lepidosauria; order Squamata; family Lacertidae; genus Podarcis; species Podarcis erhardii. The sequence goes on along the minus strand of NC_138513.1, from coordinate 15,039,422 downwards.
CCTTATTTTGTTTTTAAGGGGAGGGGTCAGGGCTGCCGGGGAGTGGGTCCCAGCCAACAAAATGGCTGCGGCATGTTCCACAGGGGGGGATGCGTTGGGACAACCGATCTCAGTGATCTCGGGTAGGAGGAGGAGTTACGCTAAGACCAGACCATGTCATTACAGAGAAGGCAGGTTTAGTCGTTGTCTGAGGACTATCCGTGCCTCCAGGTCTGGTCCTGACCAGATGGATACTAGAATCAGCAAGGGATACCCACATGACCTGAAGGTGCTGCTGTGCAATGCCAGGTCAATGATTCATAAGACCACTGCCATCCATGACCTGATCATGGATGGAGGATTTGACCTGGCATGTGTAACAGAGACTTGGTTGAATGAAGCAGATGGGCCTGTTCTTGCCGCTGCTTGTCCACCAGGTTTCTCTTATGCACAGCAACCCAGGCCTTGTGGGCGGGGAGGGGGGGTTGCAGTGATTTTTAGGAAGTCATTAGTTTGCACCAGGCGTCCTATTGGGAAGACCCAGTTCTCTGCGTGCATGTTCTGGAAGTTGGGCAATAGGGGCAGTACAGGATTCCTTTTGGTGTACCGACCTCCCCGCTGCACCAAGGATTCCCTGCCCGAGCTGCTTCAGGTCGTGGCGGATGTTCTCCTGGAGACGCCTAGTTTGGTTGTCCTAGGGGATTTTAATATCCATGCCGACACGACCTTACAAGGGGCCGCTTGGGACTTCGTGGAAAGCATGGCCTCCATGGGGCTGTCCCTGAATAAGTTTGGCCCAACCCATAGCCGCGGACATGCCTTGGACCTGGTGTTTACCTCTACGGATGTTGGTGATCTGACACTAACTAAAAGTGAAACAAAAGAAGTGCCATGGTCAGATCACTTCCTGGTGCAACTGGACTTCTCCGCGACCCTTCCCCTCTGCAGGGAGGTGGGACCGATTCGGATGGTCCGCCCCCGCCACTTAATGGATCCAAATGGTTTCCAGAGAGTGGTAGGGGATGCTTTATCCCATGTTGATGGCCTTTCACCTGATTCCCTGGTGGCCCGCTGGAATGTGGAGTTAACCAGGGCTATTGACTGTTTGGCTCCGAAGCGCCCTCTCCGATTGCATGGAGCCCGGAGAGCCCCGTGGTTTTCCACGGATCTGAGGGCAATGAAACAATCGTTGAGACAGCTAGAGCGCCGGTGGCGGATAACTCATTCTGAAGCTGACCGGACACAGGTTAGAGCTCAATGTCGAGCCTACCAAGTGGCGGTAGCGACGGCGAAGAAAACTTTCTTCGCCGCCTCTATTGCATCTGCAGAAAACAGCAGCAGGAGACTTTTTCAGGTGGTCCGCAATTTAGCGGAACCACCTGCTACATCGGGGCCCAGTACGGGCCACATGATCTCCTGCAATGATTTTGCAAAGTTTTTTGCAGATAAAGTCGCTCAGATTCGGGAAGAGGTAGACGCCACCGTGGGAGCAGGGCCGGGGCGGGAGAGTGCTAGAGTCCTGTCTAGTCAAATTGCATGGGATCAATTCCAATCTGTTACCACCGAGGATGTGGACAGGCTGCTTGGACGAGTGAAACCAACCACCTGTCTCCTTGATCCTTGCCCATCCTGGCTTATAAAAGCTAGCCGGGAAGGACTGGGTGATGGGCTTCGTGGGGTGGTGAATGCTTCCCTCCGTGAGGGAGCCTTCCCAGACCCGCTGAAAGAGGCGGTTATCAAACCACTTCTTAAAAAACCATCTTTAGATGCGGCCACGATGGCCAACTATCGCCCAGTCTCAAATCTTCCATTCTTGGGCAAGGTGATTGAGCGAGTGGTTGCTGAACAACTCCAGGCACGCCTGGAAGAAGCAGACCATTTGGATCCCTTCCAGTCGGGATTCAGGCCTCATCATGGGACTGAAACTGCCTTGGTCGCACTGGTTGATGATCTCCGGCGGACCAGGGACAAAGGTGAGAGCTGTTTCCTGGTTCTGCTGGATCTCTCAGCGGCGTTTGATACCATCGACCATAACATCCTTCTGGACCGTCTTGAGGGGCTGGGAGCTGGGGGCACTGTCATACAGTGGTTCCGCTCCTTCCTCCTGGGCCGTGTTCAGAAAGTGGTGGTGGGGGATGAGTGTTCAGACCCCTGGGCTCTCACTTGTGGGGTGCCTCAGGGTTCTGTCCTCTTCCCCATGCTTTTCAACATCTACATGCAGCCGCTGGGAGAGATCATCAGGGGGTTTGGGCTGGGTGTTCATCAGTATGCGGATGATACCCAGCTCTACCTCTCTTTCAAATCAGAACCAGTGAAGGCGGTGATGGTCCTGTGTGAGTGTCTGGAGGCGGTTGGAGGATGGATGGCGGCTAACAGATTGAGATTGAATCCTGACAAGACAGAAGTACTGTTTCTGGGGGACAGGAGGCGGGCAGGTGTGGAGGACTCCCTGGTCCTGAATGGGGTACCTGTGCCCCGAAGGACCAGGTGTGCAGCCTGGGAGTCATTTTGGACTCACAGCTATCCATGGAGGCACAGGTTAAATCCGTGTCCAGGGCAGCTGTGTACCAGCTCCATCTGGTACGCAGGCTGAGACCCTATCTGCCTGCGGACTGCCTCGCCAGAGTGGTGCATGCTCTGGTTATCTCCCGCTTGGACTACTGCAATGCACTCTACGTGGGGCTACCTTTGAAGGTGACCCGGAAACTACAACTAATCCAGAACGCAGCAGCCAGACTGGTGACAGGGAACGGCCGCCGAGACCATATAACACCGGTCTTGAAAGACCTACATTGGCTCCCAGTACGTTTCCGAGCACAATTCAAAGTGTTGGTGCTGACCTTTAAAGCCCTAAACGGCCTCGGTCCAGTATACCTGAAGGAGCGTCTCCACCCCCATCGTTCTACCCGGACACTGAGGTCCAGCACCGAGGGCCTTCTGGCGGTTCCCTCACTGCGAGAAGTCAAGTTACAGGGAACCAGGCAGAGGGCCTTCTCGGTAGTGGCGCCCTCCCTGTGGAATGCCCTCCCACCAGATGTCAAAGAGAACAACAACTACCAGACTTTTAGAAGACATCTGAAGGCAGCCCTGTTTAGGGATGCTTTTAATGTTTGATGTATCATAGTATTTTAATATTCTTTTGGAAGCCGTCCAGAGTGGCTGGGGAGGCCCAGCCAGATGGGCGGGGTATAAATAATAAATTATTATTATTATTATTATTATAAAGCACTCCAACAGACAATGTCAGCAAGCATTTAGGAAGCAACATTCAAAGTTATAATAGTTAATACTGGACCCCACTCAAAATGCACAGAATAAATCCAGATACTTTTAAGGGACTGCTGGAAAGGGTGTGGGGAGAGAGGAAGCTACTCAGTCTATGATGGGGGGTGTCACTACATAAAGGAATTCTGGAACACAGTATTCACTAATACATTAATTATCACAGATCAAATTATGCCTCCAGGTCAAACCCTTAACAGTTGTTGTTGTTATTATTATTATTTATTGAATTTATATCTCACCCTTTCAAAGGAGCCCAGGGTGGCAAACAGATACACAATTTAAAAGTAATAACAAAGCGTAAGCATTCTAAAACAGTTAAAGCATTATAAAAACAATCACAGTTAAAAACATCTAAAACCAGTTACAGTTAAAAACTTTCTTCCATTCAGTGATCTCAGGGTTGCCAGTCACAGTATTCTTCAGTCACCAAATGCCTGTAAACAGGAATGTTTTCAAATTCTTCCTGAAAGTTGTATATAATGGAATCAAGTGTGCTACAACTGGGCAAACACCACTGAAAAGGCCCTGTCACAGGTTAACATGTGAAGCTGCTCAATTAATATACTGAGAACTAGTGGTTCTTGGGGGGGTACCTAGAATTAGCAGGTTACTGAAAAACCACAGGGTTTATGGTAAAGGGTTGGCAGAATCTGAATATGGCTTTTTCTGAACAATTAACTTATCAGAATTGGATGGTAAAAGGAATTGCCGAAACGGATAACTTTTGATACAATTTTGACTCTCTTTATAGCTAAACAAGGATGGAAATGTACTACAAGTTGGACTAGATGATCCTCAGGGTCCCTATCCGACTCTATGAGTCTATAATGCCTTGCCACTATGGAGGGATATTCTAACCATAAGGAAACCTGAAGCCCCCTGAGGGGCAGAACTTAGTAAATGCAGAAGTAGAGCACTGTCTACTTATACTTTCCCCTATTTTCTTACTGTACATTATTGCTATACTCTGCTTACAGTGTTGTTTTATGTCAACATTGCTATATGTCAAAAATTTCCATAAATAAAATAATTAATCGAAAGCAGGATTACATATAACTTCCCTGATACTGTCATGAGCACCAGTCGTCATGAATGCACAATAACGAAGATGTCTGGAAGGTCCAAAGTCAGTAGTGATTTCTGAGTAAGCATGCATCAGACTAAATCACAGGGAGTCATAATTTTGATGCCAACATGACCACTTGTTAGACAGCCTTACTACTATAGATCAGTATAGATCAATCAGTTTGCTCTAGGGTGGTTGTTGTTGTTGGGTTTTTTTAAAAAAAGTGTTTTCTTTCATTTGCTAGTTTGCATTTTCATTTGGTTAGGTTTCTCTCTCCCTGATTCAAATTCTCAGCTGAGGAAATGCTCTAAGCAATGTTAACTATGACAACTAGAAAGAAAAAGGTTTTGCATGAGATGCAAGATCGAACTAGAGTCCCATTGCAAACTTTGCCTCCTTTGCAAGTCAAGACACAGAGGGGACCCTTGAAGGCACAAGCACCAGAGCATTAAAAACCAGTTTATGCAATCAGCAAAATCAAATGATAAAGAGGAAAGCTGATCCAGTCAGCTGATGAATGTGCATAGGATTGCAGCAGCCTTACGGGCCCAGACCTGCATAGTATTAGCAACAGAAAAGAGTTGCTCTGGTTTGGTGGCTGGACCATTATGCATTCCAGATGACATTTGTAACAATTTGTTCAAACACTTAACATTTGATGTGTGTTTTCTTTGAGAAAATGCTGTCTTTCTGCTAGATAGGCAGCTAAAACTATACTGTAGCAATTGAACATACTACATATTTTCTTGTGATATATTTGTTTCTGAAATTAATTGGTTACTGTCCTATTGGAATAAAGTAGTGAGTTTGAGGAATATGGCATGCAGCTTCAAATTCCTACTAAGCTATGGAGTTCAGTGCCATTTAACCTTAGATTTTTTTTAAAAAAAATCTGCTTTCCACCTGTAAAATGGATATGTATTATGACCTGCCCCAGAGTCTATATTCGAAAGCATGATTAAATACATTTATGTTTACTCAGAAGTAAGTCACACTGTGTTCAATGTGGCTTATTCCTCAGTAAAGCTGTCATCCTATATACCGTTACTTGGGAGTAAGTCCCATTAAACTTGATGGAGCTTCTAAGTATACATTTATGTTGTTGTTGTTTAGTTGTTTAGTCATGTCCGACTCTTCATGACCCATGAACCAGAGCACGCCAGGCACTCCTGTCTTCCACTGCTTCCTGCAGTTTGGTCAAACTCATGCTGGTAGCTTCGAGAACACTGTCCAACCATCTCGTCCTCTGTCATCCCCTTCTCCTTGTGCCCTCAATCTTTCCCAACATCAGGGTCTTTTCCAGGGAGTCTTCTCTTCTCTTGTGGTGGCCAAAGTATCGGAGCCCCAGCTTCAGGATCTGTCCTTCCAGTGAGCACTCAGGGCTGATTTCCTTCAGAATGGATAGGTTTGATCTTCTTGCAGTCCATGGGACTCTCAAGAGTCTCCTCCAGCACCATAATTCAAAAGCATCAATTCTTCGGTGATCAGCCTTCTTTATGGTCCAGCTCTCACTTCCATACATCACTACTGGGAAAACCATAGCGTTAACAATACGGACCTTTGTTGGCAAGGTGATGTCTCTGCTTTTTATGATGCTGTCTAGGTTTGCCATTGCTTTTCTCCCAAGAAGCAGGTGTTTTTTAATTTCGTGACTGCTGTCACCATCTGCAGTGATCATGGAGCCCAAGAAAGTAAAATCTCTCACTGCTTCCATTTCTTCCCCTTCTATTTGCCAGGAGTTGATGGGCCATTGGCCATGATCTTCGTTTTTTTGGTGTTGAGCTTCAGACCATATTTTTCACTCTCCTCTTTCATCCCCATTAAAAGGTTCTCTAATTCCTAACTTTTATATGCCTGTTGTCTTTGTCCATGGAGTTTTCTTGGCAGGGATACTGGAGTGGCTTGCCGGTTCCTGCTCCAGGTGGATCACGTTTGGTCAAAACTCTCCACTATGACCTGTACATCTTGGGTGGCCCTGCATGGCATAGCTCATAGCTTCTCTGAGTTATTCAAGCCCCTTCGCCGCAGCAAGGCAGTGATCCATGTATACATACATTTAAAGAATTGTATTAAACGAAGCTGCCTTGCACTGCATCAGACCAGTGGTACAATTGTATTGTTATAAAAGATCACCAAAAATGAATGACAACATATACATAGCCATTTTTCCCTTGTTACACTGAATATGAATGCTTTTAACATGTTTTCATTCTATTTACCTATATTATGGGAGGGGTCACCTTGAGGGTGAGGGTCTTCTGAAGAAAGATAAGCAACAAAACAGATAATTAATAAAATGTTTATTAGCAAATGTGAACTTGAAACTTGTATGTGAAATACCTTCAAGGAGCTGAGGAATTAAGATTCTAGGAAGGAATTATTCTGAATGGAGAAAACAGTTCAGATCAGAACTGGTTAAAGAAGAGTTAGTCCCACTTATTTCATTGGAAGTTGTCAAGTTAAGTGCAAGCCTGCTATTTTTAGCAGATCATGCTGTAAGTCATCTTGAAAGCTTATGATACTTGTCAAAGTCATGTTGACACTTATGAGAACAGTATTCCTCATTCCTTCAATAGAGTATGTCCAGTTTTGGCTATGCATTTTGAAGTTCAAAAGTGAGTAGGTAAGAAAGGAGGGGGTGGAAGTGACTAGTGTTCCTTTTAGTCTAAAACTATGCCAATATACTGTTTTAAAAGGGTGGGGAAACAGTTCTACTTTTTGATTCAGGATCTTGTTATTTATTCGATCTTCCATCCCTGGCATCTTCAGGTAAGGCTGGAAGATTCCTGCATCTGAAAACCTGGAAAGCCGATGCCAGTCAATGTCAACAACACTAAAATAGATAGACCAACAGCCTGGCTTGGTATATGACAGCTTCCTATGTAAATGGGTACAAAATATAATCTTCTGAGGTTTTGGAATGCAGTTCATAGTTGGACAGCATTTCGGGTTTTGTAATGTGTAGCTAAACAATGTCCTGATTAACTGAACTGCTATACCCCAATCCTGCAAAGAATGTTCACTTTGACATTGTCAGCGCCAGCAAGTCAGGGACAGACAGCTGCAAGCATCCTACACAGAAATACATGAGTTCCATGTGGCTTACTCCCAAATAAGCATGGCTAAGGCTGTAGCCATAAGATTCATTATCTTTCCTTTACTTTCAAGCCATTACTTGTAATACATCCTTCAACCCTGAACTCAATACTCTTGAAAAACGTCATTGACTTCAGGGAAACAGTTGTACTTGAGATTCAGAATCACCAAGGTATATGGTGGTTGACACAGCATAAATTAAAAATATAAGTCCCTGCCCCAAGAAGTTTTCAATATATCCCCACCCCTTTATCTTTTATCTTGCCCTTTCCCAAAGGATCTCAGGACAACATAGAACATCCATCTCTAGAACAACCATCTAGTGCCCTCAAGTTGTTTTGAACCACAACTCTAATGACTGGTGCTGATGAGAGTTGCAAACCAAAACATCTGTAGGGCACCAGGCTGGGGAAGGCTAGCACAAAATGCCGCCCCCCTTTTTAAATCCTCACAACAATGCTGTGAAGACCATTAAGCGTAGAAAAACTGACTGGCCCAAGATCACCCCTGCTGCAGGGGTCAATGGGAAACATAAGAAGGCGGCTCATCTAGTCAAGCATCCTGTTCTGCTCTCAAGCAGAACCTGAGCACAGTGGCACTTTCCTGACCCATGGTTCCCAGAAACTGGTATTCAGAGACATGCTAACTCTGACAGTAGAGGCAGAACACAACAATCATGGTCAACAGCACATGAATTTGTCTCATCCTCTTTTAAAGTCATCCAAGTTGGTGGCAATTACTACATCTTCTGGGGGCAAATTTCACCGTTTCGCTATGTACTGTGGGTCACAGATTCCTCGTGCATATTCCAGAGTAAGTAGTTTGTTTGCATCTTATACACTGGGCAGGAAACAGATTAAATATTAGGACATGTTGGATGTGTCCCAACTTCATCAGTTTTGTTTACTTCTGCAGCCACTTGCCAATGCTGAGTTACCTGCCAACGACACTCAGCTGAGCTTAGCTCCAGATCATATTTTCAATGCCAATAATATTTCAATGTCTGGCCCTCAGACATGTGAAGCAACAGTGATGAAGAGCAGTACTCTTCACATTTTTCAAACTAGGATCCACCTTGAGCTGCAGCCAAAAGATGTGGACTGTCTGTACCTTTTCCATGGTAGGTGTACATTGTTAGTGATCTGGAAAACTGCACCTTCCACAATTCAAGGAGCAGGAGGCCTGTCCACCTTTGCGTCTGGTTTGTCCTTCTCTTTCTCAAACGTGCCCTTGAAATGTGGCAAAGCCTGTTCTCTGGCCTGGGTGGGGGATGAAGGTGGGTGGGAACCTCTGACTTTTTCATGGCTGGAATGTAATCTATTATACAAAGGTAAGAGTTGCATCTCTTGCTTTGCCCATGGTGATGAATGGGGAGACCCCACTGCTGCACAAATCGAGTTAGAGTAGTTCACTAGCAGTGACCCATACTGCTTCTCTCTCTCTTCCCACCCCACCCCACATGCTTATTTGTCACCTAGAAGATGGGTTGTAGTACTTCTACAGCCTTATGGTGGTATACTCAGGAGTAAGAAAACTGCCAACCCTTTTCAAAGGCTCCTTTCTGGCAACTTTAGCCTTAATTCACTCCTGACTTCTCAGGCATTTTAAACCAGCAACATAGACCAAAAGACCAAAACAATGTTGCCAGAATAGATCTTAGTCTATTCAAAAACAATTACACTCCAGAAATCTTCTTAAATATCTACATAAGTGGAGAAGGGGGTGGGGGACAAGGGAAGAAACATAGACTACGCACAATCGAAAGGAAAACAAAATACTAAACCAGTATCTAATCCAAGGGTGGCAAATCTTCACTCTGCAGACCAATCTTGGCCCACTAGGGGATCCAGTTTGGCCCTCGAAACCATTTTCTCCAAACAATGTCCACCTGCCTATCAGCTAACAGTCCTTGAGCTGGGGAAATGCCCCACGCCCACCCTTGTTTAGAAATGAACACTTGACCTGCCCCTTGATCTAGTTCCCTATCCAGGTTGACAAGCAGGAGGATACCAAATTGTTGGCGAGGGGGAACATGTGAGAGGAATTTACTTCAAGCTCTGCTTGTGGACTTCATCTGGATGACTGCTGTGAGAATCTTGTTGCTGAACTAGAAGACCTTTGGCCTGCTCCAGCTATGTTCTTCTTTTATTTTATTTTGGGGGGGAGGCAGATCCAAATAATTATTCATTCCTAGATGTGTCCAAATTTCTGGGAACCTCTGCCAGCAGACATGTCCAAGAGGCCATCATAAATGTGTGCCTGACAGATGGGCCAGTTATAAAAGATTGTCTCCTGTCAATGGGAAGCTTGGTTGTATGCATGTAGAACTTAGAAATAAATGTTCCATGAGCTGCGTTCAACAGGACTCGCTCCCAGGTAAACATGGAGATGATCATAACCTTAAATGTGAGCCTATGCAGCATGCTTACATGGAAGTAAACCCCACCAAGTTCAGTGGGGCCTGCTCTCAAGTTAGTGTGCTCATGTTTGTAGCCATAGCCCAGGGGTGGGGAACTGCAGCCAAAGTACCTCGATGTTTAGGTTCCATGGGTTATATAGACATGATGTCAAGTGTAGGACAGGTAGGCATGGCTTAGGGAAAACAGACTCCTGGGCCACATTTGGAGCCCTCCAGGGCTGAATTAGGCCCTCAGGCTGCTACCAAAATCCTATTTGGATTGTTGAAGGATGACAGTTTTAATGCAAGCCACTGGTAAATAAGATGATGGCTGCCAAATTAGAGTACATTCTGTTGCACACTTGCTGTCCATAATTTTCCAGTTGCATTAAAAATGAAACAGAATGTGTAGTGCCTTGTAAAACTAAAACTGGCATAAACAGTTTTACAGCTGATACGCCTAGAGTGAGCAAATGCACTAGCTGTTTAATAGCAATGGGTTATCAAATTTATTGTTGAAAACCATCAAGTTTTCCATCAACCTGCTATTGTATTTTCCACTGACTATTGACGTTCCTGGAAAATGTGCCTAGTTGAGGGGAGGAGGATAAATCATGGTATTATTATTATTAATAAATGTCAACCTGATAAATGCTGTTTAGGAGCAGTAACCTGAGAGAGGCAATGCAGAGAAGCACTGTCTTTAATAAGTAATTTTTTTTACAGTAGCATAGTAAACTTTGCAATAAGCAGCTTTAATGTGTCACTTGTCATATCCATTAACTACTGAAACATAATAGCACTGTAGCATATCCAACCATTTCTCTCTCTCTTGCAAAATTAAGTACATATAAATAATAAGGTTGCTGGTTGGAAGCCACATTTTTTATTTAGACTCATTTTACTGGACATTATAGATGGAGAGGAAGGATCAGCTGAAAGGAGATTCTGACCACACATGAGGAAGAACTTTCTGACAGTAAGAACCGCTTGATAGTGGACCAGACTCCCTTGGAAGGTGTGGTGGACTCTCCTTCATTGGAGGTTTTTAAGCAGAGGTTGGATGGCCATCTGCTTTAGTTGTGATTCCAGCATTGCAGGGGGTTCAACTAGATAACCATTCTATGATGGCAGGTTACCATTTTTAGTAGCAGCAGTATATTTATCATAGCATCTGGTTTGGCCCATTTAAAGCAAGAGGACCTGAAATTGGGCATGATTAACTTGCTCCACTAGGGTGACAGACAACACATTCTTACATCTGGTTACTTGAAAATATGTAGTCTTATTCTCATGCAAATTACATTGGATTTAAACAAATTGAACAGGATCAGAAGCTCTGCCTTCAAGGGCTACCCTTTTTTGCTTCTTCATTTCTCTCAGCATTATGTACTGTTCTCTTAAACAACACAGAAAATGCTTGGAAGGAACTTTAAATATTTCATCATATCCTTACAAATGGATAAACTAGATTTGCCTGTTTTGTTGACTGAAAGCCAATTCTTGCAAACCCATGGGAATATTTTACGTAAGTATTCACACTATCAAGTTCAAGTTAATAAAGTGTTGTTGTTGTTTTTCAAGATTAGGAAGCGGAAGAATTATGTGACTGCCAAATCTTAAACCCAAAAAGGGGTTTGAAAATAGTAGAGCAAATATATCTCATCCCTCAACTCCGCCCAGTATTTTGTGATCATATATCCAAAGAGACATCACACAGATGATCAAATAAAAAATGGTCCAGGAAAAATTAAGCATATCTCTGAAAGTGTCCAAGGGTTAACTCCACAAAATACCTGAAATATAAAACATTCCTAACATAACAGATTATAGTAATCAGGAGTAAAACTGGCACAGGTTACTGATTTATACAAATTAGGAATTCTCTCCCTGTGTTGACTAAAACAACGCCCCGCTTCAGTGTGGGTGGCAAATAAGTGTCTGAAGTTTCTTCAGGTGCCAGTTTTGTTTTTTTGCTAGGGCTAATATTCTTCAAGATATGACAAATCCCTCATTAACCAGAGTGTTACTGGGTTATTTCCTTTATGAGGCAATTACTATTGTGACAACAAGAAGTCATTGAGAATACCAAAAGATCCCTTTACCAAAAAAAAAATGCCTTGTAGAGTCACTTAAGAAATAACTTTTTAGCTTGTGCTTCTGTTTGGCCACTGTGAGAACCAAGTGCTGGAGGATCACATATACAGAATCATAGAATTGTAGAGTTGGAAGGTACCACAAGGGTCATCTAGTCTAACTCCCTGCAATGCAGGAACACACATTTAAAGCACGTTGCTTCCCTAAAAAATCCTGGGAATTGTAGTTTGTTAAAGGTGCTGGGAATTGTAGCTTCAAGGCAACAGTTCTCAGCACCTTTAACAAACCTCAGTTCCCAATATACTTTGGGGGAAGCCATGACTGTTAAAATGGTATGAGTGGTTTAAATGTAGATGTGACATATTATTGCTCTTTTGTACTTATTTTTCCAAGTTGGTAGTTGAATACATATGACACAGAATTTGACTGATGCCTATGGAAGATCCCGGTCTAGTTTTGGCAAGGTAAGAATATTCTTACTAACTGGACCAGTTTACTTGGAAGTACTGTAGTTTCCCAATGAGTTAAATGTGGATACTTCCAAAGACATTGAGCTGGATTTCAGCCAGGGGTTTTCAGGCAATGCTTACTATGAATCTTTTACATATTGGGATCTATTGACAATTGCCTACTGCCAAAAGGCACCATTTTGGTACCAGTGAATGTTTCCCACAAGTATGGAGAAATGATGACAGGGCCAGAGCCAGCAACTCTCAAATCTACAAGCACACGCAAAGCCCTCTCAGACTTGGCTGCTTCTCTAAGGTCCATCTGGGTATGTGGTCTGGCTGGTACCACTGATCTGGGAAAGCTTGGGTGGAGCCAGGACTGAGTTGACCAACATAGTACCTAATGTTGGCAGACTTTTCTGGGCACTTAAGCAGCTTGGGAGACAGGTCCATGACATGCATTTCCCTCTGGCAATTTGGTGAGTGGCCTGAGCTGTCACTGGCACTGCATCTTGCCCCCTGCCGAGAAGTCTAAACTGGCAACAGTTCATACTGTATTATATAGGAATATATAAATGAAAGTATGGGTGCACACTAATATTAGTACTTACATTAATGCAAGCATAGTTATTTAAGTTGTAGATTTAAATGATTTGCCAGTGGTCTAATACTTGTAGTTAGAAGTGTGTTGAGCACACTGTTTTTAAACTGAATCCAAGGCTTTCTCTTCCAAAGTGAGCACCTCAGGAAATCAGGAGGAATTGCTTCATTTACCACAGTAGCATTAGGGCTTGTTGGATAAATAGCCTTAAGACCCAGAGAGTTCTCCAATGCTATAGCATTGTTAGATTACAGTACTTCAATCTCAGATCCTATTCCACAAGCATGACTTTCAAGGATTTGTAAGAGGGCTTCTTAGCTGATTAGGGACTTCTGTTTGCCTAAGATTGGGGTGATGCTTGGGTAGAGACAACGTCTCTCTCCTCCTATATTTGAAGTGATTCATAACTTTCATTGACAGGATTTCTAATAATAGTTTGAAAGAGTTCAGAAGGCTGTGACAGAAAATGAGTAGGGAAGAACTTGACACGACTTAAGTCAACATCTGAACTCCATAGAGTCATGAATCATTGGAAGAAGCTTGCGTTTTTAAAAGGGATGACTGTATTTTACTAGCAAAATTGCTGCCACTTTAATTGAAGGGGTTTTTGTGGAGGGAGGAACTGTCTGCATCAGAAACCTAGCATTGGGTGGTGGATCACGGTTTACATAGCTTCCCCTATGTACATGCACTTTGCAGAGTACAAGAGGAAAGATCTCTGCACTGAGAAGCTTACAGTTTGTAATTTGACACAGGGAGAGACAACAGAGAAAGAGCCAGGAGTTTGGAGAATGGATTAATATACATTCATTTGCTTGTATTTAGGCTTAGTTACATAGTACGCCTTCCTCAACCTGGTGTTCTCCAGATTTTGCAGAACTACAGCTACCATTATATCCAGTGCTTTTTTTTCCTTAAAAAAATGTTTAGGGGCACTCTCATTTTCCTACTCATATTGAAATGCTGCTCCTCAATGAGGCCAAACTTAGATTCACAAAATGTTTAGGAGTATGCGTACCCCTGTGTATCCCCAGAAAAAAGCACTGATTATATCTAACCATTGACCATGGGCAATGCTGTGGCCTCTAATATTGTCTAACAATAGATGTATTGTCTAACAATATCTAGAGGCCCCAAGTTGAGGAATGCTACTGGACCAGAAGGACAGCATTCAGATAGCATTGAATTCTATCTTTCTACTGTTCCTTACCTGTTAATTTCCATGTTTTATGTGACCTAAATGACCTTATGTCACATAATGCAAAATCCACTTCTGGAAATCTAGCAGAAGTTTAGTGCTCATTCCCATGGTAATTGTTTCCAGAAAGAAAGAAAAACATTTGCAATCCTGGAACCTAGAATTTCTCATGAGTTTTGCATTGTTAGTTTCCCGCACTGCTCATGTAATGAAATTTTGGGTGCTATTTTGACATACTGCATGGTAAATCAGGGGGGGGGGGGAGAGAAATGTGTGTGTGTAGAAAGGGTGAGAGAGTTGCAATATGTCTGATGGTGTTCATTGTTGTGTCACATCACACTTGCAGGTGTGGATGAAATGTAGCATGACATGGCAGTATATTGTCAAAGAGCCACAGTTCTATAGCACAACAGGTACTGCAGTGTAAATGGAAGATTAAAAATCAGGGCAGAAGGGCTAGCATTATAACCAGTAAAACTACCATAATAACCTCCATGTGTGAATGCAGCTATGGTTTCATGAAGGTGTTCTGAGAAGCAGTTCCTAGAATAAGGAGCAGCAAAAGGGAAAGAGGCATGTGAGGAAATCAGTTTTGTCTAACCTCCCAACCTAGGGCCTTATAGATCTTCTATAGTCTCAATGTACTTGCAATACATGGTGGACTCCTTGGAGTCTCTGTACTTATTGAAGTCATTAGAACAGGACTGAAGAACAATTGCCCAGCCTTGGGCTCTCCAGATGTTTTGGACTACAACTCCTATCAGCCCTAGCCTGTATGGCCAATGGGAGTTGTAGTTCAACATCTGGAGAGCCACATGTCCCCTCCACAACTTTATAGTATCATAGGAGGATGACTAAAAGGAGGGAAATAGATTTACACAATAACATGACCAAGCATGTGCTCCTAAAATTTATTGAGATGCTTTTTGCGGTCACCAAAATTTGAACCACATATCATTTCCTGTGTAAATATTGGATCCAGAGCAATATTCTCTTTTGCTCAGAGAATTAACATATTGTTTTAGGTTGTAAACAAGTGGCTATGTGGGTAGGTTGTTCTTGGAAGAACACCGAGTAAAATTAATTCTCAGAGGCATCACTAGGATTTACTATGACTTTCCAGATTGTTAATTTAGTTCAGTAATTGTGCAGCTACTGCTCAGTTGCTGTACCTGATCCAGAATGCTTTTCTCCAATGTGGCCTATTGTTGCATTTTCCCAACACATAGGCCACAATATTTTGCCCTTTAGTAAATGCAACTCCTTTCCTACCACACCCCTAATCCTACTACATCAATTACAGCTCAGAGTACAGCATGTATAACACTTACCGGTAGCCAATGTCTGTAGGAGCGTGACTAGTAACCAACACAACTACCCAACTCCATCTGCACATTGTGAATACTTTTTGCAAGGGTTACTTTTGCATCATTTATTGAAACAGTTCCTCCACTCTCCTGCTCTATAACTCTAAATACTTACCTAGCTTGCTGGTTTCTTGTGTTTCTCTTTCCAAATTAAGCAACACGTGATTTAACTTATTGGTGGGACTAATTTAGTATTAAGATTACCATGCTCTATTTGGAATGGTCTTTTGTGTTTCAGAATTGGAATGATTATTTTATTAGTTTCTATAATTGTGGATTCTGTTGTTGTAACCCACCTTGGGACCTTATGGCAAAGAGTGGGTAAGAAATACTGTTTATAAGTAAAATTATTTATTTGTACATGCAAGTATGTCAACATCCCTTTTCTATGTAGATGTACATATGTATATGTTTCTGTACATATTTTTGTTATTTATAATTAATGCATATTATTAATACAACCATAATAAATTGTTTTTTTCATTCTTTCTATAATGTATACCCTACATTACTAATACAAATAGGCACTTGAAGTAGACAATTTCAGCAAGAGTGGCCTTTCTTATCCACAGCAACACACATTGTTTTGGGCAACTTTTCCTTTCCTTTATTAACATATGTAGCTTTTTTGAAAATGCACATACCAGTATTCTTCCCCCCTCTCAAGCACTGCTGCACACATCTTTAGGGCTGGAGTAAAGGGCATGTGACCTAGGCAACTGGCTGGGCAACTGGGCTTGGGGGGATGCTAAGTTCAAGCCTCACCTGTTGTGCACTATCTATTTAAGTATCCACGCAACAGGTGAAACAATAGCTGAAACAGTTCATCTTCATTTTCAAATTGGCAAAACTGACTTATTTCCCCAACACTGTCTTTCTTTACAGTGTTCATTTGGTGTGAGCATGTGGTACTTTTTAGTTTGCAGGAAAACAAATCATACCAGTGCTCATTCACAAACACCATGTGCATGAGTGTTTGTGATTAGATCAATAGTTTGGATCCAGACTCAGCAGGATTTAGGTTCCACTGAAAAATGTGAAAGAGCAGATGAATGTTCAACTTTCATTCTAAAAAGTAAATCTGTAGCTCTTTCACTAAGGAAAAAGGTGCAGGCAGTATTCTACTTAATTCCTCCCTGTGGTGTAATTAAATGACTTTTAAATAACTTTGAACATATCGGGCTACTATGGAAAAGAAGGCAATACTCCTGTACCTTTAAGGGTTGTGTAGAAGGATTTCAGCTGGTGTAGCTTGTCAGGCAAGCTCTTCTACATCACTATTAAATATGCAGGGGCTCCACCTTCTTTTCGCATCTGGCCACTGTAACTGGTAAACCTAGATCCATATAATTTATGTCTTTGCCGCCTTCAATGGGTTTCCCAGGGCAGTCCAGTGCATATCTTCTTGGAAGTGAGTCCCACTTAATTAAATTGG
The DNA here is from genome assembly GCF_964252035.2 of Podarcis erhardii. Classification (NCBI taxonomy): domain Eukaryota; kingdom Metazoa; phylum Chordata; class Lepidosauria; order Squamata; family Lacertidae; genus Podarcis; species Podarcis erhardii. The sequence goes on along the minus strand of NC_138513.1, from coordinate 15,022,451 downwards.
ACTTTCTCCCAGGTGTGTATACTTAGAAGAGCGCTATTCATTTGTCAAGGGGCAGTGATATATTATTAAGAACTCACTTCTTCAGACCTGTCCCCTTCTAGTAAAGGTAAAGGGACCCTGACCGTTAAGTCCAGTCGTGGACGACTCTGGGGTTGCGGTGCTCATCTCACTTTACTGGCCGAGGGAGCAAGCGTTTGTCCGCAGACTGCTTCCAGGTCCAGTAAAGGGTAAAGGTAAAGGGGACCCCTGACCATTAGGTCCAGTCGTGACTGACCAAATTGTGAGAAAACAATGTAAAGAAAAAATCAGAAACAAAGTCTAAGAAACAGAGACCAAGAGAGTAAAAAATTCTATTGAATTATTTTCTCCTTTACCATTTTGTTTTGTTTTGCACTACATTTTTTTTTGTTTTCCCACCATTATTTGGTATACAGTATATCCTTTTCTTTACCACTCCTCTTCACCTTTTATCCACTGTCGTCATCTTCCACCCATCCTGTCTTTTCAAGCTATAGTTTTAGCTCTTGAGATGCAGCAAGAAAATGCAGTGAAATAGGAGACCCCTTTCTGCTGAGCTAAACCCCATTTGACAGTATGTCATATACTGTAAATACATCTGCATTTTGCAGAGCATAAGGAAGACGTCTGACAATAAACAGAACAAGATAAGATGTCTGAAATGCAATATTTATGTTGTATGATTCAGCTTTTAAGTCCTGCCAGGCCTGCATTTCAAAATGTGCTCAAGTCCAAGTTTACAATTCTTTCTACCCAATATTTTAAAAACGATGTGTTACCAGTTTTGTTAACGATGTTTTGATGTCATAGCACATTTTGGGTTATATCAAATTGCCTTCCTCCACTTATAAAAGGCTTTTAGATACAACTGAAGCTTCTGGGAAGGGAATAGGAAAGAAGGTGATTTTTGCACATTCCATCTTTCTCCTGTAGCCACCCCTGCATAACTTCCCAAGCAGTTCTAAACTTTAGAGGATGGGGTGTAGCTTAGGGATAGAGCATCTGTTTTGCATGCATTAGATCCTGGGTTCAATCTCCAGCACCTCCTGGTAAGGCTGGGAGTGACTCCCTGCTTGAAATTCTGGAGATCTACTGTCAGTCAGTGTGGAGAATACTGAGCTAGATGGGCCAATGATCTGACTTGGTATAAGGCATCTCCCTGAGTTCCTGGGATCTCCCAACCTTCTGGAGCAGATTTGGAAAGGTGCAGGGGGATGCAGATGTGAGTGGGAACCAGTGAAAATTGCCTTTCTCCCACTTGTGGAAGACTCTGATAGATTGAAGAACTGTTCAGGGAAGATGGGAGTTGCAGTCCAGCAACATCTGGAGGGTTACAGTTTCCCCACTTCTGGACTACATAGACCACTGCTCAGACCCTCATGTTGCATATTCAGTGAGCTGGTCTGCTTTTACAGCTACCAAAAATAGTTGCTAGTGTTCTACAGCAGAAGTGAGCAGACTTCTAGACTCTACTTTGTGATTTCTTTCTTCTTTTCTTTTCCTTTCCTTTCCTTTCCTTTTTTATTTTTATTTTTTTTACAAAAACCCTGAGATCTGTTAACTGGAGCCTGATGAAAAAAGGCATACCTTAAGATTGTCAGAACTCAAGAGCCCAGGAATTTGTTTTGAGTATGAGAACTAAACGGAGCTCACTGTCCTTCCACATGTACAAATCTCCACTCCTGGTTACCTCAGGCTTTCTTCAGTTCACTAGTATAATTTAGAGCAGGATGAGGAGAACATTAGCTCATAAGAAGAGCTCTGCTGGATCAGACCAGGTGCTTATCTAGTAGCTAGTAGCCATTGATAGCCTTATAATCCAAGATAAGGAGAATCATTTTTTTACTGCTGTTGTTAAAACACAGTGGCAGAGTGTAATCAAACAGTGCCCAGGGTGGGCACTGAGTGTGCTCCCAAGGGGACAGGATCTGGCATGGCCTAGCATATCACCCCCCCCATGCTTCCCCACGCTACACCACTGGTTAAACAGTTGGGAGTCAGACATCCTTGCCACTCTATTACAAATGACTCAGATATTTGCTGGTCGATCCTGATCACCTTCTCTACCCTACACTTGAGGAATGCCACGGAATGCTAAGAACCATGGGCTGTCTGTAGTACTTGAGTAGCGGTAATTTTAGCACGGATAAAAGGTGCCAGATCTCAGAATGTAAATCTTTATTGTGTTTCCCATTCACCAGTTTTCGTAACATTTCTGTAGGCTCAGCATCTCTCTGATTAACACAGTAGTTCAATGGTTATGGAATCTATTTATATATACACCTAGTCCCTGAAGTTGTTTCTTGTTAATGCTGTTACTGGGGGTACTCTATCCACCTCTATAAGCATGCCCACACATGCACCTGCTGATAAATGTGTCAGAGCGGCACATGCATTTTCAGTATTTATTTATGAGCATTAGTAATGCCTGTAAGAAGAATGAGCATCAAGCTATCTGAAGAAGCCAGATGAACTGGGGACAATGTGGCTTTATCGTTAAGGAGGTACAATATGACACTCCTACTCTTCTCTTGATGAGTTTTTTTAACGAACACAGTCAAATCCTCTATATCCTCTCAGATCCTGTTTGTATAGACTGAGAAATCAATGCATTTCATTTGGGAGGGCTGGGAAACATTGCATTGATCTTGCACTATTAAATATATGCTTGTGCATTACGTAAATATTAGTTACTATTTAAGCCCACTGTGCACCTGTAGTGTCAATGAAGGGAAGCTTTATTGCCCAATGTTGGTCCACTGGCAATAACAAGTCTCTTGAGTCTGGCACAATAGTTTGCTTCTGGGGATAATATTTGGATATTATGTGGTATAGTAGTTAGAGTGTCAAACTTTGTCATGGGAGGCGAAGATTAAATACACACTCAGCTGATTGGGTTACCTTAGGCTAGTCACCATCTCTCTGTCTAGCCTACCTCACAGGGTTGCTGTGAGGATAAAATGGGTAGGGGGAGAACCATGTATACCAACTTGAGCTCCTTGGAGGAAATGCAGGATATAACTATGATAATAAATAAAATCAGCTTGGGAAGCTGATTTGGGAAGCATTTACCTTTATTGGAATGGGGGCCATCAAGCTCAAGTTGTATAGTGCAACCTTGTAGATGTCCATTCAGAAGTTTACTGTCTTTTCTGGGACTTACTCCTAACAGAAAGTGTGTTTAGGATCTCAGACTTAATGAACTGAAGTCTTTATATAGTGTGCTGTGATTGAAACAATTTGATTGTAAAGTTTGCTATCATAAGTTTTATTTGTTCTTCTCATGGCCTATTTTCTCTTTCTCACAGATCATATCATGATTTCGGACTCACTATTACAACATATCATGATTCTATGTGGCAGTAAGCAATCATAGGCTATTAATGGAGTCCTCCAGCCTTTCTGGGATCTTTGTTGTAACAATAGTCTTTAAACAAAGACATTTAAACTGTATATTTATATATACAACTCACTACATGGCATAATTGTTATATTATAGCCAGGTTTCTATTTGCTCAGTGCAAAATTCTGTTTAAGTGCAAAAGATGATCCACATTCTGTATATTAGCTGAATTCTACAACCTGTGTACTTTATGTAAATTAAGCAATTTTGGTGTAACTTAGTATACCGTTTGCAAGCATGGGGACAAGCAAGCAGAAAATGTTCCACATTGGTGCTATTTAAAAAGCACTTTTTAGTGTGTCTTTTGAATTCTCAACCATCAAGTGTTTTCATAGGATGTGATTATTACATCTGTTTTGAGGATTGGCATAGTGAGTAGTCTATAGATTACAGTGATCCAATTACTGTACCAAGACCACATAGAATGTTAGGGGCCCACTCATTGATTGAATCTAGGCATATTGCCTTTCATTTTCGTGATTTAATTTCAGAACCATACTTAGGTATCTAAAGACCTTCTTTTGCTACACTTAATGCTATTTCATGGTTTCTCATAGCTCATGCATGGAGCTTTTTTGGAGACCTGTAAAGAGCCGACCATTCATATAGACATACGCAAACCGAACCAAATTGTTAACAGATGCAGTAATATAACAGCTCGGCCACACTGATGCTTGCAAAATGAAGGGTAACGACAGAAAAGGAGAGCTTGTTATTGTCTTTTATATGAAACCCATCAAAGCAACTAATGACGTGTGTGTATTTTTAACCCTGCTGGGGGGCGGGGCGGAGAATACAATGTGAAGTTTAACATTCCTACAGTTTAACATATAGCTAGCTTTCTTTTCACTCCTAAATCTCTCCATGCCAAAACCATACTTTGTCCCCAGACATTTTCCTTTTTCACTCTATCCTATAATTCTCTAACCACAAGGTTATAAGAGTTCAGCTCCAGCGAGATTAATTGAAGGCTGCAGACCTCTCATCCACAGGAGCAGGAGCCATTTTAATTTGAGGGCCCTCTCTGCTAGCTAGTGCAACACCCACAGTTTACACAAAAGTCCATTTTATAATGGTTGTCACACCCCAATTACATAACGCCATTTCACCAGGCCTAGCAATGAACCCAGTGGTAATTAAAGGGGTCTATAATTCGAAAGTATCCAGCTTGTTTTGTGGAAATAAATTATAACAATTGCTTAAATCTGTGCATTTGGGATGGACATGATGCATTTTGTTGTTTGAGATGGTGTCCACCCCCATTCTGTGTATAGAAGTTGTGACTGCAGAACTTAAGATAACAGGGTTAATTTAGGGAGTGATGGGCAGCAGGCTATGTTAGATGTGTGGGACAGGCTGTATGGCATATACAACTCTGTCAACCAACACCTCACCACCACTTGTCACCCCAAAGCACTCTGTGCTGTTGCCCAGTGGGTCTCCAGGAATATTAGAGTGGCTGGGAAAGCCCAGTCAGATGGGTGGGGTATAAATAATAAAAATATTATTATTAGACATCAGGGAGTGGCAGGGCTCTGAAACGTATGTGTGGTGGAGGCAGGGGACGAGGAGAGTGACCTAGGTGAGGGCACCAGTGATTTGTGGAGTATCATGCCACCCACAAGGAGCCAGGGGACGAGGGAGAGTCAGGGCAGTCTGAAGCAGAAAAGTGAAGAGCAGTGATGACTTCAACCTATCAGATGAGAGTATATAAGCTGGAGGAGGAGAGAGGTCCCACTGTTGCTGCAACTGCTCCATATGGCCCAGATGAAACCCTAGCTCATGATTACTCATATCTAAAAGCAAAGCCAGGAAGCTGAAGTATATTATTAATATACCAACACCATATGGAAATCCTGCAGTCCTGTCCACATTTTCCTGAGAAAAAGCCTCACTGGGCTAACCAAGAAAGCACACAGGATCAGGCTGCACCTTTCCAAAATGCCACTCGAACACATTATTTTTCTCCCCTCCCCCCTCCCTTAGACAGCTATAATACAATCACTATGAAAGACAGAAATGGGAACCTGAAATACAAAGCGGCAAGTTATTAGACTTGCTGAAGGCTAAGTAATGAATCAGCTCTTAGACTTTGGGAGTGCCTGGCTCCAAGCTCCAAGAACACAGAGTTAGAGGATAAAGTAAGCACTAGTTTTGGCGGAAGAGCCAAGAAAACAACACATGGGCAACAGCATGGTTCTCAGGCCAGGGCCGTACAGCCTGACTGAAAACACATGATCCAAAATGAAGAAAACAGAAGCACTGCCCAGAATAATCAGTAGCATTTAATCCCACAGAATAAGTAACAAGTAATTTAAATGTTCTAAAACCTTCCAAGTCAACCTGGGCATCACACCATTTGACCTGGAAACTCTGTACTGGTAGGTTGTGATGTGCTAGTGATGAGGAAAAGCACTATGTACATATTCAAAGGAATTTTGCCACTATTTATATGTCTCAGATACTCTGTGCCTTTAGCAACTGTATAATAAGTAAAGATTTGCCAGTGAATGTGCATTAGTGAGAAAATATTTACATTTAATTTATGCCTATCATGCAACCATTAAAGGCTCAGCACCTTGTCCTGGGATGTATGTATTCCGTATGCAAATGATTTAGCTATGGAAACATTAAATTTGCTTCTGCTATTTGGTTCAAGCTTCTTGGTAAAGGTAAAGGTAAAGGTAAAGGTAAAGGTAAAGGTAAAGGGACCCCTGACCGTTACATCCAGTTGTGGACGACTCTGGGGTTGTGGCACTCATCTTGCTTACTGGCCGAGGGAGCCGGCGTTTGTCCACAGACAGCTTCCGGGTCATGTGGCCAGCATAACAAGCTGCTTCTGGTGAACCAGATCAGCACACAGAAACGCCGTTTACCTTCCCGCCAGAGCGGTACCTATTTATCTACTTGCACTTGGCAAGCTTCTAGTCCTCACCAAATGACTTGGTGTACTTGCTCTCATTAAATGTTCTCCCTCTTGTTTGTGCAGGTGCAATTGTGGCCTTTAGGAAGGCTCCCATTGAAGACCCACTTCTCGGAATCTGACCTGGTGCCTAAGGGTGAGACAAAGCCAAAATGAAGAGCTCCTGACTATTTGGAGCTACGCAGCTAAATAAGAAGAAAAAAGTGCTTGCCCCTACAGAATTATGACAAGTCTCAACAAGTGAATAGTGACTATGGGCTGTGGGAGGAAGCAAAAAAAAAAAAAAAAGGAGCTATGAAATTAACACATCACATCCTGACCCCAACAAGGAGAAACAAACCTCTGAAAGGTACAGACATTCTCATTCTAATTAATCACAGAGAGTGCCAGAGAAAGGATCCAGAGCCACCTGATGTGTGTAAAACGTTAGTTCTACGCAAATGACAATGCAGCAGGTGTGTGCATGGGAAGGCTGAAGGCAATGACTTCAGAAAAGGGAGAATGGCTTTTAAGAGATCTGCCTCAACCTGTCTCAATCCACTCTTGAGAAAGAAATGAATGGGCCAGGGCCTCGGGTGTTGGCACAAGGCAATGTGCAAGTCAAGGAGCAGCAGCACAGAGATGGCTTAAAGCCACCTTTACATCAGTTCAGTTCAGCTGGAACTGGAAATTGCTCCCAACATGCATTGGCCGATAGCTGCCAAGGAGGTGTGAAAGTATCAATAATTACACTTATATAGACATTTCAGATTATTACCTAGTTAAGCCTCACTGCCAACCATTTGTGTGGGGGTAAGAAGGCTGTTGTTCATATTCTACTTATCTTTTAAAGATTTGCAAATGTGAAGTTAAGGAAAGATATTCATCTGTTGAGGGCCCATTTCCATATAATATTTTATGTTTCTGCAATGACTTCTGGATGCCACCCTAGATTCTTGTTGAAGCCTGTGCAAGGGACTATGCCTGGAAATGTTACATGGTTACCTCATTCCGACTCAGCCCTTGTCACACACATTACAACTTCCTTCCAAATGTTAATGTGGAAGCCCTAAACAATAAATCAAAATCTGAACCTCCAAAACTGCTAAACTGAAAAATGGCTAATTTTATCTTCAAAACCAACTGACACCACATTAACATGGCCTTCTTATATAAGTAGAGCTTCAAGCAATGGAGATGAACCCATGGTCATCCAGATGATATGGGACTACAACTCCCCTCATTCCTGATCTTTGGTCATGCTCATTGTGACTGATGGGAGATGGAGTCCAATAACATCTGGAGGGTCAAAGGTTCCCCACTCCTGAGCTACAGACTCTTCCAGGGGTAAAAGCAAGAGCACAGCTATTTCCTACATGAACAGGGATGGTCAACTTTCAAAGGGGTGCTCTGTTCTCCCGGCAGTGGTTCACTATAAACTCAAAAGAGTCTAGTTTGCATAATAAAATGATGCAAATCTATGTAGACTGGTTGACTTATTAGATAAGGAGGAACCTCTCTGCTATTGCAGCTGCCTTGAAAAAGGTGGAACCAGATGGAAAGAAGACAAAGTGCCTACCAGAGAGGAATGGCAAATTAAGCAGTTGGAGTACACCGAAATTGCAAAACTGACTGGAAAGCCCAGGAACCAAGAAGAAAAAGACTTTAAGAAAGAATGGGAAAAATTCACAGTCTATTTAGGAGACCACTGTAAGCAGATAAAAACACTAGCAAGATTTTAATAACACGTGTAAAGTAACAAACACTGTGGATAATATGGAGAGATACAATTTATGGCCTGTGAAATAAAATGCAGTTGATGATGTTGACAATAGGACCCATAGAGGGGAGGGTGGGAAGTCAGGAGATTCAGAGAACTCTCAATATATGGTTATGTATTTGATATTGTTATAACTTCTTGTTTGTAAAATCAAATAAAAATTATTTCCAGGAGGAAAGGGGGGGGGAGCTGCACACAGAATCATCTCTGCTATTGCGTTTGCACCATCCCTCACATTGTTCTGACTGTAGTTTGGCACTCGCAGGGCAAAGATGTACAGGTCAATACCTGCATGCAGAACTGTTGTTAAAGATATTGGGGAAGATCTGCAAATAAAGTTTGCAGTCACAAAGGGGGTGGGGAGGCAAAACCAATCTTGCCATCTTTGTATACCTGCAATAAATCATTTTCTTTGCCAGTCTCATATCAAGTAGGTGGCCAAACTCCCACTTGTATCTTTTGAATCCTTCAGAGATGCAGCCAGCAGTCAAAAATCCAAGAGAAAAACCTGCATTTATAATATCCTCCAAATGCAATTTTTGGACAACATCCCTGTTTGAGTTCAAGAATGGGGTGGGATGACTTGGGCTAGGCTGGGCAAAATAATTGGATTGACATCTGGACATTTGCCACCTTACAAATCATTTTAAATACAAAGGAAAAAAACAGAATATAAGAGTTCTGAGTAAGTTATATATTACCTCTGCGAAGCTTCTGCTAATGTATCCAAGTTATAGCCGACAATGTTAGAAGGAGCATGGGCAGGTTAGTTCATACTCCATGGAGGAGGGAGCAAAATATGGGGAAGATCTGGAACATGGTTGCTGGGTAGGAGAATTTCTCCACATAGGCAATGAGTACCTCCTAAAAGCCATGCTTCTGGATTCCTACATGAAGAAAGACTTTTGTAAGCATTCATAGACAGGATGTGTCATATAATAACTAGAAGTCTCCCAAGCAAGCCTCTAAATAGCAATAAAACAGCATAAAACAATTTATGTTTTTATACTGTTGTAAACCACTGTGATATGTTTTTATGATACAATGGTATATATTTTAAATAAATAAATAGCTAAAATCTGGGAAATGATAACCATGTACAAATTCACTGAAGAAGTACAGCAAGCATAGAATTACAGAAGATACTCTGATGGCATATTTTCTGCTTCTGTTCTATATGAAAGCCAGTGAAGCTTCTGATCAAATACTGATTTGATCAACTACAGGGTTTTTTCTGACTGTGCTGTGGTTTATATAATTTACACATCCAAAGTCTCTCCATAGTTAGCAATAATGATTGGTTACTATATATAACCCATAAGCCCACTCATTATAAATTAAGGTGTGTAATTGGCAAGTTTTAATTATTGATTTATTTACTTTCTCTTAATTTATAACTCTCTTTTCTTCCCTCCATCTGCTCATAATGAAAAATCAAAATTCATGTCCAGTTAAACCAGTTAAATGTGGAGTATTTTACTACTATGGGTGCATTCAGATTATTATTGTGAGGATTATTGCATTAGTTTTCCTAGTTATGATGCTATTAGCACTTCTGTCCTAGCTTCAAATGCTCCTTTTACATTGCAGTACCCATTCTGTTCTGGAACTATGGATTATTTATGTCCTGCTAAATACAGTGGTACCTCGAGTTACAGACACTTCAGGTTACAGATGCTTCAGGTTACAGACTCCGCTAACCCAGAAATAGTACCTCAGGTTAAGAACTTTGCTTCAGGATGAGAACAGAAATCACGCGGCGGCGGCAGGAGGCCCCATTAGCTAAAGTGGTACCTCAGGTTAAGAACAGTTTCAGGTTAAGAACGGACCTCCAAAACGAATTAAGTTCTTAACCCGAGGTACCACTGTATCTGAGTGTGACGTCTCACATGTGAAGAGGATTGGCAGCTGTAGTGAGGGAAATTGTACTCTGCATACACTCAGAAGCACTCTCTTTCATTACTAATGCACAGGGTCCAGGGCTAAGCTCTGGCAATCAATATAGATACTGGGTTTGGGCTCTCCTGAGCCTCAGAGATTAAATTAAATCCCAAGAGTGCCCCTAATTCAGAGGAAAAGAGCTATAATGTAACGTTTACCCAGCAAAGCAGAGAAATGTATATTAATGTGTTCTTTACTATGATGCAATTGCAGAACGGTTTAGCCAGCTGGTGGAAAAGCCTTATGCAAATACTTCTTGCTAAGTGGAATCTGTTTTGTGTGCATGCGGTGTGTGTCTCCCCTTCTCCAAGAGCCCACAACTGCATCGGCTAACATGGGCGGAAAGATCAATGTGTACAAAACGGTAACCGAATCACAGACACCAGATGCAAGGCCAAGTGTTCAGTTATACTGAGACAGCTGAGTCAGGAATTCAAAAATGGGAGGTGGGGTGGAGGGAAAGAAGAGTTATCAGTGGGTTAAGGCTGTGTAGCTGCTGGCAGCTGCCACCTGTCTGCCTTTGCTCTCACATTCCTGATCACTGTCCCACAGGCAGTTGTTGACCAACTTGCCCTTCAGTGGCCCCTGTTCCTTTTGCACCAGACCTTTGACAGCTTATCTAGCTTCTGAGGGCAATCATCATTTAACATTGCCCAGGTGTAGGAAACACAGGAAACTGCCTCATTCTTGAGTCAGGGACCATGGGAACATCTAGCCCTGAACTGTCAACACTGACTGGCAGGGGCTCTCTGGGGTTTCAGTCAGGGAGTGTTTCCCATGGGAGAACTGAACACTATTATTCTATGTGCAGGGCACTGCTTGCCATTGTTTACTTGTAATGTGGAATGGTCGCTTCAGTTGCGTAGACTGAAGAGACAAATGTGGCCTTTGACAGCACCCGTTCCTTGGCATTTTGGAGCTTGAATGAATATTGAATGCCCTCAACAAAGCATGCCAAACTGAACTGTTTTTGTTTGTTTGTTTGTTAACTGAATTTGAGAAGGCCATGCCTACAACAACCCTCAATAGGCAAACTTGAAATTTGGCGTGGTCTGTCCTCAAACTACACTGCCAAGTTTCAAATCAGACCACTGCTATGCAGCCATTTTCAAGCCATCAAAGTTACTAAAAAAAAAAAAAAAGAAGACACCATTTTTTTTCAGCTTAATGGCAGAATGCTATTTTCCTGACTCACCCTTGACAAATAGGACTACAGCTGTGGCCTTATAATAAAGACATATATTCATTTTATTTATTTGCATCTCTCTTGTCTCCTCCCCCCCCCCCAGTTTTTCCTGTTCCTCACACCGCCTCATCTAACTGTCATTTTCCAACTGTCAGCCTGACACTCACTCCACCCAACATTCCATTCAACACCCCTCCCCTCCCCCCCACTTACCCTCTCAAAACAGGTTCATGCTGAGCATTTCTGGGAAGAGCCTTGTGAAATCCCTTTGTCTTGCATTGCCCCCCGCCCAGCCTTTAATAAACTACAAACATGTAACACATCTACTACACAAAAGCACATTTTAGACACCTCCTGAACCTAAGGAATCAGACAATCCCCCCCCCCCAAATAAATGTAGTGAAAACAGAGAAATCTTTATGGAAAGCACACCCCAGGAAAGCGTGTGGAAGAAAAATGCACAGAACTTGTCAACAGCCCCTCGTCAAATGTTGCAATTGTTAAAAAAAAATAAGCCATTTATTATTGCTTCTACCCCAAATGCAGCATGGACCATCCACAAACTTACTGCTCCTGTTTTGTCAAGCTTCAAATTAATCTGTTCAACCATTTTCTAACAATAAATCACATTACTCCCCCGTTATAATAGTAGAATGACTTCCCTGAGAAGGATTGTTTTTAAAAAACTGCTCTGGGAATTTCTACGAGGGCAATATGGGTCTCCTAAGTACACTCAGTACCCTCAAACCCACAAAGCTCCCAGATTTTTTTTTGGGGGGGGGAGGAGTGAAACACAGCTGTTTAAAATGGCTCCTTTAAATATACAGTGCAGATGTGGTGGTAATAAAAATTATTTTTGCATGATATGGACTGAGACAATTCAAAGAGCAGCCATTAGGATGAATAAGTACTGAGCCACTAAGTCCGTAATAGTAGCTGCTTGTTTGTACAAAGCACATCTTGCGCCTTTGTGAAGATTAGTATGTGGCTGCTACCAAAGGAAAGCTTTGCTGGCTTGTTTACTACAGCCTTTAATCATTTGACACAGAGGAAAGCTTAATTTTTATTTCCTCTTTCATCCGAGATATCAGAGTCTCACTTGTTGCCAGCATTTAACACGATTCCCTCAGGACCAAGCCGCAGATGCTCAGGCAGAGCTGCTAACACTAGAGCTGGCTTCAAATTACTTATAAAAGCACCTGAAATTTCTGCTCTCTGGGAAAGGGACCCATCTAGTTCTCAAGAGAGTAGGCCAGCAATGCTACGAAACACTAAAACACTGTATACGTGTATATTAGGTGTTTTTTTCCATGGCTACATAATGAGTGAGCAAACAAGCGCTTTTTATTTCTTGTGTGTTCCTGTGAAGTGCCCAGGGAATAGATTTTTTACCTCAAATCACAAGTAGGGGTGAAGGGGCTGGTTTAGTAGCAACCTACCCAAAGTAGCTAGCATCGGATGCAACCCTTGATCAACTACTAGAAAATTGCCTGTGGTAGAGTACAACTCTTCCCCATTTTTCATGATGTTTCTCCAGTCTGGAGCCACTATCTGCTTTGTTCTAATACCTATGTGCAGCTAGAACCCTCTATCAAGAAATCCCTTATTTCTGGAGTCATAGAACCAACAACACACCTTAATGCTTCACTCCATATTTGCTTTTGTTGTATTTTCCCCAATTCTGCTACTTTCCACTTCTCTGCCCGATTCTCTTTTTGCCACTGACATTAATAGTTACCGATCCACCAGGGACTATATCTAATCATGCATCAGCATGTCTCTACTGTTACAGGAAAAGAGATGTTCCATTTGAGATTTGTTTTAGATTTGTTCAAATACTAAGCCATGCTTCCATAACAATTGTGGTTTGGCCTTGTTCTTAAAAATGGAGAAATGTTTCTTATCTCATTTTCAAAGTTAGAATCCCCAAAAGGACAAATATTTAATATTCTCCCAAGTGTGGGAAATGTTGCTCTAAAACCCGACTGTATTACATTCAAGTAAAAATATATACAAACGCCTTCATTTCCTAATATAAGGCAGCCACAAATACACACACAGCAATTGCAACATAGGATCATGTTTCCTTCCCTGAAGAAAATGTTCATTACACAGTTTGCTTTTCCTTTTTATATATATTTTCTTAAAAATCATCTCAAGGGCAGAAAATTCACTTGCTCTGACTTTGGTCTAAAGAGCTTCTCAAACACACACTGAAATTCCCAGAGGACTTGAAAAATAAACAGCTCATACTGAAGAGCCCAGATTTCATCCGCTCTTTTCCATAATGAGCTACACAAACAACTGCTTTGCCTTAAATAATTTAAAATGCTCCCACTAGGCTCCTCTTCACTTAATAAGCAGGAGCAAATCCTGCAATTACAGAGTGCTTCCCACAGCATGGAAGTCATGCCATTATCATAGGATCACTATCTAGAACCAAGCCTCAATTTTCACAAGAGAATGCCAAGGGGAATATGCACACTGTTGCAACCAAACAACTGATGAAATTCCAATGTAGACCCAAGTTTTGTACCATTTATTCTGGGTAATGTTATTAAATTTGGAGGAAAGGCAAAACTGATCCCAATCAACTGCAACAGTGTTTTTCAGAGTCCTATCTAGTTTAAGAGGACTAGTTGTTAATAAGGGGAAAATGGCTGCTTCTTTTTTTTTAAAGCTCACAGCAGAATTAAATATAGAAAGAAGAATAAATATCTCAATCAGCTGACAAATATACAATGCACTTCAATTAATTATAGTGTTCAGTTAACTCAAATGCACAATGCTATTATGTCAAAAATGTTCTGGAGAAAAGTCTATCAAGCAAAGAGATAGTTGGCTTGCCTGTTTGCTACTTTTTAAGATATGTCATGTGTTCTCTGAGTGGAAATGAGAGGTTTGTTTGTTATGATGAAGACAAAGGGGGCAGGATAAGTAATATTGCAAATTCTTCTATTTTCTGCCATAAGCAATGGCATCTTCAGTTCGGGCTAAAGCACTGAATCTGGAGATGGGAGACTAAATTGATCCTGGAAGAGAGAAAGGAACACATTGCAGGCATAAAATAGCCTTCTATATCGCAAGAAGAAAGTGGGATGTTCAGATGAAGAGGAATTGATCCTCTGAAAACGAGGTCAGCATCCAATAATCAGATAGAAAACCTGTGTTGGGCTTCAGCTTTCCCTTTTCCCTTTTAATTGCAACAAATGTGTTGTCCCCTGCAAATTGGCACAAAGTTGTAAATTAAATGTTACACAATGACACCTTTACCTGAAGGAGCTCAAGGTGCAATAAATCAAGGTGCCATATTCCTTTCTACTTTTTAAATCCTCAAAATAACACTACAAAGCAGATTAACCTGAGAGACTGTGACTGGCTCAGGGTCACTTTCATGGGTGCATGGGGCATTTGAACCCTGGTCTTCCAGATCTCTAACCACTTTGCCGCAAAATGATATCACACTCTAAATGATCTTGAACTACATCTCCCATCAGTCTCAGCCAGTATGGCCATTGGTCAGGGACGATAGGAATTGTAATGCAAAATATTTGGAGAGCACTAGGTTGGGGGAGGCTGCTTTAATTGGTTATGACTTTTACTTCCGCTCTCCTATTTAGCAGCCTTCATATTAGCTACCAAATAAATTGCCATTTTAAATTAATTTTTTAAAGCAGTAAGTAAAACACTTTTTTTAAAAAAGGAAAACCCAACCATGTGGTTTCTTAAGCAGCGTTTCTTAAGAGGAAAATGATCTCCCTCCTCAAGGGCTATTTAGAGAAGATGGTAGTATCAGCTAAGCAGGTCAGCAGGGTGGCGTAGCCCAAAACAGCGTGGCAATTATTAGTTGGCAAGCACTGACAGCTGAATAGGCTCAGGAGACAATGGTGGCAAGTGTGGTTGACAGGAAACTCATTTGCATTGATTTTAAACACAGCGCAAGTCCTACTGTCAATGCAGATGGGAATAGGAAACTATGCCTCATATAATTAACCCCCCAACCTCCATTATTTAAAAGGGCCTTCTTTAATTATTATGGGGTGGTAGAAGCCATGTTAGATTAACAAATGGAGCACATGTCTTTAGGATTTTCAGATGCTGCCACAGAACTCCTACTTCTTGCCCTCTAGGCATATTTCCATATAAATAAGTTCAATTGTAAAGTCAGAAGCCCATGGCAGGCCACTCTGCTGCTAGAGATGAGGTTCACTAGTTTCCAATTGCCTGGAACAAAAACAAATTCAATGATAATGCCATACCGGATTACCTGCGAGGTCTCAACTTCAATTTATTATGTGCCTGTTTACACATTGATAGACTGAAGGCTTGTACTGAGATGTCTGATTCATGCATACAGTCCTATATTTAAATCCTCTGCTTCACTCTAGGGCTTCGGTTAAATCTCTACTTCACAGGGGGTAGATTAAATTAAGAAGAGTAAGTTGAGAGCATTTCATGCAACTAAATAAGTGCTCCCTAGAAGGGAATAACTACAAATCTATGGCACAATGTTATAGAACTATGATGAAGATAACATATTTTGTTTTGTGTTCAATATTCCTTTTGCTCCCCAAAGTATTAAAATTTACCTCTCTTATATTGTAAAAAAATAATAATACTAAAATAGGTAGGGCTTCCTCCGAATACTTCAATATGAAAAACAGGCATTTCACAACTCTTGACTGTCAGAACATTATTCCCTCAGACAAATCCTCTGCCCATTGTGGGACATCGCAAAGCATTTCATTTTCGGCCCATGCTTATTTTATTTCACAGACAGTCCAAGCCCTGCCAACTCTGATTTATTTTTATTATTATTACCTGAATTACTCTGTGTCGCAAGGTGCTGAACCTAACAGCGCTTTAGAGATGTTCCCACATGAAATCTCCTCACGGAGCTGTCAACAAAGCAAGGCATGTTGGGACCCATTCTTCCCGCCCCACACTCACAAGAACAGCACAAACAAGGGAAGGAGTGGGTTTACTGGCCCTGACAGGCCCACACTCCAGAGCTCCTTCTGGGTGTGAGAATGAGTAAAAAGAGAAAGAAACACCCACAGTGCATATTTTTATTTACTGGTGAAGCTCCTCTTCAAATAGGGGATTTTTCCTCTCTAATATCCTAGCGGGATTTTTTTTTTCTTTTTCTTTTAACAACCTCAAGTTTTGTCAATTAACTGAATTAGCCCAGCTGGATCAGATCACAGACCTATGACAGCACATTCACACCATACATTCAAAGCACTTCAGCTGCCTTAAATCAAGAATTATGGCAGCTGTAGGTGATGAGAGTTGTTAGGAGATCCATGTTCCCTGCCCAGAGCTACAATTCCCAGAATTCCCTGGAAAGTGGGAATTAATTGCTAAACCGCTCTGGAAATTGTAACTCTGTGAGAGGAATGAATATGGGTTTCCTAACAACTCAACCCCCAGGATTCTTTGAAGGAAGGTAAGCCATGACTGTTATAAAGTCATACCTTGGATCCCAAATGCCTTGCGAGTCAAACCTTTGTTTTGGCTCCTGAACACTGCAAACCCAGAAGTGAGTGTTCTGGTTTGCAAACATTCTTTGGAACCCAAACATCTGATATGGCTTCTGTGGCTTCCGATTGGCCTTGGTTTCTGAACATTTTGGAAGTTGAACGGACTTCTAGAATGGATTACGTTCGACTTCCAAGGTATCACTGTAGTATCCTAGTGCTTCAAATGTATAGTGTGAATGGAGCACCAGTCAAGCCTCCTGTTTCTCCACAGGGGATGATCAGATGCCTCTGGGAAGCCTACAAGCAAGGCATGAGGGCAATAACCCTCTCTCACTGTTGCGCTATAGCAACTGGCATTTCTCAAGGACCAGTCAGAGCAGCTGGAAGCACCTAGCCAGCTGCAACAAACCTTTAGATGGTTTGATCTAGCAAGACCATTGTTTCACCGTTTTAGAAGCTACATCAGAACACACAAAGCTGCACCTTACCGACGTCAGATCTGTGGTGCTTCTGGCTCAGCACGGCCTTCTCTGACTGACTGAGGCTTTTAAGTGTTTCTGGCAAGGCTTCTTTCCAAACTCTATTAACTCAGGGATCCTTTAACAGGAACGTGAACTAGGCACACATGCAGCATAAAGTAATTTGGTTGGCCGTTAATTGGAGTGACCATATGCAAAAGAAACGAGATTTCTGAACCTTCATTTGGCACGTGTTAAGCTATGGGATTTTCTACCACAGGATGTAGGGATGGCCAGCAACTCAGATAGCTTTAAATGGGGATCAGGTAAGGCTATCAATGGTCATGATGTCTATATTACTTCAAGTGTCAGGTTACCTCTCTGAATACCAGTTGCTGAGCATCCTAAGGGAGAGAATACTATGGCACTCATGCCCTACTTATTTGACTATTTTATTTATATACAGGACCCCAGTCCACTTTTTTTTTGCATCTGACCACCCTATGTGGCATACTGCCAAATTAAGGTTCTCCTCAAGTATTCCAATTTGATTACTAGGGCAAAGTATAGCGAGTGAAACAGTGAGGGCCCAGAATGTGGAAAAGGGAACAGCCAAAAGAATGTAAGAACCATTTCCTGGATCAGGCCAAAGATCCATCTAATCAGCATCCTGCTTTCATAGTGGCTAACCAGATGCCTATGGGAAGCCTCCAAGCAGGACATTAGTAAACCAGCACTCTCCCTGCTTGTGATTCCCAACACCTGATATGCAGGAGCAAGAATATAGCTTTATCCTCCATGGTACTGTACATAAAGGTGTGGCATTTCACAATGAATGTGATTCAGCAAACAAGCTCTTCCACATCACTAAGCCAAGTTGTGTTTAGCAGATAATGTTATTGACAAACAATGAACATTTAGGATTACACTGAGTTACAGGCTTGAAACAAGACACCATTGCTGGTGCCAAAATAAATTGCAAGGCAATTGCAAGGGGTCTAACTGCTTCACAGCTGCAGCAGAATGCACTTCAATATTGAAGAAAATAACGGGCACTCAAAAGGCCAATAATTATAGTATTTCTCATTCACTGAATGTGCTGAAAACAGGGTAATCTCAGCAGCTGTCCTCTTAACCTTGTGTTTTTATGCATCCATCCCTCTTGTGATAATTGTCTAAGACGTAATTTCTTTTTCCTCTGCCCCCTCCCTCATGGAAGTTTAACTTCAGCTGCATAGAGAAGTATCAAAATGAAGGAATGGCCTGGGTGTGGAAGATGATAGATGCATTTTCCAATTTGTATTGAGGAAGTATTGTCCTCTCTTAGGGAGATCACCTCTACAACCTTGCCTTACAAAATAATGTTTATTCACCTTTTGGTACAAGCAGGGCTTCCAAAGTAGCTTACAAACGTATTACAACAAGAGAAGAATGGTAAAATTTAGCTGAGAACTTAATAGAAATGTTGAACAGTCAACCTAGGATCCCAAGCAATAACCATAACTTTGAATTGTTTGAGTTTTATGAATTTTTGTTCATTTTATTGCATGTTGTGGATTGTTTTTGTGCACACTGCTTAGAGTTGTGAATGATTAAGCAACACATAAATGCCTTAAATAAAACAAATAAGAGGAAATGGATCACATACAAAAGAGAACAAAAGTGGACAGACTTCCATAAAATTTGCCTGGTTTAAAATATTGTTGCAAATTTAGAAATAATCGCTGTAATTTAAATAGAAATGCAATCCATCTCAGCACAGTGAGGAAGCCTCTGGCCAGTGTTGTCTGCTCACGTCAGCTGCCCTGGTCCAGCCCCTATTCTCTTTTCTTAGCAGTTTTTTTATCTTCAGACAAGGTTTGGAGCTTCAAATAGAGTATTTCTGAAAACAGAGGACTGTCCTTTGTCAAGTAGGATATATGGTCATCCTAAGCACATACCATCCACGGCATACACACAGTTTGAACAGTGGTCATGAGTAGGGCAGAGGGCATGAATGTTCAGTCAAGACCTGCAGCTGTTTGAGCATACTGCCTCTCTCATTCTGTCTCTACCTTGCCTATATTGGGAAAAAAGTATTCTTTACTTCAGGCCAAATGTTTTTAAGAGCTGGGGGAATTTCACATTCTTCCATACATTACCTTGCACAATCTTGGCACACATTTACCCTACATCCTTATCCATTTGTTTAACATAAAACCTTTCAATGGGGAAAGAAAAGTGTTTGCACACTGCACTGCAATGATGCTTCAAGCACCGGCAAAGTGTGGCACCTCCTGAAATGAAAACTTGACATCCACTTTGCTAGCACAATACAAACTTAATTTAATTCCCGGCTGGTCTAACAGGAGGCCGATGCTCATACCATTTCAATGTGTTCGGGGAAATGTGGTGCTGCAAGAGATGGACATAAAAAGTGGAAGAGTAATAAATAAAAAGGCAATAAAAAAGGAGTAGTTAGCGCTACATTGCTGTTTTCCAACCAGCCTGATGAAAAATAAAAACATGCTCTAGCAAAAGAAAGCACCAGAGAATTTGGGTTATAAAAGTGCCAAGGAGGTTTTGGAAGAGTACAATATATAAATAAAATACCACTGAATTAGACAAATTGACATCACTTTATACTCTGGAAAGGGCGAGCTATCTAGCTTGCTAACTGTTCCCGTTCCATCCACTTTTCTTTCAAAAGTCACAAGTTCACAGGCTCTCAGGAGATCTGACTAGAGAGGAATGCAGCCGCCATAGAACTGCTTTTTATAAGCAGGTGTACATTCCACAGTACAATGGATTCACTCTGGCCCTTCCACCACAATGAGAAGAAGTATGCACACCACCCCAAACATTTTATACTTGGCTTCAATGCTCCCTTAAACCTTGACCTCTCAGAAAAGGCAGAGAGGTGGCAAAGCAGAGGGGCAGTCATGCTTTTAAAAGAGGAGGCAGAGGTAGTGCTCCAGCAGTGGTGTTGCACAGCAAGTAAGCAAGTTAGAGCAGGGGTGGACAAACAAGGGCACTGTGTCCCATTTCACAGCTTGAGGCAAAATGGGAAGTGCCTCCCTGCCTGGCTGCCTCTGCCAGTGGTGAAGTGGTAC
The DNA here is from genome assembly GCF_964252035.2 of Podarcis erhardii. Lineage (NCBI taxonomy): Eukaryota > Metazoa > Chordata > Lepidosauria > Squamata > Lacertidae > Podarcis > Podarcis erhardii. The sequence continues at coordinate 15,002,188 of NC_138513.1, read as the reverse complement.
AGACATTGGCACCAATTTCTGTTGAGATCTCACTGGAAATCAGCGCTGATGTCAGTTCTGCTTCTCCCCCAGTGGTGGAGGTGGCAAGGTGCCTGTGAGGGTGCTGTCTCGGGGCTTCTGCCACCTGAGATAGTGGTGTCACCCTGCCAGGTGGGTTGGTCTGGGCCAGAAAGTAGTTTGGGATCTACTGGTAGATCTCAAGGTGATTTGCAGTAGATCAGAAAGTGTTTGACCCCCCCCCAAGTGGTTTCACAATAGCAACCAAAATGCCTTCCCAATAAAGCTTGGGGAGTGGAATTGTGTATGACAGGATCTTCAGGTCAGTTTGGGTTGTAAAAATATGCTCCTGGGCTGAACATCTGCTCAGAAGTACCTTGGTCCTTGTTCCACAGAGTGCAGAAGCTTGTCAATCATAATATTCTAGTAAAACCACCAAGCAGAACCTGACATCTGCTCAGGGATAGGAACATGAAGGAAGATATGCATTTCTTACTATGATATCTTTCAGTCAGACGCCATATAAGAAGGGCAAGGAAAGGATGCTGAAATCCAACCAGCAGTAAACAGGAGAGAAAGGGGAATGACCATTCTACCAAACTGTACGAGAGCCAGTGTGGTGTAGTGGTTAAGAGCGGTAGTCTCATAATCTGGGGAACCGGGTTCGCGTCTCCGCTCCTCCACATGCAGCTGCTGGGTGACCTTGGGCCAGTCACACTTCTTTGAAGTCTCTCAGCCCCACTCACCTCACAGAGTGTTTGTTGTGGGGGAGGAAGGGAAAGGAGAATGTTAGCCGCTTTGAGACTCCTTAAAGGGAGTGAAAGGCGGGATATCAAATCCAAACTCTTCTTCTTCTACTAAAATGAGCAAAAATCACAGCAGCAGCATGCAGCAAGTGCATTACGCTTCCTTGTGCTACTGCAGAGTAAGAGGCTGCGTGGTTTGCAAAAATGCTATTTAATTAGGGGAAAGCCAATAATATCAACCTCCTAAGCGTCCAAACATTTTTAGGGGTAGCAACTAGACCACAAGTAGTTGAATTTGCAAGAACACAGTATAGAATTAAAACCTCTCCCCTTTCTTCTTCATACCCAGCCTCAAGCTCCCCTTCCTTCCCTTTACCCAGCAGTCAGGTAGCTAAGCCAGAGTCCATGTCAACAATTAAATATGTCATGTGCTCAAATATTGTTCTAAAAATCTCATGAATAAAAGAGCCCATCTCCTTCCGGGTCCTTCTTGGACTTTATATTATTCTTTCCCAAAACCTTCATAGCTGGTTGATGTAACTGCTGCTGCTGCTTGCCCTTATGGACTCATTTCCCCAGGGCATTAGTGCTATTTAAATTCCACTACACTTTTCACAGCAAGACTTAACAAGTTTCTAGCAGATTAAAATTCATCAAGATGGTATTTTGTACTCTGAGCCAATCCAAAGAATTCATGGCATCTTTATATCTAGCCAATGGTCAGGGATTATGGAAGCTGTAGTCCAAAATATCTAGAGGGCACTAGGATGGAGCAGGCTCATTTATCCTAGCAAGGATACTTGCAATTTGCTAGCAGACAGTGATGCAAGTTCTTAGCTGCTATATGCGGCTCCAGTAGCTTTGTCCCACCCCACCACTGAGTGGGGGAAAAGTTAAGGAGTCCTTCAAGAGTGAGGCACAGTGGATGAAGTTGTCCTGGAGACGATCTATGCCACTGCAACTTAGGCAGGATGGTGGTAAATCCTGCTCAAAGTTTAATGGTCTCTGAATGGCTCATCGATAAACCAAAAGTGGAACAATAATGGAAAAGATCAAAAGGAGGCTTTTAAGGATTCCTGGATGGGTCAATGTTTAGAACAGGTATTTCGGTTATGTTTAGGAGAGTCAAAAGAAATGACATACTGAAGGAAATATTTGCTAAAACATCCTTAGGGACATGTTCGACAAAACGCAAATGCATCTGTTTGCAATCCTAATGTAAGTTCAAAGGTTAATCATTTCCCATTGTGCCATTTGCTAGAAAAAGTGCAGCCACAAACAAAGAACTGTTTCCTGGCTCCCTATAACTGGTGTACACACATTAGTCACATGGTTGTGTACTCACACACACACCAGTTCTTTTAATACTAGATAAATTGACACAAAGAGCCCTAATCATATTGCAGATGATCAGAATTCCCATTTCCAGACTTGCACTTCAATGCTGGACAGCGTAACTTGGAATATGAACAACTGCCTTAACATAATAAAACTAACTAGACCACAATCTCACTGACGTGAGATAAACTCCACTGAGCTTAGTGGGCCTTTGCTTCCAAATAAGAAACACACAGCTACCTGCAGGTAGCTCTGCGCAGCTGCAGAACCCATGGATGGAAGTGCAGATAGAACAGTAATTTAGATGTCCTTCAAAGTTGATTTATTAATTAAAATCAAATCACCACAACATATTCCATTTCTTTATTTATTTGACAAGCAGCAGTATCATGTTCTTTTTACATTTTAATGTAGATACAATTATTATGTTATCTGCCATATTACAATATTTAGTCTGTTTTAACTTTGTCTTTTAAGATACATTAAAAAACATCAACTGCAAACGTGGGGGGCATGGAGGGGGTGGAAGGGGGGAAGCATGGTATCCAACCAAAATTTCCACATTTCAGCAATACTTTACTCATTCTCGTTTAGTAAAGTTTTAAGAAATGTCATAATGACATGAGCTTGGAATATCTATAGGCTTTTCATTTCTTTTCGTTGACGCTCATGACGTGGCACTGGTGATGTTGTAAACAGCAGAAAAAACAGGGGCTGCCAAAGTGACCAATTATGGAGACACAGCAGGCCTGCTTTTTTCCCCCCCACAGGACACACCAAGCAGTGACAGCAATGATCTCCGTACAACCATACCTGCAGGATATTAACCTCATGCTACATAGCTGTACTCATCTGCTGAGGACTGGCTCCGCTCAATGTATTGTTTGTCAATCAGAACTTCAATACACTTCTTAATCATGCTGATACTTGGATTAAACCTAGCTCTTGATTGGCTAATGACCTGAAAGAGAGAGAGAGACGCTTTATTTAACATACACCTAATTCAAATGAGTTATAAAGCTTCAAAACAAAACCAATGTCACCTTCTGCACATCATTCTAAAAGGGCATACATTCATTTTTTTCCTGAACTGTGGGATAGTTCATATAATATTATTTTTCCTCCTTGTGAACAGTCTTGAGCTTTCCACAGAGTATACAGTCGTACCTTGGTTCTTGAACGCCTTGTGACTCTGCTTGGGGATACCTAACATGGCATTTTGTGCCCTATGTTTTGTATTTAAAGTTGACAGTTCTAACACCAGAGTTCCAATGTATTTATAGCATTAGGGGCTTCCAACCTGGCCAAAAACAGCAATAACCAAACCACTGTCCTTAACAAGATCTCCTACTACATTCTACAAATTTCCACCAGAACAGAATAAGTTACATGTTTTCATCAAGTCCATAACACTGGTCGGCACATGCTCTTACCTCCTGAATAAGAGCATTGTGTCGCAGAAGCTTCCGCGCTTTCATGATACGAACTATAGCAGCTTGAAGGTACATTTTTCTATCTTCATCTACAGCGCTTCTGGTTTGCTCCATTTCCTGCAACACACACACACACACACACACACACACACACACACACACATTAACTGATTTATATACCAAGAGACTGATTCAATAGTCTAACAAGGTATAATTCAGGGGGTTGGCTGTGAAGTTTGCACCAGGAATGCAGTCGTGGAATTGTATGTTCAGGCTGTGCATTGCATTGTGCTCATAGCTAACACTATGGTTTCTTTTAGTGAATCCTGATGGCGATGCTAATGCTATCGTGCACTTGGAAGTTAAGGTGAGTTGGATCTCAGCAGTGTCTGGATGTGAGACCACTGAAACACTCTCTAAGCTACTTAACAAAAAGTCAGCAGACTCACAGAGAAAACAGGGAGAGTGAGTATATTTTCTTTGTTGTTGTTGTTGTTATATTTTTCTTGTATTTTGTATTTTTCTTTTTGTTTCTTTTTGTAACTCTTAAACTTCGAATAAATATTATTAAAAAAAAACAAAAGAAAACAGGGAGGACTTTGTACCATCCTGGTCCTTGCCTGGTCTGTCCTCCCAGCCAGCAAGTGTGTGTCGCGCTACAGCATTTGCTTGACCTGTGTATCATCTGGCTGAAGGTAACAGTGTTTACTCTGCTTAATAGCGTGGGTTATTGCCTGATTGCTGGCTGAGTGAATGCAGTTGGCGGGGGGGGGGGTTCCAGGGCCTGCCTTGCTATAACCAGCTTGACACCAAAGGGGTTTGCCACTTTTGAGTCATACGTCAGGAAGAGACAGGGGCAGGGGCGCACCATACGGTCAGTCAGGATATAGAAGGCACTGTGTGAAACAGGCCTGAGACCCTCAGCTAGGGTGAGAGCTAGGTGGAGGGGAAGTCTTCCTTTGTGGAAGTTGTGAGTGAGAGGCAGGGGGAAGAGAGTGGCTAGGGGATTTAACATCAACTTCTGGCTGTGTAGGATGCATATAGTACTGGTCCTGAGCTTGCTATTCTGTATTCAAATCTCCAAGCTTCATATGGGGTGAATTATGGCGTGCTAATGCTTCTGGATGGGCAAGATTTCAGTGGTGTTGGGCAGGGGAAGGCACATTTTGAGCAGGGGTGGGGGCTGACCACCATCAGGGACAGAGGCCTAGGGATTTGGTCTCCGATCCTTATTTCAGCCCTCTGACTCCATCAGAAGTTACTGGTAGCATATCCACTGTCTCCTCTGGTCCGGTGGTGCTGTTGCTGAATGCTAGGTTGGTCCATAATAAAACCATGCTCATGCACAACCTGATTGTGCATAACTAGGGGGTGGAGGTGGGGGTGTTGCTATTGTCCATAAGAGCAACATCTCCTTGGCCAGGAAGCCTCTTGATCTTGGGATGGGCTCAGAGGGTCTGCATCTGGTACTGGGCCAGAAAGACAGGGGTGCTGCTGGTCTACTAAACATCCCTGATCAGGCTTGCAAAAGTAGTCTCTGAGGAGGACCCTCAGATGATAATCTTGGGTGATTTCCATATCCATATCCACATGGAGGCTGCTGTCAGGCCAGCTAGAGACTTCATGACATCCATGACAACCATGGGTCTCTCTCAGATGGCCATTGGTCCAACACACCAGGCAGGGCACACTCTTGATGTAGCAGGAGTGCAAGGCACTTCCTTGTCATGGTCAGACCCCTGTCATTATCTGGGCAGACACTGGCAATTCTCCCCTGTAAGAATGGTGGGCCCATTCAGATGGCCCGCCTTCAGAGGCGTGATGGAGCTGGAGCAGCTCCTTGGGACTCTAAGGAGTTCTAGACCAGGGTTTCCCAAACTTCTCAGCATCCCTGATCACTGGCCCTGGTAGCTAGGGATGGTGGCAGTTATTGTCCAATAACAGCAAGAGACCCAAGTTTGGGAAACTCTGCTCTAGACTATGGACCAGGTAGGAGAAGACAGGAGCACAAGTGGCTAGTCTCGCTCTGAAGCCAACCGAACACTGGCAAGAATTCACAATCATGCTTGCCATGTGGAAGTGTGGGCTGTGAATAAAGCTTTTTTTGCAGTTTGCATTATGTCCTCTAGTAGCCAGCCAGCTGAGTAATTATGGAAGGTCCAGAGGTTACTGACTCCCACCTATCGGCCAGTTGCAATATCCGGTTTCGGAGAAGGTGGTGGATCAATTGGATCAGTGAAGTAATAAGACTAATTTGATAAAAGTTTAGTTCATTATGCAACTGAGATTCAAGAAATATTAATTCTTAGCTTATCTAGATATCTGCCATGACACATGGTTGAAAGGAATGACATTCCTAGTTCAAATGTTTTATTTTTCAAGCTGTAATCACTGTGAACAAGTTGGAATGACTAATGCTGTTAGCTGTAAAGGACTGATGAGACTTAGAGCAATTCGGTAAATTGGAAATTCCCAATTTAATCCACACTTCTCAATTTGAAGCCCAGTTTGCACTGGATCGCCTTGAAAATGCCATGCTGTCTATACTAGCAACCTCATTGCAATGATCTTGCTTGCCTCCCATTAACTCTTTCTACTTCTAACACCAAAAAGTTAGCAGTTTTAAAAATAGGTTTCACTTTTATACTATTCATGCAATTCAAGCTAGTTCATATCAAAGAAGTTGATACTTGCCTGCGGTGTATCTTTTTGCATTGATGTAGTGATTTTAAATTTTGTCCGTTTACTGCTGAAGTTCATATTTAATGAAAAAGTAGACTCTGCTTCTACATCTTCCTGCAATGAGAAAAGCATGTGTATTTCACACACAAATGATGCCAAACACATTAACAGCTTGTCTGTTTCCCCAAGAACAGTGAACAGCTTGCATGAAAAATATCTAGAGTTACATATGGCTTACATCTTCGCTGTTGAAATATAAACATATTGCTATTTTTTTTCCTTCAATTTGGCAGGTCTGAATTATTTAACTTCCCTATGGAGCAGTTTGGCAACTCAAGGCACACAAGATAATGCATTTTACATATATGATTGTTTTTAAAACGAGCCCAGTGCAGTTGTTCCACTACGCTGAACACAAAAGTGCCTAATGTTGTTAACAAGATTGAAATATAGCAAGACCAATTACTGAAAAATAATTAGAACATGTTTTAGCCTATCAATCCTGTGACATTCCTGGGGAAAGTTAGAAAGTGCACTTCCTAGTCCTCTTAATTGAATTACAAAAAGGCACTGAGGAAAAATGGACCATTTCTTACAGATAATCTCATTTCAGCCTATGGGGAGAGATATAGCTTTAAGAACATGAGTTTGTTGCACAGTTCAAGGATTAGGTTTGTAATAACTGTCTACTATCTTGTCTAGAAGACCCACAGTCAGGAATGTTCTGGGTAAGCTGTACTTCAGGATGTTCTTTTTGCTAACTATGGAAGCTCAAGTCCCCTCAGATGCACAGGAAACAGGCACACACAGCACTCCAAGCTTCAGTACTTTAGATGGGGCCTAGGTGTAGGTGAGATTTTTGAGGTTTTGTCCATTTTGAGGAGTAAAACTTCAAGTCATTTTTACCAACTGTTTCTGAAAGAACACTGAGTTTCAAAAGCAGTTTGCAAAGGGGCATGGGGACTGGTATTTGAGAGGGACATGGGTGGCGCTGTGGTCTAAACCACTAAGCCACTTGGGCTTGCCGATCGAAAGGTCGCGGTTTGAATCTGCACAATGGGGTGAGCTCCCGTCGCTCTGTCCCAGCTTCTGCCAACCCAGCAGTTTGAAAGCATATCAGTGCAAGTAGATAGGTACCGCTGTGGCAGGAAGGTAAACGGCATTTCCATGCGCTCTGGCACTTGTCCCGTTGCACCAGAAGCAGTTTAAGTCATGCTGGCCACATGACCCGGAAAGCTGTCTGCGGACAAACGCCGGCTCTCTCAGACTCAAAAAGTGAAATAAGCACCACACCCCTTTGATGGGACTTAATCATCCAGGGGTCCTTTACCTTTACCTTACTTGAGAGGCATGAAGTTCAAGGTTTTTAGGCAGGTGTAATTTGCATTGTTCTCATGGACAATGTGTTAGAATTCCTGCTCCATGATGGCTCTTATGGGATTGTTGTATTTCACATGACGTGGTATGTTTTGACTCCACGAAATAGGAAGTGATAGAGACAGGATGTTTGTGCTACTGTGTTCCGTGAAGTGGGACTATTGTCCTTTGTTCTTTCTCTTTGCTGTCTGATGCTAGAGAGAGAGAGGGAGCCATGTTGCAGTGCTCCATGTGTGTTTATACATAAATAAAGTAGATTAGCCAAAATGCTGAGTTGCTGAGGTCTGTTACGCAAGCTGCCAAGACTCTGCGGATCCCTAAGTGTGCCGATGTCTGTTGGCATCGGTCGCTGTGATGTTCGGGCAGAAGAAAGCTTTTGAAGCTCCTGAACGAAAGACCAGGAGGGAGAGAACATGCCAGTCGGGCATGTGTCTCTGCCAGGGTCCTACTCGAGTGTAGGACAAGCTCCTGACACAGTGTTCCAAAACCACATAAAAATGTGGCCAATCTGAAATTCTATAAGCAAAAGATGAGGAACCTGTGGCTCTCCAGATGTTGATGGACTCCAACTCCCATCACTCCCAGCCAGAATGGTCAATGGTCAGATATGATGGGAGCTGCAGTTCAGCAACATCTGGGGAAGCACAGGTTGCCCTCCGTTACTATACAAGCTGTGGGCGATAGTGACGGAAGGCAGTGCTTCATCTCCCCCATAAAACAAACACAAAACACTTGCAAATGTCCAGCAAGTGGAGACAGAAGCAAATACATTCTATGTCCCTTTGGCGACGTACCTTCTCAGAGTCATGGTTGATCATTTTGACATCAAGTAACGACTTGATCGTTTTTGTCAATTCCTTCTCATTCATCTGCGTACTGTCTTGAAGTTCTCTATAACTGACAGTTTCACTGTTGTTGAAGGCAAGCAGCACTGCCATTTGGTATGTTGTAACCATGGCTACATATGGTTTGCACAAATAATTCATTTTAACTTCACCTGAAAATCAACGATGCATTTCATGAACCGGTTTAGCTCACATTACAAATTTTTAAAATGGCACTCTCCTTCAACGTGGGGCCAGGCATGGAGTAGCCCAAGGCCTGGTGGTTAACCGAACCAAGCATGCAGAGAAGAAATGAGCTAAGGGTTTTATTAACTGGTTCTCTCAGTGAAAGAAATAACTCAAATAAAGCATGTTTCTGTAAACAGCTGGGATACTGAGGTATATAAAAATTATGCACAGTGTGAGAAAGTGGATAGCAAGACATTTTTCTCCTCTTATAATACTAGGCCCCAAGACCACCCAATATGGCTGAATGTTGGAAGATTCAGGTCAGACAAAAGAACAAACGTCTTCACACAGTGCATAGTTGAACAATGGAATTTACTCTCACAAGTAGCAGTGCTGGCCACCTATTTGTAAATTCATGGAAATTAAGGTTATCAGTGGCTACTGGCCATGATGGCTATTTACTACCTATACTGCCAGAGGCAATGTGCCTCTGATTACCAGCTGGTGGGAAACGTAAGTGGGCAAAATATTGTGGAGTTTAGGTTGTGTTTCCTGACTTCCCATGGGCATCTAGTTGGTCACTGTAAGAACAGGATGCTGGACCGAATGAGCTGCCAGTCTGATTCAGCGGGGCTATTCATTTTCAGTCTTTCATTTAGTGTAGTCATATCCACATCCATTACCCCCCAATCCTGTTTCCCGGTGTCTGCATTAATTTGTTCCTTGTACACACACTTCCATAACGGCCTTCTGTCCCAGTTTTCTAGGTCTTGCTAGCAAGGACCTTAAACTGTTCCAGCTCAATGCACTGTTAAAGAATCAAACTATGCCGAGTTGCCTGTATAATCAACCTGAATCTTATGTTAACATTTTACTTTTTTCAACCTATACTAATAACTGGGTGTTTTCCAAAAGGCTGTCTCGAAATACAACTCATTTCTGGAGAACACTCTGTTAATATCGCAAAGATACAATCTGTAAAGCAATAAATCCTACAGGCAAGCTTCAAAGGAGATGAAATTAAGATATCTATTAGTGCTAAATCAGCAAAACCATATTAACAATGTCAACGAAAGTAATTTTAAGAGGGTTTTTAAAAATTTACTAAACTTCCAAAGGATTTATGGGTTTCAGTAATAAAAAACTAGTATTAGCATATTAGAAATTTCCAGAAGGTAAAAAGTATGCACACTTATTTTTACCTGTGCAGAGATAATGAAGCCAGGTGAGTTTCCTCCCACTGAAATGCTGACTGTAAAATAATTCAAACTGTAAAACAAAATCATTCTTTGGGTCAAATATTTTAAGAGATTAAGTCCTCAGCCAAATACCTCAAGACAAAGAATTCTGGTTAGTGCAGAGCTTAGCATAATAATACACAATAATACAATGAACCTTCTTCAAATGTCAGATATAATGCAACATATGCTTGTAAACTCATGAAGCAAAAAGATCCAATCACAAAGAAAGTGCAAACACAGAATCATGGAACTGTAAAGTTGGAAGGAACCCTGAGGATCATCTAGTCCAACCCCCTGCATTGCAAGAATATTTATTAAGAGTTTAACATTTTAATCATCCTACTCCCCATCTGAATACAACATTTTAACCACTGTAGAACTGGGTAGTGGGGTAGTGTGTGTGTGTGTGTGTGTGTGTGTGTGTGTGTGTTTTGCATCGCTACCAGCACTCAATGCTTTTGATAGCATGGTTTGGGCTAGGCCCCACATCTCTGAAAGATCACTTCCTTTCCTACAGACCCTCTTGGGTGTTAAATTCAGCATAGTATGCTGGAGACATGCATCTTTACTCTGGCTTTTGACACTATGCATTTTCAGGACCTTCTTTTGACGAATCTGTTTTAACTATTTTTTAATATTGAAGTTTAAATTGCTGTAATCTGCCCTGGGACCTGATGGTGATGGGTGGATAATACAGTTTAATAAGAATAATAATTACTATTATTACTGCCAACTTTAATTAGTACAATTATTGACATGTATCTTTAACTGGGTCTATTAGCATTCCACTGCAGAATATACCTTTTTATTTATTCATAGTTAATCACTTTATATAGATTTTTAATATGACCAGCCACCACCCTGTGAAGAAAGTAACTAGCTCCTTAAGACACATGAAGCAATTTCAAGCAAGCAACTTGCAAGGCAGGCAGTTCCCGCTCTTCTTAAAGCTTAGACTTGCTGAGCGACTGACAGTGTTTCTCAGGAAATGTGTGTTGGTAACTCCTGAGCACGCCATTGAGTCCCTCTTGGAAGACAGCAAAAAGGTCACTAGATGAGCCAGCAAATCAGGCTTTGTTTAAGGGTCCCTTAACTCTAAGAATTAGCTTCAAAAACTGCTAGGTAAGCTCTAAATGCAGAACAAGTCATGGATGAGAGGACTACAAAATTTCAAGAGGAGTATTCCTAGTTCCTTTCTTTTTCCCTTACTTTGAGCTAACTAACTATACAGCAGTATCTTCGGAGATGGTAGAATGTAATACCACACACTAGTCAGGGTTAAATCATATTATTGAAACCGGCCACAGAATCTTTAAACACCACAACAGAACTTTGAACATTCTGTCTTTTGTTAAAGGAGGAATTGGGAGAAAAGCCTGCAATTCTTCAAGCAAATCCAAAGAATGCCTCATGCTATACTTATTATAAAAGATAAACCAAAAGATTAATAATTCACTAATGATAATTAAAAAGGTTTCTTACTGGAATTGAGCACTAGATATTCATGAAAGTCAAATGTACACGTTAACAATTCAAGTAATAGCCTTTAGAACTGTATTTCATATCTTTCATATTAAGAAACATTTATCACTCATTACTTACATTAATTGCTCATTAAATAAAACTGATAGCTACAGTGGAGATTGCTAATACAACATCAAAAAACCCCGGTCTAATTTAATTCACAAGCCTCAGGGGTTAGAATTTATTGGGGCCATCTCCCACTGACACAAGGAGGTTCATAAAAAGAAAAAGCACAGGAGACTTTCCATTTCAGAGCCTCCCCTTTTCCTTTGAAGCCTGTCTGAAACCAGCTCAGAAAAAGGCAAACTCTATCTAAATTCTAAGTACATTAGTTAATTTTGTCTGATCAAATAAATTAGAAAGCGGGATTTAGAAAGCAAATCACTGATTAAAATGACAATTTAAATAGCACAGAGTTAAGCCCTTATTAAGGCTGTTGCTAACATTTCAATTCTGCAAATCTGCAAGAAAGGTTGATGTCAACTAACAATTTGTGCATCAGTCCTGTCATTACCATTCACTATGTAGCAGCATGTGGCCCCAGGGATGTACACAAAAAAGTAAGCAGTATCCTTTGTAGTCATGCTGGACAGTCCACTGGTGTCAAGCTGTTCCTAATAACCATAGAATTTTAATGTGGTGCATTTCATACCAGTTTGTAGTACTAAAATTTCCTACTAACTTCCCTTGGCCATCTGTAAGGACACACAACGTATTTCTGCTTCTCAGGATTGGGTCAATACAGTGGTGCCCCGCAAGACGAACGCCTCGGAAGACGAAAAACTCGCTAGACGAAGAAGTTTTTCGTTTTCTTAGCAACTTCGCAAGACGCATCTCCCTATGGGCTTGCTTCGCAAAACGAAGCTTGCCCCGCAAGCTCCGGGGATAGTGGGGATAGCGGGGAAGCGCAGCGCGTCTTCCCCGCTGTCCCCGGACCTCTTTTGAAGCAAGGGGAGGCGGGGAGAAGATCACTTCTCCCCGTTGCCAGCCCCGCAATATCCGGGGACAGAGGGGAAGGCGCGCGCGCCTTCCCCTCTCTCCCCGGACCCCTTTTGAACCAAAGGGGCGGCAACGGGGAGAAGCGATTCTCCCCGCTGCCCCTTCCCTTGCTTTAAAACAGGTCCGGAGACAGAGGGGAAGGTGCGCGCACCTTCCCCTCTGTCCCCGGAGATTGCGGGGCAGGCAACGGGGAGAAGCAATCTTCTCCCTGCCGCCCCTTGCTTTAAACAGGTCCGGGGACAGAGGGGAAGGCGCGCGGCGCTTCCCCTCTGTCCCCGGATGGTCTCCATAGGAACGCATTGATTGATTTTCAATGCATTCCTATGGGAAACCGTGCTTCGCAAGACGAAAAACTCGCAAGAAGAAAAAACTTGCGGAACGAATTAATTTCGTCTTGCGAGGCACCACTGTATCTGGTTTTCGACAACATGATATATCAGCAGCTAAATACTGCAATATGCTGATATATCACGATGTCTGAAATGTATCTCGGCTGCCTCCCCACTTTACCAATAATTACAATAAAAACAGCAGCGCACCAGCTCTCTCATTATAAGCAGCCAGTTTCCAAAAGCCTGTTGGAACAAGAAAGTCTTAACCGATGCCCAGTTAACTGCATATGAAACTTAGTAAGAATGTACCACTCGACAAGTTACTGTAGTTATATGTTGTTCTTGTATTTACATGAAAACCAATAACAATTATTTGGATAAACAAGAAAGAAAGTCTTAAACTGCCAGCTGGAGGACTACAAGGAGGGAGCCTGTCTAGCTTCTCTAAAAGGTAAAGGGACCCCTGACCATTAGGTCCAGTCGTGACCGACTCTGGGGTTGCGGCGCTCATCTCGCTTTATAATGGCCCAGGGAGCCGGCGTACAGTTTCCGGGTCATGTGGCCAGCATGACTAAGCCGCTTCTGGTGAAACCAGAGCAGTGCACAGAAATGCCATTTACCTTCCCGCCGGAGTGGTACCTATTTATCTACTTGCACTTTGACGTACTTTCGAACTGCTAGGTTGGCAGGAGCAGGGACAGAGCAAAGGGAGCTCACCCCGTGGCGGGGATTCGAACCGCCAACTTTCTGATTGGCAAGTCCTACGCTCTGTGGTTTAACCCACAGTGCCACCCACATCCCTCTAGCTTCTCTAGGGAGTTGCAAAATCTGGGAGAAGCCACTGAGAAGTCCCTCTCTCGCATCCCTACCAAGCGTGCTGGGTGGAAGGTTAGAAAGGAATGGCAGCAAAAATCCAACAATACTGTGATAGTATCTGCTGTCTTTTTATTTCAACTTTTTACGGGAGGAGAGGGAGTAGAAGGGGAGACCATATAGCCCCATCGTATTTGGAGGCAGGAATCCAGTGGAAATGGAGGATGAAAAGAGTGGAACATTTATTAGTTATGCTGCCTGCAGAAGAAGCCGCCAAAATGTGAATTTTACATGGTCAGATAACACGGTTGGCTCTGCTGAAAGGTGGTTGGTTGCTGAGGCTGTGTCAAGCACTGGGTATTAGTTACAAAGACTGTCCTTACCTGAAAGAAGCCCTCCCTTTATGAACAAACTAGGGACCCAAGTTAGGATTGACCAGCTTCTCTGTACCCAAAGGAATTATCTCCCACCCACTATCATAACCTTGCCACTTTGATTTCTACAATTCTTGGAACTTGTGAAAAGATGCACGAATTACAGTGGTGGCAGTTCTCGGTTTCCAACCCAAAACCACACAACGACTGATACTACATGAAGGATGGAAGGAACAAGCCTACAAAACCAGCTGTTAGGAATGGGAAAAGTTTAGGAACTTTAAACAATGCCTTTTAGGTTTGCTATCATAGGACAGCTATGTTTCTCACCTGGTCTCCTAATATATACGCAGTCTGCCAATCCTCACACTGGTAAAAGTGAGGTAGCTATTTAGAGTGTTCTTGGTACCCAGGCCCCCAGCCTATAAAGGCAGAGAGTACCTCATACTCTCCGAGCAGATTCTTCCAAAACTCTAAAGCATTCACATTTAATAATAATAATAATAATAATAATAATAATAATAATAATAATAGAGAGAGAGAGACAGACACCCCGCCCATCTGGCTGGGTTTTCCCAGCTACTCTGGGCGGCTCCCAACATAATATTAATAATGATAATAATAAAGCGATAAACATCAAACATTAAAAACTTCCCTAAACAGTTAACAGCCTAGCAGCGAACAGGAGCTTTAAAGACTCCATGGGAAAAATCACCTCATGGGCAAAGAGCAGATACTTCCCATTCTTCCACTATGTCTAACCCACCAATCCTGATAGTGCTAGGGAGAAAAAAGCAGTTTTAAAAAAAAGAAAATGATGGTGGAAGAGGAAAGCTAAACTGTTTCTGACTTCTTAGGGAACGAGAAAAGGTTCCCTAGCAGATGGGTGTCAAATTCATTTTATCTGACAAGTTCTGTGTAAGTGCCACAACGGAAGTAACTTCCAGTCTGAAGGCTGACTACTCCTTTCCCCAGAGATCTGAAAAGATATTCAGCAGCCATCCAAGATCTGCAAACAACACAGAACTGGTCGGATTCTTTTCATTTAACTAGTCACTTGGAAACAGAGTGGCCTCTTCCCTTGGTGCCACCGAGTGGCATCAAGAGGTTAGGGCCGAGCTGATGACTGTCTAAGTGGAGGAAAATAAAAAGCGGTGCTTAAGAGAGCTTGGTATTTTCTTTATGTCAACTGGAGTACATCAGGTTGCAAGTACAAGGCTGTTTTAAAAGGAAAAGCCATCTTTCCCCCCAAATTGCCACAAAAGCAACAAGAAATCAGGAACTATGTTCAAGAATGAATTCTGTGGCTATAAAATGCACAATGCAGACAGAAAGATGTGTCTCATTGTTTCTAATAATGGGAATATGACCCAATCTCTGTTAATCAAAGTTGCCAGAAAGAAAGAAAAAATAAACCCTGACACTAAACATGACATGTGAACTCTTAAGACCATTGTGCTAACAATGTAGATGCAAAAGATCTTCCCATAATGAAGTGATGGAAATTGGAGCACTCTTAGAAATAATATATTCCAATCAAATATCATACGTAATTTGCATTGTGTTTTAGGAGGTAAAGTATATCACATGAAGGAACTATTTTCACTGGAGGAACAATATTTTGCTTTTTCTTAAAATCCAGAAGGAACAGAGAGTTTCTGAACTATAAAATAAAATGTCAGTAAGCAATTAGTGTTTTCAAAACTGTTAGGAACAAACTATGAGCCAGTGGGTTGAATTCAGTTTCTTTCTTCGTGTGTGTCTGTCTCTCTCTCTCTCTCTCTGTGTGTGTGTGTGTGTGATTAACACACGCAAGTATGAGAGAATATATCTTTCAGTAGAATCAGCAAGAGTTTTATGACACAACTAATCTTCTCCTAAGCACCCAACTTATAACCTACAGAAAGAACAGGTGGTTTTTCAAATTATACAGAAGAACATCAAAAACCGTGCTTGCCAGGGAACACATGATTTATGCTAGCTGTACACATGAAAAAAAAAAAACCTGAATCAAACTACTTGGAAACTGAACATTTTATCCAGACATCTTACTGATATTCCCACATACAAAAACCTTCTTGTTTATTAGAAAAGTCAACAATACTGAAATTTCAGTCACCTTCAAGTTGTAATATACCAGGGTGTTAAAAGTTCCTAATGGTTGCCAGAAGCTTAAAGCTGAGTATTTGCTGCTAAATTTGGGATGTTTCTCACAATTAGCTCCAAAAAAATATTAAGCAGCTATTTGTCCAAGATGAAAGTGGGCAGAGGCAGTGAAAATGTCCAGAGCATTCAGCGCTCAGGAACAAGTACATTTTTCTGGTCTAGAAATTAAGATAAATTTCTCAGCAAGTGAGTATGGAATGCCAATAAGTAAAAGCAGCAGAGGGGAGCAATGAACTTATGAACACACGGGTTTGTCTCAATGCACCAATACTACAACCATGAGAATGGGGTCAAGTTAATCAATAGTATAAACTTGTTGTAAATCATAACACATAGGAAAATATGTAGCAAGCAACATATACTGGAAGGATACTAATGCACCCCCTTGTTGGAGACAGTATATAGTATTCCAAACACTTTGTAGGTTTTTTATGCTTGCAGGTTACATTGTAACTTAGAGAGGAATACAATTAAACTTCAAATCTGAATGAATCAAAATTGGAATTTTAAAGATACAGTGGTACCTCGGGTTAAGAACTTAATTCGTTCTGGAAGTCTGTTCTTAACCTGAAACTGTTCTTAACCTTTAGACCACTTTAGCTAATGGGGCTTCCTGCTGCTGCCGCCGCGCTACTGCTGTGCGATTTCTGTTCTCATCCTGAAGCAAAGTTCTTAACCCGAGGCACTATTTCTGGGTTAGCAGAGTCTGCAACCTGAAGCGTCTGCAACCTGAAGCGTCTGTAACCCAAGGTACCACTGTATGTTTACTGGCAATCTGGAAGTGCTAGACTGGACCTCAACCCATTTCCCTGCCACAGGAGAATTCTCATAATATTAAAGGATAGGAGATTTGTGCTGTCCTGTTAGCAGAATGTAAGTTATCATACCTAACATTCCTTACAGAACTATACAAGCACTTTGTGACAGCATCCAAACTGAACAAGCATTTAAGTTACAGTGGAACCTAGCGTTATGTACCATCCTCCTTGCAAATGCTGCAGGTTACAAGTTCCGCCAACCAGGAAGTAGATGGCCCTTGTTGTGAACTTTGCCCTGGGATGCAAGTGGAAGTCGCGCCCCGGCAGCAGCGGGAGGCGCCATTAGTGAAAGTGTGCCTCATGTTACCAGCAGTTTCGGGTTACAAACGGACCTCCGGAACGGATTGTTTGTAACCGGAGGTACCACTGTATTTATATGCAAGGTGAATTATTTCTACACTAACACTGATCAGTTAAAGGTAGCTTTTCTTCTACAAGCTGGTGCCCCCCACATATGTTTGAACTATAGCTCCCATCATCATTGACCAATGGCCATGCTGGCTACGGTCAATAGGAGTTGGTGTCCAACAACATTTGGAAGGCAACAGGTCAGGGAGGGCTGGTTGAAGTATTTCAGTTCTCAACGTAAGACTGTTAGTTATTAAATCTGCAAGAAATCTCCTACTAACCTACCATCTGTACACTTTTTTCCAGTTCCTGAGGAATTGCAAATGTAGATGAAGGCGCCTGAGTCAAAGGCCACGCACCAGCCTGAAAAATAAACACATTAAATACATTGTTATACTAAAACTTTTCTAGAAAAGGCATATAAACCAGCCATCATTCTCTCTCTCGTACGCCCACCCCCACCCCCACACGCCATGACAGCCAAGCTGAAACACAGCAACCTTCTTTGAAATTATGGGGTGCAAATGGAAACCAATGGAATACCATAAAAAAGTTTCAGAACACAAAACAAAAGCTCCCCACATAGGAAGAGTTGGCTCAAAAGCAGAGAAAGCCAGGACTCTCTCATCTGTCAAAGCCAGCTGATAAGAGTTTCAGTCTTGATTGCTACAGGCTGAAAACTATGACTGCTTTCCCTACTAGCAACCAAGGAAGGAAGGCTGGGTTGACTAGATATTGACTGTTCGGGCACATACTGTTTATCCTCCCATACTGCATCCATCCAAGCTATACCTGGTTGCGATCACTCTGCTTTTCTGCTCTTGCCACCTTGTCCCCGGAGTCGAGTGAAACGCTTCAAGCCTTGGTTTAAAGTAGGCCTGCTAACATGGGTCCCAATTTGGCCTGCAAGGACATTCCCCACAAATCACACCCATCTACCTCATATCTGCATTTCGGGACACAATTATACAGGGACATCTGGGAGTTTTGAACACGCTCCCAGTTGCTCCTTTGTAAGTGGTGCTCCCTATCACACATATAGCTTGGCCAAACTAACTGCATTCAGACATTCAGAGTGAACACATGGGCTTAAAGTGGGGAGCGAGTGACAATGCACATGCAAACCCCAGCCCCAACGCACTGAATGTGGGCACACCCTCCCAGCAGATGTCAAGGCAATAAGCAACTATTTTCCTTTTAAAAGACATCTGAAGGCAGCCCTGTTTAGGGAGGTTTTTAATGTATAATGCTGTACTGTATTGTGTTCTTAATATTTGGTTGGGAGCCACCCAGAGTGGTTGGGGAAACCCAGCCAGATGGGCGGGGTATTAATATTAATATTATTAATAATAGTAACAATTTCTGAATTGGAACAGGCATGCACAGCAATATTAGTAGCAAGGCCTGCATGCCCACTCCCACCCCCCACCCCCACTTTAAGGCCACATGTGTTCACCCTGAACACATGAAGAAGGCTATTTGAAATGAAGCAACACACACACACACGCCTTAAATACCTGAAGAACGTATATCTGAAAACTAATTCCCAAATCTACGACGGTGTCCTGATTTTTTATGAAGTTGTTGAATTTGTTGTTAAGATCTGCACTGACACTCATGTCTGTATACATTCGATGGAGCTTGCTAGTAAACTCATAACCACAGGCTTGCTGGAAAACAAAAAATGCACATACAAGATTTGTAGTTAAGGCACACATAGACAGTCAGCAAGTGAGTAGCCTGCTTTTGTTTTAAAAAGCTACATGATAAATACTGAACAGGCAGACCATCTCTGCTTTTGAGGACAAGTTGTAAAACCACTCTAGCACTTGGGGTTGGAAGTGTGGTGACACTAGGGTTGAAATTGTGTTTCTCTTTTAAAAGCTACCTGATATGCACACACCCTCGACTGTAATCCAGAAAACCACCTAAAAGGGCTTTAGGCATGAGGACAAGGAGGTGCTCAACCTAAGTGGTGCCATGAGGCTCAGCAAACAGAACCAACAGCCATATACACACTGATCGCAGCAGTACCAGGACTAGTTTGGGCTGTTCTCAAGATACCAGCTGATGAGCTCTGCAGAACCAGACTGTGATAGCAGACAAAATTAAGATGCACATTTCAGGCAGCAAAAGCTCTAAAACGGGTGGGGAAGCTGTGACCACATGTTGTTGTACTACAACAACTCCCATAGCCATTGGCCAGGCAGGCTGGGGTTGGCAGGAGTTGAGGCTCCAATAACATCTGGACATCTCAGCTGTACTGAGAATGGCAAGGAATGCAATTTGTCAGCTTGCAGCTTTTGGGCACCATCTGCTGGTTGGTTTTTAAAATGACAAGCATCGGCTAGCTAATTCTCAGATAAAACGTACAGACTGGACAATCCCACCAGAAGCTTTTTGGGGGGTGGGGGTGGGTTTGCAATCATATGATTTTATAAACACAATTAAAAGCAGGTTCCTAAAATTAGGTCAGATTCTAAGCATGTTTAGGGACATTTCCTCAGAATCAGCTTAGTAGCAGCTTAAAAGTGTCAAGAACGGCTACTACTGTACTGTTGATTTTACTGTTCTAGTAAGCTGGAAATTACCTTCAATTTGTTAATCATAGCTTCTTCAGAGTCCATGGACATAGACAAACCATGTATAAGTCGTTTTGCCAACATTCTGGCATAGAACTGTATAGAAGAAGAGCAAGAGTTCAGATTTCGTTGCATTTCAAGACACACTCCGAGAGAGGAAAAACCAGAATATAAATAATTTTTAAAATAGCGATTACTTACTTTTTGGAAAACATCTTTGTCGTCAATGTATTTGAAAACAGTAATGAAGCTAGTAAGTTTGTCTTCTACTTCATTTTCTGTCATGCCTTTTGCGGATTTTTTTAGCAAGTTGTCACAATACTTGGCCAGCTCAAGTGTAAAGAAAGAAGAAAAGGACATTCGTCAAGCAGAATAGTATTAAGGGGGGACTAACAATGTAATTAAGGCAGCATAGTAGTTGTGTCTTCTTTTGGAAAAGGTACGTGCCACTGTGAGTACTTTTAAGAATGCACAGATCAAGTGTCCAAAGAGCTTCACGTACATTTTCAGTTATCGTTAAAAACAGGCTTGTAAGTTAAGGATGGGCAACCTGCAGTCTTCTAGATGATACTGGTTTACCACCAGCCATGCTGACTAGGGCTGATGGGAGCTGGCATCCTGGAGGGCACCACCAGGTCCCACCATGGTTGTACGTTAAGACCAGGGGTCAGCAACCTTTTCCAGCCGTGGGCCGGTCCACCATCCCTCAGACCATGTGGTGGGCCGGACTATATTTTGAAAAAAATATATGAACAGATTCCTATGCCCCACAAATAACCCAGAGATGAATTTTAAATAAAAGCACACATTCTACTCATGTAAAAACACACTGATTCCCAGACCGTCCCTGGGCCAGATTCAGAAGGCGACTGGGCCGCATCCGGTCCACGGGCCTTAGGTTGCCTACCCCTGTTTAAGACAAAGCAAGGACCATTTTGCCTCAACAGGGCATCTCAGTGCTTCAGTTAGATGCACTGGTATGGAAAAGCCTTTGAAAAACCACAGGACGTTACCTGAATAAAGTTAATGCTTACATCTAAACACTTCAAACAAGCATCTGGTACTTACCAGCTCAGGAGCTTTGCAGATAGACTTTGGTTCCCTATAGTTCACTACGGATGTCAAGGCCTATTTAGGAACACAAGAAATATATCAGCCCCACACACCGTCATACATATTCTCAGAGCCAATTCCAAGTGGGTCCCCAAAAAATGCATATAGGCTCTATCATGCTTCTTCAACTAGATCCTGGCAAAATCAAGCTCTTCACAACTGTTTTCAATTACTAAACATTTATTGGGTGCTAGCAGTGTGCTGTAAGGTACAAAAGTGTCTATCAGGTATACACACAAAAACAACAAACACAAAAAACCCCTGCTCTGGCCACTGGGTAAACCTAGTGTAAAACGCAAGGGTGAAAAGTCAAGCCCTTCCCACTAACTCAAGACTGAAACATTCAAGTAACTGCTTTTAAGAAAGTCTCAGGACAATATTGGGGAATAGGATACCAGCTAGATGCAAAGCATGCTGGGAGACATGAATATGGGTGTTTGTTATTAAGGACTGCATTCAATGTCTGCAAAGGAGATGTGTTTTAGGAACACCAAAAACTATATTTCCAAGATTTTAGGAATTGTGGGTTATATTCAGTGCTAGACATGTTCAGAAGAGACCCAATGAAGTAAATGAATCTAAGCCATGTCCATTAACTTCAACAGGTCTACTCTGAGTAGGACTAGTACTGGATACAAACCTAATACAAGTAGGTTAGAAAGGAGGTAGTCTCCTTCCAACGTGCAATGAACTTACAGGTATTTTGTGATAATACGCAGGATTTTTTTAAATGCGACACCATCGTACGATAATTAAGTGTAACTGCAAGCGAGGAATGCAAGTATTTAAAACACTGTATTACCAAAAGGAGTATACTTCCCATAACTGAACGATTAAAAAAACCACAATGGTACTGTATAGGCCATTGACCTATGCCTCCAATTCCAAAGTTGTGCACATTTTCCATAACTGCTCATTTATTAGGATAGAAACCTATACACAGACCACTGCATGTGTAATTCAGGACCATGGATTATGCTTGTGAGTTTCCCAGTAAACACAATCCACGAATGGTTTGTTGACATTAGATCCTGAAGCACATGTGAATAGTTCTCTCTTTTATCCATCTAACACAGTGTGGAAGATTAGTTTCGCACAGGTGTGGGAAACCTATGGCCCTCCTGATCTTACTGAACTACAACTGCCATCAGCCTTAATAATAGTCAGTGGGCAGAGGTGATGGGACTTGTAGTCCAACAACATCTGGAGGACCAAAGGTTTCCACTATCTGGTTTTATACAATGACATCCATGTACCAAAGACTTATATGTTTAAGGAAACATGTGCTTATTTATTTGATTTTGCTTCCAAATTGTCATGAAAACATTAGATCGCCATCCTGTTCCAATTACTTTATGTCAGGTGAAATCATTCATACCAATTTATGATACATCAAGCCATATTCACGACTGATATTCAATCTCACTATTCAATGCAACAGGTAGGATTCCTCATAAATTATGTTCCTTACAATTATTTGGTAGACGAAGCCTTTTCACTAGGCTTACCTTGTCAAGGGCACTCATAAATCGCTGGTCACCGTTCAAAACGCTGCTGATGAGCTGAACAAATTTACTGTGTACTTCCAACACTGACTCCACAAACTGAGTGGGCATCTGAGGATAGAATCACAGGTGTGTATTTTTTCCAAATGCAACAGAGTAATATTACAAACAGGCACTTTGTTTGGCCAAAAGGTGTTGGGAATTATGCCAGAGAGAAAATGTGAAGTGCAGCACAGGCCTTATAATGTCTACTCAGAAGTAAGTCCTACTGGATTTGATGTGGCCTATTCCCAGGTACTAGGGTGTGAAAATTTAACAGAATAATACAACCTCCAGGGAATATTTGCTGTACTCAATTTACACAACTGTGCACCACAGAATTCACATGTTGCATTAGTTTATGCTAGCAATAAGTACAGTAATAATAATAATAATAATAATAATAATAATAATAATAATAATTTATTATTTATACCCCGCCCATCTGGCTGGGCTTCCCCAGCCACTCTGGTCGGCTTCCAAAAGAATATTAAAATACTGTGATACATCAAACATTAAAAGCTTCCCTAAACAGGGCTGCCTTCAGATGTCTTCTAAAAGTCTGGTAGTTGTTGTTCTCTTTGACATCTGGTGGGAGGGCGTTCCACAGGGAGGGCGCCACTACCGAGAAGGCCCTCTGCCTGGTTCCCTGTAACTTGGCTTCTCGCAGTGAGGGAACCGCCAGAAGGCCCTCGGTGCTGGACCTCAGCGTCCAGGTAGAACGATGGGGGTGGAGACGCTCCTTCAGGTATACTGGACCGAGGCCGTTTAGGGCTTTAAAGGTCAGCACCAACACTTTGAATTGTGCTTGGAAACGTACTGGGAGCCAATGTAGGTCTTTCAAGACCGGTGTTATATGGTCTCAGCGTCCGCTCCCAGTCACCAGTCTGGCTGCTGCGTTCTGGATTAGTTGTAGTTTCCGGGTCACCTTCAAAGGTAGCCCCACGTAGAGCGCATTGCAGTAGTCCAAGCGGGAGATAACCAGAGCATGCACCACTCTGGCGAGGCAGTCCGCAGGCAGATAGGGTCTCAGCCTGCGTACCAGATGGAGCTGGTAGACAACTGCCCTGGACACAGAATTGACCTGTGCCTCCATGGACAGCTGTGAGTCCAAAATGACTCCCAGGCTGTGCACCTGGTCCTTCAGGGGCACAGTTACCCCATTCAGGACCAGGGAATCCTCCACACCTGCCCGCCTCCTGTCCCCCAGAAACAGTACTTCCGTCTTGTCAGGATTCAACCTCAATCTGTTAGCCGCCATCCATCCTCCAACCGCCTCCAGACACTCACACAGGACCATCACTGCCTTCACTGGTTCTGATTTGAAAGAGAGGTAGAGCTGGGTATCATCCGCATACTGATGAACACCCAGCCCAAACCCCCGATGATCTCTCCCAGCGGCTGCATGTAGATGTTGAAAAGCATGGGGGAGAGGACAGAACCCTGAGGCATCCCACAAGTGAGAGCCCAGGGGTCTGAACACTCACCCCCCACCACCACTTTCTGAACACGGCCCAGGAGGAAGGAGCGGAACCACTGTATGACAGTGCCCCCAGCTCCCAGCCCCTCAAGATGGTCCAGAAGGATGTTATGGTTGATGGTATCAAACGCTGCTGAGAGATCCAGCAGAACTAGGAAACAGCTCTCACCTTTGTCCCTAGCCCGCCGGAGATCATCAACCAATGCGACCAAGGCAGTTTCAGTCCCGTGATGAGGCCTGAATCCCGACTGGAAGGGATCCAAATGGTCTGATTCTTCCAGGCATGCCCGGAGTTGTTCAGCAACCACTCGCTCAATCACCTTGCCCAAGAATGGAAGATTTGAGACTGGGCGATAGTTGGCCATCGTGGCCACATCTAAAGATGGTTTTTTAAGAAGTGGTTTAATAACCGCCTCTTTCAGCGGGTCTGGGAAGGCTCCTTCACGGAGGGAAGCATTCACCACCTCACGAAGCCCATCACCCAGCCCTCCCCGGCTAGCTTTTATAAGCCAGGATGGGCAAGGATCAAGGAGACAGGTGGTTGGTTTCACTCGTCCAAGCAGCCTGTCCACATCCTCGGAGGTAACAGATTGGAATTGATCCCACATAATTTGACTAGACAGGACTCTAGCACTCTCCTGCCCTGGCCCTGCTCCCATGGTGGCATCTACCTCTTCCCGAATCTGAGCGACTTTATCTGCAAAAAACTTTGCAAAATCATTGCAGGAGATCATGTGGCCCGTACTGGGCCCCGATGTAGCAGGTGGTTCCGCTAAATTGTGAACCACCTGAAAAAGTCTCCTGCTGCTGTTTTCTGCAGATGCAATAGAGGCGGTGAAGAAAGTCTTCTTTGCCGTCGCTACCGCCACTTGGTAGGCTTGACATTGAGCTCTAACCTGTGTCCGGTCAGCTTCAGAATGGGTTATCCGCCACCGGCGCTCTAGCCGTCTCAACAATTGTTTCATTGCCCTCAGATCCGTGGAAAACCACGGGGCTGCCCGGGCTCCATGCAATCGGAGAGGGCACTTCGGAGCCAAACAGTCAATAGCCCTGGTTAACTCCACATTCCAGCGGGCCACCAGGGAATCAGGTGAAAGGCCATCAACATGGGATAAAGCATCCCCTACCACTCTCTGGAAACCATTTGGATCCATTAAGTGGTGGGGGCGGACCATCTGAATCGGTCCCACCTCCCTGCAGGGGGAAGGGTCGCAGAGAAGTCAAGTTGCACCAGGAAGTGGTCTGACCATGGCACTTCTTTCATTTTGCTTTTACTTAGTGTCAGATCAACAACATCCATAGAGGTAAACACCAGGTCCAAGGCATGTCCACGGCTACGGGTTGGGCCAGACTTATTCAGGGGCAGCCCCATGGAGGCCATGCTTTCCACGAAGTCCCGAGCGGCCCCTTGTAAGGTCGTGTCGGCATGGATATTAAAATCCCCTAGGACAACCAAACTAGGTGTCTCCAGGAGAACATCTGCCACGACCTGAAGCAGCTCGGGCAGGGAATCCTTGGTGCAGCGGGGAGGTCAGTACACCAAAAGGAATCCTGTACTGCCCCTATTGCCCAACTTCCAGAACATGCACGCAGAGAACTGGGTCTTCCCAATAGGACGCCTGGTGCAAACTAATGACTTCCTAAAAATCACTGCAACCCCCCCTCCCTGCCCACAAGGCCTGGGTTGCTGTGCGTAAGAGAAACCTGGTGGACAAGCAGCGGCAAGGACAGGCCCATCTGCTTCATCCAGCCAAGTCTCTGTTACACATGCCAGGTCAAATCCTCCATCCATGATCAAGTCATGGATGGCAGTGGTCTTATGAATCATTGACCTGGCATTGCACAGCAGCACCTTCAGGTCATGTGGGTATCCCTTGATGATTCTAGTATCCATCTGGTCAGGACCAGACCCGGAGGCAGGGATAGTCCTCAGACAACGACTAAACCTGCCTCCTCTGTAATGACATGGTCTGGTCTTAGCGTAACTCCTCCTCCTACCCGTAATCACTGAGATCGGTTCTCCCAGCACATCCCCCTCTGTGGAACATGCCCCAGCCATTTTGTTGGCTGGGACCTACTCCCTGGCAGCCCTGACCCCTCCCCTTAAGAACAAAATAACACCTTAAAAAAAAAAAAACCCAGAAAACAAAAAACAATACAAATAAAAAACTGTAAAAATTACAAATCCATCAAAATCAAACAAATTCCCAACTAAACATCCACCCCACCCCCATCCCCGCATATACAAATAATAATAATAAATAAATAAAAAGGAAAAGGAAAATTTAAAAACATTTTAAAAAGAACTCTGCGCCCCTCCGGATCCCCCTGGGCCGCAGCAGCAGTGACAGCAACCGTCCCTGTGAGGCCTGTCAGGCCCCGCCCTGGGCCAGGTGGTAAGTGGCAGGAAGGAGCAGGGCCCTCAGACACTCACACAGGAGAGTCCTCCTGGGCAGCAGAGCACAGCAGTCCCGGTGAGGCTTCAGGCCCTGCCCTGGGCCAGATGGTGAGTGGCAGGAAGGAGCAGGGTCCCCAGACACTCACACAGGAGAGTCCTACATGTCTCATACAGAAATGTAGTGATTGCACCTCTCTTGTTGAAAGATTGGCAGCAAACTGCAGCTATAAATGCATTTACTTTAAGCTAGTTCCATCCTATTGGTTCCCTAGGTGCGTGAATACTAAAGGACACATGAGCATATTAACAAATGTCAGATTTCACGCTGTGTTAGAAAGAGTAGTGAGTAGTGAGGAGCACTTCTACCATGTAATCATTTTTGGCAGGGTCAGAAACACAGTAGACTTTCTTACACTGATTACATGTTCAGTAATAAAGAAATGCCATGGCTATAATAATAGTTTCTATTCCACTGTATGCTAAACCACTAGCTCTTGTGAAAAAACAGAAATGGCAGCAAAGAAAGCACACACATTTAGTATAGACTAAATGGCGACAACCTTATAGAAGCCCCCCCCCCCAACATCATCTTTATGCTTAGATTGATCAGAAATTCCACACTATTCCCATTGAAGACAAAACTTACGTTTTCCTGAGAGAGATTGCTGGTTGCTCTAAGGCCCTCATCATGGATATGATTTTGTAGTTCCTGAATCATATGAGGTAATCCACTTGGCACAGCATGAAGCAACGTGTACATATTTGCCATGTCTGCAAAAAAAGGAAGGTCCAGGTTTTCAGATGTACTAAAAAAAAAATCACTATAACACCACCAATGTTTAAACAGCATAATGATACTAAAAAATGAAGGTACCACATACATGCAAATTTGGCAAAAGAGCAACAAAGGAGAGGCTGTGGTCAAGACTATGCTGTAATTGAGGGGTGTCCAATCCAGGGGTGTCGATTATGGGATGTCCCTGGTTGATCCCGTTATCCTGATAGATTCCCCCCCAAAAAAGCTCAACTTTGGTCAAATCACTGCCAGTTTTTTTAATACTGGGAGTAGATTGCAGTCTCTTGGGAGATGGACATGCCTGCTGTAATTAATATGAAGATTAACTGAAATTAAAGCAGAAAGGCTCTCAGAGCAGTTTACAAAAATTAGGAACACCCCCCCCCCATTATCATTACATATCCTAGACCACCACCACCTGAACAAGCACTGGTTAAGCTATCGTAAGTCATTCAAAACAGCACCAGTAAAGAACCTGTGGTCCTCCGGACATTGTTGGACTCCAACTCCCATCAGGCCCAGCCTGCATGGCCAATGCTCAGAGATGATGGAATTGTAGTCTAACAACATCAAGAGAGTCACAGGCTCACCACCTCTGCTTCCTAACATGGGCAATCACAGCACAACATTCTTCTAGCTTCAAGGTGTATTTCTAAATCTTTGATGTAGTCAGAAATTGTATTCTGTATGGATGTTATGTATCAGAAAGAGCACTTGCTTACAGAATTGCTTTAAAGTAATGTGCAAATATATTGTTACCAATGTTCCTGCTAGAAAATACTATGAAACCTTGTTACGGTGTGTGAGATGATGCTATAGACAAAATGACAGAATTGCCCTGGAACAGATTGCTGAGCTGTGATACTGAATCATCAAGTATATGTGGATTCCTTCCAGTGCTAGTCATACTCACAGTAGACCTCGGTAGGTTACAACCCTGTGTCATTGAGATTACTTGCGATAAGGAAGCTTATTGTGAGGACACTATCCCTTTAAGTGGGTTGTGCTTAAGCAAGTCAGGTGAGACTGGAAGGGGCCTCTGGATAGAATGATGCAGCAATAGAGAAGCTATAGCTTCCTTTAACAGAGACTCCTCATTCTGTAAGTAGTTAATAAAGTTTATATTATGTTTATGGACATCCTGGATTCTGAAAGTTATTAATCAAAGAATAACACATGGCAGCAGAAATGGTTGGGCGCAGGCCGGACTGACTGCACAGAGTAACAAAGAAGGTGGAAAAGATACAAAAGACCAGGGAGGGAGGGAGATTTTTTTAATTAAGAAAAAAAGATGGAGCATCTAGTAACTCCAGAACCTCTTGCTTGCTCCAGAAATGCAGCAGAGCGCTGGAAAAGATTCAGGCAAGATTTTGACCTCTTTATGAAAGCAAGTGAAGCTACAGAGAAAGACAGAGAGCAGAAGGCATTGATAGGTGAGAGGTATTAGCTTTATTCACTCAATTTGCAACTGAGAACTAGCTAATTATGAGACCATACTGCAGACAAATGAAAACTTCGAGAGATACCAGTTTCATAGGAGAGTACAAAAGGATGAGGAAACATTTGAATTCCTCATTACACATCTTAGACTGTAAAGCAAGAAATGTAATTTTGAAGGGGTATATGGGGTGTTGGGGGAGGGGGAGTACATCTGCTGGGAGACCCGTCGTGCTGTTTCTGGGGTAGTTTGTCCACCTTTGGTCCCCACCCTGAACTCAGCTCTCACCTGTGGTTCCTAGAAGTGTTTGCATGCAACTGTATCCACACCCCAGGAATGGCTACGACTGGCCAGCTAAACCAGGGGAGGGTAGCCAATGGGTGTTAAACCCTTGGTAAATTAGGGACTTGTCCAGTCAATCTGCCACACAGAATAGACAAGACCAATAGCGGGTCCAAAGGTCAAGAATGTGGTTTCTGCAGGTGCTGTAGAGAGAAGTGAGGGACAGATGGGGCTCATCAACCTGGAAAGGTAGCCCATCTAGGAGAAAGAAAACTCTAATCTTAAACCTTGGCTGCCTTGTGGCTATACTCAATCATGAGAAAGGCTTCGGGAGTAAATCCTGAGGAATAATCCGCATCCCACTGCCTTGTGGGACATCGTCAGGAGAGGAAAAGGCCAAGGAGTAAACCCAACACAAACCCAGAGTGGTCCCTAAGGTGGTTGGATGGCGCCTCTTTCTGGCAATTCCTGCATAACTGAGTGCTCACACTGTAGGAGCAGACATAGACCCAGCCAATGTCCTGCATTTGGAAAGACCTGCAACGTTTGCAAAGAACAACTTCACTTTGCAAAGGTTTGAAAGCAAGCACAGACTGGGCTCGGATTACAGCACCAGCACAGGAGAAAACTTTTATTTGGGAAGTCTTCCAGAGGCATCAGGATTCAGTTACTGGACTGGACTCTGAATACAAATGGGACTTTTGTTACTTACAAATTGGATACTGGAGCTCAAGTAAACGTATCTGTATCTGAGGCTACTGTGAAAGACTTGGGAGAGAAAGCCAAGCCATACAGCATGCAAACAGCTCCAACTTAAAAGTGGAAAGCTTATTTGAACTAGGGGAGTTTGGAAAATGAATGTTCAAGTAAGCAACAAAATGGTAAATTTATAATCTGTAGTTGCTGCTGCTGGAAATGGGATGCCTATATTGGGACTGAAAAACATGTCAGATTATAGATTTTATTAGGAAGCTGTACAGTGCAGAAGGACAGGGTCACATGAACACCGAAGATCATGTGTCTTTATTGGCATTGGTAAGCTCTCAGCAGATTATAAAAGAAACTGTTTGAACCCTATTTTCAAGTTATACATGCACCCAGGAATGTCCGGCTGGCTCTTAGAGATAAAAGAGAAACTAGATAGACTCATTAAACTTGACATTATAGAGGAAGTTGAAGAACCCAAAGAAGGGGTTCATTCTCTAGTCATAGTTACAAAAAAAGATGGATCCCTACGGCTGTGTCTGGATCTTAAAGAACTGAACAAATGAGTTGCGAGAACATTTTCCAATTACTACTAGAGAGGAAATCTTTGGTTAAATGGCAAATGCAACATTTATTTCATATTTGAATGAATCTTCTGGATTCTGGAAAGTGCCCCTAGAACAAAATAGTAAATACCGTATGTTTTCAATACTCCTTTTTGTAGGCATTGCTTTACTAGATTGCCTTTTGGAATTTGTTCCACCTCTGAACTCTTTCATAGAAAGATACAACAAATCTTTGAAGGGCCTGAAAGTACTAAAGTTTATATCAATGCTGTTCTGATATGGAGGAGAACATTAGATGAACATAACCAGAGACTACAGAAGGCTCTGGAAAGAGCTTGTAAAGCTGGCTTGAAATAGACAAAAATGAAGATTTAGAGTTAAGGAAATAACCCACCTAGGGGAAAAGTAACACTGAGTTTAGCAGATACATCTTCCAGGTTGGACAGACTGTTTTCTGAAGTACAATCAGATGATATGCAACCGGAATATAGCTCTGGTAAATGCTTAGTAACTGAAGACACTTTGCCCAGAGCTTATGATGGGACTAAGACTGAGGCAAATTCACATTCTGGAGTAGTACAAGAAAATCTGGTCTCTAACCAGTTGTGGTCCATAATTGCAAGGGCCACAAGCTCAGGATATTATTTTGAAACAAATAATACAAGTAATCAATTCCGATGGATGTGGAAAACACATGAAGTCCTGAGAACTATTTTGCAGGGGACTTGTATGTGCTGGATGGAGTTTTGTTCAAAGGCACCATACTGGTGGCTCCTAGCTGTAAAGGAAGAGATGCTGCAATGGGTGCATGAAGGACCTAGAGGCATGGACAAATGCAGGTTTGCTCCCCAGGCAGATGTTGACTGAGCAGCACTGAGGAGATGCTTCCTTCACAACACCACCAAAGCCCTTGAACGAAGTGTAGGTCCATAGTTTCCCCTTCTCTCAGAAGTGGGAAACATTGATAGCATTGCAGCCTTCTTTGTCAGGTTTCCCTCAGCGGCAATGGGTGCTTGGAAGCCCCGCAAGAGATTCTGGTGGGCAGGAAAACCTTCTTGTTAATCATGTCACATCATAATGACATCATGTGATAAGCAGGTAGGTAGGCTGCCCACTTGTCAATTCTGACCCATGAGGCTGATGCTGACAAGGATCTACTCTGTGGAGCCAAAAGGGTTCCCCCCCTATCAAGACACTCGAGAGTGTCCCTTCCTGGATCACTATGCTTATTTATACTAGAAAACAACATAGGTGACTATAAATTCAATTAAAACTATTTAGAAGGTATATTATATTTTGAATTCAAACTTAATCACCCTGTATGTCTTTACCGTTTCTCTTCTCTTGTCGGATAATATTATGGCATTCTGCGTGAAGGAACTGTAAGTGATCTGCTACCATTCGCTGTTGGCATTCATTAATTACTTTGCCATAGGAACTGGGGTGTAGATATTTTCGACACCTCATTTCTTCATCTTTTAATCTACATAAAACCTAAAAGAATTTTTTGAGATGGGAGAACAAAATGAAGCACTGCATGGTTATTTAGGGACAGAACAAACATTCAAGTTTAAAGTAACAGAAACAAATTATGACCAAGGGAACTATTTAGGCAGAACGGATGCCCCAATACACTGCAAACTCCTGTCACAATTGCTCATATTCTTGAAACGGAAAGAACAGTGGACCTTATCCTGACTCTTTAGGATGCTAATCAAATTTATTGCAATCTTCGTAAGTTCTCTCAACTATCATCAGCTATGTATGATTGTCCATATGATAGCATGAGATCTCTGAATGGAAATAGGCCTTCTGAATCTCTCTCTTATAAATCAGCATTAGAAGTCAGCTGCATTTGAAGAATGGAACCTACTTAGAAAAATAAAAAAGCAATCAGTTGCTAGATATCTCCATTGCAAATGGATATCCTCTTCACCCTACCAAACAACTTTTAGCACTCAGATCAACTTTAGAAGCCCTATTTTGGGTTTCTCCGCTGCCTGGTGGCAGGTGGCTGGATATGAGGAGCACGTTAAGTGCCTTAATCAATCGGGCCAAGGTCCACAACTCCAGAACCCAAGGGTAGCATTCCACCTTGCTAGGGGGCAAGAAAGCTGAGCCTCATCCCTGAAAATGGTCAAGTTCCACTGCCACACCAGTTGCTCACCCACATTTCTCATTTGCCATGGAAGCTGACAATCCAGGGGTCAAATGACCCCCATATGATAAAGTTTACAGAATGCAAAGTGCTTTCTTTCCATGATCCTATGAACATAACTTGCAGAGTATACTAGCCCCTCCCATTTGCCTTAATTTTAGTTGTTTTGCTGTCTTTTAATGGTGGCAACCTCTACCCTAGCTTATATTTTTCCTTTTCCTGGCAGTGCCAGTATATACAAGGGGGACCCACCTCCTCCCTGCCTGCCTGCCTTTCTCAAGGAAGGGAGATGGTGAGAAAGAGGCAAAAGCGCTGGCAGTGAACGATGGTCACTGGCATGAGGTGCAGAACCCCTAAAGTGCAGGGCCCAGGGCAGTCACCCCATACTCCCTGAGATGGCCCTGCCTTTGATGTACAGAAACCAATGAGCAGGTGTATATTTTCTCTTGAGGAACACTGAATAATTGGCATCTATGCTGCACATAAATATGAGTGTCTTACCTTTTCCATATACTGTGAGCAGTTTGACTCTTGCATTAAATTTGAAGCTTCTTGTTTATAATACTCCCCTGTTTCATTCAGAAAAGGACACTCAAAAATTTCCTGATAAAACTAAAACGAGAGAGGGTGATCAAGTACAAATAAGGCAAGGGATGGAACAATTGCCACAATAAGCCAAGACAACAAAAGAAAAAAGAAAGAAAGGATCTTTTACCTTCAGAGGGAATTTCTTCTTATACTGTTCAACATGAACAAAGGAGTTAATAACCCCATGGATTACTTTTTGATTTGGATCTTCTCCACAGCGATCACTGCAAGGTGGAAAAACGAAGCTCTCATAATGCATGCAATTTTACACATGGACCAGACTTCAAAACCAGAAAGACAAATAGGCCTGGCTGTTGGTAGCCTTTTCAAGGACCAAGCAGTCTGCTGTCTGTGCTGTTCAATTCACAAACCCTTTGGGGAGTGCATATGTAATGCAGGGGTAGCCAGTGTGGGGCTCTGCACATGTTATGGGGCTACAACCTCAAAGCTCCCTGACTGGGGCTGATGGGAGTGACTGGACTGCAGCATCTGGAGGGAACCACATTGACTGCATTTCATTAGTGGAAAAAGCGAAATGCAAACTGACACCTATTTTAAAGTGCAGGCTTGTACTCTCCCAGTCCTCAGGCAAAGTCTTTGGATCTCGTTCCCCATTCCCACCCCTTCTGCAGCACTAAGACCTCTCAACGCAAACAGCCGAAACCAAAAACAGGTAATCTTTGTTAGTGCGTTTACCTTAAAATTATTTAACAACTGTATGCTTGTTTAATACCATCACAAAAAATGTAGTACTATCTTAAAATACTATTTCTGTAATACTACCCAAGCATATTTCATTTGAAATGGAACTTGGCACCTAATTTTAATTTTTAAAATTTATAAAGTACTTCTTGATCACCTTTGGATTTATTGGCCAGAGCTCAGGGAGGCAGAAGCTGGGCTATTTCTTACTGAGAACAGAAGGGAAGCCTCAATTTCTCCTTACTATCATTATTCAAGATTTCCAGAAAGCATGGCTTTCTTGTTAGCAGTAGCAGGCAGAGTCTTGCCTCACTTGCACACAAGATTTGGATAAGGGGGAAAAAAAACATTAGGAGAAATGTTTCTTTTATTATGCAAACTACAATGCAATTGAGGCTTCTGAGAGTCCTTCTCGCCAGAGGGCAATGAGCATTCACACCTGATAAACAGGTGACGGTGACCTGCAGCTGGGTTGGCTTGCTCACCTATAGTGGATTGAACAAGCAGCAGTCCACTTTTTCCTTTTAAAATGTTTTCAAGGTGAGGCAAAAGCATGAGAGAGAGAAGATTCGAGGAGAGCAAGGTAGACCAAGAAAGAGAAGAAAGTTCAAGGTATACTGTACAATATTCCAACTACATCCCACATTGCAGGGATAAGGATAAGGAGTTCTGACACCATTATATGATGCAGGCAAAAGTGCACAACAGCAGGAAGAGAGTCAAGAGAGAGGTGTTTTCATTCCACCACATATTACGAACAGGAAGAGGGGGGAAGGATGGCTTCAATGTTTAATAGCTGACACCTTACACTGACCTCACATTCTTATTTATGCCAAGCAGATTAAAACTTGAAAGCAGTGTTGCCACCAAAACTGGTACCCTCGAGACTGAACAGTGTGAAAATAAAGAGACACAAAATTGACCTAATGGCTTGGAAGCAACAAGTAGCAGACCTTCAGTTTCCTCCCACCTTCCTTGAACAGGCAGCAAAAAAGCAGAAGGTGGGCTTCTAAAGGACAAAAATTAAACCTGAGCAAATGGCAAATCCCAAAGTGTCTTAAAATCTGAGAGGGACTTGCTTTAGGCTTCCCTATAGTAGTTTCAAAACAGAAAAAGCTTCATTTGAGGCAGGCAAATGTATAAACCATTTCAGCTACACTTTGACACAAGCTGTATTCTATGATGCTCATTATCATCATGCAACAGATAGCAGGGGTGTGGTAGCAAGCTCTACGCCTTTCTGCACATCACACTGCATGTCTTTGCAGCCCCTCCTGGAGCCCTCCAAGAATTCCTTGCACAATTTAGAACCCTGCAAGGTGTCGTGCTAAAGGGGACATCTCTTGCCAGCATGCCACTTCCTCCCCATCCAGGAGTCCAGGAGTGAACTTGAGGCCAACTGAATCATAACCTAAGAAGATAATCAGTTAGGTTTAACTTTTGTTCTCCAGATTTGTTCCTCGGTCTCTCACTTATGCCTGAGCTAATCTTTCCCTGACTACAGTACACGCAAGCATGAGACTGTCACAGAAAGAGCCATAGAACAACTAGGCTTAACAAGAGCCAAATGGAGTGCTTCCTTGTGACAGGTTGCCTCTTCTCTTGGTAAGATGCACTGTTATTTCAAGCCGCAAACCTGCATGACAATGTCTGCCTCACTGTCACATGGAGGTGCTAAGTACCATAGAACCAAGTCCAAAACACAATTCTAATTGGTGACTAAAGATAAAGGTACCCCTGACCATTAGGTCCAGTCACGGATGACTCTGGGGTTGTGCACTCATCTTGCTCTATAGGCCGAGGGAGCCGGCGTTTGTCCGCAGACAGCTTCCAGGTCATGTGGCCAGCATGACTAAGCTGCTTCTGGCGAAACCAGAGCAGTATACGGAAACGCCATTTACCTTCCCACAGGAGCAGTACCTATTTATCTACTTGCACTTTGACTTGCTTTCGAACTGCTAGGTGGGCAGGAGCTGGGACCGAACTGGAGCTCACCCAGTCGCGGGGATTCGAACCACCGACCTTCCGATCAGCAAGCCCTAGGCTCAATGGTTTAGACCACAGCGCCACCTGCGTCCCAATTGGTGACTACCTAGGATCAAACTCCAGCACTGCAGGGGCTTGGATTAGATGACTCTTTGCGTCTGTCCCCACTCTAACATTTTATGAAATATAACCTATGTCACATGAAGTTCTGGCACAGGGAATTGCTCCAGGATATCCAAGTCATTCCCACTCCCCTTTTCTTTTTGTGTCATGCCTCTTAGATTGTATATCTGAGGAACTGTCATCTCACTGATAATTGTATGCCATTCTGGGAGGCTTTTGTGTGTGCTGAAGAACAATATAATAAATAACAAAATCAAGAATGATAAAAAATGTAAGGGGAAAAAAAACTATCTACAGACAGTTCTTCAGGAAACCCTAATTCAAACTGAACCAAGCCTCTGGGCTGTCAACTCCCAGTTCTATGAAGTTACTCATATCTGGAAGTCCGGAACTGATTGTGAATGTGAAGATTACCACATATAAACGTCTTACAGCACAATCATAACCATGCTTACTCAGAAACAAGCCCTGTTGATTTCAGTGGGGTTTACTTCCAGTTATGTGTGGTTAGGATTGCAGCATTAACAGCTGAAGAAAGTCTGTGGCTGAGCTTAACTAAAAGAAGTATCAGGTGTTCTTATCCAGAGATTTCACCCCGCCCCTTTCACCATGTCAGTTAAGATGTCCACAAACCGCCTAGCATGCCTACGGAAGTAAATATCAGAAACTTTTCTTCATCAGATATGACACTTGTCTGTATATGAAGGGGGAACGTGAATACACAAAACTACTACAGTACACGTGCCAGCTGCCCAATATGCAAAAGTTCTATTGCAATCTTTTAAACATGATATCGTTTCTACATCTCTGCCTTCAATAGTTGCAAACCGAAACACACAAAACCTTCTGGCCACTAAAACACCAACACTTACATCTGCAAAACAGAAACTGATAACCCGCACAATATTCAAGAGGCTAGGTAGGAGAAAAAAACATTAGGGGCAGGCAGAGGCCAACCTGAAGAGTCCTCCGTACAAACTATAGCAGCTTCTATAGATATTAGATCAGGACAGTAAGAAGCAATCAAGAACAGCTTTACATGAAAAGAAAAGGAAGTTAAAATTCAGGATAAAAAGGGCAAGATATGTCCTAGTGGAAGACACTGATCATGCAAATGCCAGTACACACAGAACAAATCTGGTGGTACTCAGGATCGTGGCCACAGGACTGCTAACTTTACAATTCTGCCTCAGTGGCTGAGCACTGGGTCACTGCAGGTTTCACAGCGGCTCCATGGAGCAAACTCCTATTGGGAGTATATTTTTTTCTTTCCTCTCCTGCACTTCTTAAAATTAACAGAAGAGTCATGACTTGGCCCTGGAGTTTAATTATTTTTTTAATTGTCAAAAAGAACTGGTTTCTATGAAACACCCATCCAGGAAGATGGGAATCCTCTGTTCGTATGCTCAGAGAAGCTACTTCCATATGTGAGCTTTAAAGAGCACATTCAAGCTTGATTTAACTGTTATCTGCCCAAAACTGTTGCTTAGAGCTATAGAGCACTTCATCCCTATGCATTTATTTTTGCAAATGATACCAAATATAACCTAGGGCACAGTTCAGCATGTGGAAGACCTGCAAGATCAACAGGACTGAAGCACACTTAATTGTGCCTTGGACTGCGGCTGCTCTTCACAACTCCTGTAAAGGTGCCATAAGGCAAATTCTGTTTCACCTGACAGCAGCTTTGGGACAGGAGGTCACAAAGAAACCTCAGTGCATGGTGAAATATAGAAGGTTGGTTGCTTAGATTCGGTTGGCTTTTCTATGCATTTGCTAACAAGCTATAGAATATGCAATATTTTACATTGCTGGCAATCAGAGCCTTACCCTGGAACAAGGCTGACTGACAGAAGTAGCTGAAGCTTGTACTGCTGCTCAGTTCTGTAATACATTCAGAATTTCAGAAAGAATTCTAGATCTAGTGTCAGTCCTCTTTTTAAGAAAAACATTTATACAATACTCCATAACACCTAATTCGAAGTAACTTAAAAGTACAACATTTGTTTGGTAATTCAATAGATTCAAATGTTCTAGGCCAGACTGCAAAATCACTAGATCAAGATCAAGGTTTCACAGCAAGTAGCAGAAATGAACACTGGCTTTAGGGCTCCAATAACATCCTCTATTTGCTAGGACACACTACCTGCTTTTAGAGCCAATTTCACGTCTCAAAAAAGATTCTGCTTTCCCTGAATATGTTGCCAACATATAAAAACCCAGTTACGATCTAAAGAAACAACAGTAAGAAGTGAATAGTGACGTTCTTAAATCAAGCAATTACAAATTCTCGGGTAAGTACAGTAAGTAAGCATATATAAAGCTGGCAACTTGCATTAACAACAACAACAACAAAAGGATTAACTCACTTTTTGATTTCACGGAGGAGCATTCGAATGAGGACAGCCTGTAAAGGCTCGATCATTAACCTCCTCCACATATCAAGTGCTAGCTGTTATGAAAAAATGCACAACAGAAACATGTCAAGCACAGATGATTCATTTGTTTATTTTAGATTACAGTGGTGCCCCGCAAGACGAATGCCTCGCAAGACGGAAAACTCGCTAGACGAAAGAGTTTTCCGTTTTGGAGGTGCTTCGCAAAACAAATTTCCTATGGGCTTGCTTCGCAAGACAAAATGTCTTGCAAGTTCCTGCGGGGTTTTTTCCCCCTCCCTCCTCCCTTTTCTAAGCTGCTAAGCTGCTTATCCGCTTATCCGCTAAGCCGCTAAAAGCCGCTAAACCGCTAATAGCACTAATCCGCTAAGCCGTCAATGGGCTTGCTTCGCAAGACGAAAAAACCGCTAGACGAAGAGACTCGCGGAATGGATTCTTTTCGTCTTGCGAGACACCACTGTATTTTTAGAATTAAAAACTGCTCAATACTAATGGATTCAGTAGGGTAATATTGCATTAAAATAAGGTAATATTGTATTTAAATGTAGAAAATATTAGATTAAATTAACATAATCTAGGGTTGGGAAATATGTGTTGCAGGCTGGGGCTGATGAGAGCTGAAGTCCAATAACATTTGGAAAGCCACAGGTTCCCAACTCTTGTGATCAACAATAGCCAGTACCGAACTCAAGTATCCCCTCAGATTAGCTTTGGCTACTCAAAGCCAGTCTGCATTTATCTTTTGAAAAATCCTTACAATACTGTTGGAATGTGCAGAAAGGAAAAGTAGTCCTCTTTGGCCTGCTGCACATGCGTACAAGGCAAAAGAAACCAACAGTAGTAACACTAAGGCTGCCTCTGAGTGTACACTCAATAGCCATGGTTTGTTCTTGCCTTACCACTCGTGGTTGGTCTGGGGGAGACAAACCACTAGTTGGTTCAGACACAAAAACTGAACTCTGGGAAATGTGAGGGCAGGACGGGGGTGGGGGGAATCAAAGTGGCCATGATTTTTGCTCCATGCACTTGCATGGTTACTCATTCATGTTTTGCACATAACGCTAAGCCCAACCATGGCAAACTGAGCTTAAATTAGTTGAAATCAACGGGGCAAGTTAATTCCCACTGCAATCAATGGGAATAGATAACTAACTTATTGCACAATGAACTAGCCGTGTCTACTCAGAAGTAATCAGTGTTATAAGAAGGTGTCTTATATAGAGTCTAGTTTGATATAACTGCCAGCGGCTCTCCCAGGTTTCAGAAGGAGATCTCTACCAGTCGTACCTGGAGATACTGAGGATTTAACACGGGACCTTCAGGCAGCAAAGCAGATAATCTAACATGAACTATGACTCCTCCCAAGGGGGGACTTACTCCCAGGTCAGTGTAGTGTAGCAGGCATAGGCTGCAATCCTATAAACACTGACCTA
This sequence comes from Podarcis erhardii, assembly GCF_964252035.2. NCBI lineage: Eukaryota > Metazoa > Chordata > Lepidosauria > Squamata > Lacertidae > Podarcis > Podarcis erhardii. The sequence goes on along the minus strand of NC_138513.1, from coordinate 14,962,697 downwards.
GGAGTAAGTTCCGTTACACTCAATCGGGATTACTTCTAAGTAGACATGTATAGGACTGCACTGTTGGTTTGGATACAACCCACTATTATTTTTTACATGTGAAACAGCCCTAATACAATCCTCCTTATATCTGGGCTTTCTTTTATTCCATCAGAGATGCAAAAACTTGTCAATTCCAGGGATCAATTAACAGGGTCCAGAGATGAGTGTCATTCAGAGATCAGACTTTCCTCTTTGAGAAAAGTATGTATGTAGGGTTTAAGTATATGCCACCCCAAGCATCACTTCTAATGAAACAAGTTAATAAAACAATGCCTCACCAAGCCCTTATTCTTGTCAGCTTCATATTAAAGGCACTACTGTAAATTATTGAGTGTTGTGCATTTCGTACTTCTTTCTTTGCAGCTCTTTATCATCAGAGCCCCATTTCTCTTTCTGTATCCACCAATCCCACCAAGATACTGTATAATCTATATTCATTTCAGCAAGTAAATAATACACAACAATCGTCTGTTCACTAAGGCTGCCTAAAAACCAATAAAAGCATTGAATGCCTCACTGTGAAGACTTACGAAGGCAATAAATGAGGCATTTATTTTACTGATCCAACAAAATGGGCTATACGGTTTTCAACAAAGGTGACCATGGCAAGTTATTGTGAGGAAGAGAGAATTAAATGCACTTCTTATTAACTTTCTGGAAGAACATCCATAGACTGCCTACCTCTCCAATCTCCATCAATGGTTCACTCATATCCACACCTCCATAACCATACTGAAGATCAGCTTCAGTCAATTTGTTCTTCTTAATAAACTGTGTATTGAGGTATCTATGAAAACAAAACATATTGTGAGTGTTTTCAGATGTTTTCTGAAGCAAATCTAGGTCAGGAAAAAAAGACACATCTCACTATCAAAATCATAGAGCTGTAGGCAGAAGACAACACCACACAGGAAACAATGGCTGTGTTAGACATAATTATTATAAATCTTTATAAAATTATTTGCTGTGTCATAAAAATATATATCAAAGTGGTTTACAGCCATGATGGCTATGCTCTGCTGCTGCAGTTGGAGGCTTCTAAAAAAAACAGTTCCTGGAAACTGGGAAGAGTGCTCTTGTGTTTGAATTCTGGTTGTGGGTTTCCCACAGGCATCTGGTCAGCCATGTGAGAGCAGGATAATAACCAGAGGACCTATTGCTCTGACCCAACAGGATTTTATTACATTCTTAAGCAGACCCTCCACATGAATGCCTGATTATATGGAAGCCTGATGTACATGGTTTTCCTCAACTTTGAGCAGACCTGAAAGCCTACTGGAAACCTAGCTGTGTACTGAAGAGGCTTATGAATTGCTGCTCCAGCTGGATTTATGAAACAGGGTTTATGCCCATAGAAGCATGTTTAAGATCAGGGTGCACTCTCACTTTTTATAGTTCTTCCTCCAAGGGGCACATTTAACTCTTTTCCCATTCCACTGTTACGTTACTTTAAATGAATTAGTTAAATGAGATCACTTGGTGTCCATCCTACAGGCATTCAACAAACTATCCAAAAATATTTATCCTAAATCTATGGTTGCTGGATCCACAGGATAGTGAGGCTTTCTCTGGAAAGGCATGGAATGATTGCAAGGGAAATGAACAAGCTGCTCACATTCTTCCTGCGCACCTGCTGATCTAAACTGTCATTTAACAGCTAAACAAACCTTTATAAAACCCCACGTTTCTGCATATATGCACACAACAAAGAATATATTTCATACAGAATATCTTTTTAGTTGTCATATTTTTATTAATCTGAGTTTTGTAAATAAGAGAAGCATCTACATGTTGTAACCTACATAAATAAAATGCTGGAAGCACTTCATAATCCTGTCCTAAACATAGTTTTGAAATCAAATTGTGACTGTGTCCATCTCCCAACAGCTTCAGCTTTCTTCTATAATTTTTTTTGCATCAATTACACTTTTAACATGTTTTCTCCAAAATTTACCTGTATAAACAGTCCATATAGTCTGCCCCTTTACTGTATTCATCCCAGTATCTATGATACATTACCAGTACTTGTTCTTCAGAGTCCATGACTCTCTACAAAAAAAAGCATAAGGGAAAAAGATCAATTCCACAATTTACACTGTAGTAACAATGTCAGAAATGCTGAAGAACAAAATTCTATAATACATTCTCATATCTGCACTGTTTCAAATTTTTTGGGGGGAAATACCATACATATTTACATGCTACTCTCAGGTAGGGTTGGGCAATATCTGGTTGTCAACACTGCAATATATCACCAGCTAAACATTGTGATATACCAATATATAATGATGTCTGAAATAAGGATGGAACTATGTAGACACAAACAGTAGGGCTGGGTGATATTTGGTTTTCAACTTCATGATATATCACCAGCTAAACGTTGCGATATACTGATATAACACAATGTCTGAAATAACAATGGAGCTATGTTGAGGGAACGGCTGGCTTCACGGTTTTTCCTATATTGTGATTTCTGCACAGCGTGAATACACATACACACACAAATCATGATGCATAATATATTGCCAGGTCAAAAATTATAAAACCAGTATCACAATAGGGTTTTGGACTATATATTGATATACCGGTTTTGGACTATATATTGATATACAGTAGTACCTCGTAGTGAGTCCGCCCTGTTTAGCGTCCATTTTGTGGAACGTCTGCAGCAAACTCAGAAGTACCGGAACGCGCATGCGCAAAGCTGTGCTTTGTCGAGCGTCCCTTTCATCGAGCATCCGGGGCTCCGGAACAGATCCCGGACTCAAAATGAGGTACCACTGTATCGGCTAGCCCTACTCCCAGGTTGTAATTCACAAAATATTTAACAAATTAAAAAATGACTGTAATCCTTAACAAATAGTGAAACAGCTTGTATTCACAGTCATGAAATCCTCATACAGTGAGAAGACTCACGTCTTGTACACTTTATAGTTACCTTGTGCAAATGGCGTACATGATTTTCCAAAAAATTCTTTGTTTCCATATAAAGTCTCTCCCCCAGTGGTTCAGGATAGGCCACACACAAAGCATAAATGTCCCTGGGTTTAAAGTCAAGGATGAAACATATTTTCAAGTTCTCTTAACCCAAACTTTTAACAAGATCTTAAAAACAAATGAACAATGTGGCTTGGTTTCAAGGCTTGCACATGGAAAAGTTGCTGGCTTTCTCCTTCAGTTGCAGTTCCATGTACTGCAGAGAAGGCTGTTCAGGAGAGGCCTTCCCAGCCTATAGAAAAAGCATCACAAGTGGGAATGTAGGGCCTGAAAATCACCAGAATGCCATGCATGGGCCTTTTGCCCTGGCCTGTATTTACAGTGTAGCATAACCTGTAAAGAAACGGTATCTTTCAAACAATCCTTTTTTGAGAACAGTGTTATTTCTCCAAGTCTAGAGCAGGAAACAGTTCCTCACAACAAGAGCAAAGTTACCTACAGATTTTTAACAGTACACCACTTCATACTAGTAGAAGCTTCAGCATGTTCTTCTTGTAAACTTTGGCTTCCAAGAGGATGTTCTTCATTATGGTCTGCTTCCTTTGAATACTCAACACTAACAACGTAACAGTTGGCCATATGTGAAATAATATCTCCTCCAGAAAAATGTCTTGCAGTCTAATTAGTCTGTAATAACAGGCTAAGTTCCTAAAATAAGCCTCCCACCCCCAATACCCCACCTCTATTAAAGCTTTCCTGGAAGACAGAAGAGAAAAGTAAGATATCTAGCCAAAAAAATGATAACGGCACCACGTTATCATTGCTCATTATAAAAAACACACTGTCAAATTTGTTTCCCCCATAAGCCATCCAAAACACAAAGCATTGAAACAAGCAAGGTTTTTCCAGAAGGATCTGATCCATAGCTGATGCATCTATGTGGAAAAAGAACTATTATACTCTTGGTCTTTTCTAAAGCAACTGAGTAGACTAGAAGCACGAAATAAAGGATGAAACAAAAATGATTCTTTCTAAAATAAAATCCTGCCTATAGAAGGCATCTATGAAGCCAGCTTTTTATTTCTGAATACCAGAAAATGTTGCTGCTGTTGCATTTATGAGAAACCTTGAAAGTCTGGGGAGTTTATTACATACCTAGTAGTTTTCATAAGGACTGACTCATTGTAGCAAATAATAAGCAGTTGCCCTAACCATGTTATTCTGAAAAATACAAAGATAAGCAACAAATTGTGAACTGGACTTTGAATCAAGTGGAAGCCCTTCTTCAATTCCTAAGCTTTAAGATTCACTAAACTCATATATTTCTGTGTGATCAAGCCCCTCTGATAGCGACTTTTCCAATAATGATCAGAAGCTTGTCTCATGGCCCCAGAATGTGCAATATGTAGAATTTCAGTGGGAACTTTCCAAAGGGAGAAGAAAAAGTGACTAGACCTCAAGTCTTGAAATGGCAGCTGAGCTTTGGGTGAAACATCTGAATTGGTCTACCCACTGCCCAAAGCAAGTTTTAAAAGGAAGAAGCTATCATCATCATTAAACAGCATCTGAGTCCTTTAATACCCAGCATCTTCATTTGATGGGTGGAGTTCTAGAGGCTATCCAACCTGCTTGATGAGATAAGGTCTCAGCTGAATTTTGGGTCCTGTTGTATTTGCCCTGCTTGGTGCTGCAAAGTCTGATTCTCTTAACCCAAATTCTGTTTCAGTTCCCTTCACACCTTGCTTAGCATCCTAGCGAGGACACTCCTGTAGCAAGCAGTGGGGGGACCCACAAAAAGCAGAACCCTCCATAATTTGTTCTTCTTCCTATATTTAGATTTCTGTGTTTAGAACCAGAACTATACTGCAGTTTATGGATTACTGCGGTCTACCTTCCTGAAGCAACAAACAGGTTTCCAGGGGACAGAAGTGGTATTTTGGCAACCACTGGTATGATGGTAACACATTGCAAATGCTGCAATAAGATCTTGTTGAAAGCCTATCCACCAATTTCAAGAACAACCAATGCCAAGAAATGAGAGCAGAGACATAAAGAAACAGGAGTCATTTACTAGGGTGAAAAATGGAGTAAAGACAGAATGACAGAATTGTGTTAAAAGGCACCCTGCCACATCAAAAATCTGTTTCTACCAGCCTGAACCATTCAATGGAAACTTGGAAATGACTTTTACTTTAAAAAGCAAAACTAACTTTCTAGAATGAAGTTATAAAACAGTAAATCACTTCTAGTAACATGCTTAAGTTATGCTGCGAGGGAAGCACAGTGCCAGAAATATCTTGTTCCTGCAGGGGTTCAGGCTGAACAGATCTGAAGGTCAAAAGGTAGCTGAAAGTGAGTCAATGCTTTAAATAAAAGTAGCATGTGATCTCCATTGCTCTTTACAAGAGGACTTGGTATTATACCGGAGCACAGTATCCTGAGCATATTTACTCTGCTTTCAGTCTCAAGGAAGGTACACACTATCGAAAAACTGAATTAAAACCTGCTGTGAACATCAACACATTTGGGCATCATATGAGCAAAGGAACAGCAACTGCCTGCATAGGACTTGTTTGCACTCATCTGTAAGGTACAATAGATTCCCCTCTACTAATGTATCATCGTGTACTATGTTTACCAGGATGCAATAGCAACATCACAGGTAGGCAGGTTGTTTCTGTAAGAAAAGCAGGTTGTTTCCATCCCCTATACTACATATTCCAAAAGATAATTGGTCATGGATCCAGCAAAATATAGCTTCGATTCCTGGCATTTCCAGGTAAGAGCTAGGAAAGAATCCTGTCTGAAACCCTGGAGAGCGACTGCCAGTCAGTGCAGACTATACAGATAGACCAAGTGTCCAGCTTTGTATATGCTGATGAGAACAGTCGCTCTGCTACTGAGTCATAAAGGAAATAGCTACTGACAGATTCCACCTGGCTTGAGGTTTTACTAGTTCCTTCAGTAGCATGTGTCTTATCTTGCAAACGTAAACATTCACAATTTGCATATATAGATGGGTTGCATCCAGCTTATACAAATAATTAATTGCAAATACACTGACAATCCTTCAAAAAGGCCTTTTGTTGAACGATTCTCTGGAAAAAGGCAGTCAGTGTTACCAATAATACAAAGGATGGCTATCCTTTCTTCCAGAGCAAACCAAACATCAAGCTATCCACTGTCATAGTCAATCAAAGCAACAGTTAGAAATCTAACCCAACTGCAGTAAAGCAATAAACAATAGTTCAGATGAGGCTACTTGTGCCAGTCGGACTGTTGGCATATTTATTAGGGATGTCAATTTGGCTGCTCTAAGTGAATAAAAAAGCCACATCTTGCATTCAGAATATATACCAAAAAGTCATGTACTAAACTCAATGTAATTAAACAATCATTATCATTTATCCATAGCAACAGTTCTTAGGAAGTGATCAATTCAGATTTTCCCCATTTCACTGTATGCAACATTTCTGACAACTTTTTTTTACAATGAGGTCCTCATTTTCTCAGAAGTTGTCAAAAATGGGGGTCATAGAAGACATTTTATTCCAGCTGGCATAATGCTGGGCACAAATTTATGCAAGGTTACGCCAAACCAATATCTGCAAGACACACGATGACATGCAATCAGAGGCCAGCTTCTATTAAAAGGATACGAAAAGCGGTCATTCCATGTTGATCTTTCCACATAATCCAACATAACAACAGCTTTAATTGTTGTAAGCAGCTTGTTCCATGTTTCATCAAAATCAACTACTCGTGGTTTCAAGGACATTGTGGGGCGTTAGTATTGATCTGCAAAAAAGAGAAAAATCCAGATGATTAGTTTCAAACTAATGTTAGCCACAAAATATTACTATATCGCTTAACTCTTTTGTTTTAAACCTTATAATTGGTTAGAGGAGGAGGAGGAGGATGTAGATGATTGTATTATTTGTATGCCGCCCATCTGACTGGGTTGCCCCAGCCACTCTGGCTGGCTCCCAACAGAATACTAAAAACACAAAACATCAAACATTAAAAGCTTCCCCAACCGACCTGCTCTATTACCCAGGCTGATTTCTGCTGGTACTCTTAGAAATCTTTGCTACAGAAATGTTGCTCTGTGGTACTTCTCTAGCAAAGTGCAATATTCAGTGGTCCTCACTGTTGCCATGTATACTACAAATAATGCGCGCAAGAATGAATCACAGAACAAACAGCGTGATTCCCAGAAAGAGCCTGAGTAGATCGGGGTCAATTACATGCATCAGACCTAGAGAGGTTTCTAGGAAAAGTACACAGAGTAGCACAGAGCCGAGAAAAAGTAGCCAAACTGTTTCCTTTTAGGTGTTTCTTGCAATAGCAAATGGAATCCCGTAACAATGAATGATTTTGCTGTTCCAACAGGAAGCCAATAGGGAGGTCGATGATGCTGCAATTAAGTAGCAAACAAACAGAAAATTTGAGTTGCACTTCAATAGCTTGCACTTCAATTGTAGAAAATTACTTTTAAATGAGTCAGTGTAGCAGAACAGTTAAGTGTATTGGAGGAGGACTGGACACTCCAAGGTTCAAATCCCCACTCAGTCATGGATCACTGGGTGATCTTGGGACAATCACTGTCCCGTATTAATGTCCCAAAGAGATCATTTACTTATACTGTATATATATAAGATCTGGTGTGTGTGCATTTTATGCTATATAGATTTAAAATTAAATCTGAATTTAAACACAAACCATACTGAAATGTACACTTAACCAAGCACTGAATCCAAGACTCTCTACAAAGCAAACTGGTTCAGGTCAACAAATCAGTTCTTCTGCCATCAGGAACCTACTGCGGGCTTATACAACCCCTCTTCCTTCTCATGCAAGCAGACTCCCTCCGCCACTTCCTGGTCACTAATAACCATAGTTTGCTGCTTACTGCTAATAACAGTCTGCTTCCAAAACAGAATCAGAACCACAATTTGAAATAATCCACAGAGTCAACATTGGTGCCAACCTGACCTCTAAGTGTGGTTACGGCAAGGCAAGGATATCCAGCTGAAGAGAGGATGGGGGGCAGATATACCCATATCCCGATCTCTAAACTGCAGTTAATAACTGTACTAACCCTGGGCTCACGGAGGGCTAGAGCAGAGATTCTCACACTCTAGTTCACAAAATCTATTCAGGTCCACAGAAAAGTTGCGAAGCAGCTGAAAGTATCTAGACTTGACATAGCACTTTGGTTTTTTGATAGCAAGAGTCACTTCAGAGAACTTAGCACTCCAAAAAGGTGCATCCGCCACACTAAAAATACTGTCATTATTAAAATATGAGTTGTGTAAGTAGTTTTATTTGTATAACATATTATAATGACTATTTATACCTAGACTCCTAGCAATTTCCAAGTGGTGTGGAATATTCAATATTCCTCAATAAGTTTGTATTTGTTCACTTCTAACAGCAATACCAACATTACTCCAAGTTATCTGAGCAGACCAATGAACCCAAATTTAGCTGATAATGCTGACTATTCTAAAAACGCATTTTTGCCATACTGTAGAAATAAGCGAAATCGCCATTTTAAAACACAGCACACTGTATGCTTCCTTACTCATAGCAAAGATGTATCAATAACTATCTCCAGAATACAATGAAAGAAGAGAAGAAACAATGGAAAACAAGGGCAAACACTCGGAAATAGAATAGAAACAGAAGCAGAATAAAACCGTTGACAGTTCTCACAGTGGTGAATCAATTGCTATTACTTTTCGGAAAGATGGAAATTGGTTAATTTACTATGGGTGGTATGTCAATAAGTAAAAAACTGTTTATGTGAACAAACCTAACGCAGCTCTTTAAGGTGCATAATTTATAGAGTTACAATTTCCTATAGTATGGTTCCTTCTTTATGAATCAGTTACAACATTTTACCTTCCGGCAATTCTGTTAACAACAACTTACACCTGCATACCTATCTTATCCAGGCATACTTCACACACAAGAAGTTCAGACTGGTCTTTCTTGATAAATCTAAAAGATGTCTTAAGATGAGTTGGAACTAAAATTGCTTATCCTGAAGTCTACAAAACTTGGGGGAAGATAGACACAATATATGAAAACGATATTCTCAAGGACTGAACTTATCAGACAAGCGTCTGGAGGCCTGCTAGATTCTTCCCCATAACTCCCATGTACAGCATGATAGTGATAAGTGTTTTCTCATATTGGCTGATCCATCACCTGATATTCAAAAATATACCAGCTCTAAATACATAATTTTCATTGTCTCTATTATGGCTAATAGCAGTTCATGGCTCTATCTTTCATGAATTTCTGTCCAGTCCTTTTTAAAAAACAAAAACACCAAACCCATGACTAACACCATATCAGATGTCATAATGACATTTTCCCTAATGGAGATAACAACTGTGCATTAAGGGAAATGTGGGCATGAATTTTGTTTCAGTCAATCTAAGGATGTTTTAGCTCACTCCTCATTAGCTCAGGGATAAAACAATAAAAGATAACTACAAAAATATTCAATAATAGCATAAATGGGTCAGTTAATAAATTAAAACAACTACCCAGCATAGTAGCCATCAATAACACATGGCCGAGTCTTAGCACAAATGCCCTGTGTAAAAGCAAATAAGAGTTGGTGCCAGCCATTTCTCATGAGCACTTCAAAAATAGGAGCGCCACCATGGAGAAGGTTTTTGAGTCCCTATCAAGTGTGAAGTGGTCCTAAGATTCTACAGAATAAAACGACATTGTGGTAGTACTTCATTACTGAGGTATGCACATTACATCTCTCCACATCTTAACTTTGTCCGAGCCTTGGAAAATTGATACCTGCTAAAGAAAAAATCCTGCCTGGTAGGTAGTCTGCCAGGTCCACTGCTGAAGTCATCTTGATAGGATACATTAAGTGAATGGTGAATTTGGCAGTGTGTGAATGGATTTATAAATAGAGGTACAAAACATATGATTACACCAAAAAAGGAAAAGGCTTATATGCTAAAATGGAATGAGATACATATATACAGGTGACTCTCAACTTATGTGGTGGTTACATTCTGGTGATAGCATATAAAGCCAAAATCACGTATAGTCAAAGCACAGTGGGTTTAATGACAAGTGGGTTTGCAAAAAAAAATTCCCCCTGGAAGCCCGTTCCCTTTCCAATTTTTAATTTTAATTTTTTTTTTTGGCCAAGTATGTAAAGCTGATTGCATGCAAGTTAAATGTGCATAAGATGTATCCCTGGTTTACTGCATGACACAGCATGATATTTGTATTTTATAATGCTGTAATTATAATTTAGTTAATTCTCAACTAGAAGAAATGCAAGAGATATAATTCTTGCATTCACTAACATGCAGTCCAACACTGACTATTTTAATTCATCTCTCACAAATCATTTGAGAGAGGTCTGGAGAGAGCAGGAAGCAATGAAATAAGGCTTACTATTGACTTCTGTCAAGGCAGTGTCAACTACCTATCTCCTTATTTGCAATGTAAACCACAACAGGAATATGATGTTCATTCCTAATATCTTTCACACTCTTGTGCAGGAGGATTTTTTTCTGATAGGATAAATGCCAGGAGAGTGTATTGTCAATGATACTTTTTTCTGGAGGAGTTGTTTTTAAGGCTATGGCTTTCTTAGAGGAAGTTCTTCAAAACTGTTGCAGATAAATTTAATTTTATGGGCCAGACAGTTGGTGGTGTTTCAAAGGACACATTTTGGATGCCCAAACTCCCTGTGGATTTAATAAAACTCTTGTTTTGCTGAGGCGATAATGGGAAAAAGCGATACATAAATTTTCAATGGTGCTACTGCATGCAAGGCGGATTTTTCATTATCAGAATTCTTAGAACCATCACCTTCACTTTCAGTACCTGGTTTAAAAATCCAGCAAAGCAAAACCGGAAACACTGAACTAAAACAACATTAACCCTCCCTGCATTTTGCCATTCATCTAGACACTTCTTTGTGTGTGACTGACTTGCCATTTCCAAAATGGGAACAAAAGGCCTGCGGTTGTACCCTCGTAGTGCTTGCTTGAGCACAGTCTTATTCAGGTGTTCTTTGATGCCACACACTCGACAGGTAAGGTTATGATCCAAAACTAGCATCGCAATCCTTAACCGTGTCTACTCAGAGGTAAACCCTGATGATTTCAATGGGCGGCTGGGGGGACTTGCTCCCAGGAAACGAGCCCTGAACGAGCCAAGGTGCTTAAGCCCCATGGAAAGCAATGCAAAGCGCGGCACAAGTCTGGATCCGACCCGGAGATTCTGAACACGCCCGCAAACATCCATGAGGTCGGGGCTCGAGGTAAAGGGCAGCAAACGGGGACGGGTCGCAGCAGCGGGACACATACCGGCAGGGAGATCCTATGGCCCGTTCTCTAGACATGGGGGGGGGAGAGAAGAAAGCCGGGGGCGAGGCAGAACATAAGGGGCGCCTGACCCACAAGGGAAATAGGCGAGGGGGGTGAGGGGGAGGCGGAGGAAAGAGAAGCGGAGAGAGAGGGCGGCCCCGCTGCTCCCCCCCCCCCGGTTACCTGGCAACAGGAGAGGCCTGGGTCAGTGTCGCCTCCCCGCCCCCTCCCCACACGGCGCTTCTCCTGCGCAGGCTGCGGCTCCTGCCCCTCCGCTCCCCGGGATCCTCCTCACAGGGCTGCCATTACCCAGCCGCCACGGCTGCCCGTTGAGCCCCGCCCACTGGCTTCCCAGTAGCTCAACGCGGGCAGGTTGTGGAAGGGGAGGGCGCGCCCATTCACCTCACCCTTTTCCCGCGGCCGCCTCCAAGGCGCGCGCCAAGGCCGCTTCTCCCCTCTTCTCGGCGCGTCAGGCTCCCCCCATCAAGGTGTCGCGTTCGGCCCCCGGAGGCAGGCCGTTCATAAGCGCGCCTTCGTCTTTCCCCCTTTTCTCTCCTCTCCCTCGGAATCGCAGAGACAGTTGGTATCGCCCGGACTACGGGAAGCGCGGAAGGCCAAGCTTCCTCGCCACTTCCGTCCCCTCAGAGAAATAAATAACGCGGCTTCCTTTACCGCAGACGAAAAGGAGAGGTTGGGCTGCGCGTGCGCCGCTCTCTTCTTTTGTATGCGCGCGCTTCCTAATTTGGCCGTGCGTGATTACGTGCTCTTTCGCCGGGGCGGGCTGCCGCGCTCTTGCGTGGAACGAGTTAGGACGAGCAAAAATAAAATTGTGGCCCCGCGGGAAAGGGAACGTTTTAGCAAAGTAGGCGTTTCTATATTGTCGCTAGTCCTCAAGTCAGCAAATGCAAGATGGGGTATGGTGAAAGAGAAAAAAATGTATTTTTAAAATTATGTATATACCGTTTGATTGTAAAAACAAAAACAAACACACGAAATCGCACAGAAATAGACATAGGCATCTCTGTGTGCGAGTGATGTATCAGCTGAAAGTATTGGGGCCCAAGACTTCATAGAAATCCAGTATCTTAACGCCTGGTGAGAAGGCTGGGCTTTGATTGTACAGTATGGTGAAGAGTGGTGTGCTTTGCGTATGCTCAAGTGCGATCACTATTGTTTCATACATACATGAGCCCTGCTAGATCAAGCCAAACCCCATCTCCAGCATTCTGTTTCCACAATGACCAATAGGCAATCTGTGTTGTGGAATACCGCAGAACAGGTTTTGCTGGGGCTGAGTCATTTCCCCAAATTCCAGGTCCTCCCTCGCACGTGTGTGTGTGTGTGTGTGTGTGTGTGTGTGTGTGTGTTTTGAGGTATCCACTACAATGAACCTGTGGAGGTATCCTCAGATGTGGAATCCCCTCTGAAAACTCAGCAAAACCTGTGTTTTTGTTGTTAGAAGTTGGTACACAAGTTGATTAGTTTGAAATGAATTTTCAACCATTAGTGAAATTTGGAATTGACGATTTAACATAGATTTAACTTTGGCCACCTCATGAGAAGAGAAGACTCCCTGGAAAAGACCCTGATGTTGGGAAAGATTGAGGGCACAAGGAGAAGGAGACGACAGAGGACGAGATGGTTGGACAGTGTTCTCGAAGCTACTAACGTGAGTCTGACCAAACTGTGGAAGGAAGTGGAAGACAGGAGTGCTTGGCGTGCTCTGGTCCATGGGGTCACGAAGAGTTGGACACAACTAAACGACTAAACAACAAAATTGATTTTAGTAGACTGTACAGCCAGGTCAGCTTTATCCCTTTGCATGAAGATAATGCTGCTGTAACATTTTAACTTTGCAATCCCATGCAAAATAAGTAAGCACTGAATAGGTTCCAGTTATACTTCCAAGCCTCACCGTCTTGAATCTGAAAAAGCAGCAGCAGCCACCTAGAGGGCACCCAATCCTCTGCAATTTAAAGTTGCCAGACTGCAGAATGAGAATCCTCATGTCTTTCACTATTCAGCCAAATATAAAGTTCTGATACTAGTGAAGATAAATTATTTTTATCTAATGTAGGGTGTCTTTAATAACTGAGGAGAGTATTTTGACAGGATAATACTTCACACATCTGATTAAGTGTGCTGTAGTCTATGAAACCATATACAGTATACCATAATAAATTTGTTTGACTTTAAGGTGCCACAAAGCTCCTTGCTTTTGTTGCAACAGATAAGGATACCTCTCTAGAAATTGTGTCATGTTTGCTATGTTTGATTTAGCGAACCTAAGTCAAGTAAAACTAGCATCTCATGCAGCCAGGTATCATAAAATGTGCAGTTTTTCCACCTTACCATAGTTTATTAATATTATTATCATCAAAGTATAAGCCAGTGAAAACATTTACTTTTTTTTTTTAAAATCTGTTTATTAAGTTTTTACATAATACACCATACATAGAAAAAAAAAGAAAAAAACAAGCATAAAAAAGACAAAAACCAACTACAGGACACACATAAAAAAGAAAACAAGCAAAAAATAATAAACAAAAAATGACAAACATGAATTACAACACAAAAAGATAAAAGTTACCAACACAATGACTTCCATCCAACCCGGTTTGGGTTAAAAACTCTTATAACTTTCTCGCCGGTTATAAAACCATTACTGTTATCTAAACATTGCAGGTATTAAATTCCATCCAGTGAAAACATTTACAATAACAAAGAAGAGATACATGAATGATATAAAAATGTGTACAGTAAATAGAAGTGATTCTGAGTTTGTGCAGAGTTCTCATAAGAAATGCATATCTTACATGGTACAATAACAGGAAAGTTATGGTTACCAATGTGATTAGTAAATCCCAGTGCTTTTTTCTGGGGGCGCAGGGGTACACATACCCCTAAACATTTTGTTAATCTAACGGGAGAAGAAACTAATTTTTTTTAAAAAAATAGATTCTTCTCTAGCACTGTGAATTGTCAGTTCTGTTGAAAAGCACGGTGAATTGTCAGTTCCGTTGCTAACCCCAATGGCGGCCTCATTTCCAGTCACGGTGTTTCCTGAGTCTCAGACGGAAGCGAACATTTAATATGTGAAGTAGGAGTTGGACTGTAGCATGGTGATTGGTCAGTTTCGTTGTTACCACCTCCGATGGTGGCTTCATTTCCTTTCCCGGTGATTTTCTTGACTACCCCTAAAGATTTTTTTTAGGGGAAAAAAGCACTGGTAAATCCCATGGAGTAAAAAAACCTGTAGGCTCTTTTATAAATAAGCAGGTCAACTCTCAAGTGTATTTTCTGTGCAAGTAAAAAGCTAACTTGATGAAACATTAAATATCAAGTGGGGGGGGGGGAGTTGTGACAGGGTTGAGGAACACCAGGGTTCTTGCAAAACTATAAACAAGCAGCACTTAGTGGCAAATGATGTAGTTTGCAATCTCAAATGCCTTACAGAATTCTGCCAACAGCCTACTCCCAAGGCCAAGCTTTATGAAAAGGAGCACAGTAATTGCACAATCTGAATTGCTGAATTTGTATAAAGAACATCCAGGAAATCCTATTGTAATGCATTTGCTTCCAAATCCAGGAAAGACCATACCTCAATGGTACAGCATATGCATATCACAGGCAAGCCTGGTGGGGTCTCGGGGCTGCTCCCAGATTTTGGAATGCCCTCCCTAGAGAAGCTAGACTGCCCCCTACTTATTGTCCTTCTTCAGGCAGGTGAAGACTTTTTTGTTCCAACAAGCTTTTGGGAACCGATAGCTTTTATTGAAAGGGCTGGTGCTGTGCTCTTATTGTAATTATTTGTATGGTTTCATATATGTATCCATATGTATCTATATTAACAGATTTTATGTATGTGTATAGTTTTACTTCTAAAAATTTTAATTGTTATAAATCATTTTTTCTATGTTTTTAGCAGTTCTCATTTTTACATGTAAGTCCCCTTGAACCCCGTCAGGGAAAAAGGTGGGGGAATTAATAAATAATTCATAATATGCATTGCATGCAGAAGGTTCTATGTTTGTATCCAGGTAGGACTAGGAAAGGGATGGATGGCACTGTGGGTTAAACCACTGTGCCGCTTGGGCTTGCCAATTGAAAGATCAGCGTCTTGAATCCCCGCGACGGGGTGAGCTCCCGTTGTTCGGTCCCAGCTCCTGCCAACCTGGAAGTTTGAAAGCACGCAGTGAAAGTAGATAAATAGATACCGCTCTGGCAAGAAGGTAAACTGCGTTTCTGTGCACTGCTCTGGTTTTGCCAGAAGCAGCTTAGTCATGCTGGCCGCATTACCCGGAAAAGCTCTGCAGAAGCGGACAAATGCCGGCTCCCTCAGCCTGTAAAGCGAGATGAGCGCCGCAACCCCAGAGTCGTTCGCAACTGGACTTAATTGTCAGGGATCCCTTTACCTTTAGGACTAGGAAAGGCCCCTGCCTGAAACTCTGGAGAGCCACTGCCAGTCACTGCTAACAGTACTGGGCTAGACAGACCAATGTTCTGACTTAATATAAAGCAGTAACTCAATCTCAGTAAAGTTTACATAGCTTGTCTTATTGAAGAACTGATGCAATAGGAAAATAAAACTGCACATTAAAATATAAATTGATAATGTGCATTCCTGGTCTCATGGCGTACTCTCAATTATGTATGGTACTCCTACAGTTCAGTGATCTTGGGGAGACTATCAGAAATACATGTGAACAGTGTTTTGGGGGATGGGTTTTAATCATCAGGTTGGAAGGGACCCTGAAGATCTTCTAAGAATATGCAGGAATATGAACCCATTCTTGGTGGCTTGAACCCATGACTGTGGCATTATCAGCACCACACTCCAACCAACCAAGCTAACTGCCTTGGAAATGCCATATTAATTGCAATTTATCATTCCAGGCACCCCACTATGTGGGTTGAACAGTTTCAAAGTCTCATCCTTGGCAGCAAAATTATAAGCATAGGAATTAGGTTGTAAAACCTTGTTTTGAGCAAGTCCAGCTATGAAGTAAGCGGGCTCTCCCTTTCTTACCCGGCTTAACAAAGAAACAGGTAACAACTAGTATCAGTGGCTGCTAGCCAAGAAACCTATGCTCTGCATCCAGCTGGAGGCCGTTATTGCTTCTGAATACCAGTCACTGGAAACTTCCAAGAGAAAAGAGTGCTCTTGTGCCCAGGTGGACTTCCAAAACACAGCTGGCCGCAGGATGCTGGTCTAATAGCTGATACAGAAGGGTCTTTTGTCCTTGCAGCTTTATCTATAAGTCTCTCCCTCTCTCATTAAGGAGTCCTGGGATTGTTCAGTTATAGAGGGCCGGAGTAAATGACCCTTGTGGTCCCTTTCCAACTCTACACTTCTATGATCTAAACCTGTAGCTCTCCAGATGCTGCTGTTGGATGTCCAGCATAGGCAATGATCAGAAGTTCTAATAGGGAATAGTAGTCCAAAAACATATGCACGGCTAGAGCTTCACCACCTTTGCTTTGTAACTTTTTTTTAAAAGCCCTCACTGCACGCTCACTGCCATTGGCACATTTCCCGTCAATGTAATATGAATTTCGAAGGCCGTCATACTGGAGCCCAGCCTAACGGTTAGATCCTACCTGTTTTTACTCAAGAAATGTGCCCACGAGGTTAACCCTGCAGCAGCAGATTTCTTTATAAGAGACCTGCTGTTGCAGGGTTAGCCTTTATTAATTTTTCCAATTTACATTTCAAAATATTCTTTTAAACAACCTTAAATCAATTACTTTCTCAAATGCAAATGGATTACAAATGAATCAAATAAATATGTATTCTGTTGTTGTTTCCCCCTTGTACTATGTTTTAGAAATATATGTTTAATTTACAGAAAAATCAATTTGTTACAGTGTGATAGGACAAATGTATGTCTAAAGAAACCAATAAAGATGAATGGCAAAAATAAAATAAAATCAATGACTTTCCTTCTCTTTTCATGGTTCATTTGCAAACTATACATCCCTGCATATTTTACATTAACTAGACCGTTCAGTAATCCATTGTTATATCCATCAAAACTTATTTACACTGTTGAATTTATCTTAATGCTACCAGCGTTTTTAAATGAACACAATCTTCACCCATATCTTCAGTAAACATTTCCCAGTCTTTTTTGAACGTACATTCTGGTTCTTATTCTATATGTTAAATCTGCAAACTCGCAGCAGTATCTCTCTCAGCCCTTGACATTCCTGTTTAGGGAAGCTTTTAATAGTTGCTGAATTATTATATTTTAATATTTGGCTGGAAGCCGCCCAGAGTGGCTGGGGAAACACAGCCAGATGGGCGGGGTATAAATATTTATTATTATTACAGTATTATCATCATCATCACGCCGCGTATCGCTTTGTAAAACTTTACTCGGAAGTAAATCCCTACTGCTTAATGGAGCTGAAATCCCTAGTCAGTCAGCGAGCGCGGCCAAACTTCGGACAGGTCGCCTCGGGGCCACATTCATTTTGCATCTTGCGAGCGGGGGCGGGGGAGTATTACACCCACGAAAAACACCGCAATCACCATTGGCTCAATTTCCGCGCCCCCCCCCGCCGTTCCCGATTAGCCAATCAGCGAGCCGAAACGTCGGCTCGGCGGTTGGCGCGAGTTCCAGCCGTTAGGCCGCCTAAGTAGCCAATGGGCGTTGGCCGGTGGGGAGGGGGGGCGAGGCTGGCCCTCGCTGGCCGTGGCCCCGCCCTCCGCTTCCCCCACTCTCCCTCTTTCTCTCTCTCTCCCCCCCCTTCCTTTCGCCGCCGGCTCAGGTGAGCGAGGCGAAAGGCGCGGCGATGGTCGCCATTTCCTGAGCAACCCCCCCTCCCCACCCGCGGTGACGGCGCAGCGGCATCAGCGCTGACGTGGGGGCGACGCGCGGCCTCGCGCGGCCCAATCCCTCCTCCCCGACCTACTTTCCCCTGTGACGGGGGCGCCACGTACTCGGGTGAGTCGCAAGAGGGGGCGGGGACAAGGCGGGAGCGCGCAAGGCGGCCGGGCCCTTCGCAGGGGGCGGCCCGGGTTTTGAGGAGGGGAAGGCGGTTGGGGCGGCGGGGCGAGCTCTGACAGGCAGCTCGGAAGGGGCTAGGCGGGACGGCGAAGATCGGGAGAAGCGGGGCGGGGGGGGGGGGCAGCATCGGCGGCGCTCGAGGGAGGCTGAGTCAAAGCCTGGCTGCTTTCTCCCTCACACACGAAGGCCGAAATCAACGCGGCTTCGTTGTGACAGCCAGAGACCGGCCGTGTTGCCCCCCTCTGCGCATGTGCAGAGTGGCCACTGTCCCACGCACCGTGGCAGGTTTCAGAAAACACAGTATTTTTTCCCCTGGAGGGACGCAGACCCCATGACATTTGGTGAATCTAAGTTTGGCCTCATTGAGGAGCCGTGTTTCAGTATTAGTAGGAAAATGAGAGTACCCCTAAATATATATATTTTTAGAATAAAAGTACTGAACACAGTAATACTAAAAATACAGCGCAATCCTGTTCAGGGTTACTTGAGGGGAAGTCCCACTATGTCCCTCTATAGTGCATATTTGCCAGTAAGTATCCGTAGGGGACGTGTGTGGCGCTGGGGGTTAAACCACAGAGCCTAGGACTTGCTGATCAGAAGGTTGGCGGTTCGAATCCCCGCGACGGGGTGAGCTCCCGTTGCTCGGTCCCTGCTCCTGCCAACCTAGCAGTTCAAAAGCATATCAAAGTGCAAGTAGATAAATAGGTACCGTTCCGGCGGGAAGGTAAACAACGTTTCCGTGCGCTGCTCTGGTTTGCCAGAAGCGGCTTAGTCATGCTGGCCACATGACCCGGAAGCTGTACACCGGCTCCCTCGGCCAATAAAGCGAGATGAGCACCGCAACCCCAGAGTCGGTCACGACTCGACCTAATGGTCAGGGGTCCCTTTACCTTTATCCGTAGGGGAATGGCCACAGCTCAGGGGCAGAGCATCTGCTTCGCAGCGTCTCCAGGCAGGGGTGGGAGAGAAATCCCATTTGAACCCTCTGCCAGTCAGTGCAGACAATACTGAGCTAGATGGACCAATGGGCCTGACTCAGAAGGCAGCTTTCTGTATTTCCTTCCTAAAGGCATAGTCTTCAACATGTTTATGCAGGAGTAAGCCCTCCTGAGTTAAAACAAACTTGTTCCCTAGTAAAACGTGTTTTAGGATTGCAGCCTTAATCCTGAGTTTGTGCTTTTTCTCCTCTGGTGTTTCCGTCTTTTTCAAGAGATTTCCTCTGGTAACTATGCTGCTGCTGAGGGTAGGGTGAGCAGTTTAATAGAAAGAAAGGGGTTAAGTTAAGCCCTGACTTAGGCTAGATATGAAAGAGGAAGCAACACATTAGGCATGTGGAGTCAGAACTCACATGGAGATAAGAAAGCAGAGTTATGGGGAGGCCTCCCCTTAGTGATAGGTTTGGGCTTATCACATAAATTAAGAATGAGAAAGGAAAATTTGAAAATAAAGCAAGGAGAGTTCCATTGTGATCCAGTGGCTGCAGTTGGCCTCTAATAAGCAAACACATCATTCAGAAGATACGATGTTATGGTCTCACTGTCTGATCTGGCCTTGGTCAAGTTATGTTATCATAGCCTCAGTTTGAAGGCAAGAAAGGAATCCTAGCAATGATCTGTCAGACTCTTTTGGTAAGCATGAGTACACAGATTGTAAAGCATATTACAGTTTAAATTTTAACAGGATGAGCCCGGGAAATGCAATATTTGCTGATAGCAAAAGAAAGAGAGTATACGTTCTGTGTACGGAAGGAAAGAGGATAGTTTACAAAACAAAGTGTATTTTTAGCTGATTGGTGTGATGTAACCCAATGCAGACCTCCCTTATAAATGTTTCATAGGTCAAGTCTTGTGAAGCTGCTTGGCTGTTAGTATGAAATAACTGGCTCTTCATTGAACACAGTGGTGCTTCCTTTTGAGTAAACATGCCTTGGATTGCTTTGTTTGACTGTTTCATCTGTCTTCCATGCATACCCTGCCACAGATTGTAGAGAAAATGTAAGAAACAAAGGCACCATATTCTCCAGCAAGGCTGAAGGAAGTTGTCAAAGGAGCCACCAGTTTTTATCTTGAAATAGAAAACACTAGGCTTCAATTAGAAAAAAGGGACTGTATGAGGGGTAATATTACAAACAACCAAGGCATACATAATCTCCCTTCAGTCTGTATATGGAAAGCCTTCATGTAGACCCTGGCTGTCTTCAATAACTTTGACTTTCAATTATGTTGATAAAAACATCTAATTTATTTGTTGCAGGGCGGTGTCTTTTAAATACTGCTTAAATGGAGTAAAATAACTAGTAAAGGAAGTGCTTCTCTCTTCATCTTGCCCTCCCCCCAAAAACTATACTCTTTAGGCATAACAGTGTTTAGTTGTTGGTTATACAGAATAACAGAGCAAGTGAGACAGTATCTGGTCCAGTGAAAGTAATCTTATACACAAAAACAGGAAGCAGAATTGAAAGTTTCACAACTTTCAAGGAATAGGGTTTTTTTGCCGTTATTTCTAGTGTTTAAACGAACTAGTACATCAAAATAATAGCTCAAGCCCTGCACTAATTTTAAAATCTAAAAGTATAAACAAAAGGGAAGCAGAGGAAGGAAGGTACAGGAGAAAGGTTAGTTTTACATGACATATTAGTGAGTTTCTTAATGGGCATTTAATTCCAGTAGTGATCAGGTTGATCATCCCTTTATGTTATTGCTGGGACAGAGGTGATATAGCTATGTAATAGTCCTTGGTTCCATGTAACAGTAAGCAAAAGGTGTTTGGGAACACATAAGTCAAGAATCATTGCACTGTACCATGTCATATAATGAGGTTTGGATTTTCCTCTAGAACATGTTTATGTATGTATTGTAACAAGAAACATAGCTGTTTAGTGTACCTTATACCTCCCATTGTACCTGGATTATGGGTATGGCTTTTTTGAACTTGGAATGTTAAATGAAACAACTGCTGTTTAGTATGTTCTTCTGTAAATAGTCACCTAAAAATGATGCTGTATTAACTATAGTTACCTGAAAAGGACTTGTTTTCAGCTAAATGTGAGATTCATGCTTTTTTCAGTCAAGGTCACTGTAGTGAGGAAAATTTCAGGCTGTGCAGTATATGAAGCTATGTTTAGCATTTTCTTCATACTTCGACATTTCCTGGACCAGGATGCAGTTCCATCACGTACAGAGAAGAAGCATATATGATTTTTATGTCATCACGAGTTGAAGTGATGCACATGAACATGAAAAAATACCCAGCTTCAAGATTTATAAACTATATCCATAAACTGCTAACTGCAAATAATTAATGGTAACAGTATAAACAAGGCTTTGCAAAAACAAACAAAAAACAAACCTATAACTTGGAATAAAGTAAAATTTTGAAAGTGTACTTTTAAGACATTATCAGCATAATGCTGCATATTCTTATTCAATTATTCAGCAACTTTCATTATTAAACATTTGGATCCACTCTTGTTTCTAGCATGTGAAATAAGATTCCGTGTTTCCTGATAATATATTCTATAAAGTGCAAAACTATGTCGATTTGTTGTAGGATGTATTTTCTTGCATCCAGGCGGGTGTCCCTCCCCAAATAAAGGTTTGTTTCCAAAGTTTGAGGCTCTTCTTTGTGTTAAAACCCTTCTATATTTGTGCTGGGGAGTGTTGGAGGTGCACTCTCACTTTACATGGGGTAACAAGCCTCCTAAACATGTCAAATCAATGGGGCATGTGCCCTACAACAAACCTATCCCAGAATCTTTGGCCATGGACAGAAATTCTCTGGCAAGTGAATGTGTATTATTTACCTGATGTATGGAAAATACTTGCTGACAAAAGTTTGAAAACCACAGTTGTGGAGTATGAAATTGAGTTGAACATTGTGGCATAGGTACCTTGGATCACACAGCCTTCCTTGCATCGCAATTAGGTCTTCAAAACTCTTGTCAAATCTTTAATTCAGAATTTTAGCTAAGGTGCTCCCCCCTCCCAATTCTTCACTGGGTGAGTGTGTTCCATAATACTTATAAAATCTCTTGCGTGTGATTGAAAGAAAGCTTTTTTTCTCTTCTGCGCTTCTGTTCAATATTCTAATGAACCTTGTGTATTGTAACATTGTGAGTGTTGGTTGCTATGGTAGTTAGTTATGACATCATAAATGGAACATAACTTCACTGCAAGGTTCACTAAGAGGGAGAGTGGTCTGGAGAAGGAAGAAGTCCTTAAAAAAAATTCAATCATAATGAGCAAATGTGGCAAAAAACAGCATGCAAGAATTAACATAAGGTAGCCATTGTATAATTAATAATAATAATAATAATAATAATAATAATAATAATTTATTTATACCCTGCCCATCTGGCTGGGTTTGTTAAAATATGTTTCCGCACTGCAAATATGTAGAATGTGTTTCATATATTAATGGATCAGATAACCTGAGGAACAACCAAGCACATAAAGATCTTAAAATTTAGAAAGAAGGCTTTACTTTATGTATTCAATCTAATGCTCTCAATTTGACTAGCAACAAAGTTGAAATTTTTATGTCAAACTTTTTTTAAAAAAATACTCATTTACTTGCTAGGCATGATTTTTTTGTAGGAGCCAGTTAATGAAATGTAATATGCCACAGGGATTTATCCAGGGCCCAGTGTTGCACAACATATTTATAAATGACGGCTAAAGTAATAGAGAGGATGCTTATCAAATTTACAGATGACACCAAACTGGGAGTGGTAGCTAATATCACAGAAGATAGAACAAGGATTCAAGATGAGTTTTACAGATTGGAGAACCGGGCAGATTGGAAAATAATCAAATGATTTTTGGTATGGACAAATAGAAGGTTCTACACTTAGGGAGGAAGAACCAGCTGCACAAATTCAGGATGGGGGACACCTTGACAGCAGTACATGTGAAAAGCATCTGGGGTGTCTTAATGAGTCCACAAGCTTAACATAAGTGAGACGTAGCAGCAAAAAGGCTCATGCAATTCTTGACTGCATCAACATTAGTTTAGGGTCCAAAACAAGGAAAGTAATAGTACTACTCTATTCTACCTGGTCAGACCCTACCTGGAGTACTGCATCCATTTCTGGGCACCACACAGGATATTCACAAGCTGGAACATGTGCAGAAGAGGGCAACCAAGATGATCAAGGGTCTGGAAACCAAGCCTTATGAGTAATTGCTGAGGGAGTTGGGTATGTTAACCTGGCAAAAAGAAGACAGAAGTGAAATAATAATCTTCAAATATCTCAAGGGTTGTTACACGCAATCTTGTTTTCTGCTGTTCCAGAGAGTAGGACTCAAACCAAAGGATGCTAATTATGAGAAAGGAGATTCTGACTAAACATTAGGAAGAACTTTCTGATGGCAAGAGCTGTTTGACAGCGGAACCTTGGAAGGTGGTAGGCGCCTTCATTGGAGGTTTTCAAACAGGTTGGATGGCTGTCAGGGATTTTTTAGCTGCAATTCCTGCATTGCAGGGGATTGGATTAGATGACCCTTAGGGTCCCTTCAAAGTCTACAGTTCTTTGATTCTATAACCCTTTATATCATATAGCTGCAGGTGCCAGATAGCCAAGACTGCCACCATCACGGTGGCAGCTGCATCTCTACATAATTCACATTCACACAGATAGACACATGTTTTGGGGTCACTGTGATAACCTAGTTTCCTTTGGGATAAGGAGAATTATATGGTGCATTACACTGAGACTTTTTGCAGACATGTGGTATCCATATATGGTTATCATGCACTGCTTAAGAGATTTTAAAAATATAAAGTATATAAATGCTTTTAAATAAATAAGTCACGATGTCCACTGAAATTAATGACATTAATAACTCTTGATTTCAACGAGTCTGCTTTGAGTGACTAATACCTGATACCACCCATAATAATTAGCTTCATGTATCCCAAGCTAATTCTACAAGCCAATGTTACAGGTTGAAAACGACTACAGTTCCTTCAAAATATTTTTCTCTCTCAAAAGATTGACATGCAGAATTTACTAGTCTTCAGACAAAACCTTGATTTAGGAGAAACAAAGGCTGAATGACTTCCAACTGAGTTATTACACTAGAGTAGTTTCACCCCAGTGCCAGCTGTTTAACAGAATGCTTTCCTTTCTCCTAAGTGATACATAAAGCTATTGGCTTTAGACTATTTTAAAACCAATGAATTTAACAGAAGTTTCTGCAAGAAAAACCTCTGTGTGTGTGTGTACCGGAAAATTGTTTCAGACCAACGTGGCACATTCAGCTACAACTTGTGTCCCAGCATCTGGTATGATGTTCCAAGGAATCATGGGGGGCCCTTTCATTTCCTTGTTGGCATTTCCAAAAACATTTTCTCACCCAAAGGTACCAGTTTGGTTGCTTATGCCGTCATGCTGGTCCTGGCGTCTTGAAACGTACTGAGCATATGTTTGTCAAAGACACTTCCTGTAACCTTAAATGGATGTGATCTTTTCACCTGTCTGGACATCTCTTTTGGTATCTGAACAAACTTGGGGTTATTGTGAGCTTCTTGTCCTTAACAGTGCAAGGACTCATCTTTTTATTATTAATTTTATCTCCTCTAACTTGTTTTCTTAAATACAAAAGATGAAAATCATGCTATTTTAAAAGTAAGATCATATATATTGTAACAGCTGCTATTTTACATAACCCAAGATATAAGATAGAGACCAAAACGTAATATGTTACATGCACTCCAGTCTCTTAAGTAGTGAAAAGTTTCAGGGCTTCCAGCAAAAACCTTGGGTTTTCTTTTCTTAGAATGAAGGTAATTGGAGACTTGTGATGCTAATGTGATGTAAGTCTTATTTATACACACACTCTGCACAAACCTGTGACGGAAAATTCACTGCATTAACACTCCAATAGATCCTGTTCCTCTTCAGATTTTTTGGAAGTACATAGATTTGCTTTCTCCCAGAGAGTACCGTAAATCAAGCCTCTGTGCCTCTTTCAAATCCAGTTTCAAGGCTATTGTTCCCTTTTGTTCTCTTTAACTGCAAACAAACCTCTTGAGGACACCACCTCCAGCCCCTGGGTGGAGAATAAAGTTCTCTACCAGTGTGCTCCTATGGCTACTTGGCTAACTAGCTATGCAAAGCCCATTCCTTTGAACAAGTATGCCAAGCTAAACTGGTCCAATCTATTTTTATTTTCTTAGCAGTCTCTTTTTACAACCAAAGTCTCAGGGTTTGGGTGATGGTTCAGAAAACCAGTTAACAGGCCTGCTATTGGGACAGCAATGAAGCCCAAGAGATATACTACTAAAACTTGTATACTCAAGTGTAAACCCTGTTGAAATGGGGGGGTTGCTTATTTCCTGGTAAATGGGGTTAGGATTGCAGCCTAAATCTAATTCCAATCTATTTATACTAGGCAAAAAGGTAAGGTAAAGGACCCTTGGATGGTTAAGTCCAGTCAAAGGTGACTATGGGGTGCAGCGCTCATCTCACTTCAGGCCGAGGGAGCCCGCGTTTGTCCGCAGACAGCTTTCCAGGCCATGTGGCCAGCAAGACTAAACCACTTCTGGCACAACAGAACACCGTGACGGAAGCCAGAGCACACAGAAATGGCTTTTTATACTATGATAATCCAAATGGACCCAGTTTATAAGAAAGCCAAAACCTCTATGATTCTATGATTCCTGGCACGCTCACACAATTCAAGTAAATAAAGCATGGCCCTTACATTATTGTAGCATCCTGCTTGGGCTGATTCTGCTGTCCTGGGGTCTTTTATAGTTTTAAGCTGACAATATTCAGTAATCCATCACTTTTCTCTGCTACAGTGGTACCTCGGGTTACAAACACTTTGGGTTACAGACTCCGCTAACCCGAAAGTAGTACCTTGTGTTAAGAACTTTACCTCAGGATGAGAACATAAATCATGCTGTGGCAGCGGGAGGCCCCATTAGCTAAAGTGGTAACTCAGGTTAAGAACGGTTTCAGGTTAAGAATGGACCTCTGGAACGAATTAAATTTGTAACCAGAGGTACCACTGTATTGGTGTCAATTGCTCCGGAGTCTAGTATTTGCCCAATAGTATTCTAGCTGAAGTAAATTAGTTTGCAACCTAAGTTCTAAGTTCCATTCTTCTGTAGGATGTAAACAATTCAGTAATAGTCTGAAAGGAGACCACAGAATCTTATAGGCAGCAATACTCTTAATGCAATCCACATACCCTTCCAATATTTGGGGGCAACTGTACAGTCCCACCAACTTCTTTAAAAATATACGGTAACTATATTTGTATGCTACTTGGGTGCTAAAAAGCTTTAAATAAATAACATTGTCCAAAGAAATAATAATTCAAAAGCAACAACCGAGAAGCAAACTCAGCTTACCCAACCAACCCACACACAAAAAAAACAAGAAATACATGGCACTGTATGCAGCCCACCAAATCTCCCTGGGGACAGCATTTCACAATTCTAGTGCCACCTCTGGAAATTCCCTACTCTGATCACTAGAAGTTGTTTATTTCTGAAACAATGGCATATGGAGGAAGGCCTTGTCCTCCAGTCTTAAAGTGGGGATGGTGAACCTATGGCCCTCCAGATATTACTGGACTGCAACTCCCATTATCCCTGATTGTTGGAAATTCTGGCTGAATCTGAGAGTTGGAGTCTAACAACATTTTAAGGGGCACAGGCTCCACAGGTTCCCTTTCTTAAATAATGGGGAGGACATTCATATATCAAAAGGTGGTTTCCTTCATTTGGGTTTTCAGCTGGTGATAAATACACTGGACCTCTCTTGTGGTATCATATTATGATGTCATGCTTTATTTAACCACATATTAAAAAGAAGGCAAAAATGAAGAGATGAAGTGAATGGTGATAGAGGCATGAATTGTTTCATGTACTATCTTGTGCATTTTTCTCTCATTTTTAGACAAATGACCATGGAAACAGGTGAATCACAGCAAGATGGCAATGCAGCAGACTCTGTTGCAGAAAGTGATGCTGCTACTATACAGTCTCCATCTGGCCAAAATCAGATATCTACTATAGCACAGGTAATCTGACATGTAACCTGACACCAACACCTATATAGTTAGCTACTGCAGGCAGGTAGAAGAATGCAAGACTTGCCTGCATACTTTGGGCTTTGGGGAAGCCGATAAAACGTTGGACCTCTCAGTTCAAAAGCCCACTTAGCTCAGTGGAAGGTCTTGTGCCATTCAGCCTAGTCTGCACTGCAAAGTTCCTGTAAGGATAGATTGGGATAGCATGGGGTACAGAGATAAATATCTGAGCAAAATGTAAAAAATAGGTTTAGACCTTTCTTGGGATTCTGATCATAAGCAAAGCATGAACTATGTGTAAAATGATGGTGAAATCTCTACTTACATATCCAGTTTTGTCCAGAACCCCTCAAGTACACGGACTCCATCTCTGGCTAAGGTTAGCAGTAGGTGGCTATTTCATCCATTCCAAGCCAGTGTTAGGAATATCTGTGCCATGAGGGGCTGCCTTGTTGGGAACATGGCCACTGTCCTTTGTATGCAGTGAAGTTGCACCTTTTCGTCCTCAGGTGTTTTCTTTGGGGGCATGGACTGAGAAGACAGACATGGATTGATATCCAAGGAGATGAGACAGACTCTCCTTGCCTGTATTCTGCCTCTATGTTGTTTTCATCATGTTTCTGCTTTTTTCTTTTTTCTCTTTTGTCCAGGGCTTTTTATGAAAAAGTACAGTGGTGCCCCGCAAGACGAATGCCTCGCAAGACGAAAAAACCCGCTAGATGAAAGGGTTTTCCGTTTTTCGAGGTGCTTCGCAAGACGAATTTCCCTATGGGCTTGCTTCGCAAGACGAAAACGTCTTGCGAGTTTGCTTCCTTTTTCGTAAAACTGTTAATACCCGGGGAATCCGCGCTCCGCAAGACGAAGCAACTCGCGGAACGAATTAATTTCGTCTTGCGAGGCACCACTGTATTCACTCTCACAGCACAAACTCCACTTTAAGTCACTTGCATTATTTGTCTCTGATTTTGGGTGCTAGTATTGCATGAGTTGTAAGCCAGGAAGGCCCTATTTTGAAATGTTATCTCAGCCATGGACTATACTAGGTAGTCCAAACCAGCCAGTTTTGAGTTCAACCTCAAATCTGCCTTATGGGGATAATAATCCTAACCTATTTTACAGGGTTGTTGGAAGAATTGCTGCAATATATACACTGCATACTCTGAACAATTAAAAAGTGCTATATAATGGTAAGGGTTGGATAATTTTGGTTAATTGCATTTAGGTTCCACTGAAATCTATCAAACCTAAGTTCAGCTAACTTAAGCCCCAGACCAACAATTATGATACTATTTTATTTCTTTAAAGCTTAGAATGAAACCTTTGAGACTTTCCCCAGTTTTAAATAAACACCATAGAGGCTGGCTTTAACCTGGATTTAAATGCCTATATTGTACAATGGATTAAGTGTAGTTTTGGAAGTTAAGCATTAACAAGCCTGGAATACTGCGCATATGCAGCAGAAGCTGCAGAATACCTATTTATCTGAAATAAATTGCCCCTGAAAGAGCTGACTGTGTATGTGTGTTTCTGACCATTTCTGGAATTACTCTGTGCAGCGCTATAAAACTTTGTTTCCCAGTCTGCTAAATTGTTCTGCAGACTGTCTGCTTCCAGTAATATAGAGTCTTTGCACGTATTCAAATGCAAGTGCCATAGCTGGTTCCTCTCCTTATTGACGTCAGGATTGCTAGAACTGCTGCCACCTCCACATGAGTAATCAAGCAAACATTTGTGAATGTCAGAATAGGAAAGGGTGCAGTTTTAAAATATTGCAACTAAAGCAGAGGAGGAAACAAATGCATCTTTCACATAATTTAAACTTGTTCATTGTACTGTCAGTTTACCATTAGAGAAATAATTTTGTAAATCCAAAAAAATAAAAGGAGCACAGGATGCTTGGGAGATTCCTTGTAAACTTTCAAATATTATCCAGCCATTTTAAGAAATTGAAAAGTGCCTTTAGTACTTCTCACTGGAGAGCCAGTGTGGTGTAGTGGTTGAGAGTGGTAGTCTTGTAATCTGGGGAACCGGGTTCGTGTCTCCACTCCTCCACATGCAGCTGCTGGGTGACCTTGGGCCAGTCACACTTCCTTGAAGTCTCTCAGCCCCACTCACCTCACAGAGTGTTTGTTGTGGGGGAGGAAGGGAAAGGAGAATGTTAGCCGCTTTGAGACTCCTTAAAGGGAGTGAAAGGCGGGATATCAAATCCAAACTCTTCTTCTTCTCTTCTTCATTGTGCATGTAAGTTACAAGAGAGAGGGCTTTTTCCTGTGATTCATGCTCAGTTCTTTATATGCTTGTCTTACATCCCAAGAGGGACGCAGGTGGCGCTGTGGGTTAAACCATAGAGCCTAGGACTTACCGATCAGAAGGTCGGCAGTTTGGATCCCCGCGACGGGGTGAGCGCCCGTTGCTCGTCCCTGCTCCTGCCAACCTAGCAGTTCAAAAGCACGTCAAAGTGCAAGTAGATAAATAGGTACCGGCGGGAAGGTAAACGGCGTTTCCGTGCACTGCTCTGGTTTGCCAGAATCAGCTTAGTAATGCTGGCCACATGACCTGGAAGCTGTACACCGGCTCCCTCGGCCAATAAAGCGAGATGAGCGCCACAACCCCAGAGTCAGTCACGACTGGACCTAATGGTCAGGGGTCCCCTTTACCTTTACCTTACATCCCAAAATGAAGGCACTGGGCACTTTTGGCACAAACATTTTCAAATATTGTAATTTAGCATTACAGTATCATATAGAGCAAACCATTGGGCATAGTTTTCTTCCTATGCAGTTTCAGTATAAGCAGCTGCTTGGTGCACTAATAGCCCCTGTACAGTATTTCCATGAATGAAATGTTGGACTAAGATGGGGAAGATTCACTTTCAAGTTGACATTAAATGATAGACTTGCTGACTCGCCTTTTGACAAGTTGCTAGTTCTTGTGTTCTTCATTTGTAAAATGGGTCTCAGAGCTTCTTTGTGTTCAATACGCAATGTAGTGTTTAGACGAGAAAAAATTAAAAATGGATTTTATCATTAACTTGCACAAATAGACAGTCTTTTGCTATAAAAGGACTACAAAAACAATTACCTCTCTGTCTCCATCAAAGTTATACAATATGGGACTGCATTGTCATTTGAACCAAAAAAGGCTCTTTCAGTTTTCACTGGGGTGAAGTACCATGTGCCAGAGCTTTATGTGTTACATTTCTGAAGCAAGAAGCAGAAATATGAATTATATTTTATCTGCTATTGGAAACCCAATTGTCATTGTAATATATTGACATCAGGCAGGTGCCTTCACTGTTCTCATTTCAGTGCCTGCTAAAAACATTATTGTTTAGGCAGGTCTACCCTGACATGTAGAATATTGATGTGTGTTTTAATCTGTTTTTGGCTTATTGCTGATTTTATTTCATTTAATATTTTAAATAAATATTTTAAATGTTTTTTACAGGTTTCCCTGGTAATTTTATTGTTTTATTCTCTGTGTAAACTGCTCTAAAGTGTTTTTTTATACAATTAAGCAATGTATAAATTTTATGAAATAACTAAAATGATATAAGCTGATATAACTTTTACTGTATTGGAAAACAGCGCATCGTGTTTCAAAGGCTAAACCTTAATTTCACCCTGGAAACCTTTTGCCAAATCATCATCACTGGTATGCAGGTGCTCACACTGCTAATGTCTTCCTGTTATTTTTCACCAATGCAATAGGTTTCTGTAGCGGGATCAACAACTGGAAGAGGATCTCCCTCTGTAACTGTAGTGCAATTGCCTTCTGGTCAAACGGTCCACGTGCAGGGAGTGATTCAAGCAACTCAGCCTTCAGTTATTCAATCACCACAGTTGCAATCTGTTCAGGTTAGTTGCATCTCTCTTAACGTTCCTGCAGGCTTTACTTAACATTTACTTGGCATCATTGACTTCTAATTTTTGCCCTAGCAATGGAGAGAAGAGCTTCATTGTATTTCATAGCAAGGGTTGACATATTCTGCCATCAGGAGAATATAAAGATGATACTTCTGTCTGCTTCTTCAAAGAGTGATTACTTCAAACCAGAGCACATAGGCTTGTACCTTATACATACATAAAGATTGTCTCATTGTTATGCCCATGTGCTGCTATCCCCCGCCTTTTTTGTGTGTGGATAATCTAACACTATTGCAAGGTATGCAGCGGCCAGGAACTCTGCATGTCACCAATTGTGACATATATGCTAGGAAAAAATCATGCATAGATGTGATATTTAGCATTCTGTATATATTGTTTCTTTTACTTTATTATTATTATATTTTTTTAAAAAAAAAACCACAACATGTTTCTAGCTCTCATAGTAGTATGGAGGGGTGTGTGTCACATGCCAGTGAGTGTAGCTAAAGGAAAAAGTGAATGGGGCAACATATGTGTTATGTGTGCCGGCGTGGTTGCTCGAGAGCGAACAGGCAAGACCCCCACTGGTCTTTTCAAGGCTTTATTATTGGTGCAAAACATTCACAGTGCAGAACGTCTCAATTCCATGTCTGCTCAGTCACTAGCAAACTCAGAGTGGGTGGTCCTTAAACTTTCCCCAGCAGAGCACTCTTTTGACCCCCATCCTACGCCTCCCCTCTCTGCGCGTAAACTGACTGCACAGAGAGGGCATAGGTAAAGGGGGACCTGCCTCCCCCCTGTTTTGCTCAGGCTTGGTGTTGTGGCTCTCCCTTGCATCCTCCGAGCCCTGCATCCCTTCCCCACCGGAGGCATGGCTTCCCTCCTCCCCGGAGGAAGAACTGCTTCTCACGATCTTCGGAGGCTCCCTATAACCCAACTGCCCTTCCACCTCTCGCCTCTGAGCTGTTGGCAGTTCCCTGACAATATGTAACTCTTACTTTTCAGCAGTAATCTATATTGCCACCATGCAAACTTCAGAGGTTTCTATATTCATGCCTACACAAGCACACTTCCACCCATAGCTCAGTCAGTAGAGCATGAGACTCTTAATTTAAGAGTTCTGGGTTCAAGCCCCACATTGGGCAAAAAAAATCCCTGCATTGCATAGGGTTGGACCCTCGTGGTCCCTTCAACTCTGCGATTCTATGATTCTAAGCAGGAGGCATTATCACAATTCAGGTACAAATTTGATCCAGGTAAAAGCTCTTGAGCAGGGTATGAAGTAGGATTGGTGAGGCCATGGGTGAGGAGTGTGGCCTGGGCATTGTCCCAAGGGCCAAAATCTCAGACCTGAGGTTCCCCACACCTGTCCTGGCATTAAACACACATACAGATCTTAGCATATTAATGTTAGGTGCCAAATGCCATTTGAACTGTGTGCTCAAGTACAAGGAGTGGGACAGCACTAAAATTTCAAGGATCCCAACATACTCAAGGAGGGCTGCTGTATTCAAATGAAATTTCAGATACAAAATTTGAAACTGGGGGAATGAGGTACAGAGGGTAAGTCAGAGATCCTGGTCCCAAGTTGTTTAGGGCTTTAGTTTATACAGTAACAGTAAAACCTTAAAACTGACCTAGCAGAATATTGGCAGTTAGTGTAGTTCCTTCAGCACTGGTGTTACCTTCGCTTGGGGTAGTTTCTGGACCAAATGTAAGGGCAGCCACAACAGAGCACATTTCAAAATTGTCCAATTGTAAAGCACTCCCAGCAACTACAGTCACTTAAGCCTCCAGTGACAATGACGGATTGAGTACTCCTAGATAGATTACATACCTGTTCTTGCATTTACCTTTTAAGCTCCCTGCCATTATGCTCTGTTTTTCTCTCTCTCCAGCTGTTCTGCTCCCAGCCCCCTTTTGTTTCTTTCTCCCACTCTTCTTATACTATTATATGTAGATTATCCTCTCCTCTTTTGCCCGTCAAAGATATATATTTGCCATTTACTGAAAAAATGCATTTCTACCTGCAGAGCCATTTCTAGTTTGTCATTAATTCACCTCAATGTTTCCTCCTTCCATCTTTTCCTTATCCTTTCTCCTGAGCAAGGATGGTGTTATTTCTCTCTATGTTCTGTGAAGGTAAACAGGTGCCCCCAACTAATCAGTCTTTCTTTGCTCTCATAGCAGGAAAGGGGAAGTCATTCTCAGGTTAGAGAACTGTGTATTTGTGGGGACCACAGGGTTTGCTTCGGAAGCCAAGATGATCAAGATTTTGCATATGCTGTTAGGGGCATTGCTAGGTACTTAAAATAATCAGGGTATAGGCTCATGAAACAAAATTTGCATATGCTAATATAGAAATAGATAGAAGCAAGTATGGTATCCAACACTCCTGTTCTGCTAATGGAAGAGACATGCACTAGAGCAGGGGTGTCAAACTCAAATTCATCGGGGGCCGCATCAGCAGTTTGGTCACCCTCAAAGGGCCGGAAGTGGTCAGTATATCCAAAGTTTACCGCTCAGACTTTTAAGCAGAATAATAAGCAGACGCCCCTCCCCCCCACACATACATCCTATGTACTTACAGTACAGGAGAGAAGGGTTCAGGCAGCCGTTGGATCTGTCACATCACAGGATGGCATGCGCTCAATATAAAAACAAGTGGAGGTTTCCTGAATGCATGTAAAGTGGAGGTTTCCTGTGTAGAACGGCCGGCGCCGCTAGAGGGCAGACGTTCTCTGGCTTGTAGGCTGCCACGCATGCGCTGAAGAGGCGGCTTTCTTGGGTCAAAAAAAAAAAGAAGCAAGAATAAAAGGTGAAGGCTGGCAGCCGGTGGCGGCTACACGGGCCATATGACGAGGTCTGGTGGGCCGGATTCGGCCCGAGGGCCTTGTGTTTGACACCCGTGCACTGGAGGATCAGAACTTTTCATTCCACTGTTCAGCAGTCTCCCCCTTTCCTGCCCTCAAAATAGGCACTGGAGAGCTGGGGGACACACTGGAGAAAATTTGGAGATCACACTGAGGGGAAAAGAGGAGACAGATCTGGAACTGTGTTGGCAAAACACCTCTGGCACTACTTTGGGTGCGACCCAATAATAATAGGTGATTGGGGATATGACCAGCACGGTGATTTGAAGTATGTCCAGCAGCTCTGCAAGCAAGGTTTAAAAAAGTTATATATATATATATATATATATATATATATATATATATATATATAGGGGGTGGTGTAGGCATGGAATCCAAGATCCAGTGCAAAACACCTGAGGCTTCAGCCCTCTGGGCCACCCCCTATCAATAGCCTTACCATTAGATGCTGGTGCTGCTGTCTTTAATTTACAAAGCATTGTTAAATTTTCAAAGCAGTTTTATGACAGTCCTGTGAGATGGATCACTGGTAGTAAAATCTCCTCTGCAAATCTGGATTCCATGCTGCTAGTTAACTCTTCTGAGTCGACTCCTAAGATGGTTAATTTTTTAATGTTCATATTTTAGGTAGCATCAGCTACAAGTGCAGATGAATCTACAGAGTCAGAGGTTGTCATTGATTCTCAGAAACGGAGGGAGATACTTTCAAGGAGGCCTTCATATCGGTAAGCTATAATTTTGTGTTGTAACAATTGGTGCTTTTCGGTTAAAATGAGTCACTCATTTCATGGGCCAGCTGCTTTTAAATGTATATGTGTTTTTACTTGTGTCAGAAAAATTCTGAATGAACTTTCTTCTGATGCACCCGGTGTCACTAAGATTGAAGAAGGAAAGCCAGAGGAAGAAGGAGCGCCCTCTGGCATCCCTGCCATGGCAGTGCCAACGAGCCTTTATCAGACTAGCACCGGGCAGTACAGTATGTATCCCATAACATCAAACAAGATATTTAGCTTTTGTCCTTAAAACCAAAATGTAAATCGCTAACTTAGTAAGCTAGATCTATTGTGGAGAGTGGGGGGAATATTCAAGAAAAAGTCTCAATTAAAACCCAAGTGAAATTCATGCTTACATCAATAAAGATCTCTTATAATTTACAGCAATGATCTGATAAGCAAAAATTAAATTTTTCTCACTTTGTTCCATTCTGTTTCTTCAAATCTTATGCTCCTTAATGTGTGTTGCTTCAAATTGATGTATTTCATTATATAACTGGAAGCTAGGGTACACAAGGAAGTTTGTACAATTTTCTTCCATAAATACAGTCCTTAAGATAAAAAGAAATGCAACTTGCAATCTTTTTTATGAGTTTAGAATTAGACACCAGTTTACTGGGAACTAATCCTGCACTAAGCATCCTTATTTAAAAGGAGGAAACACTCCAAATCCTAATAATTGTACAAAAGTTGTTCCCACTAGATTGTGCCCTTTGGGGATTTTGTGTAGAATCTATTTTTTACTGTTCTGCTTTGGAGTGCAGAGTCCAACAATTTGGCATTGACTGGAAAATGCAATAGAGAGTTGTACATGGTGTACATAGTTGTACATAGATAAATCTTCAATAAGCATATTTTCCATGTAAAGTATGAGCAGAGTTGAAATATCTGAAATATCTGTGACGGAGAACTTATTTAAAAGGTTGTTTTGTCATGTTGGAGAATGGAACATTTAACTTTGCATCGTGTTGTTCCTGTTCTGACACCTAAAATCTATACCCTATAATGTAGCATTTTGTTATGAAAACAGGTCATGTAAGGAAAAGTTAACAGCTTATTCTTATTCTTTTCTCTTTTTAAAATTCAAATATAATTTATGCAGCTGTTTCGTACTGTCTTCTGTTGTACAAGATTTCACTGATAAAAGTTGTCTCTGCACAGCAAAGCATCCCTTGAGGCAATACAAAGTTGACTTAGATCAGGGCTGGGGAATGTGTTACTAGATTTTTAGTTCCCATAATTCCTGACCATTCACCATGCTGGCTTGGGCAGATAAGTGTTGGAGTCCAAATATATCTGAAGAGCTACAAGCGACCCTTTCCTGAGCTAGACTGTATCCAAATTACAAAAGTGGTAGTACACACTGAATCAGTGTTTCCTAAACCTCTGATAGCCAAGTCACCCTTATTTTCTTCCAAATCAACACAGGAGGCGTACTACACTCTTAATACTCTATATATATATATATATATATATATATATATATATATGAGAGAAAATAGCATAACCAGGATTAGAGAATTGCAGAGGGGAAATGGGAGGCCTTTTCTGAGGACAGGTAATTCTGTTCTCTGTATCAGGTGAAATCACTTGTTCCTGATGCAAAGACTCAGCAGTGTTGTCTGCATTTGTAGAAGAAGACTGACTGAAAAGCAGTGGTTGCAGAGCCTCAAAAAAGCTCTTCATTATTAATTTCTTATGGCACACTACTAGTTCTTTTAAGGTGCACTAACGTGTCCCAACACACAGTTTAGGAATGGCTGGATTAGAGCTGTTCCAAAGACTCTTGTTTCCGTTGGTTAATACCATTATTGCTTTTGTTAAGTTGCTATAGCCCAAGGTGGAGCAATCCAGATCTCTAACCAGGCATCTGACGGCGTTCAGGGGTTGCAGACATTAACAATGACAAATTCAGGAGCTCCTCAGCCCGGTGCTACAATTGTACAATATGCAGCCCAAACAGCTGATGGCACACAACAGTTCTTTGTACCTGGGAGTCAAGTTGTTGTCCAAGGTATGCTTTCATTTTATATTTGCTTTTAAATGGCATTTGTATGTCTCTATTTGTTTTGAACTCTTAATAGATTTTTCAGCAGAAAAGTGGGCTATAAGTAGCCAGCAAATAACAAACAAAAACAGGAAAAGACCCTCTTCCCTACAACTACAAAATGACAGAGTTAAGGTAAAATACTTAACGATGAGCTTACAAACATGAAAATAAAGTTTAACAGTAAATACGGTAAAATATGCACTATAGGCAAATATATGTGTTTCATGGCCAATTCGTCTAAGGAGCAGAGCATGGTTTGATCAACTTTAATCATTGCTAGAAAAAAATTGAAGCAGTGTACTTACATAGCATGGATTCTTGGATAAATGGATGATACAGTAACTTAGTCTGAAATGCTGAGGTGGGTGCAATATATTTCTGTATATAATTTGATCAATGTTGGCCTTTTCACTGTGTGAGTGGCTCCTGCAGGACAGGAGGTCCTGCATTGAAAAGGCTTATTTTTGTTCCTTTTTGATGTATACCTTTACTAGGACACCAGGGTTGTTTCTGTGGTCTTTTGGATGCTATGCCAGGGAATAACTTGTTCCCTTTATCATCCTCTTCTTGCTTTGAAAAAGTCTCTTGCACTTTACTTTCTGCCTTTCCTCTAATGGACATGAAATAAGGGTTTGTTTTAATGTAGATGATAGAACAGTTGGTAACTTCAACTCAAGTACCACATTTAAAAGTCAAGAGTCTGCGAAATTCAAGCTCTCTTTAGAGGTTGGCAAATTTGCATATAACTTAATGCACTCTGAAGTAGTAGGTTCTTATGCCTCATTGCCTTGGATGTAATGTCCAGAGATGAAGCACATAATACACAGAAGTCTGATAATCTGTGATCTTTACCAGGCAAAATGAGAGGAGAGATTTGAAAATTGTTGTTGTTTCGATTTTGTTACAAGCAAGTAGTATATAAATTTTGTTAATAAATAAAATAGCCACATACCCTTCAGCTACACATTGTGCCCAGCTTATGGTGACAAGGGCACATTCTGTCATGCTATACTACTGTGTGTTGCTTATGTACAATGGATGATGTGTGAGTAGGAATTAGATTAAATGTTTCTTAGTCTTAGACATAACGATAAACTGCAAGATGATCCTAAGATGCTAGTGTGAAGCCACAAAGAAGCAGGGTCAAGAGTATTCTATTATTATTAAGTAATTAAATTTCTATACCGCCTTTCATCTGAGGATCACAGGGTGGTTTACAATATAAACATGGAAAAAATACATAACACAAAAACAAACAAAAACAACCCCCCTCCAGCTTAAAAAGCCATAGATTGTTTAATTAGCCAAAGGCCTGGGATAAGAGGAATGTTCTTGTCTGGTGCCTAAAGATATATAATGAAGGTGCCAGGTAAAAGTTATGTTCAAAAGCGGTAATCTCATTTAATTCTAATCTCATTTAGTTACCAGTTTCCCCAAAGGAAATGGCTCGGACTACAGCTGCCTCAATTGACATGTCACAATAAACCAGTGTTGCTGGGTTATTATGGTTTGCTAGGAAAGGGAAGTGTGCTGTTGAACACTGTCAAATTACACCCACTTCTCTCCTTCCCTGATGCAAGCAGGATAAACAAACCAGGAAGCCAACAATTATTGCTGACTTCCTGTAACATCCAAACCCAGGATTGTGGCTTGCTCCCCAACTAGCCAGTACTCCTAAACTAACAGTTTTAGTCTGGTTAGCAATACTGGCTTGGTAGGAAGGAAGAAACAATGATCTGAGGTCTAGACCTCATGGAAAGCTGAGCTTAATTATGATGTTCTGGTTTGTTTATCCCACCGGGGAGGAGGAGTGAAGTAGGAGCCATCAGACAATAAATCCTGTTTGCAATAAACCATGATAAGCAGCCACTTTGTGAACACTACCTGGAAAGCTGCTACAATAATGAAAAGAGATTGCTAACTTCTCTTGTGCACAGAGTAAACCAGGCCTGTTGAGCAAAATAGGAAGGAGGTTGAGAGAGAGGATATGAGGGTGAAATATAGTCGGAGTCGAGAGTGGACTCCATGCTCTTTATTCAGCTCATAGTGGTGAGGAGGAATGGAAGTTCCCCCCAAATATCTGCTTTATATACATTATTTACACAATGGGCTGCACATGATTGGCTAATTCCGGGATTTTCCATAGGCCAATCAGGTTGCGGATTCACTTCCACCTGGAGCTGGATTGGGTGGCTCCTGCGAACCAATCATACTGCTGCATTGTTCTAGGACCAATCAGACTGCTGCATTCTGAATCCTATTGTTCTAGGACCAATCAGACTGCTGCATTTTGGATCCTGTTATTCTAGGACCAATCAGACTGCTGCATTTTGGATCCTATTCAACTCAGTACATAACAGAGGGTTTCTGAAAATACACCTGGGTGGACATTTACACAACAAAGCAAAGGCACCTCTTACATTAACTTCAGCACTAGAGTACTTTCCTTTTGCACTCTTGTGTTGCCTCTTCAGTGACGTGGAAACTAAGCCAGGGGTGGACAGACTTCAGGCTCAATGGAACTAATTTGATTTTTACTATAACCTCCAGATCTACCACCCAGAGCCAGATCAGAATGATGGCACAGGGGGATTTCTGCACACTTAGAATTGCTGCTCAGCCAAGGCATTTGTTCTCTCTGATGTTGCAGTGCTTTCTCACATAAATCCATTCCTGCTTTCCCCACAAGCTTTCTTCATTTCAGCAAGCTAATTGTGTGTGAGAGAGCCTTTTAGTTGTTGCTAGTGCTAAACCTCTGGGAGTCTAAAGCTCCTGCTGATCCACTGAAAATCACCCAGAGATTTACCTGTAGATCCCAATCTATCTTCTGCCCACCCTGTACTAAAGCACTTCTGTTCCTTTGCTGCTGTTTCTATTCCATGCTGAGGACCAAAATGTGCATGATACTTTTTATAGCAATAACCGTATACATCTGGTGACTCCTGTGATTGCACTCCATTGTCATCACACCAGAGGCTGAATGGAACTGTGGTTCCAAAAACTGCATATGAGAGCCTCTTATTCCAAGTAGTTTATATACAAGTGGTTATTGCCCCGTAACATTCTGCAGTGTATTCTATAGTAGTTGTTTGCCTTGATGCTGGAAAGAGTCTATGTACAGAAATGGTAGAGGCTCACAACATGGCTGTTGGAGACAAGAAGAAATTCCTATCAGTCACAAGATCTGCAGGAAAATATTTATGAGAGGTTAGTGTGAACTGATGGGTTTGGAGAAAATCAACACCATCTTTTTTGTCTCTTAGTAGTTACCAAGAGCTGTGCAATTTT
Organism: Podarcis erhardii; assembly: GCF_964252035.2. NCBI lineage: Eukaryota > Metazoa > Chordata > Lepidosauria > Squamata > Lacertidae > Podarcis > Podarcis erhardii. The sequence goes on along the minus strand of NC_138513.1, from coordinate 14,922,448 downwards.
TATCAAGTGCAAGTATGCCAAGGGATAACTGCCAAGGGCAACATGCCTTGAAAGGCAGGGTGGCAATGCATAAAAAGTAGATAAATAGCAATGGAAATTTTATTCATGTGGATTTATATTCATCCTTACTCAGAAGTGGGGATAAAGGTAAGAACATACTGCCCCGAGGGTCAGAGGTACTGTGCCTCTGAGTATCTGTTGCAGGGAAACAGCAGTCCATAGAGGATATTGCCTTTATGTCTTGATTGTGGGATATCTGGTTAGTCGGTGTGAGGAACAGGATGCTGAACTTGACGACCTTTGCTCTGTTACCTGGTTTTGCAGAGCTGAAAGGAGGCACACTCTAGCCTCTGTCACTAGCAAGGTGACTTAGGACCAACTGGGAGGCTGCTTCCCCTGTCTCCCAGGTAGAAAATTAGAACAAAAAGGAGACCAACCTGACCTTTTCCACTAGCTAGTGAAGAAGCAGTTGTCCCCATGTTTCCTTTCCTCTTCCCTCCTCTTCCCTTTTCGCTTTTGTATCACGTCTATTGGACTCTGAGCAGGGGCTGTTTCATCTTTTAATATATGTATAGTGCTTGAAGAAATGTAGGTGTTTTAGTAAATGTTAAGTTGTTGTCATCATGAAGCAGGAGGGCTCCTCTTATGGTGTCTTGACTGTCAACATGGTATGAAACAGTTCTACCCTGGCTTGCCAACTTTTAATTCATACAGATACTGAATTGCATTATTGTTTAAAGTACAGTTTTCAGAACCTTTATTTTGAAAAGCGTTGGCACCGAAATAACATCTGCCCTTGCTGCAGATGCGTCTGTGGAGCCTGATTTATAGCCAGCTCCCTGGATCTATGCCTGCCTTTGTATCGCGGGGAGAGCAAAGCTAGGCTATATAAAAAGTCTGAAGTGATTGTTTGTTAGCAAAGGTTTTCCCTGGGCTCCTGTTTCAATGAGCTGTTCCAGTGAGAAAGCACATTAATGACGGGGTAGGCTAGTGAGGTCATTATGATGTCAGTGCTGGAGCTTGTAATCCTGCACATGCTTGCTTGTTTGGAACATTTCATGTTCTGCTGGTGGCAGAGGAGAAGCCTTCGAGCAGACGCTGGGCATGGCTGTAACCAGAGACGAAACCGGTAGGCAATTCTGTAAGCTTCTTTTTTGAAAGGGGAAATTGGGGCTGTAGTCCTGTTCACAGCTGGGCTGCTGAAATCCCACGGAATCTGTGGGATTTAGGCAGCCAAATTGCAAGCAGGGGGAATTGTTTGCTAGAACACCCAGCGACAGCGTTGCTGGTCTAGAGCACTTAGTTACCAAGCACATTTTTTTTAATAGACTCCTGGAAGCTGTCATTAACATTTCTTTAGCTGATGCAGCATTTTAGTTAGTTAGACCGATGGCTGCTCTTTCAGTTTTTGTGCTGTTTTTCCTTGGTAACGTGAGCTTTGAAGCAATCCTTTTATTTAAGCAGTGCGAACAAGGAACTTGTCTCCCTTGGTGCTTTTTTAGAGTGATTAAACAGCTTGGAAGTATATGAAAGATTGCTTCTTCAGCTTCCGGCAGCCAGCATGTAGTTGTGTGGACTGTGCTCACTTCAGCCATGTAATCGGTCTTCCATCTCTGACAGGTACTAAAGAGCAGAAATGAAATCTGAGTGACCCGCGTGGGTGCTCCAGCAATGCTTTGGGCTTTATGATTTAGTTCTTTTGCGCCTCCTCCACTCGAAAAACTGCCTGTTCCACAGCAGAGTTCAGCAGGCTGACGTCAGATAGATTTCCTGGAATCGCGTTTCAGCGGGGCTGGAAAAGTTAAACTCCACAAACAACAAACACATTGACGTCAGCTGCGAGTCATGCTGTGATTTAGTCAGTTCCTTTCTGCTTCAACCAGCGCTGCCGCCGCTGCTGGCATGTTTGTTACAGCGTTAATTCAGTAGCCTGCATGCTGTCTCTGGAGCTAAGTAAGCCTGGCTTGTGTGTCTTTTCTTTGTTTGCTGATCCAACGGGATATTTTCTTTAAATAATAGTAATAAAAGACCTCAGGCTCACACGAGCCAAAGGACCAGGAGCAGTGCAGCAGACTTGAGTGAAGTTTATAATCCTTGTGGTAAAGGTTGCTAGCCGTGTGTGGAGGGGAATGTGGGTGAAACTCAGACTTCTGTTATATGTAGCATGCCTGGTTCTGCTTGTCAGTACTGAGTGGCAGGTTTTTTTAAAAATAATAATATTTGTGGTGGGAATCAGGAGCGGACTGATCATTCCTTGCAGGTACAGTTTTTGTACCATAGGATATTTTATGAATTATGGTTTAGTTACGGAATGAAACCTGGATTCAACCCCCTTCCCCAATTCAATTTATATAGCAAAAAAACAGCAACAGCTATAAACATTGCCGATAGCCATATTGATACCTGGGGGGGGGGGAGGGAATCCAGAAGACACAGTTGAGTAAAAAAAAAATTATTAGGGCCAAGTAAAATGTCTCAGAGTCATGGAGAAGCTTTGGAGTTCTCAATATTTTTTCTGGATGTTAAAATTACAAAAAGGGGTGTGTATGGGGGAGCATGAGCAAGTTTGGCATAATGGACAAGACCAGAGTTCTCCAGTTTGTATCAGTCTTGAGATGAAGTTCTGTAAGCAAAGCTTAATTAAATGACCCCATGCAATGTACAAAATAGGTTCCTGGTTGCAATAAGGGTAAAGGGGAACAATGACACAATGGCTGTTGTGCTTTTCTCAAACTCAAACTTGGCAAAAGTTGAACAGTGTAGTGTATACATTTTTGGGAATTTATTTATTTATTTCATAAAATTAATACACTGCTTGATTGGGAAAAAACAACAATACCCTCAAAGCAGTTCACCTAAAACCAGAATACCATCTCTTTACTTCTGCATTTTTGCATGCTGTTTTAAAGCCACTTTTATCACGCAGGAATTTAAAATGTTAATGGTCAACAGTGTCAAAACTTCATAATATGGTGGGGGGTAGGAGCAGAGGAAGAATGATATCACTGACTGGAACTTTAATCCCTACCGATGTAAAGCTACCAGAATGAAGCCTGATAAATTTAATAAATAATAATAATTACAGCAGTGGCCATTCACGTACTTATTGCTGATATTTGTAAGGCATCTAAGGCAATACTTTACAAACTGCAACAAAAACAGACCCCCCCCGGGAAATGGAAGTAGGAGCAAAAAAAACAATAGGGTGAATGAGATTTCTGCCCCCCCCCCAAATGCTTTTCTTATGACCATAGGAAGAGACAGCACCATAGCTGTCAACGTTTCCCTTTTTTTAAGGGAAATTCCCTTATTCCGAATAGGATTCCTCACAAGAAAAGGGAAAAGTTGACAGCTATGGACAGCACATCTAAATGTTCAGTCTTTATGTCCCTGAAATTCCCTGAAGAAGGACTAGCAGGGTAAGACATTCATTGGAATATTATCTCTTTTATCAATCCTACAGCTTTTTGCTCCTACTTCCCCATACTTTACAAAGAACAATATTGGACATTGCTTGGTAGTGGTCACCATGACAACAGATTCAATAGATAATAATTGCAGAATTTATCTGGATGCATTGACATTTGTTCTGTTAAAGGACAGAAGGAAGAAAATGTACTTTTTGATATTTACTTGCATTTAGCTATTAACTACGTTTAACAAAAGTGAGGTAGAGCCCAAGAAAAATCTGCCAGTTTGGCAGCCCATCCCACTTTCTGTGATCATTGGCTTCGAGAGATCAAGAGAGCATCCATCTGTCTGGACAGACCTAGGCTGACCTGAGGCTCTTGCTTCCTACATGTGAGGTGATGAAGGCCCTGTTAAAATTCTGTTAAAAAATCCCTGTGTTTTCTGGAGTTACTGATTGCTGGTACCTCTCAAAATAGGCCTGCAAAATATGTGACCCACCAGGCTGAAAATGGCCTCCTACAGTTATATATAGTGGCCTGCCAGGGCTTGAGGAACTTGGTTGCCCATTAATTAGCTAACTTAGTTGGTAGAGCATGAGACTCTTAATCTTAGAATGGTGGGTTCGAGACCCATGTTGAACAAAAAATTTCTTCAGTTGCAGGGAGTTGAACTAGATAACACTTGCGGTCCCTTCCAACTCTACAATTCTATGATTCTATGGTTTCTCTTATGATTGTTTTTATTTATTTATATTTATAGAAATATTTATATACCACTATTCATAAAAAAATACCAGAGTGGTTTACAGCAATTTTTGCTATTGCTTATAAATTAAGTCACATCTATAGTGTGTTAAGCCCTATGTAGAGTATAGTATAAACACTTTGTCACAGAGATGGAGAAATGTCTCGTAGCTGCTAAGGAGAGGGCTTTTTCAATACAGTCATACCTCGGGTTGAATATGCTTCATGTTGAGCACGTTCGAGTTGTGCTCTGCGGCAACCCGGAAGTAACTGAGCGCGTTACTTCTGGGTTTTGCCGCTCACGCATGCACAGACGCTCAAAATGACATCACGCGCAGAAGCGGTGAAAAGCGACGTGCACGTGCGCAGATGTGCCTTCGCTAGTTACGTTTGTTTCTGGATGCGAACGGGGCTCCGGAACGGATCCCAGTCGTATCCAGAGGTACCACTGTAGTGGCTTCCCAGCTGTACGATGCCTTCTTCAGAAAAGCCCACCTCCCATCTACATTGTGGTATTGTCCATCCCACCTTTTTATTTTCCTGGGCATCTTAGTTTTTGATTGTTTTTGTTTTATAAGAAAACATGTTTGTAGTGCTTTTTAGACCTTTGAACATTTCTGTGTTGCTGGTTTTCTCTATAGTAAACAATGCACTTTTTGTTCTGTTTGCCCTTGAATAGATGGAGAACATTCTCGTCTGGATCTTATTTAATTCATCTATTTGAATATTTTTAGGCTGCCCATCATCCACAGATCTCAGGGTGGATTGTATAACTTTAAAATAACACAACCAGCAACCAGAGATTTACGGCATGTAATGCCTTAAGAGAGAATATAATGAAAATGATGTATAGGTGGTACATGACCCCAGTCAAGCTTGCAAAAATTTATCATTTGCCCGATAATAAATGTTGGAAATGTTGTGTATTGAGTCAAAGGATTTTATATCTGTATTATTATTGTCTGTATTTGCATTAGGGTAAAGTAACTGCCTTTTGGTTCCAGAGGGTACAGCTACTATTGGTTCATTTAAGCTGCTGTATTTGGATCCTCTGTCTTATTGGTTGCCTACAAAGGCAGGACTGTGATTGCCTGATATTGTTCCCTCCAAAATGTATCCTTTCTAGCTAGTTCCATGTCCCTATAAATGTAGCTCTCCCCTCCTCAAGTGTCAGTCTTGTTGCTTTAATAAAGAAGTGTTACTAGAGAACTGTCTCCAGCATATTATGTCAAGAGAGCTGAAATCACAAACCCCACGTCACAACAGGAAATGTAAAGAAACTGAAGGTACATTCTTTCACCTTTGGTGGACGTGCCCAAGGATTAAGGCTTTCTGGGAAATGATCTATAATGAAATGAAAAAGGTATTTAAATATACCTTCTTGAAGAAACCAGAGGCCTTTCTCCTGGGCATGGTTGGCCAATTGGTGCCAAAGAAGGACAGAACCTTTTTTATGTATGCAACAACAGCAGCAAGAATACTGATTGCAAAATATTGGAAGACACAAGACCTACCCACTCTGGAAGAATGGCAGATGAAGATGATCGACTATATGGGACTGGCAGAAATGACCGGCAGAATCCGAGACCAGGGAAAAGAGTCGGCGGAAGAGGACTGGAGGAAATTTAAAGACTATTTGCAGAAATATTGTAAAATTAATGAATGTTAGAATGATGTTGGACAGAAATTAAGTGGTTACCAGCTGTAATGCAAAGGTTGAGCAATAAGTTAAAATAAGTTATAATAAGTTACAATAAGGATTTGCTGAGTTAAGAATTTGAATTGGAATACAAAAGGGGGAGTTGAGAGGAGGTCTGGGAAACAAGGAAATGGAAATAAGTAATGGAAATTATATTTGTTTTGCTTTTTTTTTAATTGTGTATTTTTGTATTTTTGTTATTTTTTGTGCATTTTTGTTTTCTGTTGGTTTTTTGTATCAAATTGGAAATTCTAATAAATATCTTTTTAAAATAAAATAACACAACCACCTCATCCATATTAAGTAAATAAAGATCAGTTAAAAATACCATGTTAAAACTACCAAAATGAACTTCAGCAGCAGACTAATATCCCCAAGCTGCTTGGGCAAAAAAGCAGATCTTAGCCAGGTGCTGAAATGTCAAAACTTTTGGTGCCTGGGGAAAGGCATTCCGTAACTGGGGCGCCAACAACTGAGAAGGCCCTATCTGTGACACCGCAGTGGTGGGACAATGGGAGAACCTCCTCAAATCTAAGGAACTGGACACAGAATGTGAATTAAGTTCTTCCTGGTATTCGAAACCAACATGCTAACCAACCTTTTAGATCATGGAACTGTGTGACATTTCTTTTGTGTCATTTTCTTCTTTTGTTGCAGCTGCTACAGGTGACATGCCAACTTACCAGATCCGAACTCCAACCACAGCCTTACCTCAAGGGGTAGTCATGGCAGCATCCCCAGGAACATTGCATAGCCCACAGCAGCTCGCAGAAGAAGCAACGCGTAAAAGAGAGCTAAGGCTCATGAAAAATAGGTATTGCTATTTCAAGAAAAAGCAATGAGTTGAATTTACTTTCAAGAGCTGATGACAGGAAAGATGGGGGTGGTAAATCAGTATAGTTGCTAAGGAACATTTTCCCAAAGATAAAATTGGCCAGTGGGTTTTTCCATGTAATTTACTGGGGAGAAGAGGGCAGTGCCTTCTCTCTTGACTGCTGATGACCTTTGCCCTGGCACTTAAAGTGCCGTTGAATACTATACAGTTGCATTACTGAATCTTTGTGGCTTTTAAAGCAGGATTCCTCAATCTGGTGCCTCCCCAGATGTTTGGCCTACAACACCCATCAGCTCTAGCAAGCATGGCCACGCTGACTGGGGATCGTGAGAGTTGTAGTCCAATAAATTTGGAGGACCCCAAGTTCAAAAAAGCTGCTTTAGAACAACTGTTCTCCAAAGGCCGAACAGCCAAACTTCCACCACTTCATGCGGTAGCGGATTTAAAACAGGCTGTGGCTGTTTGGGACAAGAGTCAGCCTAGTCTGTGCAGGTTTCTAAGTTCACCAACCTGCCAACTATCCAAATAGAAAAGAAACACAATTTCTTCACTTGCTATGGGGATATAAATGGCAACAAACCTCCTGAAGTTTCTTAAAAGATTATGGAAAACTTAGATTACCTTTGCTTTATAGTTCCTGAGGGGGAGATAGGAGGTTAAAGTGAGGTTAGGTTATTGAATTTATGCATTGCTCCCCGCTGAAGAAGTCCTGAAGCGATTTACAACCAAGTAAAATATAAAATAACAGAATTGTATGAACACGGGGAGAGCATTCCATAAACAAGGGGCTACGACAGAGAAGGCCCGTTCTGTCTTTGTCACCCTCTGGACCTCCCTCGGAGGTGGCACACACTGGTGGCTTTTGGCAATGCATATTATTGGGTGTTTTGTAGAGTTCTCCCCCTTAAGATCTATAGCTTATGAAATGCTATATTCAGTATTTTCATATATTATACAACTATATATGGTGTAGATGTGGTGAGGGGTTATATTTATGCATTTCTCTTATTGACAGTGTTTGGGATATGAATTTGAGGCAGGCAATTTCAATGTAGCATTTGCTTCTATAAAGGAAGGGTGGAAGTGTTTTGCTTAATTTGAGGGGTATTCTGTTAACTTCCCAACAACTGATTTCGTGTCTGTTACAGCAAAACAAATTTGCTGTAATTAATTTGCAATTTGGATGTCTCCCCTCCCCCCTTTTGTGGTGGTGGTCAGCTTATTTGTGCTATTTGTGTGTCTTGTTTTTGGTGTCAGTGCATGAACTCTGATATTAATGTCTGCTGTTGGCATGCGCTTTGTAGGAAAAAGTCGTCTCAGTTGTAACTAACCCTGCCATTGCTCACTGCATCCATGGTATTGCTTTTTCTCATGCCCTTTGTCTTAAATTGCTCATCCATAAAAATTCATGCCTTAGATTCCAGATGTTTGCACTCTCTTTTTCTCTTTCATTCTCTTACCAGGCTTAGCCTTGTGTCTGCCATCAGTAACACATGTGCAACACGCACCAGTTTTTCTTAAGGTGTACTTTCTTTCTGTATAAATAAATATGGTAGCTAGTAGGATCCCAGCTTGAGTGTGCAGATGTTTCTAGGGGGAAATCTTGCCCACCCCCTCGTGCAAGCAGAAGTGCCTTTTGTTTGTGAACCCTACAGAAAAGAGGGTGGATCCCACCCCATAAAATCTCCCTAGCTTTTAGGTGAGTTAACAGAAACTGAGGCGCTGATGGCATGGCTGAAAGCTTCTCACTGTTGCTTGTTTGGGCTTATTTACAATATTTATATACTGCTTTTCAACAACAACAAAAATGTTCTCAGAGCTGTTCACATAGGTGACTTTCAAACATGCTTCAGCTAAGCTGTTTTGAGATTCAGAGGAGGAGAGAAGGCGCTTCAGATTGTTAACCGAGTGCCCAAAATAGTATGAAAAAATGTGCCCATAACAGCAAATCCAAGATGGAAGGTTCCCATATTTACCTAAAGAAGAGCTGGATCTTATTGTATACACCATCGATGGAAGGGATGGACTTTCCCTTCCTTTGTAAAGAGCACAACATGTTTGTTTAAATGCTGTTCCTGTCATTTAGCCATAGCTGGTACAGTAAAATGGCTTATAATTTGAACTGTAGCTAGTAATCCTCCAGCTGTTCTGCTCAGCCCTGAACTTACTAGGGAGTCAGGCAAGCCATGCTCTTTCAGTACAGTGAGTTAAGCTATAATAGTTATTTTAAAACTTAAGATTCGAATTGCAAACCCATTTGGGTTCCTTTTAATGCCTTTATAACTGATTTGACCTTTTGCTCCAAACAGGATTTGGGGGGGGCAAAATTTCAGTCTGGTATCTAGACTTCAGTCTGAAGAGAAAGCATGACATTGATCTTTGCAGACAGTTTAGTTGATAACATTTTGGCAGACGTGGGCTTTGATGCTTCTCCCCCCTGTTTATGCATTTGAATATGGCGAATTATGGAAACAGATGAGGTCAGTCCTGTGCTTTTTGTTCTAATGCGAGTTTTGATGTAGCAAGCGGTGCTTTGTTAACATCTGAATAGAACGCTGTCCATCCATCTGTGTTGCAATTTTCTCACTCTGAATATGCTACGTTGACGCTGTTCCTGTGTTTATCATCACGCTTCTCCCGCTGCTCTGCATTGTCTGTAGAATTGGTGGTGTGATTGTTGTACAGTTTACCAATTTGGCACTTGCTGATTTCAGCTTTTCTGGTGCTGGAGGTTGTTTTTTTTTAATCCAGGTTGTCATTGTGCTGTGCCTTTTCCTATAGTCATTTGCCTTGTGTTGGTTCCAGGGAAGCTGCTCGTGAGTGTCGCAGGAAGAAGAAGGAGTATGTCAAATGTCTTGAAAATCGCGTGGCTGTGCTTGAGAACCAAAACAAGACTCTCATTGAGGAACTCAAGGCCCTCAAAGATCTTTATTGCCATAAAGCAGAGTAACTGGCAATGGGCAATGGACCTTTTTTTTTTTTTTTTTTTTTGCTAAAAATGCTAATCAAGGCATGAGATGAAGCAATTCTACAGATTGTCATGTGGCCCTTGAGGAAGGGACAGTGCGTTGCCCTTGCAATCCCAGTTGTTCTTAGGTGTTTTTGAAGAGTTGTTCTAAATTTTGGAAAGCATAATGGTGTCCATATTATATTGACCATCATCACTGCGTTTCCCTGCCCCCTCCCTGCTCCTGCCACTCCAGTAGCATGCCAAAAAGTGTTTTTGTTTGCCCTTTTTACTTCTGCTTTTTTCAGGGAGGCTGCAAAAGAATGTCGACGGCGGAAGAAAGAATATGTGAAATGTCTGGAGAGTCGTGTTGCGATGTTAGAAGTTCAAAACAAGAAACTTATAGAAGAGCTAGAAACCTTAAAAGACATTTGCTCTTCCAAGACAGACTAGTATCAATATTGAAACTGTGAACTGGCTACAGCATGTACAGATGCTTCTGCGGGCAATGTCTAGTCAACAAGAATTATGACTTTTCCTTTGTATCATTTGTCTTCTACTCCAGCCTCTAACATTCCTGAAACGCTGCATTTTTGTAGATTCTTAATTGAAACTTCAGGTTTCTTTCTGATCCAGAAAGAGTCAAATGGTTAAGGCAGTGTCTGTTCCATCTTTTCAAAATGCAACATATGTAAGAGCTGTTCCTCTGCCCAATCTTTGCATTAATTACTTTAAATGTATAATTTTGGTTGTTCCCACTTGCACCAGTATTTTAAAGTGATCAAAGATAATGCATCCAACACAATAAAATGAAAACCACCCTAAGTATCTCAGGAAAGAGTTATATATATAAATATATATATAAAGGTATGTTGTAATGACATACATGTATTAGAATACTAGTTTACAAATGAATTTATGGCATATTTTTATATTCATCACTTTGTGAAGAAAGTATTGTATTGCTGTCACTGAGTGCCATGGTTGAAACTAGTTTTTAAATAGAACCATGTTGGTTAAACTTTGTAGTGTTTGGTGTTTATTTGAACATCTGGCCCAGCTAAGAAATTTTAAAATTTATGCTGCACGTTATGAAGTAATTTTAGCAGACATATATTTATGGTGTGTCTTATATTTCATAAGCCACCACCAGAATTGTAATGCAGGGATTAAAAATCTGCTCATGTTCGGACCCACTGTTTGCACAAAGGCTACTTGTAAATAATACTGGCGCTGGTATTTTTAAAGGTCTGTGTCATACCAATGATTCCCTTGTCATCATCTTCCAGGCTAAGCAATCTTTTTTAAAGGGTATTTCACACAACATGCACAACCATGGTTAGTCAGCTCTACTCAGTGGCTGTTGCCTGTCAAAATCTTATTAAATACCCCAAGTAGGAGGTGATTTTTACTGTTTGATATGTGCTATGGATGTAAACCACATTTGCTGAAGGTGATTTATTTCTTGTCCATCTAATCAATAGAAGTGCAAAGTGTTTCTCTCCACTGCCATCCTCCGTGCCCTCTTCATTTGGCTATATTGCTTTGCAGTTGTGTGACGCCAGTCTCTCTTGTGTTTCCTCCTGGCCTACATTCCCATGCCTGCTTAGCTGAAGCAGTGTTTCCTGCTGATCTTGAGCTCTGAAAAGAGAAAGCACGTAGGGACATCCAGCAACTCTTCAGGAACTGTGTACACGCCACACATTTAAAGCACATTTCCTCCCCACCCCCCAAAACAGAATCTTGAGAACTGTGACTTGTTGAGGGTGCTGGGGAATGTAATTCTATGAGGGGTAAACTACAGTTTATCAAGATATGCTTTAAGCATGAGATGTGTATGCGGCCACAATTGCTGTCACAAACAGGAGCTAGGGGGGATTTCCTTTTGCGTGAACATAGCCATGCTTCCTTTCCCTGTGATAGCATCCTTGGGCCTTTTTTAATGCCTGCAGTTAAACCGGATAGAGTAAAATCACAAAAGACTTTGCAAACAAATATTTTGAAAAAGAATACTAGAACAGATTCATTCCATGCACCTTCTTAGATGATGAACTGTGGATATGTGCTGTAATTAAAATGAATTGCAGTTTATTCTTCTGTTTTTTAAAAATGAAATAAAAGCAGTAAACAACGAGTACCAATTCTACCGATTTGATGATGGATCTGCTAGAAGAAATTCCTCTAGTTGGCTGCCATTTGCTTTTCAGAAGACAGTGGAAAATAGATTCTCAAGACTTCAGCTCATCGCATTTGGCAAAAAAAGACCAGGGTTTCAGTTCTTTTAAAGTATATGTGAAGTGCAATAAATATGTCATGGTGAGGTAGGTGCTTGTTGCTTCCACTTTACAAATGATAAACCTGAAGCTGAGAAATTGCAGTGTGTCCAGGCCTAGTCAATGGAAACGTGCAAGGAGACCCTGGAATGCCTGTCTTTTGCAAACAGGTTATTCAGACAGCTACTACAGGCTGCTCCAAAGCAGGAGGACTTGATAAATATTTTATGTGCCATAGAATCCCAGAACTGTAGAACTGGAAGGGACCCTGAGAATCATCGAGTCCAATCTTCTGCATTGCAGGAGTATGCAGTTTCCCCATATGGGATTGAACCTGCAACCTTGGCATTATCAGCACCATGCTCTAACCAACGGCGCTATCCGTGGAGTTAACTGGCCAGCAGCAAATTTTTAGTACATGTAGTTCTAGAGGTTTATTGGAAGGAATGCCTTATCATTTCAAGTTCACAGCTCTCGCCAGACAAAACAACAGGCAAGAGATGTGGCAGTTAACCTTCAATAAAATAAAGCACACACTGTTGTTAGAGAAGAACAAAATACTTGCTTACAAATAGGGTACTAAAGGTGTAATGAGTATGTAATTCTTGCAAAAGCTTATAGAATTGGTCAGTAGCTTTTGTTATAGTCTCAATGAGATTGATAAAGATATTCATAGTAATTAATAAAGGATTTTGTCTGTTTCCACAGTATTTTTACCTACAGTTTTACTAACAGGTGCTCCTAGAGGTCAGACGTCTTGCATTTTAGTAAAAGCACATGCAAGGAGGATTCCAGTTGTTCTCCATTTTTATAGAAATGTTTGTCCCCATGTGTGCTCTGTTCTTTAGCCTTCTCCAGCATCCCGCTGATCCTGTGAGGTAAGTCATTACTCCTTTTCTTCCTGGTCTTGTTTTACCAAGAAACACCACCAGCTGTGAGTTGATAACTTATCCAAAGCCATCTGATTTCAGTCTAATGTTCTAAATGCTACGTTTAATTTGATTTCGCCAGTGAGAGGAAGTAGGTGTTTCCTGTTTAGGTGACTGCTTGATTCTAGTTCTGAAGCTGCCGGGTCTGTCCTCATCAGCATTCTGTTGTGGCAGGATTGCAGCTCCTAGTGTATAGGGTTTCGATCCTGGGTGTTTCCTACTCATTCCCAACATGTTCTTGCCATTGCACATCACACATCTTTGGTCACCGATGACTAACACAGCTGCTGGCACTAGGAAATATGACTCATGTAGATTTAACAGAGAGGGCTCTAAATCACGTTAACTGCATCTTGAAGTCTCTTTAAAATTGGTGGCAACAACAAGGGAAAGGAAATGCTGTTACCCACTGAGGCTTTTCCTGCCCTTTTAATGACTGCTGATTGTGTTTGATGTGGGTAGCCCAACACAATGATGGGTTTGGATATTGATGTCACTCTTACATCTTTGTTTTTCCAGCCAAGACGTTGTTTTGGCATGTGGTTCATTGCAGTTTGAGGGCTTGTAATTTCTCTGTGATCTGTTGTTTAAAAGTTTGCGGTGGCAGCTGCAACCACATTTTGAAGCTCACCTTCTGAAATATGGGCAGGTTTATGATGCCAGATCAAGAAGCATTGGGAGATGTATTCGTGACACTTGTTAAAACCAGCCTGAGTTGGGGAGAGAAGTGTATGACGTGGGAGGGGTGTTCTACTAACCTTGGAAGAGTAGATAGTGCACATGTTATAATTTTGTACTTCTTCCGAATGTCTCAGTGGCATTGTTGTTGTTTAGTTGTTTAGTCGTGTCTGACTCTTCGTGACCCCATGGACCAGAGCACGCCAGGCACTCCTGTCTTCCACTGCCTCCCGCAGTTTGGTCAAACTCATGCTGGTAGCTTCGAGAACACTGTCCAACCATCTCGTCATCTGTCGTCCCCTTCTCCTTGTGCCCTCCATCTTTCCCAGCATCAGGGTCTTTTCCAGGGAGTCTTCTCTTCTCATGAGGTGTCCAAAGTATTGGAACCTCAGCTTCAGGATCTCTCCTTCCAGTGAGCACTCAGGGCTGATTTCCTTCAGAATGGATTGGTTTGATCTTCTTGCAGTCCATGGGACTCTCAAGAGTCTCCTCCAGCCCAGTGGCATTAGTAACCATAATAACTTTTATGTAGGCAAAATGCTGTGGATTACACAAAGTAAGATTAAGTTTTCAGGCCAGAGAATTTCATGATATTTGAGGATTCTGTGTGGCTGGGATCTCAAATCAATCCCACGAACTTAAAGTTGGGTCAGTGTGATTTGGGTCACTGGATAAAGGCACTTCTACATCATTGCCTTTGCTAGTTGCATACATAAAAACCTAAGAAGCCAGCTGGGTCAGTTGAAAAGGTCCATCTGGACCAGAACCTTTTTTTCACAGGCACCAGCCTCTGGGAAGCCCACAAACTGAACATGAAAGCAAGAGTACGCTCCTAGCGTCTGTTCTCAGCAACTGTGTCAGCATGTAATGCTAAACCATGGTTTAGTGATATGTGGACAAAACTTTTGTCAGCATCCTTCACGGATTGAGATGCCAGCTGGTTAGCCTTCAGCTGGATCATGCCCTTCCAGCCATGACAATCCCCCGATCTCTGGTGCCATGTAAATCAGCGACCCAGGCTTCAAAAGCCTGAGCACGCTATATTAGCAGAGCATACTGCACAAACAGAACAGGCATGAGGTTTGTAGAAACATACTAATAGCTAAAGATTTATTAAACATAAATCAGGACAAAGAAAACATGTCGTCTCCCTTTCTTCTCCTCAGAGAGACAGAGAAAAGCAAAAGCTATACACAAACGGAAGTTCCCAGCATACTGTGCTGGAATGTAAACAGACATGTGACACGTAACAATCCCATGTCTACTCCTTAAGCTGGAATGGAAATTCTCAACAAAAACTACCTTGAGGCAAATGTTTGGCTCATGTGCTCCTCTTCATGTGCCTGGGAGGAGAGCTTCAGCATGGTTTAGTTTAAGTTTTTACAGAATCTCAACTTCGACAGTGTTCACACTTCTGTTTACTATGCGCTCGCTGTATTTCCAGTGCTGGGTTTTTATCCTGTGTTCACACAATTTAATACATGTTAAATTATTGGCTGCAACTGAAGGAGGTGCTGAAGGAGGGAGAGGCAAATGTGGACCTCAATTGAAGTGTTTTGCCGTGGCCTGTTTAAGGATTTCTCTGTGGCCAGAAGGGCTAGGACTCCCCCACCCACACCCAATGTGCTTTATTGGGGGGGGGGGGGGATGAGATACCTGGGATTACAGCAACAGCCATCAGGCTATATAACAGCAGGGGTGTTTATTATAAATACAATATTGATACGAAGTTACAAGTATTTCATGTGTTAATGAATTTGGTTTGTATGCAATGACAGAAACCTCTTCAGCTTCCCTGAAAATCTATTTTGCTTCTCTATTCTGAAAGAAGGTCTCTCAGAGATGCAAAAAGCTTATATTCTGTCCCAGAAATTCCAGTAAAAGGTATTAAAGATACCAGCGATCAGCATTTTAAAATGATTTTAGTCTAAAATGCCCTTTTTTGCAAAGAAGCGTTAATTAGATGAGTTTTAAAACATCCCCACTAGTTGGTATTCCTGACCATAACTGTTGAATGGTCATCCATTTGTATGAAGAAATGGGTCTTAAGATGAGTGTCTGAAAAAGTTATGTCAGACGCCTTTCAAATTCAGTTGCTGGCAGTTGAAATTTTAAGGGCTCTTCAAGAATAACTATTTAATTTACTTCAACCTCTGACTTGTCCACATATTTTAAGATTGAGGTGAAGCGAACACCTCCTGCTGTTGACACATCATTTTTTCATCCTCTGATACATCACGATCTGCTAAACAATAGCATTTTTATCTCTGATGTTCTTTCACAATTCTCTGACAATGCCTTGTGAAACTTTCAATATTAGTTGTACAATGCCATCTTGTGGACACAAGGAGCCTAAAATATAGATAAAAGTGTACACCAGTGATGGCCAGACTTGGCCCTCCAGCTGTTTTGGGACTACAGTTCCCATCATCCCTGACCACTGATCCTGTTAGCTAGGGATGATGGGAGTTGTAGTCCCCAAACAGCTGGAGGGCCAGGTTTGGCCATCACTGGTGTACAGGTGTAGAATTAAGAGGTCAAAAATGTAAATGTCAGGGTGTACTTCCTTAAATCTCTGAAAGTGGTAGCTGTATGTTCCGGTATATTAATTAAAATTTCTCTCCGCTAGAGAGCATTATAACTGCTCCTCATCAGCTACACACCATAAAAGGGCATGGCACCAAATGAAATAATAATCCCTTTTCCATATAAGGATGTTTCCTTGTTGGGAATACTTGATTGCATGTTTCCATAGACATACCTCAGTGTGTTGGAAGCACTTAGCTTTGGCAAAAGTAGAAAAGCACTTTGGTTCTCCAGAATCCTGCTAAATGGACACTTTCTGTTTCATCCTGCTTTTTAGCTTCAGGTAGGTAGCCGTGTGGGTCTGACGCAGTCGAAATAAATTAAAAAATTGTCCAGTAGCACCTTAGAGACCAGAACAAACTTTGTTGCTTTTTAGCTGTAAGAATATGCTATGTTTCCTTAATTTCCTTCTATACCTAAATGTATGCCCTGTTCTCCCTCAGTAATTGGATTCTTTGTTTAATAATATTTCTGAATTTTGTAATGGATATTTGGGTTTAATTTGGCCTGAGTCCACATAGGATTAAAAATTAACTATTTTGGAGATTTATGGTGTGCCTTACCACTGAATAATTCTTAAGGCAGTTTGCAACGGGTTGCATTAATACTGGGCCCCCTCCCAAGCTTACACAACCCAGTCTTCTTGTCTTCTTATTGATTGATGGGGTCAGAGCATCCTGATTCCCTTCTGTTATGTATACCCTCACAAGTGGCAGTTGAAGTAGAGAGCTCTTTTAAGCAGAGAATTGGAGAAGCATGCTCTCTGTAGCTGCTCCTTTTCTGGCTGATGGATGACGCTAGTCTTTCCATTGCTGGTGGCAGAGGCCGGAACATGTTTTTATCTAAATGCCATTGAAACAAGTCAGTTTTTCCGGGTTCGTAGCAGGGAAGGAGAACCTCTACTCTTCCCAATGTTGTTGAACTCCAACTTCCAGCATGGCAACATGACCAATAACAAGGGATGATGGGAGTTGTAGTTAGCAACCAATGGCAGTGGATGATGGGAGCTGTAGTTAAGACCACAAATGAACCAACCCTGATTTAAGAGATCAAAGTAAAAGTTGACTTTATGTTTATAATGCCACATGATTCACCTTAGCATTGAAAAACATTTACTGGCACATAGTTAATCTCCAATCTACTACCCAATTAAAAGTATCAAATAAGATTGCATATTAAAAACCTCTATGTACATGGCTTCTCAAAGCAATGAAGGAAGTGTATGATGACTTGCAATTTAATGCACATCTTTAATAGCATCTCTTTCATTTCCTGTTGCAATAACACATCTAGGCCCAAACTAACTTTGAAAAAGGAATCTGTGTCTTTAATTCTCAGCTCCACTGACAAACATTTACTTTAGTGATTAAAACTAGCCTCTGCTAATGAATCATCATTTTTGTTAATTTATTTATGAAACCAAAGTTTGCAGCCTAATAGAAAAACATTTAGCAAAAATTAGCATTTGCAACAGATTTATCTCAAGAAGATCACTAGAGTTAAAATGGCTCAAGGTAAAGACCAAAACAACAACACCATGATGGTAAGTGTCATCATCTTTTAAAAATGGTTCCCGTTATTTTGACACTGAATGCTTCCTGATAAAGAAAATGAAAGGTATTGTATCTGTGGATAATTTTGTGTGCATGAGAATTTCTAGGCATATGCGTGGTGATGTTCTTCTTTCCAGTTAATCATGTAAGTATGTGTCAGTGTTGGCATGAATGTGTGATAACAAATTATCCACTGCTGATAGTTGTCAGAAATGAAATACTGAGTAATGAACTCTGAAGTGCAATATACTAACATGGCCTGAGAGCAGTAATACCCCCATACATTAGGAAAAGGGTTTTTAGGGAAGTGACTGAAGGCCAAATTTGTGACATCACAAAGCCACTGGCCTGCTATTCAGCCAGTTAGGCTCAAGTGTTCCTATAACGCTGATAGGAAGTGATTCAGCAAGTTTTACCTCTTCCCCATGAATGGGGAGATGGAACCAGAATAATTGGTAACTAGGGAATCCCCTGCACAATAATGTGAAGTGAAGTGCTGGAATTACTGGGCTCTATGATTGCAGCTTGCACAGAAGTAACTGAGGTTGCAGTCCTATACACCTGGGAGTAAATCCCATTAAACAATGGGGCTTGGTTCTGAGCAGTTGCAGATAGGGTTGCACCGTGAATCTGTTCAGGGCATGCTCCAGCTAAAGTTAAGTATTTTTAAGTTCTGCTGATTTCATGGGATATGTGTGAGCCAGTGTGGTGTAGTGGTTAAGAGCAATAGTCTCGTAATCTGGGGAACCGGGTTCGCGTCTCCGCTCCTCCACATGCAGCTGCTGGGTGACCTTGGGCCAGTCACGCTTCTTTGAAGTCTCTCAGCCCCACTCACCTCACAGAGTGTTTGTTGTGGGGGAGGAAGGGAAAGGAGAATGTTAGCTGCTTTGAGACTCCTGAAGGGGAGTGAAAGGCGGGATATCAAATCCAAACTCCTCCTCTTCTTCTTCTTCTTCTTCTTCTTCTTCTTCTTCTTCTTCTTCTTCAGCATGTGCTTATCTGCAGTTCTGAAAGTGTTTTGCCTTAAATACACTTAACTTTGACTAAAATGTGCTCTACATCAACCTCTGGCCTTCCAGATATTGGTTTGCATTTGATAGTCATTTGCATTGAAACCGCTGCAAAAATAGAGGAGAAAGCTCCATTTTAGCAACAGTTTCAACAAAAAATTTGGCACGTAGGTGGGACAACCCACCAATCATCAGGTGTTATTATGATATTAGACAGTTGACAGGTGGGTTGTGCACTGACTGTCAAGGTTGCCCCACAGTATGGAGACAAAGATCTGCCTCCCTGGAACAAGAAGGTTCCTAACCCCTGCCTTAGAAAGTATGCAAGTAATTCTTGGTCTTACTTTCTTGCAGAAACCAAGGATTAAATATAAACTATTAACAGATGATAAAGAAAGAGGGGGCTTCTCTCTGCCAGATCTAAAATTGTATTATGAGGTGTCTTGTCTCTGCTGGCTAAAGGAATGGATAACTTTAAAAAACACAGAGATATTAGACCTTGAAGGTCATGACAACAGATATGGATGGCATGCATATTTGTGGTATGAAAAGACCAAAGTGCATAAAGGTTTTTTAAATCATGCAATAAGAAAAGCAATCTATGGTATATGGGAAAAGTATTAAAAATTGTTGGAACAGAAAACACCATGGTGACTTTCTCCAACAGAAGCAATATCCTTAAAAAGGGTTAACTCAAAAGCTGAATAGGCAACTTAAAAAGAGTTGCTCACCGAGGGAGAACAATTGAAATTAAAAAGCATGGAAGATATAAAACATTTAGTTACAGATTGGTTGCAATATCATCAAGTAAATGATGTGTTTAAAGCAGATTTGAAAAGAGGATTTAGTACAGAATTTTCAAGGTTTGAAAAGGAATTACTGGAAAATAATGAGAAACTATTATCTAGAATGTATAATTTGTTGCTAGAATGGCATACGAAAGACAAAGAAGTCAAATCAGTAATGATAAAATGGGCACAAGATATAGGGCATAATATTAAACTTGAGTCTTGGGGAAAACTATGGAAGGAAAATCTAAAATTTACAGCGTGCTGTTCGTTGAAGGAAAACTGTGAAAATGATGTACCGATGGTATTTAACACCAGTAAAATTAGCAAAGGTGTGTAGAACTGCTTCTAATGTATGTTGGAAATGTAAAGAAAAACAAGGCATGTTCTACCATATGTGGTGGACGTGCAAGGTAACAAAAGCATTCTGGGAAATGATATATAATGAATTGAAGAAAATGATTAAAATAACATTTGTGAAAAAACCAGAGGCTTTTTAAAATTAGGTGTTTTAGGTACAGAGATTCCGAGAGAGCAGAAAATACTTTTTATGTATGCAGTGACAGCAGCAAGAATGCTCAGAGATGAAAAGAATAAAAAGTTCCAACCAGAGAGGAGTGGCTGATGAAGATGATGGGCTATGCCGAAATGGCGAAATTGACCAGGAGAATCAGAGACCAGGATGAGAAGTTTAGGAAGGAATGGGAAAAAATTACAGTCTATTTAAGAGAACATTGTAAACAGCTAAAAACTTTGGCAGGATTAGAGTAATACTTGTAAAAGACAAAATATAATGGGAAAGTTAATAATAGATATAACAAATTGGGGGAGAAAGGATAAGCTGAAGAAAAAGGGATTGACAATGAAAACCAGAGAAGGGCGGGGAAAAGTCAAGGGATTCTGAGAATCCTAAATGTGTTTAAATTGAAATCTGTTATGTAAAATTTAATAAAAAAATTTTTTTAAAAAAAGAGTGCAAGTAAACCAAGAAAGGTAGGGGCAGGGTCATAGGTGAGCACTTGTTCTGCATGCAAAATGTTCTGGGTTCAGTCCCTTGCATTGCCATGTCAACTGGGAAAGACTCCTAACTGAAACTCAGAGGAACTGCTGCCAGTCAGTGTTGACATTACTGCGCTAGATGTAGCAATGGCCTGATTCAATATAATGCAAATTCCTGTCCCTTGTTTGTGTACGTTCTCCACACACTCATGTGAATGTGCACCATCACCAATGCTTATTTGTGCTCTCTGCTGAATTTGCATGACTTGCTGTTTATAATCGGTGCCTTAAAAAACAATGAACGGTCTAGCTGCAACGGTCATGTGCGAACGGCAATCTGTGTGGCGACTGAACACAGAATGATATTCCAGGTTAAAGCCACCAGAGGGAGCCAAACTTATTCTGAATCTGGGAAAAGAACTGTCTTCTGTATCTCTCAGACAGACGTTTGAGACTTTTAGGCAGCACATGAATGATTTGGGTGTGTTAGCGCCAGTAAAACTGCTTCAGCTTCTGATTGCTTCGTCTTCAGTTTATTGGCAAAATCGTGTGTAAGCAAACTAAGAGCTGGGGGCCAGATCTGGCCCAATCATCTTCTAAATCCGGCCCACGGACAGTCCAGAAATCAGCATGTTTTTACATGAGCGGAATGTGTGTTTTTATTTAAAATGCATCTCTGGGTTATTTGTGGGGCCTGCCTGGTGTTTTTACATGAGCGGAATGTGTGCTTTTATTTAAAATGCATCTCTGGGTTATTTGTGGGGCATAGGAATTCGTCGTTGTTGTTTTTCCAAAATATAGTCCAGCCCCCAACTAGGTCTGAGGGACAGTGGACCGGCCTCCAGCTGAAAAAGTTTGCTGACCCCTGGGCAAAATAACTTTTGTGTAAAATTGCTTTCCTACCTGTACTGTGAGAGCCAACACCTTTTCCTGTGCACTGTAAATGCAGCAAACAGATGCGTTCAGTACTATCATGCAGCCCACTTTTCATGGAGCTTAACTCTCTTTTCAGTAGACACTTGGTGTCAAACCTAGTTTTACTACTGGGGAAGGTGGCCCTGAGATTAGAACTATTCAACCTTGGCACACCAGTTGTACTTGGGACTACATCATCCCTGACCATTGGCTAAGCTGGATGGGGATGGTAACAATTGTAATTGAATAATATCTGGAGAACATAAACTGATTTCGGAAAAGGACTTTGGGTGTGAGCAGTGAATGATCTGGGAGCACAGATGCTGTAGCACTATTGACAATGTTGTTGTTGTTGCTGTTTAGTCATTTAGTTGTGTCTGACTCTTTATGACCCCATGGACCAGAGCACGCCAGACTCTCCTGTCTTCCACAGCCTCCCGCAGTTTGGTCAAACTCATGCTGGTAGCTTCAAGAACACTGTCCAACCATCTTGTCCTCTGCCATCCCCTTCTCCTTGTGCCTTCAATTTTCCCCAGCATCAGGGTCTTTTCCAGGGAGTCTTCTCATGAGGTGGCCAAAGTATTGCAGCCTCAGCTTCAGGATCTGTCCTTCCAGTGAGTTCTCAGGGCTGATTTCCTTAAGAATGGATAGGTTTGATCTTCTTGCAGTCCATGGGACTCTCAAGAGTCTCCTCCAGCACCATAATTCAAAAGCATCAATTCTTCAGCGATCAGCCTTCTTTATGGTCCATCTCTCACTTACATACATCACTACTGCGAAAACCATAACTTTAACTATACGGACCTTTGTTGGCAAGGTGATGTCTCTGCTTTTTAAGATGCTGTCTAGGCATCAATAAAGAGGAACTACGGACAATAGTTCCTCTTTATTCTATGGTAGCCATGCCTCATCTGCAGGACTGTGTCCAGTTCTCAGTGCTTCACTTTTAGGGCCCCATCTGCATTACACATTTAAAGCAGTATTAGCCCACTTTTAAACAGTTGTGGCTTCCCCCAAAGAATCCTGGGAGCTGTAGTTTGTTAGGGGCCTCTGAATAACTGTCTGCAGCACCCCTGTCCCTCTCACAGAGTTCCAATTCCCAGAGTTCCCTGGGAAGAGGGATTGACTGTAAAAACCACTCTGGGAATTATAGTTTGGTGAAGGGAACCAATGGTCTAAAGGGCTGAAGTTACAGAAAGTTAGACCTCCATTGAACTTCTTTGTGACAAAAGAGGTTTGACAATGGAACAAAACGGGTGAGCTCTTCAATCTCTGCTTGTCTTAAAAGCCTTCAGCGAGGAACAACCATCTGTTGAAGGTGCCCTAGTTCTTGATTTGCTGCATCAAAACCCCTTTCAACTCAAGTGCATAAATGCCTACAGGTTTAAATATTCTTTAAATGCATGCTGCAAATGCAGCCTCCGCAATGCTGTGAGCATAAGCAGGTGAGGGCCTCATCATCAGTCTGGGACACCACCAGTAGCTCCACGTGAGAGCAAAATATAGCTATAATAAGGGCAGAAAATACAAATTAAGGCCAAGAAGGCCAAATATATAACTGGGAAATTAAACTTTTCTACACCTTCCAGGTCATCCAGAATTTTCATATTGTTATATGTGTTTTTTGTGGGGGTGGGACGAACTTCCAGGTGCAGTCAAGGGTTAGAATTTGAGTAGACTCATAAATTCATGAATTTAGCAAAGGCTGGAAATAACAGCAGCTAGTTTCATCATGAGGCCAGCCTGGTGATGGCTCACTGTGGGTAGGTTGTTGAAGACGCAAAAGGCTGATAATGGCTTGGTTTGTTTGATAATGGTTAGCTATCCACAAACGTAACTCTGCCTGGCATGGAGCAGAAAGTTTCTGTAAGTGGAAAGGGGAGAAGTTGTTTCTGCAAGTGGTTTTGGGAAGAAGGAGGAAGTTGGCTGAACATCCAGGGCTGAAGAGAAGAAGTCATAAAGTAGAGACACAGAGATGGCATTCTGGCTACATTTAAATCCAGTGCTGCGTTTTTTGTAGCATGCAAGCCCCTCCTGAGATGTGAATGCTCTGAACTCACTCTCTCCGCAGTAGACTCTGGTGCAAAAATAAACCATATATCTTAAAGGCACTGCAGTTTCTGCTGTGCCTCATTTCCAAAAGAGAAACAAACCCTGGGCGATCTCCTGGAACCCCCTGGAATCTTGTTACCTCTCAACAGAGATTGGAGGTGGCATGTAACTATATTTACAGTGATTATTTGTGAACTCTCCAATAAAGCTTGTAAAAGTAATAAAGCTATTTGTTTTCTATTGTTTAATGCTTTAAGTAAAATAATAATAATTCACGCTAGCACCTTCATCAAACAGCACGACTGCAACAGCCAGAGGCAACCCTAGCTGGAGATTTCCCTGCTTTGTTTGTTTGTGGTGATTTTGATTTATTGCATTGCAATAAAAAATGGAGCGCTTGGTTCATAACTCTGTGACTTCTCTGGTTCTTACATCAATCTGTCTTTGCACCTAATAGAGTTACTGAATGCATGACTGGTCTATAGCATTAGCTGTGTAACACTCATACAGTTTACCGATCAAAAATAAGAAGGAAAGAGAGTTGTTCTTCCATGCATGATGAAAGCAGGTTGCTGTGTACATTACAATTACTGGCTCCAAAGTCCATTCCAAACTATAACAGAAAGTGATGTTGACATAATCCCTCTGTCGGCTCCATCCAAGTATGACAGGTACCCTACCATATTGACAGGTAGGTTGCCTAAATGTGAATCTCAACCATACAAAGTTCTGAGATGTGGACAAATGCATTTGCTAAACCATTCCACCCGCCTCTGCAGCCCTTAAAACCCATGGATCTTTTCTGAGAACTATGGACTTCCTAACTTTTATTTTAAAGAAAGTTTGGCAACGCGGTGGGCGTATGAGTGACAAAATGAAGATTTCCAGAGGGGTAGCTGTTTTAGTCTCTTGCAGTAAAAAACGAGTCCTGTTGCCCCTTCAAGACTAACACATTGATTGTGGCATATGCTGTCACCTTTGTGAAAACTAGAGTTTAAGTAGAAATAATCCTTAATGCCTTGTTTTCCATTGTTCATTTTGTAATGTTGTTAAATCCCGAAATATAAAACACATCTATGGGCTGTAGTCTGGCATTTCTAATATTAATACAAGGTTCTAATTCATTTCTGACCTGCCCCAACCCTGCAAACTAGCTTCAGTATGTTACTAAGGCTGATACTGAGTTTCCATCATTGGTTACTTGGGCAATTCCAGTTGCTGGAAACCTCAGAAGGTGATAGTGCTTTTGTGTTCAGGTCTTGCTTGTGGGTTTTGCAGCCACTTTGAGAACCTTGGCAGCCACTTTGAGAATGGGAAGCTGGACTAGATGGGCATTGGCCTGACCCAGCAGGTCCTTACGTTCTTTTGTTCATCGCTGAGAGCTCCCATTAAAGAAGCACAATTTTTGTCCAACCAAATTGCAGCTTCTCACAGCAACTACGGTGGTACCTCGGGTTACATACGCTTCAGGTTACATACGCTTCAGGTTACAGACTCCATTAACCCAGAAATAGTGCTTCAGGTTAAGAACTTTGCTTCAGGATGAGAACAAAAATCGTGCTCCAGCGGCACGGCAGCAGCAGGAGGCCCCATTAGCTAAAGTGGTGCTTCAGGTTAAGAACAGTTTCAGGTTAGGTTCGGACCTCCAGAACAAATTAAGCACTTAAACCGAGGTACCACTGTACAGGTAATAATGGTACTCTGCCAAGGAACATCCTCTTTACCTGTCTGAAGTTACTGAAGGAAGCTATTGCAGCATCTTTTCCAGGTTAACCCTGGTGGATTCCTTTAGCATGCCAGTTCATTTGATTTTATTGATGCGAGAAACAATTCCCCTCCCCCCTTACTAAATGATTTTAATTATACATCAGGGCAAGGTGGAATAGTGAGTTATGTGGGTGGTATAAACCCTCTGGCCAGAATGTTTTGTGTTGACTAAGAGGTTTTCAGTAATTTTCTGGCAGGGCACTAAAACCATGTTTAATAGTCCCCCTGAGCTTCATGTTATGTTTGGCTAAGATAATATGAGATTACTGCCTGTTTCGGAAGTCCTCTTTGCTAATCGACATTTTCCAACGTTCTCTCAATTCACTTGATTAATTAAATGCAAATCTTCTGGTTTTAACTTGCAGCAAATTTAGGACTTAATCACACACTAATACTGGTGGGATTACTCCAAACGATGTCTACACAAGTGCCAAACAGGCAGCTACAGCCATGAGTAACTTGGATGGCTTTAAATGTGGTTTAGACAAACCCATGGAGGACGAAGCTATCAATGGCTGCTGCCTCAAGTGTCAGAGCCAGTACAGTGGTACCTCGGGTTAAGAACTTAATTCATTCTGGAGATCCGTTCTTAACCTGAAACTGTTCTTAACCTGAGGTACCACTTTAGCTAATGGGGTCTCCCACTGCTGCCACGCCGTCACAGTGTGATTTCTGTTCTCATCCTGAAGCAAAGTTCTTAACCTGAGGTACTATTTCTGGGTTAGCGGAGTCTGTAACCTGAAGCATCTGTAACCTGAAGCATCTGTAACCCAAGGTACCACTGTATGTCTCTGAATACCAGTTAGTGTCCTGCTTGGAAGGTTCATGTAGGTGTCTGGTTCGCCACTCTGTGAAAGGGATGCTGGACTAGAAAAGCTTTTGATATGATCCAGCACAGCCCTTCCCATGTTTTGACCAAAAGGGGCAAATTGATAGAGGAAGAAAGCATCAAAACTAGGTATGGGAAACTTGTAGCTGTCTAGATGTTGGGTTTCAACTCCCATCAGTCCCAGTCTTCAGGGCCAGTGGTCAGATACGATGGGAGTTGTATTTAATCCACATATGGAGAGACACAGTTTCCCCACTCCGTCTAAAATGAGACAAAATGTGCTAGGAGAGTGTTGTGTGCCTGAGAAACCTATCACCTTTCAGATGTTGCTGGACTACAACTTCCATCATTCCCTAACCATTGGCAATGCTGTAAGAGGCTGATGGAAGCTGGAGTCCAACAATGCCTGGAGGGCCATACATTCCCCAATCTTGCTACAAGGAGAGAGTGAACATTTCCCTTTGATGAACAGAGATTGCGAGGAGGTCTATCAACGTTCATGTAGCATGGTAACAAAATGGAACTTCAGAACTCAGAAGCAATGTATCTATGAATACCAAGCACCAAGAACAAACCAAGGGGAAGACTGTTACCTGCATGTCTGTCTTGTAAGCATCTCCGAGACTGGCCAGCAATGGAAACTGGGTGCTGGACTACATGGACCTTTGGTCTAATCCAGAAGGGCTGACCTGATATTCTTCCAGTTTATTCCTTGGGAGCATCTCATGTCTTGATTTAGCACTTTACTGACCCCAGGGTGACTCAAGTGCCCTTGGTTCATCTCCTCTGATGGGACTGGTTGACAGCATGAAGCATGAAAAGAGGAGCCAAACGTGATAATCTTTGCAAGATTAGTTAATATCTGATGAAGTGGTATCTAGTTCAAAAAGGCTTATGCTACAACAAATCTATTAGCCTCTAAGGTCCCATGAATGAGACTCTCTCTCCTCCCACCCCCTTTTGAGCTATGAGCATTGTTAGCAAGTATTGATGGTGAATGCTTTTAATTCAGGGGGAGGCAACATGGGGCACTCCAGACATTTGGACTACAACTCCCATCAGCCACAGCCAAGATAGTCAATGGTCAGGAATGATGCCCTCTCAAATGTGTTGGGGAAGGGGGAATTCCTAGTTCCCATTTTTATCATTTTGTGCTTTTTATATTGTGAAATTTATGCTGTGAATCGCCCTGAGATCTACGGGTATAGGGTGGTATACAAATTTAATAAATAAACAGCTCCCCAGCTGTTGTAGTCCACATTGCACCACGTTTGACTACCCCCACATCTAGTTTTAACTGTGCTTGGGACTCTTGCTACCCGGTAAAAAGCTGTAAGTGAGGGAGAAGTCCTACTTTTGCTGTATCCCAGAAGTGGGGAACCTGTAGACCTCCAGATGCTGTTGGACTACAAGTCCCATCGTCCCTGACAATTGGCCAAATCTAGAGGGCCTCAGGGCCTCCATCCCTGCTTTAACCTGACACAGCCAGCCGCCGCTTGCTCTCATCCTTCTCTTACACTCTAGCCGCCTTGTGCCAGTGTTTGCAGTGTGTGTGTGTGTGTGTGTGTGTGTGTGTGTGTGTTTGGCACTGAGATCACTGCCTTCTTCCGTCCTGATGACTTGACGTTTTCATAGCTATAATTATCCAGTCATAGTAGGCTTTAGTGTTTATTTAAAATGGTGGGAGCTACTGCCTCCCTACCCCCACGAGAACAATAAAAGCACTTTCAAAAGGGAAATGTAAGAAACCAAACCGAGGCACAAAAACAAGCTGTGCTGCCATTAAACAGTTTCCCATCTGGAGTGCTTGCGTGACATACAAGTGTCAGGCTGTTCTGTTCCAGACCTCCTTGCCTGTTTCATCTGTCAAAGCTAAAAGGCCCGATTTTTTAAAAAAATTATTATTATTATTATTATTATTATTATTATTATTATTATTATTACAGAAGAATTATTTAACTTAATGCTGCATCCACATTCAGCGCAACTGTCTCAACCCCACCGTTTTAGTCTTGCTAAAAAACACCTAAAAATTATTCATGCTTAAAAAAATAAAATAAAAAATAGAGCAGAAAATAACACTGCAACAAGAAAACACAGATTTGGTGCCAAAGGAATTGCATTACACAGATAAATAACAAAGATTTGCAAAAACGTTTTGTCTGGGTATTCTGTATGGATCCTCTTGCATCTACAGGGGAACAAAGGACACCCCACACCACCCCTTTGGTCAAGAAATGGATTGCAACATTATTGTAAATAATAAGTATTTGCTTTTTATGCAGATAGAGGATGAGGTCACCTCTTGAAAAATGGAACCCAGACTTTGGGCTTAGGGTTACCAGAGGTCCCCGGTTCCCGGAGACAGTCCCCAGATTTGCAAATCTGTCCCCGGGTAATGTGTCAGCGGCAGCTTCAGCAGCCCGGAGCCAGCCTGGTAGCACAGTTGGCTCTGGCTGGCTCTAGGCTGTTGACTGCCACTGCCGCCGCCACCGCAGAAAGGGAACTGGGGACATCCAGCAGTACAGATCTTCTGCCCCCTTCCCCCTTTGTTTTGATTGATGGGGGAGGCTTGGGAGTTGCGGGCAGGTGGACGTTGCCCAGGAGGGGGTGCAAGGCACGTGGTTTCTCTGCCGGGCAAGGTGCAAGGCCCTTCTTTCACACCCTGTACTGTACTGCGTGCCCATGACTCCCAGGCCTCCCCTGATCTCCTGCCCCCTTTGGTTTGACAGATCGGGGGAGGCTCGGGAGCCGCAGGCAGGCAGCCATTGCCCAGTTTTTTTAAAAAAACCTCTCCGCACTTATGTTTCACAGGGTGCGAAAGAAGGGCTTTGCACCTTTATACAATATGCATGTGTGCTTGGGCCCAGGGTCTTTTGCCTCACCATCCCCACTACTGACTCCCTGTTGCTACTCAGCTTCAAAACAACAACAACACGGGGGGAAAGGGTCCCCGGATTCATTGAAAAAAATCTGGTAACCATACGTGCATTTGCCATTTCCAACTGTCGTGCTACAGAGCTGTGGCCAAGAAAATGTAACTACAATTCTCATTGCCCCTGAAGATGTGGCTTGTCTGCTGGTTACGGGATCATTTTAGGAAACACATCATATCTGGAGCCTCTCAAAGAGAATCCAGCAGCTTGCAGCTCATCTTCCAGTTCTTCATCCTCCCAACTGCTAGGTAAGGTTGGCCATATGAAAGACATTGAGCTAAATGAGCCAATGGTCTGACTTGGTATAAGCCACAGAACAGAGGAGGCTATCTTATACCGATTCAGACCCCGGGGCTGTTTAGCTCAGAACATTCCAGGATCAAGTCAGAAACCAGGATGGCTTCTGTAAATCCCAGACTGTCCCTGGAAAATAGGGACACTTGGGTAGCTGCAGCAGCCAAATCTTTAAGGTTTCACCTTCCTGAGGATTGAACCTGGGACCTTCTGCATGCAAAGCAGGAACTCTGCCCTTGAGCTACAGTCCTTGTCCAAAGAGTCTATGTTACTGTGTGACAATGTTCCTCATTCTCTTGTGCCCAAATCACGTGGCTTCAAGCAAGGCAATAGAGAGCCAGTGTGTGTAGTGGTTAAGACCAATAGAGTTGTAATCTGGTGAACCGGGTTCGCGTCTCTGCTTCTCCACATGCAGCTTGCTGGGTGACCTTGGGCCAGTCACACTTCCCTGAAGTCTCTCAGCCCCCCTCACCTCACAGAGGTGAGGTAGGAAGGGAAAGGAGAATGTTAGCCATTTTGTGACTCCTTCGGGTAGTGATAAAGCGGGATATCAAATCCAAACTCTTCTTCTCTTCTTTATGTCGCTTCAAGGTTTCTGTTTTGAAGTCATGCTTGCTTGACTGTTAACATTATAGGAAGATCAAGTGGGAGAAGGGAAGATCTGTAAGGCTTTTGGAATCGCCACTCATTTGCAGCTATAGCTGAAACAGTGCATAGCTACTGTAAACTGAAAATATTGTACGTTTCTGCTATCACTAGCCGTGTTTCAGTGACAAAAGTTAAGCTGGAAGTTTCAGGGTCATTGTGCTACCCTTCGATATTCTCATGTGTCTCTGGCCACACTTGAAAAGAAACATGTAGTTAGTGTTGCTGGTATTCAGGATGGAGAGAAAGGCCCTCTCACCCACAGATTTAGTCTGGATCACAGTGATGCGTGATCCACTCCCTCCGCTGAATACCCATTGCTGGGAATCACAGGTGTGCTGTTGTGCTCAGGTTCTGCTTGTGGATTTTCCATGGGTGTCTGGTTGGTCTCTGTGAAAACAGGATGCTGGAATGTACGTTCTTTCACATATGGTGGACCTGTAAAAGCGTAAGAGTATTGGGAAATAATTCATAATGAATTGAAAAAAATGTTTAAAAATTCTTTTCCAAAAAAACCCACCCCAGAGTCCTTTTTGTTGGGAATAATACAGATGGAAATTCCCATGTGTCAACAAAGGTTATTTATGTATGCCACTACTGCGGCCCATGTTTTGTTAGCCCCCAAATGGAAAGCGAGCGAGGTCCCAACTAAAGAAGAATGGCAACTTAAAATGATGGAATATGTGCAGCTTTCAGACCGAACATATAGAATAAGAGAACAAGAAGAACATACACTTAAAGAAGATTGGAAAATGTTTATTGAATATATGGGAGAAGGGGAACTGTGTACACTTAAAAACGTTGGCAGCATTAAGATAAATTCAACCGTGTAAAGAAGTTTTGATGGATGTAATACTGGAATACTGAATGGTTTAGTTTATGTAACATATGCAGGGATTTATGATATGAAAAATGAACCATGGAAAGAGAAGAAGGGAAGTCACTGACATTTTAAAGTTGCTTAAATGAATATTTTAAATTGTAAAACAGAAAATTTAATAAAAATTATACACAAAAAGAAAAGAAAGAAAACAGGATGTTGGACTAGATGGGCCTTGGGCCTGATCCAGAAGGACACTCTCTATGTTCTATGTGCATAAACACACAAAAATGTGAATGTCCACGAGAAGGACAAGGTACACAACTCCCCGAGACTGTTTGATCGTGGAGGAAAGGGTGCAGTGTTGTCTACACTGATGGTAGGATTTCATGACTGACCCTTTCTCCGCCTTACCTGGAGATGCCTGCGTACTCT
This sequence comes from Podarcis erhardii, assembly GCF_964252035.2. Classification (NCBI taxonomy): domain Eukaryota; kingdom Metazoa; phylum Chordata; class Lepidosauria; order Squamata; family Lacertidae; genus Podarcis; species Podarcis erhardii. Next base: position 14,891,304 of record NC_138513.1, on the reverse strand, counting down.
GCACACCCAGCAGGGCCTCTACCACTGAGCTATGGCCTTTCCCCAAACACACATGCCTTTGCTGTATTCTGAAGTGGCACAGTCCTGGGAGTAGCACACACTGCTTATGAGAACATGGATCAGCTGCTTGTTTCTCTGTTGTACATCTCAATTGCAACCCGGCAGCACAATGCAGGGGCCCACAAAACCACCCTGATTCAGGAACCCGAGCCACAGCTTCATCACCCAAGCAGGTGGGAAGAATCCATCAACAGGAGATTGGAACGCCAAGGTGAGCACTGCAATGCCACGGTTATAAAAGTTATGAGACTTGCCATCTTTTCACTATAAATAGAGCATGGATAAATCACCCAAGCTTATAATGTGAGCCTGGGAAAAAGTCCCTGACCTAAAAACGCATCCTACTGGATCTTACTGGCTACACTCCACGGAGCGTAAAAAAAGAAGAAGTAATCACTGAAAAGAACAAAAGTAGATCAAGGAGCACCATATGGTGAAGGAAAAAATAGACTGTGTAAGCTGAGATAGAAGTAAAATAGTAGGAAGTACAAGGACACTATGTTATTATGATATAGATGTGTTTTAGGGAAATCATTTGGAGATGACGGGAACAGGTGCCTCTGAAGCCTTAACAAGCAACTCTTTCCCCAGCAGAGGGGGTATGCATGCAAAATCTACCTAAAACCAGTATTTTTTCTTAGTTCATCAGCTTGTGATTAGATGAAGGTTGCCAAGTGGCAACTTTCAAACTCTTACTTTTTGTCTGTTTCCTTCCACCAAAGTCTCTTAAGTTGGAATTTCCCCCTTTCCCCCAACCTCTGTGATAGTCAACAGGTAGCTCTTAAACCACTAAACCTCAGAGATACACGGCTCTTATAAAAAGTCTCAGCATGCTGTTTCGCATCCATCATGCAACCCCTCGCAGTGGGACATGATTAAGTACCGATGAAACATGCTGGTTCCTAAGTAAATGAAGTGTCTTCATAAACCAGACAGGCAAGAGACTGAGATTACTTTTCTAATTGCCACGTAATTACATTTTCCTTGTTTCTGCCTCCCATGCATCCTTCAGAAAGATCCTTTTTATTTTGGGGACTTAAAAAACAACAGATAATAATCTTTTTAAAAATAATAAAAAACCCCTATTGATTTAATGACTGTGACCACAGATCACTGACATCCACTGCATGCAGTGTAAGGTCCAAGGTTCAGTCCCTGGGCTATTCAGTTAAAAGAAGCATGTAGCACAGGTAATGTAAAAATACCTTTGCCCAAGGGCCTAGGGAACTGCTGTGAGTCAAAGTAGGCAGTTCTGATGTATAGTAATTGTTATGTACTGAGTTGAATAGGATCCAAACTGCAGCAGTCTGATTGGTCCTAGAACAATAGGCTCCAAAAGGCAGCAGTCTGATTGGTCCTAGAACAATAGGATTCAGAATGCAGCAGTCTGATTGGTCCTAGAACAATGCAGCAGTATGATTGGTTAGCAGGAACCACCCAATCATGCTCCAGATAGAAGTGAATCCACAACCTGATTGGCCTACAGTAGAATCCTGGAATTAGCCAATCATGTGCAGCCCATTGTGTAAATAATGTATATAAAGCAGATACTTTGAGGGGACATTCATTCATTCCTCCTCACCACTATGAGCTGAATAAAGAGCATGAAATCACTTTGCGACTCTGAGTATATTTCAGTAATAATAATAATAATAATAATAATAATAATAATAATAATTTATTATGTATACACCGCCCAACTGGCTGGGTTTCCCCAGCCACTCTGGGCGGCTTCCAACACAATATTAAAATACAGTAATGCATCAAACATTAAAAGCTTCCCTAAACAAATGTACAAATCGTCTGACCTGGCAGAAGCAAGCTTACATAGGAATATCGCATGGTGCCTTGGGAACAAGTTTGTACATCTATTGACACTGACTGGCAGAGATTCTCCAGAGCTGCAGGCAGAGAGTCTTTTCCTAGCCCTACCTGGAGATGTCAGGGATTAAACCTGGAACCTTCTGCATTTATAGCAGATGTTCTGCTACTGAGCTGTGGCCATCCCACAGTCTCCTATGTTTATGCGTTACTCAGAACCCTTTCAATAAAGGCTGATTTGTCTGGGAGTGATTAATATAACTGATATTAATATAACTGGATGGCCCTCTGTTAGGGATGCTTTAGTTTGAGATTCCGAAATTGAGGTGGGCTCCATGACCCGCAGGGTCCCTTCCAACTCTGCAATTCTATGATTCTATGCATGGGATGATGACTAGAACTTATCGACGGATGTTGTCTACTCATGTTAATACTAGAAGAAATAGACTAAAAAAATTACACCTGCAGGAATTTGAAAAAGAGAAACATTTAGAAATGGATTTGCTAGAATGTCGGTGGGATATTGAAGGAGATATAATGAAAAAGCATCGTTAGCATTATTATTACACCCTGCCCCCCGCAACATACACACATCTGTTCTCTTACTGTCACACTATCCAGCTTCATGTTGCCAAATACTTTTCTAAATGTACCTACTGCAGTTTGAGTACTGGCAGGATTTGATATTCTGCAAGGTTGTTCGCCTTCTCACAGATGTAGCCTGCTGAACTCTGTTGATCTGCAGAATCAGGCCAGTGAATGGCAGATTACCGTAAATCACAGCTCCTTCAAAAGCAACAGGTTTCCATCCTGGCGCTGCTTACCAGCCGCTTGACATGCTTATGATTTGTGGCAGTGACTATACCACCACTTCAGTCTTTCTCGATATACCCTTATTCTGGACTAGTAACTTGCATTTCTAAGGCCTGTCCCTGTTCATTTTCATTTAAGACTTCCAAAGTAATGGTTTGGGCTCTGTTCCAGTGTGGTTTAGGGGAAGAAAGGTTAAATACAAATTTCCATTTAGTTTGAATACAATTCTTTTTTTGTTCATGTGAATACAGCCTGTGGGCCACCCTACAGCCTCTGGACTTCTCTGATGCTCCCGTTTTTCTGCAGAGAGCTCCTCAGAGAATAGGGAAGCCCATGCATGTAAGCAGCAATCTATATAGTAAGTGGTCTCTAACTGAATGAAATGCGCCAAACAATATCGCCATTCAATAACCCTTTAAGCAACCCAACCATGGCACAGTGAAGAGGCTTTGTTTAACAGTGGCTCACATGATGACCATTTTTACAGAAGCATCCCACTTTTTTGGTTTGGCTGAAATGAATTAATTTATCACCACCAAAGCTGGAGCATGCCTTTCTGACATTTAATTCCCACATTTATTTGGGTCAGCTGTTAAAAGCAGCAGCAGCAGAGGTGTGTGACATTTGCTTTCAAAGACAGACGGTGACAACTAATCCCCTTTTTATTGAACATTCTTTTGTGTTGACTTGTGTTGGCAGAAATGCATTTGCTGGCAGATTGATTTTAGAGATTATAAACTGCTTTTCAAAATTTCAAAGTGGCACACAAATCATATGATCAGATGAAAGCAAAGCATCAACAAAAAACCACAAATAAATACGGAAACCAGCATCAGACCCTAAATCAGGGATTGGGAACTAGTGGCCCTCCAGATGTCATTGTACTACAGTTCCCACAATCCATTGCTCATACTCGCTGGAGCTGATGGGAGTTGGAGTCCAATATCTGGAGGGCGACAAAATCCCCACCTTCTCCTTAATTTAACCAACTGGTTGCTGACACAAGTTTCAGCTGTGAGGGGTGATCCTTCCTCTTGACACTGTTGAGGCAGGACTTTGGGGCAGAAGTGCAGGGCCCCATTCAGCAGGATTCACAGGAGAGGCTTCCAAAGGCAAGAATGTTAACTCGTATCACAGTTTGAAATAAGAAGAGTAAAACACATCACAGTCTAAAGAGTCCTTTCCATTAGACTAACTGCAGCACTAGTCCTTCAGTACCAGGCTCTGAAGGTCTTTAGAGGCCAAAACTAGCACTTTTAATGGAGTCCAGAATTGGTAGCCAGTATAACAGGAAGAAATGGAGGCAGTGAGAGATTTTACTTTCTTGGGTTGCATGATCACTGCAGATGGTGACAGCAGTCACGAAATTAAAAGACGCCTGTTTCATGGGAGAAAAGCGATGACAAACCTAGACAGCATCTTAAAAAGCAGAGACATCACCATGCCGACAAAGGTCCGTATAGTTAAAGCTATGGTTTTCCCATTAGTGATGTATGGAAGTGAGAGCTGGACCATAAAGAAGGCTGATCGCTGAAGAATTGATGCTTTTGAAATATGGTGCTGGAGGAGACTCTTGAGAGTCCCATGGACTGCAAGAAGATCAAACCTATCCATTCTTAAGGAAATCAGCCCTGAGTGCTGACTGGATTGACAGATCCTGAAGCTGAGGCTGCAATACTTTGGCCACCTCATAAGAAGAGAAGACTCCCTGGAAAAGACCCTGATGTTGGGAAAGATTGAGGGCACAAGGAGAAGGGGACTACAGAGGACGAGATGGTGGGACAGTGTTCTTGAAGCTACCAACATGAGTTTGACCAAACTGCGGGAGGCAGTGGAAGACAGGAGTGCCTGGCATGCTCTGGTCCATGGGGTCATGAAGAGTTGGACATGACTAAACAACAACAACATTAACTACAATAACAAGAAACACACCAAGATAAACACCCCAACCCATTTGTACGTGTAGGAACTATGGCTTGCACACCAACGAAGCATGTTCCACATTTCTTTAGTGCTGGTGGATGTGTCCCTTTGGCAACCAGTCAGAAGTTCTGGAGCTACTATGGCTGCTGGATCCAAGAGTGAAGGAGAGCCCTCCACCTCCCAATGCCATTTGCTTCACCCTCAAATAGCCTGTGCTGTTAAGATGTTTCATTGGACGCCTGCAGTTTTCCACTCACTGGGCCTATTCCTGCCCTCAAAGAACCAACCTGCTCCATTTGCAGTGTGACAACCCTTTGGAGAGATCTGGAGACTACCCCTTAATCTGATCTTCTCCAGGCTAAACATGCTCAACTCGTCCAACCAATCTTCAAGAGACTTAAGTTTCCAGATAATCCTGCTTCCCTTTCTTCTTGACACAATGCAGTTTGTTATTACTGTTCTTCAGATGTGGTGTCCAGAACTCAGCATGGTACTCTCTTTCAAATGAAATAAGGGATTTCCCCCCTAGCTAATGAAATAAAACCTTTTAAACACACACACACACACACACACACACACACACACACAAATTCATTTAAAAAATACAAAACAACCACATCCTACAACAGCCACAGGAAGCTTTGGCTGTGCACTAAGAAGAGGAAAATTACTGCCAACAATTGCTGTGATTCAGGATCTCCTAACTCCTGAAAGCGTTGCTAACCACATAATGTGCGGTCAGAGGGTATGCATGCGTGCGCTACATGCTGAAGAAGCATAATTTGAACCAGGCCTCAACAGAGCCCGCTTCTCAAGGTAGGATGTGACACATGCAATCCAAATAGAAAAGCATTGCATTTTTGAGGAGGGCCAGCCCAATACATTTTGGTGCCAGAGGCTAAGGACAGGATGGCACCCCCACTTCCACATACAGAATCTAACTGGACTGTGGCAGCTGAATTTAAAGACAGACAAATCTAACAGTTTTCATTTCTTTCATTTTCTCATTTTTCCAGTCTTAAATTTTCTACATTTCCACAAACGTTTTATTTTATTTTTTAAAAAATCTCCTCCGAAAATTCATTCCCTAACAGGCAATTTTTTGCAGTGACTTTCCTTACTATAGAACATTTTTGTATGTTAGATTCACTTATATATGCAAACTTATGCACCCTTTATCCTGGTATATGTAATTTTTTGTACATGTTTTTGAGAATTGCACAGCAAAATCTGAAGAGTGAGTTTTGAAGCATGGCTATGTTTCGGTTTGCATTTTATTTCAGAAAGTGGACATTAGGTAGGTTTGCCTTTAATACAAGCTGAATCAAATCCTGCCTCTTTCTCACTGAATGTTATTTCAAGATGGGCAGTGAAACAACATCTTCCATGATATCTGAAGGCAGTGGGATGACTTAGGATGTGCAGAGCAGGCTAGCTTAAGGGAATCAGGGAACTTCTGTCATGCCTGCCATCTGTCTCTTGAGGAAGCCGTCTTAATCTGTCTTATGGTAGGGATGGCCCTGTATTTGAGAATGTGCATGGTTCCTCTTAAAAAGTAGAGACATCACCTTGCCAACAAAGGTCCGTATAGTAAAAGCTATGGTTTTCCCAGTAGTGATGTATGAAAGTGAGAGCTGGACCATAAAGAAGGCAGATCGCCGAAGAATTGATGCTTTTGAATTATGGTGCTGGAGGAGACTCTTGAGAGTCCCATGGACTGCAAGAAGAACAAACCTATCCATTCTTAAGGAAATCAGCCCTGAGTGCTCACTGGAAGGACAGATCGTGAAGCTGAGGCTCCAATACTTTGGCCACCTCATGAGAAGAGAAGACTCCCTGGAAAAGACCCTGATGTTGGGAAAGATGGAGGGCACAAGGAGAAGGGGACGACAGAGGACGAGATGGTTGGATAGTGTCTTCGAAGCTACAGACATGGGTCTGGCCAAACTGCAGGAGGCAGTGGAGGACAGAGGTGCCTGGCGTGCTCTGGTCCATGGGGTCACGAAGAGTCGGACACGACTAAACGCCTAAACCACCACAACAAATGGTTTCTTTCTCCTATGACTAGATGATCCAGGTGAGGCCCCATTGCTTGACATCAGAGGTATACCTGGGGTGGGCATGGATCCAAATGGGGCATGACCCCCCCCCATCTTTCTATGAGTGCCCACTTGAATACATCTGGGTGGGTTATGAATTTGGGAGAAACTGAATTTGTGTGCGTGCGATCTTGGTTACTGGGTAGGATATAAATTTTGGTAATCAATTTACTTAACTTTGCAGGGGTAATGAATTGGGGAGAAATAGTGTACCGGTAATTGATTTGCAAAAGAGAGAAATTAATGGGGGTAAAATGAATCAAAGAGAAGCTGATTTGGGGTGATCTAAGGTGGGGTTCAAACTAAACAATTTATTTACAGTGATTGGCTTTGCCTTCTGTGCCATGCCAAATCCGCATCCTATAAATGCGCATTTGCAGATTTGTGTTGATGCTCCCCTGCCCCGAAACTTTCAGGTATCCAATAACGCGCCCCCCCCACGCCCCCGCTGGAAGCCAGCCTTTACATCCATTTGGGGCACTGGTGGTGCCCAAACTCGAACACAAGACCTTGTTCCCTTAGCAGCGTCTTTCGGATCGGGCCCTCCTAACCCCTAAACCAGAAGAGGCGCGGGTTATCCCAGCCCCTCAGCTTGTCACTTCCAAAACTAAGCTCAGGGAGGGGGGAGGAAAGCGAAAGCAGAGCAAAGACCTCCCACAGCGGAGCCACGCAGAGGAGGATCTCGGCCGCGGAGGAGCCTCCGGCCCGTTTCCTTCCAGGGCAGCCGGCAGAAAGGAGGAAGGCGGTGCTGTCTCTGGCCGCGGCCGGCTCTGCCGCTCCTTGCCGTGCAGGGGGCTTTTCCCTCCGCCCGCGGCTGGGATCCCCTCCCTCTCGCGCTCGGCTGCGGCCGGGCCGGGCTTCCCCCGACGGGAGGAGCGAGCCGAAGAGGCGCTGCTGCTGCTTAAAGAAACAGACGCCCGCCCGCCTGCCCTGTTTGTCTGGCAGCAGCAGCGAGAGCGAGCAAGCCCGGCGTTCCCACCCACTTGAACCGGAACCGTTTTCCCCCTTTTCTTCCCCCCGCTTCTTTTTTTTTTCCTTTTTGCAAAAGGCAGCCTCGGGGTTCGCTGCTGCCGCTGCTGCTTCTGCTCGCTGGCGGGGGAGAAAAGGCTGCGGTGTTGCTGCCGCCGCCGCCGCCAGCCCGCCCCTCCTGCCGCTGCTGCTGGGAAGAGGAAGAAGAGGCGGCGGGGCGGCGGAGGGCAATGGGGCTGCGGCTCTGCAGCAGCCGCAGCAGCAGCAGCAGCAGCAGAGGCATAGCCCGGCTTTGCAGCAGCGCCTGCCTGGGCACGAGGACTGAGCCGCGCGGCGGGGCAAGGCGGCTTGCATGAGCCTCGGGGCACACCAGCAGCCGCCGGGGAGCGCGGCCGGCGGGAGCCTCGCTTGCTGCCGCCGCCGCCGCCACCGTCGTCTTGCCCCGCAGCGGCGCTTGCCGTTTCCCAGCACGCTGATGGCTTCTCGACGTCGCTGGTGACTGCTGCCTCCCTCCTCCTCCTCCTCCACTACCATCACCCTTCCTTCCCTTCTTTTTCCTTCCTCCCTTCCTCCCTCCTTTTTCCACGGGCGGCGGAGATGGGGAACACGACCTCATGCTGCGTGTCGTCCAGCCCCAAGCTGCGGAGGAATGCCCATTCCCGGCTGGAGTCCTACCGCCCCGACACCGAGCTGAGCCGGGAGGACACGGGATGCAACCTGCAGCACATCAGCGACAGGGAGAACATCGACGGTAAGGAGAGACCCCCGATTTCCCCCCCCCCTCGCCCACAACCGCGCCAGACCCCGGATTTTGCGGCGTGGATGTGGGAAAAGAGAGAGAGAGATTCCCCACCTTCATGCACGTGGGAAAGCCTCCCTGCACGCGTCAAGCAACAAGCAACATTCCAAAGACGGCTTAATAAAAACTTGAGCCTTGGAGCGGTCTTTCTTTCTTTGCAATTCGATTCTTTGCAAGCGAGAGATCGGCATCCCCGAAGAAGGAATGCGGAAGAGCGCTCCTGAACATGTTTTGGGGGGTGTGTGTGTTAAGCGAGCGGTAGCCTCTGAGCATGTGCTGTTTGCTCTTCGGGCGGGCTCTGCCGTTAAGCGTGATGAGGAGAAAGCCACTTGAGGTGTCAGATTTTGGGGGTTCTATTAAGGGTTGCAGATTGTCAGTTGCATAAGAGGATTGCATTTTTATATTTTTTCTCCGCCTGCCCCCCACCTCAGGTAGCAAAATATGCCTCTAATGACAGAGCCTTGGGGGAAAGGGCTTGATTTGGGACACTGCTGGGTGTCTCAAGGATCCTTTAGCCACCAAAGAGTTAGAGGTTTGAGGCCTTCCCATCGTTTTAGTTCTGTTTATTTACTGCATGTATTTATATTCAGGATGCAAAGCCTTCCAAGGCAGCTTGTGATGGTTTGTGGGTTGTTTTTTTTAAAATCACAGTAAACAGCACCAACATATGAAAAGTAACCAGGATCCTTCCTGCCACAGAGCAGTTGGTAGTAGATAGAATGGCCCAGCCATGGTTGAATAGGCCATCTGGGGCTATGTCTCTTCCAGCTCCTGAAATCCTGATGGCAGATGCGGACCATTTTTCAAACTTCCAACCTAAGAAATATGCCTTGTTTTTTAAAAAATTTCCTCATGGGCTACTAGTGAGTCTCCACATGCTGCGTGTGCTTTTTGTGTGGGGGTCAGCGCTGGAGCCATGTTCTCTTGTTGAGAGCTGTGCGTGGGGAGGACATAGCTGTGCTCAAAGACTTTCTTGAAGCAATTGTCATGGAGCAGGTCCCACAATTTGCCCGGGGTCCAGGTCACTTCCCTTGGTCTCTTCAGCAGAGTTGCGAAGGGAAAATGTCTCTCACCTTGCCCTGCTAATTTTCTTGGTGAAGCTAGGCTGACCTAGCCAGTGTACCGCAGAACTGGTTGGTGCAGTTTTGTGGTACGTTGTGCTAGGTCAACCTTACTTCATAAACAAAACCTACAACTTCTAGGGTGGCACAAGGTAAGCACATTCTTTCCCCATGCACCATAGATGCAGCTTTACCACAGCTACGACCATGTTTGACCATTGACCGTACTGACAGGGGTTGATGCATAGCTGTCAACTTCCCCCTTTTCTATTTGGAATAAGGAAATTTCCCTTAAAAAAAGGAAAAAGTTGACAGCTATGGGCTGATGGGAATTGGAGTCTAAACATCTGGAGGGTCACAGTTTTTGCCTTGCCACCATACCAAGGGGGAAGAGAGCTAACCCTTCAGTCTGTGAGCAAGAGGTCTTGGGACAATGTTGGAATTTCTGCCCACTTCCCAATCTTCTCAAGTGTTTAATGTAAGAAGGGAAGGGAGTATCCAGCAGTTCTTTCCCAACTCCAGTTCACAGAGGAATGGGTGTGTGTGACCTGGAGTTACTAAGAGATATAGCCAGTATTTGAAGGGAGGAGAAGGGGCAGCTCTAGGTCTTTTCCCCCCTGACTTCCTTTTTGTGAAGAGAAACTGAGGACGACCTTGAAAATCCTGTTGTGGTCCCATGGACAGTGAGATGGTTCTCAGGGTGTGTTTCTAGGGTAGCCTAATTTATCCCTTAACCTGGTGCACTTTGCTGGTTTTTGGACTACAACTTGCATGATGAAGGGCACTAGGTTTGGGAAGACTGTTTTAGTGGGGTAGGAAAGGGACTGGGGTGTGCCTTTCCTCCCTCCATCTCATTACTGACTGAAATTTTATTTTTTCCTCTCGTGTAGCTCATGCCTCCGGCGCTTTCATTTGAAAGTGGCAGCGTCAAAATACTGTGGGGTTTTCTTGTTTTTGTTTTTTGTTTTACCTCATGCTGTTCATCCATCCACATGTGAGCATCACTGTCATTCTGTTGTGGGAAATGCTAGCATATGTTGCTCATGCTTTTGATGGAATAAGCTTTTGGATGTTATCATGCCACTCTGGGGGACGGCTTTTTGGGCCCGTCAGTATTTTTCCTCATACTCTAGAAGGGAAAGCCTCTCACCCCCCCTCCCAAAATCCCATAGTTACTTTTTGTTTAAGGTGCAGTGTGTTCCTAGGCAACAAATTTCACTCATTTTTGTGTTGCCTTTTATGGGGCATAGTCCAACAGGAAAATCTGGGTTCTCGCCCCCCCCAACCTTTTAAAGGATGTATATCTGTGGGAAAAACTGTAATATTTAAGAATGCTATCCTTTTGGGCTTCACAACATGTTGTGGACATATACGGGTTCTTGCAATATACAGGCGTCACAAGTTCAATCAAATTGGTAGGGTTGTGACCAACTAACTACTCAAGAGTAGACCCATTGAAAGTAATAGACCTAAGTTAGTCATCTTCGTTAACTTTTGTTCTGGCTTCTACTCATTAACTGGGTTTATTCTAAGTATGACTAGTGCTGGATACAAACCATAGCCTTAAGAATCTGTCTATATTCAGTTTCAGAAACAAGCTGCGGTCCATCGGATCTCAATTAGTATCATGGGATAATTGTTCTGGTTTGTGCTGGTTTGTGCTAAATTTCACTGAGAAATGTAGACAGTTACAGATACTGGGCAGGTTTCTTCTGTGGCAGTCTTTACTGATGCCTTCCCCTGCAGACATTGGTATAATGGATTAATAACACTTGTGCTAGAGTCAGAGAGCTATTTGAAAAGTGTCTGGGAAATCCTGACTTGACTGTCAAGTGGGTGTCCTTTGTATGAGTTAACTGGAATCTTGTCAGTTCTTTTAAAAGTGTGTCCATCCACACATGTGTTTCTCTTTAAAAAAAAACAAACGCAAAACTGGTAGCTTCAACATTCAACAGCTTTCATACACCAGATTTTATTTTAACACATTATTTCCCCATGTGCATTGGTTTGATTTGAAATATTGCATAGACAGACTATTGTTTCTTAATAGTGTGTGGATGTTGGCTAAAGTTGAGACAATTAAAACACATTATTATTATTATTATTATTATTATTATTATTATTATTAGACTTTTTTGGGCCACAGATGAGTAGCTGATGAGCATTCCTAATGCCCTCAGAGTGATTAATTCTTATGTTGTAACGTCAGAAGTGGCCAGGTTAGCAATGAGTGCATTTTATGACACGCTAATAGGGGAAAAAAATCTGACCATCTGACAAGATGTGCTCAGTGCTGTGTGGTATTTATTTCGTACCTTTTCAAGGTAAAATGACAGTTCTAAAAAACAATTGTTTTGTGTAATATTTCTTTTTGCGAAATAATCTACACTTGACTTGATTTGACCCCTGGCTGAAAGCCAGAGTGTTCACAGGGTTCATTTTGAATGAAAGCAGAGGTGAGGGTGTGGCCTAGCCTGAGCTCTCTACTCAGTTAATGAGTTATTCAGGTGTGTTTATATGTGAGACTATTAACCCCAGTAGATAAGCAATGTAATATGTGTCAAATAGATCGAAAGAAATGTTGGTATTTGTTGGACTTCGATAGCTCAGCAATATACAAATATTTTCTAATATATAAGAATATATATAACCATGTGTCTTTTTTGTTAATTATTTGCATTGCTTCTCTGAATTAGATACCAACAAACTTGTTTCAGGTTCAGTACCTCAAGGTTTGGTGTGGATCAAAGGATGGAAGGGAAATAAATCTTTGTCTCTCAAACAGGCATATAGCACTGTGTATATTTAATTTTGCAGTCATAACTATTGGAGATTTCCTAGTTGGAGATGGTTAGAATGATTCCAGCATGCAATAAAACAAATCCTCTCTCTCATGCCATTTCTTGAAAAGACCGACACCATAATTCTTGCATGTCTTTAATTGTTTACAACTTGAAACTTCAAAAATCCCGCACATTCTCACAGTGGAGGAATTTGTCTGGCCTTGCCCTTTTACTGAAGTTACTCTTTATCACTGGCTGTTGAAGAAAAAGATTACTTCTTGACCGTAATGTTCAGGGTTCAGTTTATGTTGAATTTATGACACCCGCCCGCCCTGGTTCAACAACAACAACAACAACAACAACAACAACAACAACGACAACAACAATTGTTATTATTTATCCCCCGCCCTCCCCGGCCAAAACTGGGCTCAGAGCAGCTAACATCAAATGTATAATACATTAATCATGCTTTAGCCGTTAAGTGATATTTGCCACCATCAAGACCTTTTTGTGGCGAGTGTAACAACTGGTTGCGCTCAACAAATGCAGGCCCTCTCTACCTTTTGCTAAAAGCAACTGTTTTATAAATTCCATTAATTAGGGGATTAATGCTGTTAAGAACCGGCTAAAGCATCATCTGATCCTTAAAATGCTCTTGCAACACGATCCTATTAGCTGAAGCACTGGCAAATTAGCATTTAAGATCAGATGCAATGATTTCTGCACTGCTATGCCGTCGTTATCTGTGATGTTCCCACTCACGTCACACGCTGATCCAGGATATTGTAGCCATATAACAATGCCAGATGCTGTTTGTGGGGTGGGTTTGAATATTAATAGCGTAATAATTTCAGCTCTGATGCAGTGTTTTCCTCCCTCATGCTTGGAATGAAACACTAACACAGTACTGCTAGATCACATCTTGCACTGTCAATTCCGGATCAGAAATCTGCATCCCATATAACTGGGCCACTAATAAAATCCATTCAGGCCTCCTTTTTATGGCATGTCAATCGCGTGTTAAATTTTCTGTGCATGGTGGGAGAACTCTTGACTGGGGATTGTTTTTCAACATGATTTATTTGCTAGACAAGGGCTGTTTATTTTCTTTAACCAAGTATGTGGGAAATTTTTTGATCAAAGGCAGAATTGTACAAGAGCTTTTAGGTTTGTCGAACTGGATGCAAAAGACTCAGGGTTTCAGAGCAGCAGACAGATTGTTTTGCAGTCTTTGCATGGCTTGCTTAAAGAAAATTTAATAAAAAGGAACGTTCAGTTAGACTGGGTCGCAACATATTCAGGACGCATACCCATAGAGCTCCATTGAGTCTGTGGAATAGTGCATGTGCTGTTAAGGATGGAGTGCATTGTTAAGGAATCAAAATATTTATAGTTTTTCAAAGTATTGCTACAGTATAATCTTCCTCTTATATATATACAGTACACACAAACTTTAGAGTGATTTCATCATCTGGAATGTGAGCCTTTCAGCGCTGCTGATACTTTTTTTGGTATTTCCTTGCAGTTGACGATTGAATGAATTCTGATAAATTGTATGTCTAGTGTATTATTCAGTTAGAGGTCTGGGCAAGGCATATGCAGACAAGGTGTAAGGAAGTTGGCCTATCAGTCATTTTTAATAACTAGACATAAGAATACTTGAAAATGTATAAGTGATCATACTTTGTTAAAAGGCTCGCACATTGGCTGTATTGGGACGACAAGGGAAGCCATGTGGCTTATCTATGGGAATGAGTACCATGCTAATTCATGCTGCTGAGTGCTCCTGTTGCACTCATTTCTTTGTGCAAGCAGGGTAATAAACCATAATCCTTGGGTTAGTATTGCATTTGGACTAGTGATTGTGGTTGTTTCTTCCAGGGGGAAACCAAAGGTAGCCTTTTCAGATCATGATTGGTTTGGAGAGAAACCAGCTATGAGGATTGATTTGGATGTCCCAGGAACCAATGGTTTGTTGTTCCTGGTCACATCAGAGGAGGATTGTGGTTGGCACCATTTGGCAGCATGCACTATCTGCTTATTCACAACAAACCATGGTTTATGGCTTACCATGCCATCTAGATGTGATCGCTGAAATTTATATATTATAGTTGATATTGAACTGAGTGCTCCACCTATGTTGTGTGATATGCTTATGTGGTCATTCCGCAGCCATGGCACAATTTCTCCTATTGGTCTTGCCATACATGAGATGTTGCCTTGGGAACTGGTAGCCAGAAACTTTTCTGTTTGCACATCTCATTATAAACTCTTGTCTCTTAAAACCCTTCTGGATTCAGTGCTTGCCGTGGATTCAGTGCTTGCTGGCTGCCAAGACCTTGCCATTCTTTCCACTTTGATAAACGGCCAAGGAAATTTTTTGTATATGCATATTTGCCATTGGTTTATAATAAAAAAAAGTACAAAATTGTGCCTTGGATTGTACTGAGCTGTGAAAGTGGTCTTAATTCATGGCACATTTTATGGGTGTAAATTTAAATCACATGCATAATTTATTCATTTTTCATTTAAAAACCAGCTGTATTACATATTTGAAGCTTGCTACTGTGTAAAGAGTAAATGTGTAGAAATTGAAATGTTTCTGGCATATATTGCCACTTAAATGTCAAGTGCAGGAAGGCACTAGAAAGCCACTTTGGAAGGCAGTGTTCTGCCCCTGTGGTTGTAAAGCTGCTCATACAACAATAGCTTTGAGAGCGAAGACCTTCACCAACTTAAATCTCAGCTTTCATTCCTGGAGGATGCAGCAGTAAAGCAAAGTATAACTGAAGAGACCTGCTCCTTTTTAAAGAGGGATTATTAACTCTTTGCTAGTCTTGTTAGTTAATGAGGATACGTGGTGTATGCCAGAAAGAGTGAGTAGCAAATACTTACCGTAAGTGGCTATTCAGTGTGCTCCTCCGCTGTTCATCGTTATGTAGTTTGCATAAAAAGGATTATATATGATGGCATATAGTTGCATTTTTCCAGGTGCAGCAGTGTCATTGTGGAGAGAACAGGGAAGTTGAAGAGTGAAGTGGGTGAAGGAACCAGATCAAAGTTCATTTGTTTCCCTGCAAAGTTTCCCTTGTGCATTACTGATTCAGCAATTTATGGGTATGGGTGTCTGTTAGCAAATTGTTCTTGCAGTCCTGCGACCTCTTCACAATTTCCAAATAATCAGTAACAGAATATGTGGTGTCTCTGTCTCTACCCCTTTGCATGAGTTCTGGAAATCTTTAGGGTAAATGTAGATGTTTGAACGCACAATTCTGCCATGTTGCATCAAGCTCTCTTGCTAAGTTAGAGGAAGATAATAAGAGAGGGCTCTGTAGCTTGAAAGCCAATTTAGATTTGGAATCAATTACTAATTTCCTCTCTAGCTATATCCATTTTGTGTTGCAGGACCTAACAGTGACTTTTGCTTACCTGTTTTTTTTTTTGGTTTTTTTTTGAAGGATGGGTAGGGAAGAAGTTTCTTCTTCATTTCTGTTAGTACATGAACTTGCATGCGCAGATTAAAATGTATTCACTTTCTCTGTAGATACTTTGCATTTTGCTCTGGGCAAGGTCATTGAGAATGTAAAGAAAGCAAAACTGATGCTTCCCTCTCTCCTTTATGTTGGAGTAGTGGTTTTTTTTTTAAAAAAAATTAAGTAGGAATAAGAATCCATTGGGAGCTCCAGTGACAGACCCTTTTCTCAGCCTCCTCGCCTGTACCTGAGCTAGTAGAGACAGACACAAAATTGTAGGTTTCATTACAGTCTTGATAGTGACTTTAAAGGAATGTTCCTCACCACATGTCCCACTGTCCCCCTTTTTGCTGATGCACATTTATTATCTCCCATTATCCCAGTCATTCCCCTCTGCCATCCTTTGTTGTTGTTTAGTTGTGTCCGACTCTTCATGACCCCATGGGCCAGAGCATTCCAGGCACTCCTGTCTTCCACTGCCTCCTGCAGTTTGGTCAAACTCATGTTAGTAGTTTCGAAAACACTGTCCAACCATCTCATTCTCTGTCGTCCCCTTCGCCTTGTGCCCTCAATCTTTCCCAACATCAGGGTCTTTTCCAGGGAGTCTTCTCTTCTCATGAGGTGGCCAAAGTATTGCAGCCTCACCTTCAGGATCTGTCCTTCCAGTGAGCACTCAGGGGTGATTTCCTTCAGAACGGAGAGGTTTGATCTTCTTGCAGTCCATGGGACTCTCAAGAGTCTCCTCCAACACCATCATTCAAAAGCGTAAATTCTTTGGCGACCAGCCTTCTTTATGGTCCAGCTCTCATTTCCATACATCACTACTGGGAAAACCATAGCTTTAACTATACGGACCTTTGTCGGCAAGGTGATGTATGTGCTTTTTAAGATGCTGTCTAGGTTTGTCATTGCTTTTCTCCCAAGAAGCAGGCGTCTTTTAATTTCATGACTGCTGTCGCCACCTAGCAACCCCTCATTAAGAGAATTAACATTCTATAACTTCTTTTTTTAAAAAATCTACCTATATTCATTACCTCTACAAGAAAGTTAGCATAATGCATAATGTACGTTTTTATTTCCAGTCAAAAGGATTATATGAGAAGACTCTGCTTTCTTCTCCTTTACAGATCCAACTTAATTCACGTGCTGTTTTCAACTGGGATCTATGGCACACAGTCTCCCTACTTGGGAGCTCACACCAGAGAGCGCATATTCATGAAGCAACATCACTCAGTCAATCTGCTGGTATACTGGGCTCAACTCCTTGACAGCTTTCCCAGTGCCGGGTCCAGCCGCTATACTTACAGAACTATTTACGCTTAACCTTAAAAAAAAATGGCCTCCATGTGTAAACAAATATGGCTGTGCCCAGTGGCTTCTTGTGCTTGGGAGTTCTAAATGGGCATGTTCCTTTTTTCTCCCTCTGAAGCTTTTTGATGTGTGACTATGCACTGTCTTGTGAATATGTATGCCCTTAGGTTTGGTCCGGAAGCTGCGGCTTGTGCAGGATGTATTGCAGCCCCTCTTATGGCTGGGGTTGTCTTCTGTGAACACATCATGTCAGTGCTGAGGGAACTACACTGGCTACTATTACGCTACCGAGCCAAGTTTTAAGGTTTTACTGTTGCAGTATAAAGCCCTAAACAACGTGGGACTAGGATATCTCAAGAATGACCTCAATGACTATATACCTTCCTGCCCGCTGCCGTCATCTACTAGGGGTCATGCTTGTGGTACTGCATGCCCCAGAGGTTCATTTCATGGCAGCTTGGACAAGGTCCTTCAGCTATCCTATGGAACAGAGTGCGTGTTGAAGGTAGATTCCAACACTGTATGCATTTTGTCAGATGCTAAAAACTTTTTATTTTTTATTTTCGCAGGCTTTCTTAGAAGAATGAGTTTACTCGCAGGCAGTATTTCTTTTTTTCTTTTCTTTTTTAAAGAACTATTCTATCTGTTCTTGCTTTATTTTTATTATTGTATACCACTCTTGTTTTATACTGATGATACTGTGATGTGTAGTAGTTCACAAACATTTCATTTTTAAAATAAGCATTTTTATTGAAAGTTTTCAATAAATACAATAAAAATCAAACCAAATAACAAAAATTTTAAGAAACCCAAGAAATGAAAGAGAAAAGAAAAGAGAAAGGAGGGGAAAAATAACTATAAGGGGCCTTTATCACATTTAATAATAATAATAATAATAATAATAATAATAATAATAATAATAATTTTTATTTATATTTCTATCATATATATCATTTCATTTATCCATACACAGAAAGGTAGACCCTCCCAGTTCCCACCTGGAAGCCTACCTCATAAACATTCCAGAGCAATCAGAAAAATAATATATGCCGTAAATCGCAATGTACTATCTTTGTGTACCAGCAAGGAAGGAATTGCTGTCAGATATGTCCAGCAGGAAATGTACAGTGAAATTGAGGCTTTGTGCCCAGTATACCTTGACAGTGTACTTGCTGAAAGTAGCAACCTATCCTTTGGCCCTGACAGTAATTGCCAATTCTCTCTTCTTTAGAGAATGTGACGACTGTGAGGGCCAGGTTGTGCCAGGGGCATGATTTGTGACTTCCCCCTCACCCTTGATGGTGGCTGTCTAATAACTGCGTCACATGTCTCCTTCCTCTTGTCCTGCTCAAGTAAACTGCAAGACTGATTTTCGCGTTACTTAGTTAGTGAAAGTAGCTGGCACTTAGATGAACAAGCAGCTGTTGGCACTAAGTGGTGGGTGTGTAGTTCTGGCACCAAGTAATTGCCTTAACCTGGTGATTCTTTCACCTTCTGGGGATCATAGAGGAAAGGGCATGAATTGACTGGTGAATGCTGGGAGTGAGCGCTGCAGCTGAGAGTACAGTGGACGCTCGGGTTGCGAACGTGATCCGTGCGGGAGGCACGTTCGCAACCCGCAGTGTTCACAACCCACAGCACCATGTCTGTGCACACGTGAGTAACGATTCGGTGCTTCTGCACAAAGCATGATTTAGTATTTCTGCGCATGCGCAAGCTCCGAAACCTGGAAGTAACCCGTTCCGGTACTTCCGGGTTTCGACGCGTCCGTAACCCGAAAACTCACAACCTGAAGCATCTGTAACCTGAGGTATGACTGTATGTGATTGTCCTTACTAAAGGTTAAAGAATGAGGATGCAGGTCTATCCCCACTATGAGGACAATGAGTTGTATCCATGCTTAGTCCTACTCAGAGTAGACCCATTGAAGTTAACGAACACAGAGAACTTAGGTGTATTCATTGGGGGGGCTACTCTGAGTAGGAGTTAGTTGGCTACAGCCCAGTGTCAGCATCAGGCCTTGGTTATGGTCTGGATAACCGCATCCTCTCTCCTTAGTCTCCTTTTGGTTGCCTTCTCCCACTCCTGCTTTCTGCTATGCTCTTTCCTGTAAGCCTGGCATTACCTTCTTTGGCACCTCTTCCTTCAAGAAACATGTGATTTTAAGAATCCTTAGAGAGGATTTATAGCAGTGTCCAGAGGAGGAATGACTTCTGGGAGGAGCTCAGAGAGAAGAAACGTCATGGTGCATCTGCAACAGCAGAACCAGACACCTTTGTTTGCCCCGGCTGCAACAAAACATGTCTCTCCAGCATCGGTCTCTACAGCCGCAGTAGGGCGAGAAATGGCGCCTTGAGTTTTTGGTGAGGTGAGGCCGATAGTGGCCGGGTGGATCAGAGTGTACAATAAACACAAAACCCCCTCAGCACCGTGTGCTGCCTTCAACTAAACAGTAGCATTAAGTGTGAGCTGAAAATACCAAACAGGTAGGCAAGATATTGGGATGTGGGTGGCGCTGTGGGTTAAACCACAGAGCCTAGGGCTTGCCGATCAGAAGGTCGGCGGTTCGAATCCCCACAGTGGGGTGAGTTCCTGTTGCTCGGTCCCTGCTCCTGCCAACCTAGCAGTTTGAAAGCACGAAGTGCAAGTAGATAAATAGGTACCGCTCTGGCAGGAAGGTAAACGGTGTTTCTGTGCACTGCTCTGGTTCGCCGGAAGCGGCTTAGTCATGCTGGCCACATGACCTGAAAGCTGTACGCCGGCTCCCTCAGCCAGTAAAGTGAGATGAGTGCCGCAACCCCAGAGTCTGCGACTGGACCTAACGGTCAGGGGTCCCTTTACCTTTACCTTTAGGCAAGATATCAGATGATTGCAAAGCCTGTTAAGAAAGTCTCCCTTCACCTGACCTTTCTGGGCTTACCTTTTCTATGTCTTCTGCTGCTTTCCTAGTACGCATAGTTAGTTTTCTGCAATGAATCCCTATCATCCCATAATGGTAGCATAGGAACAAGGAGATCTGTCTTATACCAAGTCAGACATTGGGTCTATCTTGGTCATTATCATCTACACTGGCTGGTAGCAGATCTTCAGGATTTCAGAAAGGGTGTCTTTCCCTGCCCTGCCTGGAGATACTGGGGATTGAATTTGTGGACAAAAGCATGGGTAGGCAAACTAAGGCCCCGGGTCCGGATCCGGCCCAATTGCCTTCTAAATCCAGCCTGCAGACGGTCCGGGAATCAGTGTGTTTTTACATGAGTAGAATGTGTCCTTTTATTTAAAATGCATCTCTGGGTTATTTGTGGGGCATAGGAATTCGTTCATCCCCCCCCCAAAAAATATAGTCTGGCCCCCCACAAGGTCTGAGGGATAGGGGACTGGCCCCCTGCTGAAAAAGTTTGCTGACCCCTGGTCAAAAGGGACCTACCACTGAACATTCCTTTCTCCTTCCGTGTGTATTTCCACCCTGTAGGTGGAAACCATATCGTCTTTGCATTCAGCAGGAGCATTGGCCTCAAAGCCAAAAAATACAGATAGAGTTGTAGACAGAGGACAAGGTAAATATTCCACAATATACACAGGTATTTAGAAAAGAAACAAGAATGCTTGGTGTGTTTGATCTACCACCTCTGCCACCCAGGGTCATTTTCAGCTTTTTGCCTGTTGTTTTTGGAAGGAAATGAAAGTGTTTCTTGGTTGAATGTAGGAAGCCAGGGCTGAAATAAATATATAGCTCCATTTGTCGTCTTTGGTACTAAGGAGCATTGTTCCTATCCAGCAGAAAAGACTCTCTGTATTTCTGGGAATTGTATATTTTAGATTTCACAGGAGTTCATATCAGCTGAATAATTTTGTCTTCTGCTCCAGGGTGACACTACCCGGGGCTTTTCATTCTCATTTTTCCCCACCTCCCTGCACCACCACTGTGTTTTTAAAAAATACAAACAATATTCACATTCAGAAAGCTGAGTATAGCTTTGTGCAAGCCAAGCTGCCTTGTACAAGGCTACATACTGTTTTGATGGTCATTTTGGAAATGGTTATTTAGACGTTGCATGTAAGAGCCCTGTCTGTGCCTGCCAGATAGTTCTGCAGCACATTTGTTTGAATGAAGCTTGCCCGGCGATTGCTCTCTTCAGTCAGCGTGTGCCGACACAACTTCCAAGTCATGCTACTGATGACTTGCTGACCTCCTTTAATGCCTACAGTCAGTAAGGCAACTTGAACAACGAGACTCCCCCCATCAACTCCACTGGTCGTAATTTTTCCTTAGAGGTATTTGAACTGTAGTGATGTTTGTGTGTGTGGTTAATGCTGAAACAAAAATCAGCTAACAATATACATACACCCCTTTACTGACCAATTATACTAAATGAACTTGAGAGAAATCCCCAGGAATTTTTCCTCTTGAATTGCAATTAAGAGGTTTTGATTAGTTAAAACACTTCCTTGTTGTTGCTGCTTTTGTTTTGCATTTTAGGAACCCAATCAAGGTGTGATTCTTGATGCCCTGCATCAGTGCACTTGGGACAGAATCCATCAGGGATACCTCCTTTGCAAAACGCCTTTGACATTTATGAGAGTTGTGCCAGATGGAGAGATGTTGGTGCACAGCTCTGTTTCATAACTTTTGCTTGGAGATACATTTGTTTGGTTCCGTCTTGGCACATTACAAGCACCTCCCTCCTCAGATTCTGCACAATTTCATGGGGCGTGCAAAAATTGTTATTGTTCCACATTGTCACAGATCCTCTGACTTTTGAACATGGTTGTCAGGTGTTCAGTGCCACAAGCAGGCAAATAACATTGCTGGAGATAAATTATTATTTTATATGACTTTTCGCCGACATCGGAAGGCACCCCTGTTTCAGGAAGCTTTTAATGTTTGATGTTTTGTTGTGGTTTTTTTTCCCCATGGACCAGATCACGCCAGGCACTCCTGTCAAATAACATTGCTGGAGATAAATTCTTATTCTATATGACTTTTCGTCGACATCGGAAGGCACCCCTGTTTCAGGAAGCTTTTAATGTTTGATGTTTTGTTGTGGTTTTTTTTTTTTTCCATGGACCAGATCACGCCAGGCACTCCTGTCTTCCACAGCCTCCTGCAGTTTGGTCAAACTCATGCTGGTAGCTTCTATAACACTGTCCAACCATCTTGTCCTCTGTCGTCCCCTTTTCCTTGTGCCCGCCATCTTTCCCAACATCAGGGTCTTTTCCAGGGAGTCTTCTCTTCTCATGAGGTGGCCAAAGTACTGGAGCCTCAGCTTCATAGCCTGTCCTTCCAGTGAGCACTCAGGGCTGATTTCCTTCAGAATGGATAGGTTTAATCTTCTTGCAGTCCATGGGACACTCAAGAGTCTCCTCCAGCACCATAATTCAAAACATAATTCTTCTTCGGCGATCAGCCTTCTTTATGGTCCAGCTCTCACTTCCATACATCATTACTGGGGAAACCATAGCTTTAACTATACAGACCTTTGTTGGCAAGGTGATGTCTCTGCTTTTTAAGATGCTGTCTAGGTTTGTCATTGCTTTTCTCCCAAGAAGCAGGCGTCTTTTAATTTCGTGACTGCTGTCACCATCTGCAGTGATCATGGAGCCCAAGAAAGTAAAATCTCTCACTGCCTCCATGGACAGAATGGACAGAAATGTGAGCTTTTGAACACTCAGTGGCACAGGATTGGCTGTTTGGTGTCATCTGATTGTCTAAATGAGGAGGTTCTGGGCCGTGGTCCAAATGTTTCAGCTTGATACACCCACTGTTTCCTCCTGGCCAGCAACCCTCGGGATGCAACGCCACATTATCAGATGGACAGAATTGCTGCTGTGGAACCTGATGGCTGGTCATTTGTGGCAGCAGCGGCACATTTTTCACTCGCTATGGGCCGTGTGCCACTGTCTTGTCTGGTGAGCAGGACAACCCCTTCCTTCTTTCTGAGAAGTGGGTAGGGATTGTTCTGGCAGCTGTCCTGCCATCGCCACCCCTTTCCCACTCCATGGTTGGAAACAAGGCTGAGAGGGATTTGGCCACTGTGCTACGGAGGTGATCTGCCCCCCTTTTTCTGCTTTGGCGTTGGGGTGGGGCACTTTCAGCAGGGAAGGGCAAGCACCCAGAATGTTGGGCTTGGCTTCCAAAGGCATCACAAAACTGTGATCGCCAATGGCAGAGAGCAAGCTGCTTTGGGCCTCTGTTGTCTTCTGCTGCTGACATGTTCTTTTTAGTTTTCTGTGAGATCGTTGAACTGAAGGAAAAATACTAAACTGCATAGTCTGCAGGAAATGGCAGCATGCTTTCCCTCCTCCCTTTTTGCACCGTGTGCTTCTCCCAGCACGTGTCAAGAGTGGTAACTTCCATATGATTGTTGAAACAAAGCCCTTTGTGGGAAATTGCCCAAATTGCCTGTGCTGCTTCCTGCTGTTATGAGCATTCCTGTTGCTATCAGTCATTCTGACAAGCATCTCTCCCTGTGTAAATCATGCTGGGCTAATCCAGCCTTGGTTGGAATACAGTGTGCTAGCCTGGAATACCTGGTGAAAGATATGATGGCGTAAAAGGCTGCTGAATAGCTTTGCTTTCGCTTGGCATGAACTAGCAAGAGATTGCCTTGGCTGCAAAAAATAAAATAAGTGTGAACCTTCTTTGACTCCCTCCCACCTTGGTCAGTTCTGGAAATGGAAATTGCGATGCTTTTTTATTGCTGAAGCAGTTGTTGAAGAAATAACACAGGGAAAAATAAAATCTTCCAGGATGCATCTCTATGTACACTTACATGTGCATAGATCACTCTGAATAGAGGGGTACTTCTGAGTCAGCATGCGTAGGTTTGTTGGTTTATGACCCTATTTGTTGCCGATGGCTTTTAGCAAAAGCGACAACTCAGTGTCAGCTGAGTTGCTGGGGTTTCATTTGGGTCCAAATTAGATATGAAGGTGGCAGATCTGTGTTTTAAAATACTGTCTTTTACAATCATATAGAACAGTGGTTCCCCAAACCCCACCCCAATAGACTGCTTGAAAATTGCTTATGTTCTTGCTGGGCCACTTAATTGTTTTTCTGCCTGTTGTAGCAATTGTAATGGGCCGTGTTAGATGCTGTATGATTTCCACACAATTAAAATCTTAATATAATATAAGAAATATAAGAAGAAATAAGAATACAAGTAAAAATCAAACTGAATGTTTTGTGCAATGGATGTGCCACCTCCCATCTTCAGCTGCACATTCACAGGCAGACTGAGGGCCACCTGAGTGAAGCTTGCAGACCGCTGGTGGTTTGTGGACTGTAGTTTGGTAACCCCTGGTGTAGAAGGCAGGAGGAATCTGATTTGAGCAAGATGAGCATGTGCTGAAACCTCCCTATACCTGTGAGTAGTTTATTATCAGTTCGCTGCATATTTATCCTACCCCTTTATCTTAGGAGGTCAAATATAAAACCATGCTCCTGTACTCCCTCCTACAACTTGGCATTCTAAGAACAACACTATGTTTATGAGAAGTTAGAGAATACAGTCTTGTTTTGCATATCAAAAATAGCTGTGGCCTGTTGGGAACTTTTCTTTGGTGTTTTCAGTTAAGACAGAAGGAATAGCTTTGTTCATCTTAACATGGGGAATGTTGACCCAGGAGACCTTTTTAGGGCTGGGAATTTCCTGCAGATGAAACTGTTAGGCTAATGCCATTATGAATCAACTTGTTTAGCAGATAAATCTGTCATTGGATGAAATTACATGCTTTTCCCCTTAAAAGTTCATGGAGTAATAACCTAGTTTTACACACACACACACACACACACACACACACACTTATCTTTATCCTCCACCCAGACAAGCAAGCAGTCTTATCAGAGTTCAAGGACACATTCCAGCAAGGCAGAACATGCAAGGAGGGTGCAGAGCAGGGCTGGCAAGAGATGTGGCTTGGAAGAGTGTGCAGCCCGGAAAGAGTTCTGAGGGCTGGATAGAGAGGTCTGGAGGGGCCATATTTGGTCCCTAGGCCTGAAGTTCCCTACCCCTGGCACATATCCTATTCTCGCAGTCACCTCATAAGCGAGAGCCCTGACCTGGACTTTCTCAAATCTCTACTACTATTGCCAAATACAGCGCATGACTTGTTACTCACCAAGTGAGTGCGGCTCAGCAGCCATGGATGACAGGAGTCTTGAAAACTTCATAAAGGAGGTGGATGGGGGTGTTCACAATTTGTGTAGGACTGTAGTGCTATGAACTGCACTAGAAAAAGCAATTTTCCCTCCTTTTGACGATTCCAAGATTTGTAGTTTGAAAGGCACTGAGAAATCTATTAGTGTACAGTGGTACCTCTACTTACGAATTCGATCTGTTTCGGGGTGCCGTTTGCAGCCCGAAAAGTCTATAAGTAGAACGCCGCTACTGCGCGTGTGTTAAGCGCGATAGAGCGCTTCTATGCGCATGCGTGCGGTGAACCCGGAAATAACACTTTTCCGTGTTCGTAACCTGAAAAGCTGCAATGTGAAGCAAATGCAACATGAGGTATGACTGTACACCTTTTAAATATATAGGTTCAGACATAATGCCAAACTGTTTTCATGTGGTCTTTGATTTTCCTCGGCCCAGTATACCTGAAGGGGCGTCTCCACCCCCATCGTTCTGCCTGGATGCTGAGGTCCAGCGCCGAGGGCCTTCTGGCGGTTCCCTCATTGCGAGAAGCAAAGCTACCGGGAACCAGGCAGAGGGCCTTCTCAGTAGTGGCGCCCACTCTGTGGAACGCCCTCCCATCAGATGTCAAAGAGATAAACAACTACATGACATTCAGAAGACATCTGAAGGCAGCCCTGTTCAGGGAAGTTTTTAATGTGTGACATCTTAGTGTATTTTTGGGCTTTGTGGAAGCTGCCCAGAGTGGCTGGGGAAACCCAGCCAGATGGGTGGGGTACATATAATAATTTTTTTTTTATTATAAATATTTATTAAGGTTTTTTTTATAAAAGAAATGCACAGATAATAAACAACATTAGTTATATCATAACAAAGTTTCATAACTTCTTTGGACTTCCTCACGTCTCCTGCTCCCACTTACATCGTTGAGAAGTTTTTTTCAAGCAAATTATCATCTTGTTTACAATCTTATATCCACTCCTTTAAATATAATCTAACAATTCTCCAAAAGGTTTATATTTTCCTTAATCTCACTTATCATCAAATTCCAATCTAATTTGGTGGTGGCCAATTATTTATGATCAAGCATCCTTCTTGACGTTCAACCAAATTACAATATTTTTGTAAATAAATCTTAAATTTCTTCCAATTTTCTTCAATCCTTTCTTCTCCCAGGTCTCGGATTCTGCCAGTCATCTCCGCCAATTGCATATAGTCCATCAGCTGCATCTGCCACTCTTCCAGTGTGGGTAGATCTTGAGTTTTCCAGTTCTTAGCGATAAGTATCCTTGCTGCCGTTGTTGCATACATGAAAAATTTTCGGTCCTTCTTTAAATTATTATTATTATTATTATTATTATTAAATTAATTAATTAATTAATTTCCCATTTACTACTACTTTTTTAAAAATAAGTTTATTTATAATTTTCATTTATAACAAACATTTCAATTTTTAAAAACAATTTTCACATATCAAACCTTGACTTCCTTCCCCCTCTTTCAGCGGTTCTGTGAATTTACCCTCTTTCTTCTTCTTCTGCATATCCCAATTGACTCTATTTATTCTTTTCCTCATCTATTTTATATATGTTTTAGAAACTGTGAGTTTTTACAATAATCCTGTTAATGTCTAAATGATTTTCCCTTTCACTTCTGATTTAGTAGTGAAACATTGTTTGCCATTCAACTGCAATGGGAAACAATGGTTTGCTGCTAGATCATTAGCTGGAGAGAAATCTGATCCCAGGTGAGGGAAAACATGGAAACAGAGCTTGTTTAGTGTGATATTGCATCTCTGTGTTCTCTGTTCCTCCCACTTGTTCATGGTTTTCTAGTCCAAAGGATGGGAGGAGCAGGGCATCACAAGATAATATGGATTCCAAGAAATCAAAGTGAAACTTTTAGGAGCCATTCCTGACCACATCTAAACTTCAGATGCACCATTACAACATTGCTTGGAGCCCATCCCCCTGCCTCAAATGTTTGGCCCTCTTATCTTCTCTTGCAATCATCCTTAGCTGGAATCCTATCAGATTCAGGACGTTCAAGGCACGTATAGCTGAACTTTGGAATTTGCTCGCACGAGATCTAGTAGCTGCCACCAACCTGAATGGCATTAAAAGTGGATTAGACAGATTCACGGGGGCGATAGGACTATCAGTGGCCGCTTGCCATAATGGCTGTGTTGTATATCCATTGCTGGTGGGAGCATGTTTCTATATACCAGTTGCAAAGTATCATATGCAGGGACAGAACTGCAGCACTCAGGTCCTGCTTTGGGGTTCCCACAAATACCCGTTTGGCCACTGTGAGAACAGGATGCTGAACTAGATGGACAACCGGCCTGATCCAGCAAAGAGTTGCGCAGGTAGAGCACACCTCGGTTCATTTCTTTGGTCAGCAAACCTGCTGGTAATGCAGTTATATGTGGAGAATGTATTCGTCAGGTTTTTACCTTCAATTTAAACCATGCTGTAACTGGCATAGGAGAGCAACAAGTAAATATTACTGAACAAGCACTTTTTGTTCTTGGCGTATGGACGTGCTTTAAAAAAAATTGCCAGTGTGACATTGAGCTTAAAGCCCCCACTTCTTACGAGAAGAATTTCCATTACCTAATGGTTCTGTGGGGAAAAAAAGAGAGAGAATGTGGGGGAACAAACTGTGTGTGTGTTGAATATCAAAGGAATGATATTTGGCACATTTGGGTGTGTGGGGAACAAAGTTATATGTGCAGGTTGAATTAGTCATGGCCTCCTCACTGGAGGATGCTATAAACCTGTATCCTCGGGTTCATCTTTATTCACATTGCACCCTGGGGAGTTGGAAGTATGCTGTGCTACATAATCCAGCCGCTCTGCAGACAGACTCTCTCTAAAAATACTTGATCCCTTGTTTACTTGATTCCCTGTTTTTATAACTTGAGGCACTCTATTTTTCTGGGAAATCCCAATAAATAATGCTAATGCCATCAATTATCTGGAAGTTAGCATCCTTCTTAAAGGCTCAAACACATTCTTTAATTCCCAAGATTGCATTATGCTTCTTTCCAATCCATCAATTTGTGTACAGTAGCAGCTGATTTCATAGATAAGCACAGATGAGTTTAATCTTTCAGAGGATGGATTTGCCTCACTTCCCCCCTCCCCCCGTGCTCTGCGTATGATTGGGTCTATATAGTTACTTAGATGATTTTCATGCATGGCAAATATATATATATATATTTAAAAGGTCTTGTGTGAAACAGAACTGATTTTATGGACTTCTTGGTGTCCATGCTGAATAGCTTATGGAGTTTACAGATATTTCTTTTCACCATCTGATGCACAGTCATTAAGTCTGAGAAGGATGCGAGGAAGCAGGCAGATTAATCGCTGCACATGTTAATTTTGAACAAATGATTTAGTCATGCATGTTGTGCCACATATTTCATCACTGAAGAATAAAACTCCAGTCTTCGTAAGTTGGAGGGAAGGAAATGATGTCATGTTTTGTTTCTGGTGGCTGATTCAGAATGGCAGCACGTAAGCTCGTTGGTGAACGCTTCCATTTCCAGGCCGGCTGTCAAAAGTAACAAGCACTGAAATTGGGATGGCAGCACAACTATTAAAAATGCTAACTTTTGGAAAGATAAGCAAACTTTTGAGTGTTAAGTAAAGCATAGTGCATGGACAATCTCTTTCTATAAGATTTGGAATAGTAAATTTTAGACTAAAGTTCTAAACCAGGCTTCCTCAACCTCGGCCCTTCAGGTGTTTTGAGACTACAATTCCCAGCATCCCTGACCACTGGTCCTGCTAGCTAGGGAACATGGGAGTTGTAGGCCAAAAACATCTGGAGGGCCGAGGTTGAGGAAGCCTGTTCTAAACTCCTCCTCTTCCCACCCACCCCATGCTGAGATCCAGCACTGAGGGCCTTCTGGCGGTTCACTCACTGTGAGAAGTGAAGCTACAGGGAACCAGGCAGAGGGCCTTCTTGGTAGTGGCACCCACCTGGTGGAACGCTCTCTCATCAGATGTCGAGGAGATGAATAACTAGATTACCTTCAGGAGACAACTGAAGGCAGCCCTGTATAGGGAAGCTTTTTAATGTGTAATGTTTTATTATGTTTTTATATATGTTGGAAGCCGCCCAGGAAAATAATAATAATAATAATAATAATAATAATAATAATAATAATAATAATAATAATTTCACTATCAGCTCAACAATTCACTATTAACTCTGAGCACTACTTTGCATGTTACATAGTGGCAAATTCAGGTACGGACTAAGCAGGGAGCTGCAGTCATTCAAGGCTGTGTGATATAAGAAGATAAGGTGAGCCTGCTGGATCAGGCCAATGGCCCATCTGGTCCAGCATCCTGTACTCACAGTGGCTGACCACTGCCTATTGGAAGCTCACAAGCTGGCCATGAGCACAACAGCACTCTGCCCACCTGCGATCCCCAGCAGCAGGTATTCAGAGGTGTAATGACTCTGCTAATGAAAGTAGAACATAGCCATTGTGGTTCATAGGTGTTGATAGCCTTGTCTTAGTCCATGAATTTTAAAGCCACCCAAAGTTAGTGGCCATGATTGCATCCTGTGGTAGTGAGTTCCATAGTTTAACTTTGCACTGTTTGAAGAAGTACCTACGGTACTTTATCTGATTTGAATTTTCAGCTACATTGGATGCCCCTGAGTTTTAGTGTTAGGAGAGAGGGGGAAAACTTTTCTCTATTTCTCTATCCACTTGCTCCATGCCATGCATAATCATATAAACTCCTATCACATCACGTTTCTCTAAACAAGTGCATCTCGGTGGTAATGTCAGAGAGCCTGGTGAGAAAAGGGAGACAGGTGAAAATACTACTTTCTGCATGACTCCTACAAGGGATAAGCTGAGAATTGATCTGTCTGCTGTTTCCCTTTCCAGAGTTTTGAGAACCAAATCTGTGGAAGAGAT
Organism: Podarcis erhardii; assembly: GCF_964252035.2. Classification (NCBI taxonomy): domain Eukaryota; kingdom Metazoa; phylum Chordata; class Lepidosauria; order Squamata; family Lacertidae; genus Podarcis; species Podarcis erhardii. The sequence goes on along the minus strand of NC_138513.1, from coordinate 14,861,112 downwards.
TTTTCTCCCCTTTGGCTGAGTACAACGAATTGAAAATTTGTGATTATGTGGCATCAGAAGAACTAATGTTTTGTTGCTTAAGTGAGCAGTTTTGCAAGCTGTTGATACTGGTTTGAGGTTTACTACCTATAGTAACATGGGGTTACTAGCATATAATAGCTAACATATTAAAAACAGTGTGATATAGTGGATTGTCTCTTAGGGCTGGTCTGAAACTGCTATCTAGCTCCCTGGGTAGCCTTGAGCCAGCCCTACCTCTCACCCCTATGAACCCAATGGACAGGATAAAATGGGATGAGTCCCATTCTAGGGGTAGGTGGGAGAGGGAGATAAAGCTGACGGATATTCATGGTGCTTTGAAAATTACCTAAATGACCTTACTCAACTGTAGAATGCACTCTTTACAATGCATATTTGAACATGTTTACTTAAGCTGAAATTCGGGTTTGGAAGCATAAAGTTCACATTTTTTCTTTATGCTGCGTGTTAGGGTTTTTCCTTTCATCATTGGGAAATTTCATGTGTGATCATTGATGTGTAAAAGGCACTTAGGACGTCTGCCAGTCTGATGCCCTTTTCAAAGGGAGAAATATGCAGTGTCCGTTAGGGTGTGCCGGAATTTCTGAAGAGGGGCCACTAGACTTTAGAAGTTGAGGGTTTTTTGTTGCTTTTCCAGGATAAATTTTAACTCTCTTGCTGCTGTGCTAGCAGGAGAAATGTCTGCTGGATAGTTCTTGCTTGTACATGGTCTCTCATCTAACACATTTACTGGTTCTGGCATCTCATTCCTGGTTTCAGAGTGGAAGGGGGCCAAGTCCAATTGGCTCTTTGGATATGTTTTAGTTACAAGAGGACACACACACACATTTCAGTTTGTGCTTCCTTCTTATTTTGCATGTGTGCTGCAAGCTTCTTGCCATGCCCACAACAATAATTAATTTCCCTTTAAATGGAAGCCTGTAACACCTTTGTCTTCAATTCCTCATTTGAGAGAATTAAAACGGGGAGGTAGCAGCTGTGTATACTCATCACAATATTAAAACAAGTCAACGGCAGCACCAGAGTAGTCTATTATTTATTTCTTTATTACAACAATACATTCACTTTTGCTTTGAGCAGTGAGAGCTGATCCATTGGATCCACCACCCTCAGTCTGTCCTCACCTAGCTGCTACCTGCCTACTTTCTTACTTAGGCTAGAGGCTAACCCTGGCCATCAAACTTCCCTCTCCTTAGCCTCAGTTTTGCCCCTTGTAGAACTCAGAAAGGAAGAGGATGGGGACCAAACTGGAAGAACTGCCTGTCATGGGCTCTAGCTCTGGTTCCACCTACAGTTTGGGCTCCTTGCCTTCTGCCCTGCCAACCCGAACGGGTACCATCCACCACTGGCTCCGAGATATTCAGACTGTAGTCCTGTTTGCATGTGTACCTGGGAATAGGCCCTATTGAACTCAACCAGAATTACTCCTATATAGGATTGCCTTGCCGGAGGAGTCTTCCATCCTGGTAAATGTACAAAGCTCAAGTGGCTCAGCTTTGCCTTTTGTCTGCCCTTCTGATATTATTGGGCTACAACTCCCAACGTCCCTGAACATTTGCCATAAACAGCTGGCATGCTGCTGGATGGGGCTCCAGCAATATCCAGAGGGCGCTACCTCTGCTCTAGGGTATTTGTGTTGACCTAAGAAAGAAGAGAGGGACGCAGGTGGCACTGTGGGTTAAACCACAGAGCCTAGGACTTGCCGATCAGAAGGTCGGCGGTTTGAATCCCTGCGATGGGGTGAGCTCCCGTTGCTTGGTCCCAGCTCCTGCCAACCTAGAAGTTTGAAAGCACGTCAAAGTGCAAGTAGATAAATAGGTACTGCTACGGTGGGAAGGTGAACAGCATTTCCGTGCGCTGCTCTGGTTTGCCAGAAGTGGCTTAGTCATGCTGGCCACATGACCTGGAAGCTGTACGCCGGCTCCCTCGGCCAATAAAGCGAGGTGAGCGCTGCAACCCCAGAGTCGGTCACGACTGGACCTAATGGTCAGGGGTCCCTTTACCTTTAAGAAAGAAGAGGTTCCTCCCTGCCCCCCAGGAAGTGGGGCGAGAACTTTGGAAGTAGCTTCATGTGATTTCAAGGATCACATTCTCCATGTAGGGTGTTGTGTTCATTCCCCGCCCCGCCGTGGGGGAGCATTTGAACATGTAACTTCATCCTCAAGCCAAACTACTGTGGTCCAGAAAAGTGTTGCTACTCGATTCTGACAGTGTGAACTGACCATGATTCTAGACCAGTGGTTCTCAAAGGTTGTGGTAGGAGAGGATGGCAAGAGTGGCAGGAAGATTTCAGGACAATCACAGAAACATCGAAACATTTCAGTGTAATATAGTATCAAAAAAATAGTTTTATTTGTTGGCAGAATATGGAGATACGTCTTTTCAAAACAAGAGCAAGAGCATCAAGTGATACGGAGGACAATCCTAATTGTGCTTTCCAGTGTATTTTTTGTCAATGAGAAATTGGACATGGTGTGAGCAAATTTTTATTCTGAAAATGTGTTGCAGAGAAAAAAGCTTGAGAACCTCTAGACAGTCACTGGAAGAATTATTCAACTTGGATAAAAAAATAGGTGTGTGTTTGTTACATTTCTATACTGCCCTTCATCTGAGGATCACAGGGCAGTTTGCAATATAAAAACACAAAAATATATAACATTGTAACAAACAAAAACAATAAACACTCCACAGTTTAAAAGGCCATTGATTGATTAATGAAGCAGAGGCCTGGGTGAAGAGGAATGCTTTTGACTGGGACCTATGATATGCAATGAAGGTGCCAGGCGAGCCTCTCTGAGGAGAGCATTCCACAAACAGGGAGCCACCACAGAAAAGGCCCGTTCTGTTGCTGCTGCCCTCTGCACACATACTTGCTGCTTTCTAGTTATGCCCAGTGTAGAAGCAGTTGGTATTAACCACCATCCATCACAGAATTTGTAACAAAAGCCCAGTGAAATCTGTGAGCATAAGTGCACTGAACTCTTGTTGGGCTGGAAACATTGAGCGTGCAAGGTATGCATGGAATTCTATTCTGTGATACAGAAAAAGTTTGTGAAAAGCAATAGCTTTCCCCCCCCACACTCTCCAGTTATCATGCTTGTGGAGTTAATCTCTGTTCTGCTGCTTTTGCTCTCAGAAAACTTTCCCCTTTTGTTTGTTGTCCTTTTTACCCCTGGAAAACTTGCTTTCGTCAGTAACAGGAAGACTGTTTTTCCTTCCTCATTGCAGAGTTGATAGCAAAACATGAAGTAGTTTACTGGGGCATGGTTCAGTAAGCTAGCCACTGGTCCTGTATTTCCTCTTTTCAGCAAGTGAGTGCTCCATATTGGGTTTTAGAATTCGGTTCCTCTATTGATTATGACTACTTTAATTTGCTTGATTGAAAGATTCCACACACACACACACACACACACACACACACAGTTAAGGTAGCATATGTTGTGTGGTGTTGTGTTGTAGCCCAGCCTCTGCCAACATGGTGCCCTCCAGATGTTGAGACTACAACTCCCATCAATCCCAATTAAAGCCCCCAAAACACATGGGTTGGACTGACTGATTTTATCTGTCTCATGGAACTAGCACCCTCCTGGTGTGGATTCCTTTTGCACACTACAGCTCTGTCACAGGAACTGCTTTGAAGCATATTCTTCCTGTGGGGCAGCTGCAGTTTTTCCAAGACCCACAACCACAGGCTGGTGGGGTGGGTACGTGACAGGAAATTGGTATCCTGCTGGAATTGAAGTTGCTGATTCTGTAGCTCACCCATATCACTGGCCTTATGCTTATACTTGTGGGTCTTCAAATGCTACAGCTCCCCACGGGAAGAACCTGTGCTAAAAATGGACCCATGGCAGAAAAGAAATACTGTATTTTTCGCTCTATAGGACGCACTTCCCCCCTCCAAAAATGAAGGGGAAATGTGTGTGCGTCCTATGGAGTGAATGCAGGCTTTCGCTGAAGCCTGGAGAGCGAGAGGGGGAAGCGCACCGACCCCTCTCGCTCTCCAGGCTTCAGGAAGCTATCTGCAGCCTGCATCCCGAAGCCTGCGGAGCGCTGCGCAGCGTGCCCCGGGCTTTGGGCAGATATCTGCAAGCCTTGGGAGCCCGGCGGGAGTTCCCGCCGGGTTCCCAATGTTTGCAGATAGCCTCCAAACCCGACCTGGTTTGGAGGCTGGCAGTGGGGAAAGCAGCGCTTCTCCCCACCGCCAACCCCACAAGCTCGGGGGACAGCGGGGCGGCGGAGTGCCGCCTTCAAGCTGTTCCCCGACCTGGTTTTTGGGGCTGGCGGTGGGGGAAAGCAGCGCTCCCCCCCCCCAGCCCCAAAGAGCAGGTTGAAAGGAACCTAAAGCCTCCAGAGCCCAGCGGGAACACCCGCTGGGCTTCGGAGGCTTTGGGTGAACGCACCTTGAACGCACAGAACGCACCTTGTTTTAGAGGTCCTCCTATGGTCCGGTGCGTCCTATGGTCTGGTGCGTCCAATAGAGTGAAAAATACGGTAGGTGTAGGGCAATCGAAGATCTATTGGTATATGTGACTGATATACATTTTTTAAAATGGGAGGGTTGTCCTCTGTTTCATTCTCTGTATTGATGTCTACCTTCCTCACCTCCATTGATGAACTTAATTCTATTTCCTTCATTGATGAACTTAATTCTATTTCCTTCATTCTGAACATTCTTTCATTGTTTAGTACTGAAATGCTGGATAAAGAATTGTGTACATTAAGGGATTCCCTTTTCTTCATTGGAAACTTACCGTATTTTTTGCCCCATAGGACGCACCGGCCCATAAGGCGCACCTAGTTTTTTATTGGGGGGGGAAATAAAGGGGAAAAATTATTTTCCCCCCCCCCAGGCTCCCACGGCTTGCGAAGAGCTGCACGAAGCCTGGAGAGCGAGAGGGGTCGGTGCGCACCGACCCCTCCCACTCTCCAGGCTTCAGCGAAAGCCTGCATTCGCCCCATAGGACGCACACATATTTCCCCTTCATTTTTGGAGGGGGAAAAGTGCGTCCTATAGGTATGTATATTGAGAATTTTATGCTCAGTAAATAGAACTGCAATCATGAATATGTTATCTTTCTTTAAAATATCTTATCGGATGGGGGGGTCTTGCAGTCATTAGGCGCTTCGCCTGTCTGTCTTGCTCCTTGTTTCCTCTCAAAACGACTGTCTAGTGGTGTTGTGGAGGGGAAGATAGCAAAGTGCAGCTCCAGGGTTTTTTCCCCCACAATAGGAGTGATAATTTCATCTGTGTTGGAGTAATTTACAGACCACCCTGGCTCTGACAAATGAATAATGTTGAGACTTTCTAGTTTGTTTGTGATAGATTAGCATTCAGGAAGTTGGAGAAAGAAGAAAACAATTAAGCAAGCTATTTATTTCCCCCTCTTTCCTTTAGCAAGGTTAATTGATGGGCCTAGTACGATAAGTATCCAGCTGTCAGGAAGATGCTTCATTAAAGTTCAGTGAGTTTTCAAGTTGAACCTATGCAAATCAGAAATAAGTAGTATCATTAAGTTCAGTGGAGCTTACTCTCAGGGAAAATGCATAGGATTGCAGGCATGCATAAAGTGCTGCAATGTCTGCATGTGTAGAATAATAGATCAACTTAGTTGCCTGCATTTGAGAACTCTCCTTGGGGCACTGCTGTTTTGGGGGTGTCTGGTTATGGGGAGTGTCAAAATTTAGCCCCTAGTTCTCAAGAATCCTCAGTTTCCGTCCTCTTCTCCTTCACTTTATCCATTATTCCCTCTTCTTGCGTGTTGAGGTCCCCAGGGCCACCCCAATAACTCACACATCACACAGAATTTTTTGTTTAAGGTTTTTGGCATAATTTTGGCCACAACTTTATTAAAATACAAAAATGTGAGTGGTTGCTTAGGCATTGGTTGCGACCATCGGGGACAGACTGACATTCCGCACGATGCGAAAGTCAGAATAGGGGAATACAACTGGGGGTAGCGACGGAGCAGGGAACCTGCCCTCAGCCCTCCCCAAATGCAGCCAGGAGCTCATTGCTATGTCCCGAGCCCCATTGACAGAGTGGACAAGCAAAAGTTAGCCCCCGATTCCTTTAACGGAATCCCTTGCAGCAGCAGCATTAGAGGGGCAGGCACAGCCAATCCATGCCCCTCAACCAACCAAACCATAAACATAAGCCTAACTGCAACCTTACAAGTTGTGACGATTTGCTACGCAGTAGGCAAAACCCAAATGGCCCCAGCCAATCAGCCAGATGGACAAAATTCCTACCGGGCCCCTGCCCCAAGAGCAGACGACCCCATGACAGACATATCAAGGTCAAAGCAAACAGCCCTAATTCTAGGGAGGGGGGGAAGGGCAGTCCGATGCATGGGCGAAAAGAGGAAGCCCTAGCCTCGTGCAAGGAGTTTTAGCATTTCTGGCTGTCAATCAACAAATGGCAACATTAACTTCTTCCCAACAACAAGGGAAGCCCCAATCGCATCAGTGGCCAATGATCAATTAGCCCGCCCCCAACTTTGGAGTGTCCTGGCGGCCCCCACTGCAACACATGCTCTCCATGAAGGAGAACACGCTTTGTCCACAACTTTTACAGTCAGATAATTCCAAATTCTTTATTTTAAAGCTCGGCATCTTAGAAGCAAGAATTAGTTATGCACAGTAAATAATATACATATAGAGCTACTTGTACATGTCATTATGGGTACATTACTATTTGAAATCTCTTGGCACTGAATTAGGATATATTTTTAATGTTTTTGGGAGGCTCCCTGGTGTATCTTTTGGAGTTGCACTGACAATCTTTAGAATACAGGCATTCTGACAATAATTATTTTTAAATACTTTGGTGTGAAATTTGAAGGGGCATGTTCCTCAGAACCGGTTGGCTGATGATTCATAACGCCCCTTGAGTTCCTACTTCAGTTGGGTAGATGTTGACTTTAAAGGCACGTCCTATACTAGAAAAAATGACCCTGTTTTTGTTTCTGGATTTAATGAGGATATCAACTGTGTTGTAACTATGTTCCAATCGCTGACAAAATTATGCATCTGAAGTGAGTGCGTGGGAGTCATTCAAAGTGCTGCTCATGGGCACTTGCAGAAAATGAATAGTTACAGGAATTTTTAAAAAGTAGTCCCTGGTGCCCATGTGTGGGAGCTTGCAAGGACTGCAGGATTGGTTGGGGGATGTACAACTGTAGCAGAGTAAGAGGGGAAATGAAAAGTTTTGTTGAAGAGCAAGTAAAGATGCAACAGTTGAAAGAATGACAGCGAAGAGGAGGGAGGGCAGCAGTGAGTTGTGTGGGTTCAATTTTTGACCACTGAAATGTTTTTTCAGACTGTGCTCTTAAGCTTGGGGACTTCTATCTATTACAGTGGGGAAGGGACCTTAAAGTGCAGTTGAAACAAAGTGGTTTCCATGTGGAACTAAAAGCAAAGTGCTTGTTCTAGCCGCAGAACTAGATAGCCTTCATGGCAGAAATCCCATGATGTTTCCTACAACTGGTCACATGAAATTTGTCATGGGTCTGCTTTTATTGATGGATGAAGAGCAGCTGGCTTCCAAGGACTATCAAATGCCATAAATGTGCCAGTATGCATAGTACTAATTTGTCCCTTGTTCAGAGCGCATGCTGTTGGATAGGGATGAAAGCTTCCTTCTCCGCCACCGCCAAAGGAATTATTTTCCAGTTGGTGTTTTGTAATTATCAAAAGCATTGTGTTCAGAATATGTGCAGTATACAAATCACAAAATAGATGAAAAAAATATGTCAGAATGTTAGAACAGCTGTGCGGTTTCTGCATAAGGGATTTCCTTGTCTCTCTGACTTGGGGGTAGTGAGGGATGCCTCAAGAGAGCGGGGTCTAAAAAGAAATTCAGTATTTTCTTCTCTTCGTAACATGGCTAATTTATATTCATATCAATATATAACAGTTATGCAGGTGGATGTGAGCTATCCTTTCTCTTGCAGTGTATAACATATACGACTACCTGCCCACTTGAACATAAGTTGCAGCATGTGCTGGGTGCAATGAGCTCCTGGCTTCTCCAGTTGCAAGTTGAGCTCAAGGTTGCTGACCTGGAGAAGCTTAGAGGCTTGCAGATGGGGCTTTTAGGGATGTGATGGCAGCACCCCACCCCCAAACTGGCAGCTCCTGTTCTGTCATCATGGATGATGAGGGTCTTAGGGAAGGAGGATGTCAGTGGGGGGAAGAGAAAGTGAAGAGAGGGGTTTTGGACCTCTCAAGCATTGTGGACCAAAAGAGAGAGAGCAAAAATGGTACCCGTCTCCTTATGCTTAATATCAAAACAAGTGGTAGAGTAGCTTTTAAGCTCACCCCTGAGGGAAAGAACCAATAGGATATGGTTACAAACTTCATTGGGACACCAGGGAAGACTGTACGGGTGTTTCTCCATATGTCAATGAGGGCATGGAGCCAAATGAGATAGAAATCCCAAGGGGTTAGACTTCACTGGTTGGCTATAGGTGGCAAAACTTGACCTCAGTAGTAATTGGGTATGGAGGACCAACATTTTCAGGGTGATATTGAAGAGGAGTATGGAATCAAATGGGCATTCAAAGGAGAAAGTGTTGTTGTTAATAGGTGACAACAAGTTGGACATGGAGTCAGCTAGAGAGGCGACCCCAAACTTAATGCTAAGTGGTGGCTGAATGTTGTGGATGCAGTTGGAAACAGTGGCTAGAGTGCAATTGCATTCAACATATACGTAAGTGGACAATCACCAAGAAAGTCCTTGCAATCACAGTTGACTTCAGAAGAAATTTTCTCCCAAATGAGGGGATTGGTTAAAAGGAAGTTGAAAGAGAATTTGAAGCGGGCCACATCGCTCTGGAATCCTCATGGGTCGAAAAAAAAATCGCAATAATAGAAGCTCAGCTAGAATGTCTTCCACATGTCAAGAAAGGTGCCACTAAGGCCAAGAGGCCAAGAGGATGACAGTATGGTTAATGAGCAGACTTCCTTCAAGAATTGAGAAGTCTTTGCCCAAATGAGAAGAATGAAAAGGAACACAAACTTTAACAAAAGAAACGTAAGCAGGCAGTATGGTATAAAAAGAGGAGCATATCACTAAAGACATAAAGACCAACAGTAAAAAGGAGCGTTAAATACATTAGAAGGAAACTGGTTATTGAGCAATAATCAATAAAGATTTAAGGTTTGCTGAGGAGGGGGGAAAAGATTGCAGAGAAGCTGAATGAATTTTTCGCCTGAACTACCTTTCACAGGAAGGGAGTCTGAAGACCTGAGGCAAAAAAAAAGGGGGGGATGAGAGAAGGAGGGGGAAAAGAACACATCATGCTTAGTGACCTTTTGACAAAAATATGTCCCTAAGTTCAGCTTCTGCTCCAGAGGACTATAATCAGCCCAATGGAACACTAATTTTGATAAGAGATCTAGGCTATTACAGGCCAATTAGCTTAATATATATTCTGGATAAATAAAAATTATAGATTGGTGACTAGCTGAAGAACAGGAAGCAGAAAGCAGGGATAAGTGGACAGCTGTCACAATGCATCATGCCTCTAAATACTAGTTTCTGCATAACAAGAGCAAGAGAGGGCAGTTGCAGTCATGTTCTGCCTTGGTGCTTCCTATCAGAATCTTCTTGGCCACTGGGATTTAGGATGCTGGAACCAATAGACCTTTTGCCTTATCCAGCATGTCTTCAGTAATGAGAGGTTTTTGAAGCTATTGGGCAACATAAATTAATGCAATTTATATATTTTAAAAATCATTGCAGCACACGATGAGATGCACGCACCTTCCAACTCTTCACCGCCTTGGAGAAACTGCGCAACGTTGTAGTGGAAAGTGAGCAGTAAAATCAAGGTTAAAAAAGGAAGACCGGCGATGAGTCAAGAGATCTCATGGGTTAGAACTAAAAAGCTGTGTGACAAAAATAGAAGAACAATAAACATTTCCTGAAATGATACATATCGACCACATGCGGAAGTGCTAAACTCTTACTGACATTTTATTGTGTGACTTTTTTTGTGGGGTGTCTGCATGTTGTGGCGCACACTTGTGTAGTACATTGGGCTATATGCCGATCCTTGAATATCAGGAAGAGAAATTATTGGTTAAATTATTTCCTGGTGTATGTTGTAGTATGTACTTGAAATGATAAATGTGGTTAATACTAATAGCCTGATCCATACAGCGCTGCAGCTGCTTGCCATCCATCTCTGTCCTGTGCCAAAGAACTCGTCAATCATACTTCCTACTTAAAACATCAGCTCCAGCCAGCATGGCCAGTGGTCTGGGAATATGAGAGCTATAGCACAGCAACATCTGGAGCACCATAAATTCCTCAATCCTGAATCAGAGGGGTGAAACATGGACAGTAAAAAGGTAAAGTAAAGGATCCCTGGCAGTTGAGTCCAGTTGCAAATGGCTCTGGGGTTGCGGCACTCATTTCACTTTATTGGCCGAGGGAGCCAACGTTTGTCCGTAGACAGTTTTTCTGGGTCATGTGGCCAGCATGACTGAGCCACTTCTGGCGAACCCAGAGCAGAGCGCGGAAACACCGTTTACCTTCCCGCCGGAGTGGTACTTATTTATCTACTTGCACCTTGGCATGCTTTCGAACTGCTAGGTTGGCAGGAGCTGGGACTGAACAACGGGAGGTCATCCCATTGTGGGGATTTGAACCGCTGACCTTCTGATCGGCAAGCCCAAGGCTCAGTGGTTTACACCACAGCGCCACCTGTGTCCTCAACATGGACAGTAGCTTTGGTAAATTCCAAAATCAGCACTGTCACGTTGTCACCAGCTGTGCCATCTCCATTTCCTGATAGGTTCTGTGCAAGTGGTCCATGTCTGAAGGCCCTTGGCGGATCAGTACCATCAGCGAGGTCTGTTTTACTAATTCAGGTTTCAGTTTTCTCTTTACAGAATTACAACTCATGGTATTGCATTGTTAGGGCTCTATTGCTGCCAGAACGTTTGTATTCCTCTGCTAATGCTGTAGCATTCTATCCCTGGGTGTTGCCAGTAAATGGGCTACATTTCATGTTTGCTGTAGAAACAATGAAGAGACTTCACAGCACAGGAAAGACTGACAAATTTATAATGGTGAAATTTTCATGGAATAGAGTCTGCTTCATTAGGTGCTTTGTTGTAGGTTATCTTTTGCAGGTAACTAGGGAAGAAAAGGTGAAAAGCGTGTGCAATTCTGCCATCTTTTTTGTCTTAATCCCTCCAGCAGCGCTTATCAGTATCTCACAGATTTGTTTAGAATTTGGCACTTTTTGTCTCACCCAAACTAGCCTTCATTCTGCACAGTGGCTCATGCAGAACAGTAATTTGAATTTAAGATAGTGCTGGTGATTAGTTTACAGGACTATATCATATTAGTTTATATAGTAGGATTAGTTCACATAGAAGGACTGTATTAGTTTATAGGACTATATCATAGTTCTGTTGTGGGTTAAATTATGCCACTTCATAACAGAGATAATTGGCAACTCATACAGTGAATGTGTGTGTGTGTGTGTGCTGTGTGTATTCCAAAGTTCTTAAGTAAAATTTTAGGCAATCTTAAGGTTTAGTTTTTAGGAAATCATTAATACTTTTTTGGGAGGCATGTAGGAGGAGGAAGGTATACAATGTAATTATAACTAAAGCACAATTATATGCTTACAGTGTTAAGATAATTATAACATGGGCTGACACCATAGAACTGCTATAGTTGCTAATGGGCTTGGGAACATGTAATGCTTAATCATGGTTAAACAACTGGAAGCAATCCTTGGGGGTGTACTGTATGGTATCCTCTGAGTGCAAATTCTCTCCTGCTAGCCTTAACAGCAGTTAAGTGTGTTATTGACACTCTTTAGCAGAGTTTGTAACCAACTTGAAACCCTGATTGGTTTGAAATCCTGGTTCTTTGCTGCTGCTTGCAATCCTATAACTGTGGTTTAGGCAAGCAGGGAAAGGGGCTGGGATTTGAGCTGCGGAAAGGAGGAGCCGTGGGGAAGGAGCTCCTGATCCCATATCCCATTCACAATTGCTTAGCCATGATTAAGTTTTTGGGAATGTTTGTGAGCTTCAGTCCATTTGTTGCCCTTATCTTGGTTACAGAAAAAGTCAGATGTCTCTGGCATCTTTTTGTACGTGGCTTTTAGTTTCGGTCCTCTTTCTCTACTCCTGAGCTTGGTACCATCAATAATGCCATTTTGACATATTGTCAGAATGTCATAAGACTCTGTCATCTTCAACTAGAATCACGTGCAGAAACCTTCTCCTTCTCCTTGTCTCTCTGTTGGTGCTGATCAGTAGGTCTTTTGCATATGCTTTTTAAAGGTGCCACGCTGATGGAGGAATAAGCTGCCTCCAATGATACAACTTTCACAGAGAAAACAATTTCCCATTTTATGTTTTGGCTTACTGAACTTGGCAGCAAGGGGATTCTTCTCTTATTACCATATTTATTGATTTCTTCAATGTGCGTGTTTCATTCCAGACCTTTACATAATTAGAAGCTGCAGGCCTGTGGGGATTTCTGCTCATGAGAGCCATGTTCAGACTGAGATGCTGCCTGAGCAGAAACCGCCGGCCGCTATAAATCAGCATGAATGCCTCTTTAAAAAAAAAAAAAAAAAAGAATAGATTTTTGTAATACAGGACTCATTCAACAGCTTTAGCAGACCTTGTTGTGTATGTCTGCATAGTGTTTATTTTGAATGTAATGATATCCTCATTCAGAATTTGGTCTACTTTAACTCTTGCTCATCCAAATAGTCTTTATTTAGTTATACAGTATACCTCTTAATGTCAAAATAGACTTTTAGAGTGGGTTTGCAAAGTATGAAAACCAGTTAACACAATGGAGAGGAAATCTTCTCTTTCAGGTAGCCTGGTCCAGAGTTACTTAAGTAACAGGACCTTAAAACTGACTTGGTGGCTAATGGAGAAGCCAGTGCAGATCCAGTGCTTGAGTCACAGTGGCCAAGCTATCCTTGCCCAGGAAAAGGGCACAGTCGATGCACCAACCAAAACTGTTAATATTATTGTTGTTATTATTTTTTATTAAACATATGTACTGCCTACTTGTCAAAGTGGCTTCTGAAAGGTTGACAAGTGTAAAACTGGTTTTTAAAAAAACATGATTAAATGTGCAATAAAGACAACAAACACCCACAATTAAAATGTACAATGAAACAAACTCATTAAAAGAGCACACTCATTAAAGCAGTTGAATCGGTGACTAAAACAATACAAGAGGTTCAGGTCAGGAGATCAGGGGAATGCTTGTCAGACAGGTATCTCTTCAAGAGCCGGTAGATAGACACACTTTTCCCTGGAGACCACCTGCGTCTCTGTGGGGCCAGTTGCAAATAGTTCCATTCCAGTGGAATTTTGAGGAGGAGGCTGTCATCTGGGACCTGCATGTCCATGTTTCAAGGTGCTGAAAGGCAAAAGTAACGTATTTTTTGCTCTATAAGACTCACTTTTTCCCTCCTAAAAAGTAAGGGGAAATGTGTGTGCGTCTTATGGAGTGAATGCAGGCTGCGCAGCTATCACAGAAGCCAGAACAGCAAGAGGGATTGCTGCTTTCACTGCACAACAATCCCTCTTGCTGTTCTAGCTTCTGAGATTCAGATTTTTTTTCTTCTTGTTTTCCTCCTCCAAAAACTAGGTGCGTCTTGTGGTCTGGTGCATCGTATAGAGCAAAAAATTACGGGTAATGCAAGATTTGTTTTCCAGAGGGCTAGGTGCAATAGTCTTTAGCAGCATTTCACTCTTATGACACTGTATTTTTCAACAAACAAACTTTAAAAGCTTCTGAAATTTCCAAATTACCGTATTTTTCGCTCTATAACACGCACCTGACCATAACACGCACATCGTTTTTAGAGGAGGAAAACAAGGGAAAAAACATTCTGAATGAAACAGTGGATGTATCATTTTTGGGCTTCATGCTGTGGCCACAGACATGTGATCTGATGGTGAATTTGGGGTGACCCAATGCCAAAATCCTGAGAATTCCTGTGGATCCATGCTTTGTAACCACGTTTTTGCACCATTGCAGCCCCAGGCAACAGTGGGTGCGTGATTTTTTTGGTGCAGGCTGTAGCCATGGACATGCTATGTGATCTGATGGTGAATTTGGGGTGACCCAATGCAAGGATCCTGAGAATCCCTGTGGATCCATGCTTTTTAACCACATTTTTGCACCATTGCAGCCCCAGGCAACAGTGGGTGCGTGATTTTTTTGGTGCAGGCTGTAGCCATGGACATGCTATGTGATCTGATGGTGAATTTGGGGTGACCCAATGCAAAGATCCTGAGGATCCATGTGGATCCATGCTTTTTAACCACATTTTTGCACCATTGCAGCCCCAGGCAACAGTGGGTGCGTGATTTTGGGGGGGGTCAGGCTGTAGCCATGGACATGCTATGTGATCTGATGGTGAATTTGGGGTGACCCAATGCAAAGATCCTGAGGATCCATGTGATATGCTTTGTAACCACATTTTAAGTGGGGAGGGAAGGAAAAACAAAGAAGGGACATTAGAGGGGTGTGCAGAGAAGCAGCTGGCTAAGAATGCAGGAGAGGGATTTAACGGGTTGGAGGAAAGAAAGGCAAAAGTTTTCCCCCACCCAAGCCAGCCATCTCTCTCTCTCTCTCTCTCTCTCTCTCTCTCTCTCTCTCTCTCTCTCTCTCTCCCTCCCTCCCTCCCTCCCTCCCTCCCTCTCTCTCCCTCCCCCCCTCTCTCTCCCTCCCTTCCCCCCTCTCTCTCCCTCTCCCCCAGCAGCACCGGAGCTTGCCTGGAGGGGAGGGGCTTTCCCTGCTCTTTGTTCCGTTTCAGCAAACACAGCAACGAAACAGAGAAGGGTGGGCAGTAAGACCCTGAGGCAGAATGCAGGAAAGCAGCCGCTTCCTCTTTTCAGTCTTCCCTTTTCCTTGAAGCGTCGCGATTTGATTTTTGCCTGGTTTTTCGGCTCCAGGGACCACACATTCGCTCTATAACACGCACAGATATTTCCCCTTCCTTTTTAGGAGAAAAAATCTGCGTGTTATAGAGGGAAAAATACGGTAGAATCCAACTCTTGGATAAATGCTATCAGTCTGAACATGAATAGAAACAAGGGTTTCTGGTCCCACCACAGGTGTTCATTAACACAGCAGGTCGGGAATAATTGCCTTATCACCAATTACTCCTGAAAGGTCACTGTTCTTATTTTGAATACGTTTAACCTTTAATTGATACGTATTTGAAAAGCTGAGAATGACAGCGGATGGAGTGGATTCTAGTCTACAAAAGTTTATTTGTCTTTAAGGTGCTACAAGTTTTGCCTTGCTTGCCACTGGAGCAAAAGAGGCTGTGATCCTTGATTCAGACGTAGCACTGAGCCAGGGATTGTGGTTTGTTTCTCCCAGGCACGAGTAGGAAGAAACAAAACCAGCCCATTAACTTCATAATGACATGCTCATGTTTTGATCCCAGGAAAAAGATGTTAAGGTTCTGATCTGCCGATTTCCCAGATCATGGCAGTTGCAACTTAGGGCAGATCCCACTTTTGTTCCATAGTTTTAAGAATTTCTTCTGAGGTTTTTAGGGGAAAGCTGCTGTTTCCCTCAGATCAGATGCTTTGCTGAGAATAATCTCCCTGTAGCTTCCTACATGATGACCATATAACAGCAGTTCTATAATGTGTAACTATTACAAGTGTGTATAAAATAACAAATTCTGAGTAGTCAACCTTGAATGCTTTAATTAAGATCTAAGAGGTTGTTTGCAGGGCTTCTCAAGGTCCTTCCTTGACTGAAGTGCTTTGCACTCGTTCTCTCCCCTTTCCCCTCCCCATTCTCTGTATGCCTGAAGCTTCGTATTCATGGAATCATAGTATTCAAAGCTGTTCAGTTGCTGCCGTCTCCCTGACAATTATTTCCAAGTCCTCCCTTGAACCTTGTTGATTAAAGAGCTTTTCTGAACATTTCCCTTGCAATCATTAGTTGGTAAGTTAGCAATAGTATCATCACTGTTGCTCTTCCACAAGATAAAATTAATTTGAAGCAATATGAGACATAAAGGGAGATACAGCTTGCTGTTGTCATTGCAATAACCTTAGTCATTGCTAGGTACGTTTGCATTTATTTCTAGACTCTTATATACTGGCTTTCTATTTTAAATGGAAAGTTAAAGGCAATTCAGAACCATTTCAATAAGTACAACTGAAAAAATTTCAGCAAGTGGGAAGATGTTCCACAGAGTATGGCGTCAACAGTGTGTTAAAAGTGCATGTAAAAAACCACAAGCCCTAGCAAAACATTCTTCCAGCATGTTCTGGGCAGGGTGGGGGTGCTCCTTTTCAGTTTTTCTCCAAGAGACCTTCCTTGCTACTACCTGAAATCCACACCACCCAAACTCCTTCATTCTTGAAGGTCTCTCTAGTTGTCCTTTCCCTTCTGTTTAGGTCATGGGTAGGCAAACTAAGTCCTGGGGGGCCGGATGTGGCCCAATCGCCTTCTAAATCCAGCCCGCGGATGATCCGGAAATCAGCCTGTTTTTACATGAGTAGAATGTGTCCTTTTATTTAAAATGCATCTCTGGGTTATTTGTGGGGCATAGGAATTTGTTCACCCCCCCCCCAAATATAGTCCGCCCCCCCCACAAGGTCTGAGGGACAGTGGACCAGCCCCCTGCTGAAAAGGTTTGCTGACCCCTGATTTTGGCCATAGTAGAGGCATAGGCTAATGCTGCACATCTGTGCGCATAGTAGAGACATTAGACTAATGCTGCATATCTATGCACACATCCATGTGCATACATGCATGCAGTCACACAAACTGCTTTATGGGTAGCAAGCACAGTGCAATCCCATGGCACAGAGAGAGAGAGAGTGAGCACCAGAAGGAGGAAGTGAAGGTAATCTTGTTTTGAACTATGGAGTGTGAGACCCTTGGCGGCAGTTATCCTGGGCACTTGTTGTCCTTGAACATAGGTGGCTGCAGTCCAGACTCAGGAGGTCTCTGGCATCTTGGTTCTGGAGTTCTCAGACATCTTGGGCTTGGGGGACTTGGGTTCAGCAAGTCCCACTGAGTCTGTGCTCAGGTCCAGAGTCATGACTAATGGGAGCAGAATTGGTCATGCTTCCGTTTACTGGAGTGAAATATATTCTGGTTATTATTTGTCACCCGAATCTTACTGGCTGCAAAATCACGGTCTGCAGATGGCCATTCTGTTATAATCCATCGTGTCTTTTCAATAATATCTGCAAATGGATTAGGTTGAAGAATGAGCTGGGCAGTAAGTCATATACAGTGTAATACACTTTTTGGAAATGAGGTCTGTGTATTGTGTTACACCAAACCCAATACCTGCTGCTTTTGTAATCTGTTTGGCTTTGGTGTGATGCTGGGACATAGATGTGATACATTTCAGATTTATTTTTTTGCCTGCAAGTAAAGATGTATGAGTTTCTTACAGTTGCACACATCATCATAGGCAGCTGATGATCTTATGACTGCCTATTTGTTCTTGGACAAGATTGAACTTTTGGCTATTTTAGTTCATCAGACTTTTTTTGGCGGGGGGGGGGGAATAATTGTTTATCGCCCCCTGCAGTTTCTACATTTTTTGACATTTACTGCCATATTTTTGAACATGATACTCAACGCTCCTGAATGGGGTAACTGTGCCTCTGAAGGACCAGGTGTGCAGCCTGGGAGTCATTTTAGACTCACAGGTGTCCATGGACGCGCAGATCAATTCGGTTTCCAGGACAGCTGTCTACCAGCTCCATCTGGTATGCAGACTGAGACCCTACCTGCCCGTGGACTGTCTTGCCGGAGTGGTGCATGCTCTTGTTATCTCCCGCTTGGGCTACAGTGGTAACTCTGGTTACATACGCTTCAGGTTACAGACTCCACTAACCCAGAAATAGTACCTCGGGTTAAGAACTTTGCTTCAGGATGAGAACAGAAATCGTTTATAAATACATAATATGACCAGTTGATGCAGCACAGTAGCTAAGAGATTGAGCTACAACTCAGAAGGCCCTGGTTCAAATTTTGTCTCTGCCTTTGCCATCGACTCACACTTTCTGTAAGCTTCAGTCCCTCCTCTCCGTAATTTGCGGGGGTGTGTGTGTCATAATTCTGACTTCCTTACAGTGTTATTGTTAGGATTAAAACTAAACCAGAGATAGCCATCATTGTGCTCTCCATATGATTAGGAACTCCCATCATTCCCAACTGGCAGGGCCAGTGGTCAAAGATGATGGAAGCTATAGTCCAAACATCTGGATGACACCTTCTTGGTTACCCCTAAACATGATAATTCATGTGCTATGAAAGCGCTGTGCAAATGCTAGGTGAACTAGTCTTTGGGCTTTTTCGGTAGTCTTCTGTGTTTTATGCTGATAACCTTGTAAACTGCCTGCAGAGTTTAAGAGAGCTAAATCTCTGCTCTTATCTCTTGATTTCTCCGCCTTCCAGCTTTCAATATCCTCTTTTGGCCTTGCACGTAGACTGTTGCTTTAGTTTTCAAATATTGTGATCAACTTGTTCTGCTCTTGCATTGTGCCATAAAATATGTGGGTGTATGTCTACAGAGGAAGAGAGATCGGCTTTTGTGATATTATTAGCTCGCAATTCTGTGGAGTGGTCTTAAGATTATTATTGTTTTTGGTCCTCACTAGTTTGTTAAAGAATGTCTGAAGTCTCATGAATTTGTGACAGTTGGTGAGTGGTGTTTGACGTAAGAAATCCAATTGAGTGGGACAGCTTAGGGACATCAGTGGCATTTGTGATTTGATGTAAGTGATGTGTTATTTCTTTTTTAAAAATAATCCTTTGAGAGAGGGCTCTTTTATAGCCAAAGGTGGTAGTGGTGGCTCTGACACGAAGGATAAACAGAATTTATGGCTTCA
Organism: Podarcis erhardii; assembly: GCF_964252035.2. Taxonomy (NCBI): domain Eukaryota; kingdom Metazoa; phylum Chordata; class Lepidosauria; order Squamata; family Lacertidae; genus Podarcis; species Podarcis erhardii. The sequence continues at coordinate 14,842,185 of NC_138513.1, read as the reverse complement.
TGGTGTCAGTCAATATTTTTGGCTGCTTGATGAGTCCATCCCGTGGTAGCTTGATTCTTGTGGGGAAATGATGATGTAGGTAAAGAACAATTCATAGGATTAAATTACAGTAATATTAAACATCAATATAAATAGAAATTATACTGCATAAAAAAATGGCTTCAGTGCATGAGAACCTCCCAAACTCTTAAGCGTTCGGAAATGCGGGGAGTGGGGTGGGGGTGGGAGTGAGGCCAAAATTTGACAACCCCCCCAACCCTTCCACTGCCTTATCAGAGCTCGCCCGGCTTTGGGGAGGAGGTGCAAGGCTTTGGCAAGGTCCTAGAGTGCTCCCACCTCTTTCCCAAAGCGGGGAAAGCACTAGGACCTTTCCAGAGCCCTCACACCTCCTTCCCGAAGTTTGGCACCTCACTTACCTGACTGTGGGGGGTTCAAATGTTGCAGAAGGTCACATGTGGCCCATGGGCTGCATGTTAGGCCCCCATGATCTAGGGGCTTGCTCTGGTCACAGCCAAACCACGCCCAGGTAATTTGGCTTATTTTCCCACTTGAGCTACCTGAAGCGGTGCACAGAAAAAAATATTGGCAGTGAACATTCAGAAAACTTACCAGAACAATGTATTTTCTTTTCATGGTGGAAGAGGTCTGTTGTTGTTGTTGTTGTTGTTGTTGTTGTTGTTGTTGTTGTTGTTAAGTAATGTTATGTTGACTTGCGAATTGCAAGGTTTAGCAGAAACCTTGTCTTAGCAGAGCAGAGGGATTTCTCAAACAGCAAGGGAGTATATGCTTTTTGTACTCCCGCAGACTTTGTGTGTGGTATTCCAAATACTACTGTGTTGCTGAAAGGCCCCTTGTGATGTTTGTTCTTTAGAACAGCATTAGAACATGTTTGTCTACAACACCAGCAATAAAACCTTTCTAAAAATAAGGCCCCTACAGACCCTGATTTCTGGCTCGTAAAATGAGAGCAGTAAGCTGAATTGTTAGCAACTGCATGACACCTGTATTCCATTTCCTGAGCTCCTGAAAGTGATTAGGTGATATTTTCAATAATTTGATGCTGCTTGGCTCGCAGGAGGATATATTAGGGCAGTGCCACAGAAAAGCGAAGAAGATCAGAAGTGGGCTTTCATTCGCAGTCATGCCACACATGTTCTTTTCTTCTCAACAGCCTTTCATGGAAGGAAAAGGGAAGCATTATGACAGGCAACACTCAGCTTGGTTCCGGTATTTGCTCACTTCATATTTGTTGATGATTACAGGAAGAACAGGTTGGATGCCAGCTGCTGGGCAGCTGCTGTGAACCACACCCCATCAGGAGGCCCATTGCTAACATCTGAAGACTCTTGGCTTCCATCCTTGTCCATCTTCCCCCTCTAAGCATGCGAGCAGAGGCAAGAGTGAGGAGAAAGAGCAGTGATGCTCTGCAAGCATTGTGTTCTTCCTCTAAGCATTGTGTGGAATGGGTCCTGAGCAATAGTGACAATAGCAAGGGGGAAATGGGTCTACTCAGCACATCTTGCTGAATGGTCCCTCAAAACTTTGAACTGGTGCTGGGAAGATAGTTCAGTGATCTTCATAGCAGTGACAGGCAGAGGGTAGATTATGATCTTCTCTGTGTGACTTGCAGTAGATCAGCAAAGCCTGACTCACAGTTGTTTGACAATTTTTGATTTTTTAGCACTTACTGAAGACCTCCCTCTTCCCAAAAGCCTTTTAAGTAGAGGTCTTTTTCAGTCTGCCTCTGTATTGGAATTGTTTTTAAAATGTTTCGCTTCTTTCATTGCTTGTATGTTTGCTGCCTCTTTAGGGAGGAAGGACGGGATATGAATTTAATAAATACTGTAAATAAAAGACGGGAGTGGATTTTTGAGTGACAGGACTGCGAGCTCAGTGTGGGTCCTAGAAACAAAATCCTGGGCTTGGCATGTGCTCAGAGGCATTCTAGTCCTTAATTCTAAGAGGCTGTTTCTCGTGGCTGCAGCTGATGTATCTCAGGGTTTGGGTAAAAGTCAAGGCAGATCAGGAAGTCTGGAGTTTCCAACCCCTGCTTTAGTGAAGTATGTAATAGCAACAAACTCAATTGTATTTAGTCTTTGCAAATTTCTTCCGCAGTGAAACTTAAAAACAACAGCATGGTCCTTTGCTTTACCTTCCTTGTGTGACAAATGTAACAGATGATGTTATCATATCAATTCTGTGAAGCTTAATCTGATTCCGGTCACACATGCTGACTACGGTAAGTTATTATTTATATTGTGGAAACAGAATCGCCTCTGAAAATCTCCTCCAGAATATGAAAGGAGACCATGCAGAAACGAAGGCAGTAGGTGTGATGGGACAATGAGCTGCTTGTGCGTAAAAGCTTAGTCCCTCAGAGTTTGCTCAGTTTAGCAAAGCTCTGTCTTTAGCGGAGCCCTTAAGCATGGCTCCGTCAATCGCTGGCAGAATCCGACAGTGGGCGTTTACGGAATTTACTCCAGCATAAAAGCTCCTTGACGGAAATGCGTCGTCTGGATTCACGGCGCGACAGTTTCCGGCGAGGAGTGGGTGTACCTATGGGAGGTCCTGAGACTTCTCCGCTGTTATCGCTAGAAGACTCCCTGAGCCATTCCTTCGCCTCCCTCTCTCTCTGATCTCCCATTCTCCCCCTGCTGGTGCCTTCCTCCGCTGCTGACTCTCTCCTGACTTCTGAGAGCCCCTCCACCTCCTGTCTTTCCGATGGCAGTTCCCTGACATCCACCTCCCCTCCAGGGCCCCCTTCACCCCCTCCCGCCTCCTCCCCTACTGGCGGTGAGGATGGAAAACCCCGGAAGGAACACTCCTCCTCATCAGAGGATTCAAACACTTCTCGCCACTGCCTCCCGTCTCTTCTTCCTGATTCCTCTTCCTCGTCGGAGTCTACTCCCTCCTCCACCCCTGACCCTGGGAACCCTTCAAACTCCCCCTCCTCATCGGTGGTGCCGAAGTGTTCCCTCCTGAACTGTGCCACGGGCTGAGGTTTCCTCGGGAACCGTTGATGAAACGTTTCTATTAAAACCTCGTCATTGACCTCCTCTGCCGGTACCCATGTGTTTTCTGACTCCGCTTCCCCTTCCCATTCTACCAAATACTCTACTTGATTCCCTTTCCACCTGGAATCAATGATTTCTGCCACATGCATGTTGCGTTCCCTTTCTTCTATGACTGGTGTTTGAGTAACCTCCCTCTCACGTTCTCCCCACTCTCGCCCCTCTCGGTACGGTGACAGTAAGGACCTGTGAAATACTGGATGCAGTTTCATGTGGTTGGGCAATCTGAGTTTGAATGCTACCGGGTTGACCTGTTGTATGACCTCAAAGGGTCCCAGCCGTTTGGGTCTCAATTTCTTACACCCTCCCTTGAACGGCAGTCCTTGGGTGGATAGCCACACCCGGTTCCCCACCCTTATGGTTTCACCTTCCCTTCTGCTTCTGTCTGCTTGCTTCTTGTATTCTTCCTTGGCTCTCTCTAAGTTGAGTTGGAGTTGCCGGTGGATCGCTTCCATCTGTTCAACAAAGTGTTCCGCCGCCGGGACACTCCACCTCTCCCCTCCTTCTCCTGGAAATGCCCTGGGATGACACCCATAATTTGCCAGGAAGGGACTCATCCCTGTGGACACGTTCTCCACGTTGTTGTAGGCAAATTCTGCCAGGGCCAACTTATCTGCCCAATCATTTTCTCTGTCATTTACATAACACCTCAGGTATTGTTGTAAAATCCCGTTTGCCCTTTCCGCCTGCCCATTTGTTTCTGGGTGCCTGGCCGTTGAAAAATTGACTTCCACGTGTAGTAAGCTCATTAGCTTCCTCCAGAACCTGGAAGTAAATTGTTTCCCTCTGTCTGAGACCACCCTCAAGGGGGCGCCATGCAACCGGAAAATATGCTTTACAAACAACTTGGCAGTTTCTTCCGCTGTGACTGCGTGTGAACAGGCTATGAAATGGCACATCTTAGTTAATAGGTCTACCACCACCATGACAGCTGTTTTCCCTTTGGATTTTGGCAGATCCGTCATAAAATCTATGGATACCGCCTCCCATGGCCTTTCTGGTGTGGGTAAGGGTTCCAATAGCCCCGCTGGTGCCAGCCTCTCCCCTTTCGCTCGCTGGCACCTGTCGCACCCCCTAACATATTCCCGTACGTCTTCCCTCACCTTGGGCCACCAAAACTCCCTGGTAACCAACCACATGGTTTTGTGCTGCCCGAAGTGCCCCGCTGTGGGGCTGTCATGTAACTGCTTGAGCACTCTGCCCCTCAGTTCCTCATCGGGTATGTACAGTGCCCCTTTGTAATACAACGCTCCGTTCTTTTCCTCAAACCCCCCTGTGTTCTCCCCTGTCCCCCTGAGTTCTCTGAGTTTCTCTTGGGCATATTCATCGTTCTCGGTACCCTCTACCAGTTCTCTTTGCCCCACCAATGCCGCCCCACACACCCAGTGGTCCTCGGGGATGATATGCCTTTCCTCAGGCGCTCCCTCCCCCTCTAAATACTCAGGTTTTCGGGAGAGAGCGTCCGCCCTGACGTTCTCTGGTCCTGGTACGTAACGGATTTCAAAATGGAATTTGGAGAACTCCTGGGCCCATCTCACTTGTCTCTGGTTCAGTACTCAGGCAGTTCTCCAGTATTCTAGATTTTTGTGGTCGGTCCGCACTTGGACCTTGTGCTGCGCCCCAATCAGCAAGTGTCGCCATCTCCGGAACGCTTCATGAATGGCGAGTAGTTTTCGGTTGTATACGGTGTAGTTCCTTTCGGATTTGTTCAACTTCCGCGAGAAGAAGGCACACGGTCTCCATTCCGACGTATCTTTTCCCGGCTGTAGAAGCACTGCCCCCACCGCTCTGTCTGAGGCGTCAGTCTCCACTCTCATTGGTTGCTGTAGATCCACGTGCAAAAGTTGTTCTTCCGACGCAAACGCCTTCTTTAATCTTTCGAACGCTCGCTGCGCCTCTTCTGTCCAGACAAATTTCTTCTTGCTGCTGAGACAATCAGTGATGGGTGCCGTTAAGTGGGCAAAGTTCTTGATGAACTTTCGATAGAAGTTTCCGAAACCCAGGAACCTTTGCACGTCCTTCTTAGTTTTCGGTGTCTTCCATTCCAGTACCGCTTGAACCTTGCTAGGATCCATGGCCAATCCCTTTTCTTACAACCTGTACCCCAGGAATTCCACCTCTCTGGTATGAAACTGACACAGCTGGTTTTCTTGCAGTCTGCTCAGTACCTCTTACATCTCGCACATGCTGCTTCTCATTCTCTGAGTACACCAGGACGTCATCTAAGAACGCTACGCAGTTCTTGTAAAGCAATGGTCCCAGGACGTGATTCATGAACGATTGAAAACAGGCCAAGCCCGCCTGTAGACCAAAGGGCATAACGAGGTACTCAAAGGCCCCCAAGGGGGTGAACATAGTAGTTTTCCACTCGTCTCCCTTTCTCATACGTATCAGGTTATACGCCCCCCTTAGGTCCAGCTTGGTAAAAATTTTCCCTTTTCTCACCCGGGTCAGAATGTCATCCATTCTGGGCATGGGGAAAGTCACTGGTTCTGACACCGCATTTAGGGCCCTGAAGTCCACGACCAATCTGGGTTTATTAGTATTTTTTTTGTCCACAAAGAACACTGGGCTGCCCCCCACCGCTCGTGACTCTCTGATGAAACCTCGCTTGAGATTCTTGTCAATAAACTCCCTTAACTCCTGCATCTCTCTGTCTGACATTGCATACAGCTTGCCCACTGGCAATTGTGCTCCTGGGAGTAAGTTGATTTGACAGTCAGAGGGTCTGTGCGGGGGCAGTTTATCTGCTTCCCTTTCGCTGAAGACGTTAGCCAGGTCGGCGTATTGTCGTGGTACCTTCCCTTTGTCTGTTATTTCCACCCCTGCTAGCGTGGCCTGGGTTCCTACTTGGGCTTCCCTTTCCTTGCAGTGTGCCAGGCAATGCGCTGACCCAAATGAGACTACTTTCTGGTGCCATCCCACTAGCGGATCATGCAGCGCTAGCCAGCTCATCCCCAAAATAATGGGCGCTCCTCCCAAGGTGGCCACATTAAATGCTATCAGTTCTGTGTGCCTTGCCACCCTCATTATCATTGGGACAGTCTGCTGGTTCACTTCTCCTCCCAACAGCGCCCTCCCATCAATCGTGGTCACCTGCAAAGGGTTACTTAAAGGTATAGTCTGTATCTGGTGTTCGGCTGCAAACTCCTTACTCATAAAATTACAGGAGCTGCCTGAGTCCAATAGCGCCTTAATCTTTAGTGGGTGCCCGTTTGGCAGCTCTAGCGACACCTCTATTACAAGCGCTGGTCTTGGGGGTTCCGGCGTGGGCACATTCACTGCTCCTTGGCCTGGCTGCTGTGCCCCGATGGTGGCAGCCAGGCGTTGGCTTTTACTTGCTCCTTAGCTCCCTCCTCCTCCCCCCCAATAGCTCCCGCCATCCCTTGCCATTCCTTTCTTTGCGGACAGACTCTGGCATAGTGACCTGGCTGTTGGCAGAGAAAACATTTCTTGGCGCTCTTTCCCTCCTTCTTCCGCCCTTCACTGGGGTTTGAAACTGCGCGCGTGCGCGCTGTTCCAGTTTCCATCGGCTCTGCTGGCGGGGAATGCTGCTCGGGAATCTCTGGAATGCGGAAATCCCTCCAACGTTCCCCCTTCCCTTCCCGCTTCTCCAAGGCTCTCGCCTCCTGGCGTGCTCCTATGGCCAGCGCGGATTTAGTCAGCTGGTCCATAGACTCCGCCCTGAGCGCCCGGGAAAGTTCGTCCTTCACTGCCGAAGATAGTCCTTCTTCGAACAGCATTTGCATCGGTTCCGCCGACAGATCCCAACCCAATTTATGGATCAGCATGGTGAACTCAGTCCAGTACTCACGGACAGATCGGCTCCCTTGTTTACACCCCATTAACTGCGCACCACTCCCTGCTCAATCTCGCTGGAAAACATCAGATCCATGGCGCGAAAAAACTTCCTTGTGTCCTTTAGGGCGTCATTATTAGCTGCCATCAGGGGTCTCACCCAGTCTTTCGCCCCCCCTTCGAGATGGCCAATCACAAACGCTACCCTCGATTCCTCATCAGGAAAGTCATCAAACTGCAGATTGAGAGCATATTGCATCTCTGTCCTAAAGGCTTGATAGTTCCTGGGATCACCCCCAAACTTCTGCACCAATCCTGGCACCTTCCTTGAGAGTGGGGTGGCTTTTCCCTTTTCTGCATCCTGAGCCCTCCTCTCCTCGAGGCTAGCCGTTTGCAGCGCTAGCTGGACCTCCAACATCCTGTACCTTTCTTCCAGGCTTGGACCCGCTCCAGCTCCTCCCGCTTCTCCGGCTCCGGCTGGGTTGCTCATGATGCCTCTCCTTGCACAAGCTGCTTTCAGAGACTGTCGGATTGCTGTGATGGGACGATGAGCTGCTTGTGCGTAAAAGCTTAGTCCCTCAGAGTTTGCTCAGTTTAGCAAAGCTCTGTCTTTAGCGGAGCCCTTAAGCATGGCTCCGTCAATCGCTGGCAGAATCCGACAGTGGGCGTTTACGGAATTTACTCCAGCATAAAAGCTCCTTGACGGAAATGCGTCGTCTGGATTCACGGCGCGACAGTTTCCGGCGAGGAGTGGGTGTACCTATGGGAGGTCCTGAGACTTCTCCACTGTTATCGCTAGAAGACTCCCTGAGCCATTCCTTCGCCTCCCTCTCTCTATGATCTCCCATTCTCCCCCTGCTGGTGCCTTCCTCCGCTGCTGACTCTCTCCTGACTTCTGAGAGCCCCTCCACCTCCTGTCTTTCCGATGGCAGTTCCCTGACAGTAGGTTTTAGCTGAATTGGAAACAGGATAAATAAGGAGTACTGTCTGACTGTATGTATTTCTCCTTCTGTCTTTCTCTTTCACCTGCAATAGTGCTGCTTCTCTATACCATATTTTATATAGCAGCAGAATTGGTGTTTTTCAATGATCTGTCATTATAGATCCCTTGTCTTTCAGTGTGGGCAAGAATTACTAATTCACCTTGGCCTGTGCTCCCAGTGCCTTCCTGGAAACCAACTGAAACAAACAAACAAATCCCCAAATGCAAATCTAAGGTCTTGTTTTTCCAACACGTGGAAAGCATTGCAAGTTGGTTGCAGAAGAGTGAGTGCTCTTCAGTAGTGTACTGATATTAATAGATAAAAAGGCTCATTTTGTTCTAGGAAATGAAAGCAGGCTCCTTTCTGAAAGAAGCTTTATTATTTAAGACTGGCAGGTGCACAATCCAGCTTCCCTTGCTCATGTTCAGTAGCACTTTCCCCAACACCAGCATACCTGTGGAGAAAAATAATTGCAATTCATATCTGGCATGGTTAGCAAACTTCTCAGTGTAAGTGCAACATAGAGATTGAATGTGGCTCAGTCCATCTCAACTTGCTTCTTTCTATGTGATCTGTGCTTGTGGCTGTGTAAGCTAATCACACGACAGAGCAGACATGCTGTTGGCCATTTACCACTGAGCTTTCATGTTTCTCCATGGATTACATGAGCTGTGTGCTGCCCTCCCGCAGTTATGGTTGAGGGGAATAGCATGACAACAGGGTACCAGATTTTTCTCCGTCCTGCTAAAATAGCCTGAACGTCCAGTTTTTGTCTGTATTTCTCCAAAGCTCATGGCCCTCACTAGGACAGGCAAGAGGCTTTTGAGAATCAGCAGCAATTCTCTGGGACAAATAGACAGGAAGCTCCATCTTAAAGATTAACATTGCCACATCCTGTTTTGTCAATCAACAAATAGCAAGGAATAGTTTCCAGGGTGTGAGGGTCCAGGCAACAGGTTGTAGGAATAAAATGAGTCTTGTTGGAATGGTGGCTGGGGGAGCACAGAAAGATGAAACACCATAACATTGTAGAGTTGGAAGGAGGGATCACAAGGGCCATCCCTCTGCAACCCCCTGCAACGCAGGAATCTCAGCTAAAGCATCCATCACAGATGTCCATCCAACCTCCTCCGAGGAAGGAGCTACACCTTCATCAGCACAACCGGACGCCTCCATCTGTCCCATCTGCAACAAAACACGTCTCTCCTATATTGGTCTCTGCAGGTGCTGTAACTCTCCCGTGGTTTGACTTCACCCCTGAAGGCACACTCTTCTGTTACCTCCTGAGGAGACGGATGCCAAGCAGTTGTTACAGGCAAAAGCAGGGCCAGAAGTGAAAATCAGTCCTGGTACTCTGGGACTGGCTGGCAGAAACCACAGACATTACAGGAGCGAAAGACCTGTTGACAAGCAAGCCCTTTTTTGTGGAGTAGCCGTTGTGGATATGTGGATAGCCCCACCCCGGCTCCCCCCTTTGCTCGTCACATTGGTACCCCAGGTTGGTCTCTGGCTGCTCCTTCAGCGACGCAGTGGCAGCTTGCTGACCTAGCCTCACACTTTGCCTGCACAAATCTCAGGCCCTCCCAGCAGGATAGTAGAGCAACTAGAGTCCCAGATAGATTTGAGTGTGAATGTTGGGTGGGTTCCAAGTTTTTGGCATCAGCTGAAGACCTTATTCACCCTGACTTCTGTTGGATCTTAGTGCTGAGCTTGTTGGTTCTTAATTAACTCTGGCTATAAAATGAATGGTTGCTTTTCCTGTTTTTTATGATTTTTTTTGGGGGGTGTGTGTGTATAATATGTTATATTCTTGACTTTTAATTGCAACCTGCTCTGGGGTTGCTTTGCAATGGAGAAATATTTTAGATGGATAAAATTCCATGTGGATTTACATTACAGTATCCTGCTTTCACATTCAAGCCCAACAGAAACCCATTTTCAAGAAGAATTTTAATGTCTCGCGAGTGAGCAAGAAAATGATTTTGGGGTGGGGCTGCAGTTAGAATCATAGAATCATAGAATCATAGAGTTGGAAGAGACCACAAGGGCCATCGAGTCCAACCCCCTGCCAAGCAGTTTTTGTTGACATGTCAACACTGACTTTGATGAATGAAATGTGCATGATTTATGACTGTTGATAAAACTGTCAAGTATTTTAGAACAGTTGTGGCAGCTTGAAACTAAATCACTTTCATTTTTGGACAGTCATTTTTAAAGATCAGAGGCTATGAGTTTTATGTCTGCGTTGGTATACGTGCTTTTGTGTAAGTTACCTTTTTGATATCCAGTCATTTAAAAAAATGATTTTTTGTTTGTTGATGTGATCTTTCTGTATATATAGAGCTGCCTAATTATAGAACAGCTATCAGCATTCATTAAATCTGGTCCACAAAAGCAGACCTTTCTGGCCAGTTTTCTGTTGACTACTCATTTTAGTGCCACATGTCTCATTCTTTGAGCATGTGTTCATGTTTTGCGTGATTTTGAGCACCATAATTGCTAAATGACATCACCCTCTTTAGAGGCAGCATACCTTTGAATATCAGATGGCTGAGACCAACAATAGAAGATGGCTGTTGTTTTCATTCCTTGTTGTTTGTGGATTTACTAGACGTATCTAGTAAGTACCTAGTAAACAACTGAGGACCAGGTTACCAGAAGCAGCAACTGCCTGTCTATAGACCTGCAAGATGACTTACATCATCTGAAGAAATTTTACTCATGGCACCACAGACTATCACAAGGCTGGGATCCAGAAATGGACATGTTCTCCCATTGCACCTTAACTTCTGAATTCTCTTCCTTCTGCTATGCATGAAGCATCATCCACCAGTTGCTTCAGACACCTTGTAAAGACTTCTGTTTTTTGTGACATAGATTTTACTGGCCCATAAGGTTTATATTTTTATGCTACTGTTCCAGAAGTTTTTGATTACTGCCTAGAGATTTTTTCAGTAATGGACAGTTAAGAAATACTTTCTAATCAATCAAACAAACAAACAATCTGGCCAGTGTTGGAAACTGGATGTTGATCTGCCACATCTTTGTTGCACAGCTCTACTTTTGTGGTATGTGTACAGTATGTAGGATAGGGTATGAGGGTCTAAAGGTGAGGGGGAAAGCTTCTAAGGAAAGTTAGACTTTTTCAGCCCACCCAAGCCCTTTGACTGGGCAACAGGTGGAGTGCCAGTATCCCCTCTCCCAGTTTATGCAACTTGGTTAGTGGTGGGCCACTTCTCTTTGGTTTACAAGTGTGTGAGGTATTGCACATTACTTAGTTACTCAGAGGACAGTAACTCCCAAGTGAGTCTCATGAAGAGTGGAGGCTCACTATGATGGACTTCAGGAGCCTATTACACAAGTTGTGCTGACACAGTTCACAATACGTGTGTGCCCCTATTATTGTGTTCGGCTAATGGAAATACTTCAGATGGTAGAAGGTGGGTTTTCAGGACAAAAATCTTTTATGCTTGGCAATTATTTAAGGAAGGAAGTCTGTGAACTCACATCATCATCTTGGATGTACACTGTGTTTGGAGACATGTTGTTGATGCTGCTCACCTTTGCCTGTATCTATACCAATGAAACAATTGTTGCTGAGCTACAACCCCCATTATCCTTGACCATGCTAATGGGCTGATGGAATAGGAGTCTGTAGGTTTCCATCCCTGCTTGTATGTGGGGTCTTGGAGCTTGCAAACAATAAAACAGATGGTGTAAGAACCAGCAGACAATGGGGGAAGTTATTTCCCAACAACAATGATGGAGCCATATATTAAAGTCTTGCAGTCTTTTGGTGTGCACCCACAGCTTGGGGGACTCCTTGTTGTCCATGCTGGTATTATATGAAACCATTCTTTCCTCATTCTTTCAAGCACCCTTATTGGGGAGGTGTCTGGATTTGCAATGGTTGTTTACTATTAAATCCACCCCCACCCCAAGAGGATGATTGGCGTGAATAAGAACTCAGATGTTTGCTGAGAGCTTGTGAACTGAGAAGAGACCTATCGCTTCTTGACATTTAATTCTTAAGTCTGTTTTGATCTTTCCAGGATTCGGCTGCCTCTGTGTGTTTGTATCAAATCTGGGTCAGCTCCATTGATGTTTGAAGTTAAGAAACTTGGATTTGTTTTTCCAATATCTGCATACCTTTTAGCAATCTTTAACTAGCAGTAGGAAATGGTAGGGGATGATAAAGCAGAATGGTGAATTTATCACTGTAACCTCAATAACTGGCTGGGAGCCTGCTGGATCAGGACAGTGGCCCATCTAGTCCAGCATCATGATTTCACAGCAGCTAACCAGATGCCTAGGGACACAGGTGGCGCTGTGGGTTAAACCACAGAGCCTAGGGCTGGCTGATCAGAAGGTCAGCGGTTTGAATCCCCACGACGGGGTGAGCTCCCGTTGCTCGGTCCTAGCTCCTGCCCACCTAGCAGTTTGAAAGCACGTCAAAGTGCAAGTAGATAAATAGGTACCGCTCCAGCGGGAAGGTAAACGGCGTTTCCGTGTGCTGCTCTGGTTTGCCAGAAGCGGCTTAGTCATGCTGGCCACATGACCCGGAAGCTGTACACTGGCTCCCTCGGCCAATAAAGCGAGATGAGCGCCGCAACCCCAGAGTCGGCCACGACTGGACCTAATGGTCAAGGGTCCCTTTACCCCTTTACCTTTAACCAGATGCCTGTGGGAAACCAGCAAGCAGAAAAACACCACAAGACCACTCTCCCCTCCCATAGGGGTCAAAATATTCATGATTTCCACCACCACCACCACCCCATCCAGAAAAACAACAATATACAGTGGTGCCTCGCAAGACGAAATTAATCCGTTCCGCGATTCTCTTCGTCTAGCGGTTTTTTCGTCTTGCGAAGCAAGCCCATTGACAGCTTAGCGGATTAGCGCTATTAGCGGTCTAGCGGCTTTTAGCGATCAGCTGAGAAGCGGCTTATCAGCGGATCAGCTGTTAAGCGGCTTAGCAGCTTAGGAACAGGGCGAAAAAAGTGGAAAAAACCCCGCGGGAACTCGCAAGATTTTTTCGTCTTGCGAAGCAACCCCATAGAGAAATTCGTTTAGCGAAGCGCCTCCAAAACGGAAAACCCTTTCGTCTAGCGGGTTTTCCGTCTTGCGAGGCGTTCGTCTTGCGGGGCACCACTGTATGTTCTAATATATTTTCATCTCATTCTATTTTCTGGTGGCTTGTGTCATCAGACTCTCTTCTGTTGAGAGTCTCTTGCATACGCAGAGTAAAACTGCATGTTGCTTTTTTCAACATTAGACAGCTTCGCAAACAGATTACTACTGAGTGGGCGAATCATGTGAAGTTTTCCCAGAGGTATCTGACAGCACATCCTCAACTGTGAAGTTTTGAAATGTTATCTTCAAAATACAGTTTCTTGAAACCTAGGTATGTTGTTTTATTCTCCACACAGTCTGAGCCGTTCACCTGCCACGTGCATTTAAAACACGAATAAACCCCATTGTGGAGTGCCTCCGTGCAGTTGAGATTTTAGTGGCTTCAACTTGGATTCTGTAATATTTGACCCTAAGTCAGGTCAGCTCTGTGTAGATAGAAGCAGATCCCTAAATTGATTCAGCATCTTACAATAGCTTAGTAAATGCAAGCAGATAATAGGCAATATCCCCTTCAAGTAAGCATTGGGGAAAACATTTTTTGCTTGTGTGTGTGTGTGTGTGTGTGTGTGTGTGTGTTCTGGTGAAAGATACTCCCCTCCTTAGTATGGGATAATACCCACCTTGTTTTGAGTTGCAGCTGAAGTCTTAAAAAACCCCACAACCCTCATTGAATACAGTGGTACCTTGGGTTACATACGCTTCAGGTTACATACGCTTCAGGTTACACACTCCGCTAACCCAGAAATAGTGCTTCAGGTTAAGAACTTTGCTTCAGGATAAGAACAGAAATCGGGCTCCGGCGGCGCGGCAGCAGCAGGAGGCCCCATTAGCTAAAGTGATGCTTCAGGTTAAGAACAGTTTCAGGTTAAGAACGGACCTCCAGAATGAATTAAGTACTTAACCCGAGGTACCACTGTATAAGTCAGCAATCAACAACTTGGCTATTCTCTCCCCTGCTGACATGGGGCTATTCTTACCAGAATTAGACTCTGATAGAGAAAAACAATAAAATCCCAGCAGTACTAGATTGTTGGCGAGCAGCAGTTCAGCCTCATCACATTTTATGGCAGGCATTCTGATGTTTGAATGAGAGAAGCTGCAGGATGGCAGCGGATAGCAGTTTCCAAATTTTGTAGCAGGCAGGAACTGCTGCTGTAAATGGCTTTCTATCTCCTAAAGAAAATATAAAACAGAATCTTTCATTTCCTTCTTCTGGAATGTGTGCATTAAACTGTGGGAGTATGTTTCTCAGGGGTTGCTCAAAACTTTGAGGTAGCCCCTGCCCTACCTTCTGGGAATACCCTTCTGGATACCCCTGCCTTAGGGTCTTGCTCACATGAAACTTTACCAGAAGCAGGATTAGTGGGGCTACTATAGCATAGATTAATATAATCGATTTGCTTGAAAACTTTATTTCTTCCAAATGTCTTTTACCCTAGAGTACAGCCAGGGAAGCATTTTTAGCCTGAGGGCTAGATTCCCTCCTGGACAACATTCCAAGCGCCACATCATCATCAGCATCCCCCTTCCTACACCCCTGGCACCAGGTCAGTGAGGACCACTTGCTTCATTAATGATGATGATGATGATGATGATGATGATGATGTACATTGCTGAGACACTTTGGTAGTTGTGGCATAAAAAGAGCTTAAATAAATATTTGAAAATATGCTACAAAATTGCAAATTTTAAATTTACTGTCCAGATTTTCAATCACACCCTGTCTCTGGCTAATTTCAAGTGCTGCCTGTAAAGTTTTGCTAAAGATCTTGAATGACTCTCTGCCGCGTTACAGTGTTAAGACTAAGAATGAAGTCTTGCTTGTTGCAGAGACACTGGTGGTCAGTGTCAGGGCTGGAGTCAGACTCTGGTCAGCACGAAAGTCACAGGGCTCCATTGTCAGTGGAGTTAACTCTTTATTCAAGGAAACAGCATATAGCTCATCAACACTTCCTAGGAGGTCTTGCCCCTATGGAGCAGTTGCCAGGACTGGAGGTCCCTGCCTTCCACCCTTTCTAAGGCTCCTCCCAAATGTTTCCCAAGCAGTCTCAAACTACGCCTCTGCACCTTTGGCCTCTGTTCTGCTCACCTCATTATACTGCATGTTATTGGAGACCAAGGGAGTGGGGTGCTTGTCACAGCAGGAGAGGGAGAGTCATTGAATTCTGCAGTGGCCTCTTGACCCCCCTCCTCTGCTTCAGCCTCAGAGTCTGAACTGCTCCCCATCAAAAGCTCTTCCTGCTCACTAAATCCTGTTGCCCCTTCAGCATCTGGCCCCTCCTCTCAATCCTCTCCCTCTGACCTCTCCTCTATGTCCTGCCACCATCCCCTGGCTCTAAACATTTCTCCTCTGGAGTTTCCATTGAGGGTTCCCCGGCTGGTGCCTCCCACCACTCCTCTTTGTCCCGCCAGTCCCTGGTAGTCAGCTGCAGAATATTGCATCTGCAAAATCGGTTTTTTTGTTGCCAGTTACTGACTGAGATCATGGTTCATATTCTAATAGGAATTAGAGCGGGGGTCGGCAACCTAAGGCCCATGGGCCGCAATCGGCCCACGGGAGTCATTTAACTGGCCCACAAGCTGTCCCCAAACTGAGCCGCCCACTCGGCGAGTCCACGCACGTTGCGCTAAACCGGCACGGCACGGCACAGGGACTCACTTTTGTGGTGCCGGAAATCGTGTCTGCACAGATGCAGACGCTGAAAATCATATCTGTGCAGACCCTGGAAATTGCGTCGACGCAGATGCTGGATGTGCACGCGCGATCCGGCCCACAGAGGGATCTCCGCTGGAGTGAACCGGCCCAGGCAAGGTAAACCTTGCCGACCCCTGAATTAGAGGAAGAGAATGGCATGTTTTCTCTGGAGTTGTCCTATACAAAGACTCACAACTGCAGTTGTGTTAGGTAAAGATATGTATTTTTTGTTTGTACAGGCCCTAATGAATTTGAAAGGTCAACAGTGAGTCTGCTATCTTTCCTCTCTTTATTTCTCCCCATATAGCCATTGTCATTAGTAGAGACGCTGTCGTGTCAGCAATCTCTTGTAAAGAGTAAATACGATGACTTAAGAGGATACAGGAAATCATATTCCCATGTAGGCCTGGGGAAACGTATGGTCACCCAGTCACAAGTTCTCTCTAAGTACAGTAGTGAGAGAGAATTGTTTTAAAACAATGGCAAATGGATATGGAACTCCTGTTAGTAACTCTCACAAGCACAAATAGTTGGAAATGTCATGAAACAGATGATCTTTAATGAAAAAGTCCTGGGATGGGGGTGATCTCTCTCTCTCTCTCTCTCTCTCTCTCTCTCTCTCTCTCTCTCTCTCTCTCTTTCTCAGTGTGTGTGTGTGTATCTGTTGCAACCTAATGATGGAGAAATATCATATCTGGTCACAGCAACAAGAATAGTTTGTGTAGGACATTGGACGCAACCTGCTAATATTATCAAGCATCCCTTCTCTGCCCCGTTGTCTGGCTTGGCCATGAGGAGCTTATTGGAAGCACCCACATTCAGATTTTGGTCACTGTGTCCAACTGTTGCTTCTTGAAACAAGCCAATGTCATATTGTGGTTTTGCTTCATCCCAGGTGGTGGTCTCAGCTTGACAGAGCTCTGGTCTAAGCATCTTGCCTCTGCTTGCTGCTGGAGACAGAAGTCTGCTGCTATGAGTCTTTGGCCTGAGCACCACATAGAGTGAGCCAGAGAGTTACCTGCTTTTCTTTGACTTTGCCATCTTGGAACTTGACTTCTGATTTGCTTGACTTTGCCTCGCCAAAACTGGGATCACGCTTAACATCACCCCGCTTAGACTAGAACCCAGTCAAGCTGAGACCACAATCTTGTATAAGTTTCTTATAAAAGAGACATTTCTTGATTTCCTCACCCCACGAAAAGTACAGGTAAATAATAATAATTACAATGATGATTAGATGTATTTGTTCTGTATATGTATGGAAAGACACACTGTGTTCCCTATTTCAGCATTTCAATATTTGAATTGCTCAAATAATAATAATAAAAAAATCAAAGAAAAGTATTCTACAATAGAGCAATAAGCAACCTCCTAGCAGCAAGGTATCTCTTGCAAATTTCAGATCTCAGGATTTAGTTTCACCAGTTCTGTGGACCATGAATAATTCATCTGGCTGTTAAAAATACATGCTGATTCTTGGATCAGTCTGTTTCCAGGCTATAGTTAATTTATGGATTTATTTCTTGAAGGAATAATTCAGATTTGGGCTGACAGATCTTTAAAAACTCAGATAATATCATCGTTTTATTGAGGATGAAGGGGGTCCTTTACAGAGTCTGATATGGATTATATAACCAAGTACAATAATGGTTAGTATAATACTAAGATATCACCTGGATGTAATTCAAAGGAGAGAAACACCAACACTTTTACATTCTTTATTAAATAAATATTATGCCAGTATTATAGGCAGCATGGAAGAGTTAATCTCTGTGCATGAGAGGAAAAAATAATTGGGCTAAAGTGAATCCCTGCGGTAAATTTTATTCTGATTTATTTTGTTTACTTAAGGCCGAATTAAGTGAAAACAGCAATTCATTGTTAATTTTGCCTCTTCCTCCCTGCCCTAAGGTCATATATAATCATTTTATAGTTTGCTTTATCAATTTGTAAAAGATACCCAGAGGGTGATAATAAAACATTTTAAACAAAGACAGTTGAACAACAAAAACTTAAGCAAGGTAAATTAGGGGGAAAACACATAAAACACACAAATACAAATGACAGATAACACAGTGGAATCATCATAAATTGGTGGATTAGAATCATTCAAAATAGGGAAGCCAAATCTTAACCAGACACATATAACATAATGGTGAGGGTGCCAGGCTAGGCTCTCTCTCTGGAGTGCATTCCACATGAGGTGCCTCTAGGGAAAAGGACCCCTCTCCAGTGGCCACCTGCTTCACCTTAGTTCTCAGACAAGTTCATAAAAGAGAAGACAGTCCTTCAATGCACTCCAGACCCAAGCTATATAGAGTTTTGAAGACCAGAGCAAGTACTCTTGAGTTATAACCAGAAACAAATAAGATGACTGTGAAATGTTCAACCTTGATGCTGTAATGCCCTGGCAGCCAGTACCAGCCAGTCTGGGTGCTGTGTTATGCAGTTTATATTTCTGCAGGATTTTTCAATGATGTTTCAGATACATACGTTTTCACTTAAACACGCAGTGACTTGGAACGTAACCCCTGCGTGAATTGGGAGTTGCCTGTATAACATGTCGTGATAGCCCTTTCTTGTGTGTGCAAAGGAAGTCAGTGTAATGAAGAGTGTGGTTCAGTGTGCTCCTCTGTGAAGTTCATTTCCGTACGTTTCTGAGCACAATTCAAAGTGTTGGTGCTGACCTTTAAAGCCCTAAACGGCCTTGATCCAGTATACCTGAAGGAGCGTCTCCACCCCCATCGTTCTGCCCAGACACTGAGGTCTAGTGCTGAGGGCCTTCTGGCAGTTCCCTCACTGCGAGAAGCCAAGTTACAGGGAACCAGGCAGAGTGGCACCTGTCCTGTGGAACACCCTCCCACCAGATGTCAAAGAGAAAAACAACTACCAGACTTTTAGAAGACATCTGAAGGCAGTCCTGTTTAGGGAAGCTTTTAGTGTTTAATAGACTACTGTATTTTAATATTCTGTTGGAAGCTTCCCAGCGTGGTGGGGTATAAATAAATTATTATTATTATTATTATTATTATTATTATTATTATTCATAAATTTGTCTTCTTGAAGCTGCCATTCTGCATAGTGTGTAGAAAGTGGATAGGCTGCTTCCTAATACAGTGGTACCTCAGGTTAAGTACTTAATACGTTCCAAAGGTCCGTTCTTAACCTGAAACTGTTCTTAACCTGAAGCACCACTTTAGCTAATGGGGCCTCCTGCTGCCGCTGCGCTGCCGGAGCACGATTTCTGTTCTCATCCTGAAGCAAAGTTCTTAACCTGAGGTAATATTTCTGGTTTAGGAGAGTCTGTAACCTGAAGCGTATGTAACCTGAAGTGTATGTAACCCGAGGTACCACTGTACGAGCACTCAGGCCAGTGAAGCTGAATGGTGGAAGATTCAGGACAGGGGGAAAAAAGATAATACTTCTTCAGCGTACACATAATTAATTATGGAATTCACTCCCAGAAGATGTAGGTAGTAATGACAAACAATATGGATGCCTCTGAATGAGGATGAGGCAATTTCATAGAGGATGAAGCTATCAATGACCGCTAGCTACTGCTTGAGGCAGTCTGCCTTTGAATAACAGCTGAGCATTGCAAGTGGGGGCGGGGGAATGCTGTTGTGCTCAGGTTCTGCTTGTGAGCTTCCTATTGGCGTATTCTAGGAACGAGGACTGCCTTTGATCATCGGTCTTCAAAGAAATTGGATTAATTTGTAATATAACAGTAGGTCCAGCTCCTTTGTTTGCTGTGCTAGGAATAATAGATCCATCAAATCAACATTTATCTCACTGGGATATGTTGACATCTTTGCTGCTGGCTGCTGGTGCTCTGCAACAGACCTGACAGTAGAATCATAGTATACTCAGGTGTAGTCCATTGCTGCGGCCGATAAATTGGCCTGCTAGGTAAGGGTGTCCAGAGGTCAGATGAGTCCTTTATCATCAATCAGTTGTTAGCCCACACTTTCCCAGTGCAGTGGGGTGGGGGGTGGGAGAGCCCCAAATCCACATTAATTGTGTAACCAAACCCCACCTGCAAAATTGCAACCATCAGGAAGTGGCCTTAGTGTCATGTATGAAAATGCCCTTAGAGCAACGTTGCATTAAAAGGTAAAGGTAAAGGGACCCCTGACCATTAGGTCCAGTCGTGACCGCCTCTGGAGTTGCGGTGCTCATCTCGCTTTATTGGCCGAGGCAGCTGGCGTACAGGTGGCCAGCATGACTAAGCCGCTTCTGTCGAACCAGAGCAGCGCACGGAAATGCCGTTTACCTTCCCGCCAGAGCGGTACCTATTTACTTGCACTTTGATGTGCTTTCGAACTGCTAGGTTAGCAGGAGCAGGGACCAAGCAATGGGAGCTCACCCCGTCGCGGGGATTCGAACCGCCAACCTTCTGATCGGCAAGTCCTAGGCTCTGTGGTTTAACGCACAGCGTCACCCGCATCCCAACATTGCATTACTATATGGAAATAAGGTCATGTCTGCCATCAGTTGTACCTCTGGAGATACATCTGGCAAACCTGTACGATGCATATGCTTCTTAAAAACACATTCGTTGCATTCACATGTTACATTTCTAGGTGTATACTTAAAAGAAATGTGGTAAGAGGCCTTCAAAGGCTTTGGGGTGACTGCGCATAACGGCGTGTCAAATAAATGTGTACAGCTTCAGTTCTCCTATTCCCTTTTTTATCTGGAGGTTGTTGTACTATCTCCTTGACATACAAATATGTGCAATAAATTATTTAGATACTGTTTGTCAAGAGAGGGGCTTCCTTTCCCACACATTCTCCTCTGTCTCATTTTGTCGCTTTAGATGGTGATGTTTTTGGAAAGCTGCTTTAATAGTGTCAATTCCTAGCCTGGTAATTTTCGTCTTGTTGCCATGTGCATGTATTTTTTGGAAGGGGTGGGGAAATGGGATGGGAGGGGTGGCATTTGTCCTTTACCAAGCTCCCTCCTTTGTCTTCTGCAGAAAAGATTGCAAATTATAATTCTGCATATTAAAGAAGCAGCTGTGTTATCCTTGAAATCTCAGATTTCACCATGCAAGTAGCTTCTAATTATTTTCCGAGTGAAAAGGTTCAAAGTAATCTGAACAAGGTTTGTTTTTCGGTTTGTACTCTGTAACTAGGCATAATAAATGGGTCAGCATCATTATGAGTTGCACACACCCCTCCAATTCTATACACAAAGGAAGTCGATTTAAGACTTTCAGGGATTTGATAGAATTTTTCAAAAACAAAGGGCTTAATGAGTCCTTGTAGCTCATAAAATGAATGCTTGAGTCTTCTCAATGTGCTGGAAAATGAAGATGGTGTAAAGCAGATAAGCATTTTTTAAAGCAAAAGGAGGAGGGATATAATACATTTCTGTGTATTAACAAAAGAAAAACACCCCTCTTTCAACACTTCGGTCACATTCACACCATACATTTTAAAGCACATGTTTCCCTCCAAAGGATCATGGGATCTGTAGTTTGTTACGCATGCTGGAAATTTTAGGTCTTTGAGTGGTAAACTGGTTCCCAGCACTCTTGGAGGGAAACTCATAACTGTTAAAGTGGTGTAAATGTGCTTTAAAGGTATGGCGGACTTCAGAACATGAAATGGTTTGGGGAAAACATGATATAAATTGACTATTTGGTTGAGCTGAAAGGCTGCTTCACACATTGTAATGTTCCTAAACAACATGTGGAGAGAGATCTTTTGGACTTATGAATGTCACCCTGCTCTGAATTACTTTGCTGTTACTAACGTTGCTGGGTTTTTCTTAGAATTGTTGCAAATGTGATAAAAAATTGAAAAATCAATAAAAATATTATTAAAAAGTATGAATACAGAACAGGGAACAAGTACCCTTGTTACAGAGTTGTGATTGGCTTCAGCTACCACTGATTGTATACTTCGTGGCAAATCCAGATTTGCTGTTCAGTAATGTGTGATTACCCTTAATATGACCCTTAATTCTTTGGCTCTTTGCTGCTACTTCTAAGAACTTTTGGCAAATGCTGTTTGTTCTGCTGCTGCAGGTCATGAGAAGGGAAGAAAGGGTTGGATGAAAATCTCTCTCTCCCCCCCCTGTCTTATCTCTCTGTCTGTCTATCATCTATATCTAGCTATCTATCTAGCTATCTATCTAGCTATCTAGCTATATCTATCATCTATCTATCATCTATCGTCTATCTATCTATCTATCTATCTATCTATCATCATCTATCATCATCTATCTATCTATCTATCTATCTATCTATCTATCCAATCATCTATCATCTATCTATCTATCTATCTATCTATATCTATTTATCTATCATCTATCTATCTAGGGCAGCGCTCACACAACTCTGATAATGTATCTTATTTTTGAATAGTATTTGTGTTTGTGTCTGCAGTTCCAGCTCTTTAATTACGTTCTGAAAGCAAGCATAATGCAATGCTGATTGCTTCTTCAAGCAATAAATGCCTATTTTCCCTGGGTTGTCCTTTGCATACGCCTGTACTTGAGCATAATCTTTAACTTGCACTGTCAACCTCTGTAAGAAACAGAAAAAATTATGAATGAAATAATGGTAAAGAAAGATCTCTGTTTTAATAGCAGAGGATAACGCTGGGCTCAGCAAGATTTACGTTCATTCACTTAATGAGGTCACAGAATCAAGGCAGTGTGTTCTCCAGGAGAAGCATGAAATGATAAGTTTCACCTTATTCCATTAGAGGGTGGAATTAACCTCCCTGGTAATTTTGTCGTCATTGGACTGTCATGTATTCAGCAGCCATAAAAATGCTTCCCTCCCTCTCTTGTCAGTTCGCCTAATATATATGCAGGGGGAGTTTTTGGTTACCAAATTGCTGCTCAGTTTTCCCTTTGACATGTGAACATTTTCAGGAGCAGAGCATATTCGCCTTGACATAAAGCAATCACAATGATAGGTTCTTCCCTTTTCTCAGAATAGTTGACCTGACATTCTTCCCTGGGAGACTTGGTCTTCCTCCTTTCACTAGAACAGAAAAGCAACCGGCAAGCACCTGTTTTTCATTGTGCTCTCCTCTTCTTGAGTTATCGCCTTATGCAATGAATTTTTTAAAATTTTAAAAATCATTTGTACTTGAGTGAAAAGCTGGTACTCAACAGCAGCTGTTATTCCAAAAGGGTTTCACTGCCAAACAGCTGAAATTAGAAATGAAGAGGTGCTATTAGTCAGTCTTGCTCGCCTCTTTCAGGGTGTTCTAAGAGAACTTTATAAGTGATGCCAATGCCTATATGGTTAGACCAGAGGGACTTCCTTCAATACAGTTTCTGAGAATCAAATGCAGGGGTCAGTGTGAGTGTGGTTGTGTGTGTAAGAATGCAACAACAGATGGCTTATTTTAGGTCTTTATCACTCTCCTGAAAGGGCAGACAACTCTGTGGCCTTTGGCTAATTAAACAAGCTATGGCTCACTAGAAGGACAGATCCTGAATCTGAGGCTCCAATACTTTGGCCACCTCATGAGAAGAGAAGACTCCCTGGAAAAGACCCTGATGTTGGGAAAGATGAAGGGCACAAGGAGAAGGGGACGACAGCGGATGAGATGGTTGGACAGTGTTCTTGAAGCTACCAGCGTGAGTTTGACCAACTGTGGGAGGCAGTGGAAGACAGGAGTGCCTGGCATGCTCTGGTCCATGGGGTCACAAAGAATCGGACACGGCTAAACGACTAAACAACAGCAAATGGCCTTTTAAGCAGTGGGGGGTTAATTGTTTTTGTTTGTAATTATTTTATGAGTTTTTGTGTTTTTATACCTGTAATCCTCAGATGAAGAGTGGTACAGTCGTGCCTTGGTTCTCGAACAGAATGTGTTCCGGGAGTCTGTTCGATTCCTGAACTGTTCGAAAACCAAGGTGTGGCTTCTGATTGGCTGCAGGAATGTCCTGTAGCCAATTGGAAGCCGTGGAAACCTTGCCAGATGTTCGGCTTCCAAAAATCGTTCAGAAACTGGAACGCACACTCCTGGGTTTTGATCGTTTGGGAGCTGATTTGTTTGGGAGCCAAGGCGTTTGAGATCCAAGTTACGACTGTATAGAAATTTTAATCATCACCATCATCTATGCTGAACTTTTGACCAGTTTTCAAAGACAGTCCGCATTTAGAGCTGGAGTGCAAAACCTCAGTTTCATTGTATTGATTGCACCAGGAACTACTGGCATTGTCAGGTGTCTGCTGTGACATGCACACACTAGTAGGGGTCACACTGCTGACTCCCCGGCTCCTCTCCTTGCCATTGCTACTGGTGCCTGTTCATCTGCCATCTTCAAACTGTGAGAACAAAAACAAGGAGAAGGAGCCTCTGTTTCCTTGTCTTCTCGCTCTGGACAATGGTGCAGATTGAGATGGAGCAAATGAATGAGCTGTGAGTGACTATGGGGCGGCGGGGGGGGGGGGGGAAGGAAGCAACTCTGACAGAAGACGTCTCCACCCCCATCGTTCAGCCCAGACACTGAGGTCCAGCTCCGAGGGCCTTCTGATGGTTCCCTCACTGCGAGAAGTGAGGTTATAGGGAACCAGGCAGAGGGCCTTCTCAATAGTGGCGCCTGCCCTGTGGAATGCCCTCCCATCAGATGTCAAGGAAATAAACAACTATCTGACTTTTATAAGACATCTGAAAGCAGCCCTGTTTAGGAAAGTTTTCAATGTTTGATGTTTTAATGTGTTTTTAGTATTCTGTTGGGAGCTGCCCAGAGTGGCTAGGGAAACCCAGCCAGATGGGTGGGGTATAAATAATAAATTATTATTATCATTATATTATTACAAGCCCAAGGACTCCCCAAACACTATCTGGGTGTGACCCCTTGGTCTATTTAGTCCAGGAACTTCATCTCAATCAGTATCCATAGCTAGGAACTGATTGAAGGCATTATCAGTGCAGAATGTTTGTGCACCATTTTTTATTCCTGCTGAGAGGCAAGCATAGGCTGTCTGCAAGAATAGAATTTTGATTGCTGCTGAGAGGAGTGAGCAAAGGATTATATAACTCCAGCTGGTATTTGTTTAGGCTGTAGAAATCTAGGGAGACAATTTGAGAATATGTGCTGGAACAAGAAGCGTACAAAAATAGAATTTAAAAATCACTTCCAGAAAAGTAGCATGGATTCGTTCTTGGGTACAGAATGCTGTCATGTGCACATGGCACACCAAGTTGAGGAAAGGGCAAAGTCTGTAGTAAAGAGTCTACTAGTTGCTGGGACTAGTGAGCAATACTTTCTAGAAGTACTTTTTAGCACTGATGAGTAATCTTTGGCCCTCCAGATTTTGTTAGACTCCAAGTCCCATCAGCCTCAGCCATTGTGGCCAATGGTTAGGGATGGTGGGAATTATAGCCCAAAACATCTGGAAGAAAACAGGTTCCCCACCTCTGATTTGCAGTTGGGGGATATTACCTTATCTGCTCTGGGCTGTTGGTGGTCAACCACACCAGCAAGGAAGTCTTTCATCCTCCTGCCACTGCTTCTGCATGACCACAGAAAGGTAGCGATGAACTGACTGAATCCCTGCTTGATAACCAAATTAGGGCGATAGGTGCAGGTCAGAGTTTGCTCATAAAGTCAGGGTGAGCTGTAGGTAGCTGAGTTGAGCCAGGGAGTTGTTGGATCTTTAAAGCCCCAAATACTTAGTCCCCAAATATCGGAAAAATCACCTCCATTCCTACAGATCTTCTAGGGCACTGTTTCTCAAACTGATGGGAGTTGTACTCCAACAACAGCTGGAGCAACACTGCTCTAAGATGCAGGTTCCAAAGATCTCAGGAGCTCTCTCTACAGTAACTCAAAGCACAGCTTCTAGCATGGCTGTCCTTGTTCTGTGGAAGAGTATTTCTGGTGAGATACAGCAGGCACCCATTATCTGCACTTTCCCCAAACAATTGAAGATCTTTTTTTGGTCCCAATAACCCCTCAAAGTTGGATGAATAGGTCTTTACCATGGGTGACTACTTGGTGTTGTTGTTTTATCTGCTACTGTTACTTTGTCTGCTGAGGGGTTTTTTAGCTGTTTTATTGCAGTCGGTACATCTCCTTGAGATGTGCATGGAAAGCGATAAACAATAATATACAGTGGTACCTCGGGTTAAGTACTTAACTCGTTCCGGAGGTTCGTTCTTAACCTGAAACTGTCCTTAACCTGAAGTACCACTTTAGCTAATGGGGCCTCCTGCTGCCACTGCGTGATTTCTGTTCTCATCCTGAAGCAAAGTTCTTAACCCGAGGTAATATTTCTGGGTTAGCGGAGTCTGTAACCTGAAGCGTATGTAACCTGAAGTGAATGTAACCCGAGGTACCACTGTAATAGTTGGCATCGGGATTTAATGCAAGTTACGATTTCTGCTCTTCTTACAATTATTTAGGAAAAGCACATCATGAGTCAGATCACATTAGATTATTCCTCAGGAGTAGCTTTGAATCTCTGGTTATAATATATAAAAATATAAACTCAGCAAGCGCTCTTAAAATGCATTGTGCTCTTTGTACCTGAGTCATGACTATATCAAAGGGCAGGCTTTTCAGCCGGAAGATGAACCTCCACCCCTTTTCTGGTCATGGAAACTTGAAGTGGCATTCCTGCTTTCTGCTTGAAAGTGCTTCGTTTGTTAACAGGAGTTGAGTGCAAGCCTGGCCCATGCGAAAGTATCAGAAAATAAGTCTGAACTTTCCCTCCAAAGTGTCTGTGTGCATTCTTGTTACTTCAGCTTGTTTCTGTAACATTTGTGATAAAACCAGGCAGCAATCACTAGTGTTTCCTATTGCACACCCAGGGAAGCTGGGATGAGAATTCTTCAGAAGCAGCTAGTTGCTAGGATACCTGGCCTTCATTCTTTTTATGGCTGTCTCCTTCCTGTGCACTAATGAGTTTAAGGAATTGCTCTCCCTTTCTTTAAAATGATGCCAGTAGGCTTTCACTTTTTCATTCCACCTCACTTGCATAATTATTTTTCTGGTCACTGTTTTTAAATCCTAGTGTCCCTTAAGTGAGGGATTGAGAAAATTTGGAACAATACATAACAAGCTTATTTACTAATATGTCACATTTACTAATGAGCCACCAAGAGGCAGTTCTGTCCTGAGTGCCTTTGAGGATCAGAGTATATATAGAACTGGACTGAGTGAGTACCCAATATGCTGGGTGGCCTGGAAGTCTTCTTCTTTGGTCACTGACCTCTGATTGGAAAGTTTGCCTGGCTACATTTCCCTGAAAGTATAGTGCATTTTTAATAGGCACAATCTCATGCCAACTTTTTCCAAACAAGATAAATGGCTCCT
Organism: Podarcis erhardii; assembly: GCF_964252035.2. Classification (NCBI taxonomy): domain Eukaryota; kingdom Metazoa; phylum Chordata; class Lepidosauria; order Squamata; family Lacertidae; genus Podarcis; species Podarcis erhardii. Next base: position 14,815,210 of record NC_138513.1, on the reverse strand, counting down.
GTTTTGACCTTTGGCATGAACTTAAGGAAATGCCTGGCAGTTTGATTTGTATGCCCAAACCATATAATAAGGTGATTTACAGCTGTTTACATCATGATTGCCATCCTTGCATTGCCAACTTTTTCCCATCTATCCCTTTTTCTGTACCTTTAACATCAGGTGATAGTGTGTATGCCCGTGCTTTAAAATAAAATTCCCAGGCTGACTTCTGCTGTGAAAGGCAAAAGAACAGATCAGACTGGTCCCTTCCTCCCCAGTTAGTTTGCAGATCACCCTAATGGACGGCACAAATGAGAGGACCATTTTCTCACATTGCCCTGCATTTGCTGCTAAGTGTACATTCAATAGGGAACTGCAGCTACTCCTGACTTCCTGGGGACCATAGGGACACCTGTGTTTGAAAACACTCATTTGCCAAAGTCACACGCTTCTCCTTTTAGGTGCGCTCATGAAAACATAATGCATGAAGACGTCCTGTATCATTTAGAGAATCATCCAGCAAGTAAATTGGGTGTTCATTCCTGCCCAAGTTGGCAAATCCCTGTCACTTCCAATTCATTTCCCAATTCTTCCTTGTGGACCTCTCAAGGAGAAAACTGGGATAATATCCCATTCTCCCCATGCAATGAGTCTTTTACATGGAGAAGCATTCAGACATGTAAACCCCGCCCCTACGCAGTATAAAGTGGTACAGTCCAGAGCAAACTAGTAGCAGGTATTATTTCTGCATGCTTGTGTGAATCCACCATAAATCATGGCTGGCAAAATAAAATAAATTATGTGATGTGGTGTTGACGACCTCAGCATTTGCTTATGTCTTGCAAATGGCAACCAGTGAAGTGGAAAAGGGTCAGGGAAATGCTAAGTGGGATGATGTTGGGTCACAAGCCTTCTTCCACTATATATTACTGGGGAGATGTGGGTCAGCAGCCATGTGTCCCTCGTTATTTCTAGTTCAGGCCTTTTAAGCAGCATAGATTACACAGAACTCAACAGCTTGCTACTGTAGAGGGAGTAAACTGAGATTCTCAACAGCTTTGACTCTTACCATAATAGTGGAGGTATTCAGAATGGGTCCGCCTTTAATACCACAGAGCCTAGGGCTTGCCGATCAGAAGGTTGGCGGTTCGAATCCCCGCAACGGGGTGAGCTCCCGTTGCTCAGTCCCTGATCCTGCCAACCTAGCAGTTCAAAAGCACGTCAAAGTGCAAGTAGATAAATAGGTACCACTCCAGTGGGAAGATAAATGGCATTTCCGTGTGCTGCTCTGGTTCGCCAGAAGCTGCTTAGTCATGCTGGCCACATGACCCGGAAGCTGTACGCTGGCTCCCTTAGCCAGTAAAGTGTGATGAGCGCCGCAACCCCAGAGTCATCTGTTACTGGACCTAACGGTCAGGGGTCCCTTTACCTTTACCTTAATACTTAGCTACAAGTCAGCCATTAAGCTGGTGGGAGGTAGCTGGGGAACCTTCATTGACTGTGTGTGAACCTTCATTGATTGCTATGTGACTAGATTAGAAATGAGCTATTGAAAACCACCCTTATTCTTTCTCCTCTCCTGTGTGTGTTCCTCATACATAGGAAGTGGACGTAAGTGGAAATGCACCTTTTTTTGCCCACATATTTTTAAACTCAGAAGGAGTTACCCTTCTTTAGCAACCGCATTGCATTTAGCAATCACTCAGCTAATAGTCACTCAGTGCCGCATCATTACCATATTTTTCGCTCTATAAGACGCACCAGACCACAAGACGCACCTAGTTTTTGGAGGAGGAAAACAAGGAAAAAAATATTCTGAATTTCAGAAGCCAAAACAGCAAGAGGGATCTCTGCGCAGTGAAAGCAGCAATCCCTCTTGCTGTTCTGGCTTCTGGGATAGCTGCGCAGCCTGCATTCGCTCCATAAGACGCAGACACATTTCCCCTTACTTTTTAGGAGGGAAAAAGTGAGTCTTATAGAGCAAAAAATACGGTACTTACAGCGGTTTAAGTCTTCTGCAGCGGGTGGGTAGAAGTACACTCATAAAAATGTGCGATAATCAATTCCATGCTTTTCAGGTTGTTTTAGTCCCAATGCATCTCATCCTGCTTTGGTCATTACTCTTGAGTTGGTAATGCGAAGAAGAGAATTTTGGGGAAAGGGCTGTAGCTCAGGGCAGGGTATCTGCGTTCTATGTAGAAGCTCCTGTGTTCAATGTTCTACATCTCAAGACAGTGTTGACAATATGGAGCCACATGGACCTGGTGGTCTTGACTCAGTACTGTATAAGTCAGCTTCCTAGTTTCCTGTATCTCTTAACTCAGGCTAACCAGGAAAAAACAACAGCCACTCATTATGGGATTTGGTGAAACAAAGATTAATAATATTATTCCTCCCTATTAGTGAAGTGGGTATATTACTTGCTAGGCATCAGAACAGTGGGAGGGCAGTATGTTGGATCTTGCCAGCTGTCAGTTCCATATCTGAAAATGATCTGACAGTAGTTGGTGTCCTTATATGAACGATTTGCACAATACATGTTTATGCTGCAGTACAACTGATTTTTGCAACTACAAATCCTGCTTGAAAATATATCTGAATAGACTCAGCTCTTTAAAAAGAATTGGCTGTAGGAGTAGGGTCTCAAGGCCAAAGTTACTTAAATATGGACTCACAATGGGGCATTATTTTAACGTTATCTCTCTTTTCTTTTAAGATCTGAACATGGAGTTCAACCCATCAGATCATCCACGGGCCAGCACAATCTTCCTCAGCAAATCTCAAACAGATGGTAAGTCACCAGTGTTATTATACAAACAACAAAAGATTCATGTGCACTTTATAACATACGCTTCATGCATAGTTTATAATATGCATATAGCCCTATTGCAAGACCATACCTGATAACAATTTGGATAGATAATTAGCTATTATATTTATTTTATTTAAAAAGCTGTGGTTTGTGGCTGACCTGCTATTCAGAGTGGGCCACTGGCTTGGATTGTTTTAACAGCAGCATCAGAAATGGAAATTAACCATGCAAGTCTTTCATCCTAAATATGTTCAGGATCCTAAACATGTTTAGCATGAGAGTCTTACTGACTTATTTTCATTTTTTAGGACTTTAACAAAATGATCTGTGAGAGAGAAATAATCTTGCCTTCTCTTGAGGCATAAATCTGAACTCTCTGTTTTTAAAGCATTTCATCAGCTAGTGGGCTTAATGCAATCTGATAAATGAGGACCCCATACACACATAATCCTTTTTCCAAGACCACTTATGCGCCTATGTGCTATTGATTCTCAATAAGGGCTGTATTTCATAGTGAATTGTTATGTTTAGACTACTGGATTATTTATTTAGATTCCCCCCCCCCAATCCTTTGTGTTTATCAACAATTAATCTTTTCCCATTATACAGACACAATTGTATAGTTAAGTGTTTTGAAATTGATGTATTGTAGCATAGAATTCTCACATATTAACTCGATACAAATCTTCCTTTTGAAAAGACTGTGGAGTAAGGTCTCACTTTGTTCTTAAGTTGTTGTGCTTTATATGAACCCATCTATTTAGGTCGGTGAGGACCAAGTACATCTACAAAGACTGGTCCTCTCTTGTACCAAATAGGCTGAGAGACAGTTCTTTTGCTCAAGGCACTGTTGCTTTGCAAGGACCTGAAGCTACTTGCAACAAATTTTCCACTGGACCACACAGGCTCATGTTGTAAATGATAACTTGTTTTACAAAACAGGCAAGAGTTACTTATTGGAAACTTTAGGAATAATTTTTCAACAAGTTAGTTCAGTTAGAGAGGCCTCAGAGCTGAGCTGGTTGATTTATAGCATTTTGCTTGCAGGCTGCACATTTTAAAAATAAAACAGTCTTTCTCCTTGCACTCATTGATCAGTGGAGTCGAACATCATCATTTATTAGTCTGGGTTTCTACAGCACCTGGAAATTAACAGTATTTGCCTTAGAGTGAACCTTGATGCAATCAGTGGAGGGAGATTCATTTACTGTTGGCTTATTCAATCTGTAGTGCTGGGCCTCAGTGATGATAGTTCCCCCTTGTTCTGAAGCTGTCAGGTATAATAAATGGCAATCATTTTGTCTCTGAAATGTTTTCTAGATATCCTTGACAAAAGTCAACCCTCTGTTAAGTCTTCTCTACCCCTGCTGTGATAGCATGTCCTGATACATAGCTGTCAACGTTTCCCTTTTCTTGTGAGGAACCTTATTTGGAATAAGGGAATTTCCCTTAAAAAAGGGAAACAATGACAGCTATGTCCTGATATCACAAGCCAGTTCTGAGGTGTGGGGGCTCTGGGAAATAAGCTGTGCCCCCCCAACCTAGTGGACCCTCAAGGGAAAGAAAGATAGAGGTGCCTGCTGCATATTATGTTGCTGAATGCCAAGGACCAAGCTGACCACTGCCACCCTTCTCTGCATTCAGCCCAATGCTCAGCAGAAAGTTACCAGTGGCTGCTGCAGCTTCCACCATCTTTGTTTTCCCCAGAATGCATCTATAATTGGCTGGTGTGTGTCTGCCAGAGATATTCACAAAACAATTGCATCAAGACAGGGAATAAGCTCTACAAGAGGGTAATGAAAGCCGTCCCCAATATGTTTTGGACTACATGCTGGCAGAGGCTGAGGGGGTTGGAGTTCAAAACTTATGGAGAGCTCCAGGTTGGGAAAGACTGATACAGAGGTATATGATTTCAAAAAGAGAATTGTTTTTTTCTGTGCAGTGTTTTCTTATGGCTTAATGCAAGAGGAGCATTGGGAAATCAGGACTGTATCCAACTGTGTTCTACACAGTGTAGGCCCATTGGAATACAGACCATTAATTTTAGTGGGTCTATCCTGAATTGAACCAACATGGAATACAACCCTCGGTGTGCCATGTGTGATCTCTAAAATCCTTTTAACACTTATGTAACCTTCAGTGGTTGCTGACACAGAGATGAATCCCAATAGGGGAATGATTTCAGTAAACCCTTCTGCACCATGACAACGCCCTTCAGTGGTTTATCTGGGGTGGTGCAGATCAGAAGAAGCACAGTATAACAATAGATTTGGCTGCAGGATAGTTTCACTAAAGACCGACTCATTTCCTCCACTCTTAATGGAGTGTGAAAGAAGGATCACAATTGCCTGGTACCAAGACAAGTAAATTACACAGTTTGGTTAACAACAGAATGTCATATTGATCAGTTGGGGCAACAGGAACAAGCTTACTTTCACTTTCACTTTCCAGTGCCCATTTACAGCATTGCACTTGCTTATGTTGGCCTCCCTTCTATATCATCAGGTAGTCTGACTTTGTGGTACCGTGTTATTCTAATGTTCTGTGTGCAAGTCCTCATTGGCTAAGATCGTGAAATGAAGTAGGATTGGCAACAAAATCTAGAATTGGCAACAAAACACTTGGGAGATAACCAATACAAATAGACATGAGAAGTGTGAATGGTCAGAAAAATATTGGGCTAAGCTGAAAAAATTCACAGGCAATATCATCATGAATTCCAGTTTCTGGAAACCTCAGAAGGGGTAGACTGCTCTTGTGCTCAGTTCCTGCTTGTAGGTTTCTCACAGGTATCTGGTTGGTCAATGTGAGAACAGGATGATGGACCAGATGGTCTGTAGCAGGCTTTTCTTATGTTCTAGGTTTTCACATCAGAAATGTTTGTAAATGAACGTTTGGTGCAGTCTTGCAGTTTTGTGATTTGTTATTCCAGCGTCAGCTGGGAATATTGCATTCCAGTGATTGTAAAACTGGATTATTTTGCGGACCATTGTTCCAATTCTGGTTTTCTTTACAATCTACCACAGTCTTACATTAACGCCCAGAGTGTGAACAGCTTCTCAATTATAAAACACCTTTATAATCAAGTGCAGTTTTCCTGTACTTGCAGAGTTAAATCAAATGGAAAGCATTGCTAGGCAGTGGATTACTTCCTAGGTTTGTTTTTGGATGTCACTTGATCAGGATACTACTGTCTAGGCCTGGGCAATATCTGGTTTTCAACAACATGATATATATATCACCAGCTAAACATCACGATATACGGATCCCAAGGTTTCCGCAACCTGAGGACCACTTCTGCGCATGTGCAGATTGCTTCTGCGCATGTGCGCACAGTGAAACCCGGTAAAATACTTCTGTGTTTGCCACACACGCATCCCAAAGTTTACGTAACCAGCCCTACTATCATCCTTGTCCAATTTTGTTGTAGCTTTAAGAACAACTTTCACTTAGAAGAATTTTCCTTGGGGCAGGGAGATAGCCTGTGCTTTGCAACACTCTGTAATTGCTGTGAAAAGCCAGCCAGACACCTAGTTGCATGCTGGTTCTGGTCTTCCGTGTGGACCTCTGCAAGCCAATGTAGGCTGACCAAGTGCCAGTACTGCAGGAGTTGGGAGTGCTAAAATATATACCAAGTACCTGAAACCTGTTGAAAGATGGCCTAAGGCAAAACAAAAAAGAAGCAACTTTTCCTACAGCCTACTCAGATTATAGGCACTGGGTCAAAACAGATTAGCCTGGGATTTGAATAAACAGTGGTTATGATTTTTATTGTTGCCGCTGGAATTTTACTAATTATGCTGTTTTGTTGTTGCAGATGCTTCCTGCTGCTATGTTGACTTTGTTTTTGTAACTTTGGACACTTTTATAATCATGTTTTGCTGCGTTTAGATTTCTTAGCTGTTGTGCTTTTAATTGTGGATGTTTTTTATTTATTTAAAAAGGTGGAACACAAATAAATAAAATAAATATATATTGCTAGATTGTGCTTTCTGACATTTGTCAGAGGGATTTGGGTTCTGTGCTGTTGCTCTGAGGAGACCATGGCTATATATATGCCCATTTCTGATCCTCTGGATTGCAGCCCGCATCTTTGTATAATAAACTGGAACATCTTTTGTTGTTATGCAGCCTCTCGCTCCCGAAACGCTGCTCAGAATTTCTAAATTTAGGCCGTGCCTGCAAAAATATGTGAAATTCCATTCCCAAAATAAAACCGGTGGCATTGTGGAAGCCAGAGAAGAGCAGTTGGCAAGTAGGCTCTGGTGTTAGGAACAAATTCAGGTTGCATTTGAATTTGCTAGTTGCGCACAAAACAGTTTGAGATGTATGTGGTGCTCTCATTTGAAGCCGAGGGATTAGCAGAGTCAGAAGAAGAGCATGATGCAGGTCCAGGAATAAGTTTTAAAGTTGCAGTGGAAAAGGAAAAAAGTGAAACAGAACTCTGAACAGGAATGAGGTGATAACAGGGCATAATCCCAGCATGGGACTCACAGGCAGTAACCCCCTGGACCTGCTCCTCGTCATCGTCAGTGCTTTATTTGAAAGAAAGAAAAAGTAGGTGACGATACATACACCCCTCTCCCACCCTTTCCCTTTGCCTACCTCCTCTGCTGCTGCCACTGCTTCTCACCTCCTGGAGGCATTTTGGTGCAACCCACTGTGTGGTGTGGCCAGAACGACCGTTTCCTTGACATGCAGGCCACTTCAGCTATGCCACTTAGTGGTAGAACAAAGCAGTCCTCCTCTACCACAAAATGGCATGCCCAGAGTGGCCCACATCCGTGATGATGATGAAGAGTCACTGCAGGAGTTGGTGATAATTATGGTGAGGAGGTGGACTCACTGTGGAAGGGGGCTCCATGGAGTCCTTAAGGGTAAAGGGGACCCCTGACCATTAAGTCCAGTCGCGGCCGACTCTGGGCTTCCGGTGCTAATCTCGCTTTATTGGCCAAGGGAGCCAGCATACAGCTTCTGGGTCATGTGGCCAGCATGACTAAGCCGCTTCTGGCGAACCAGAGCAGCGCACAGAAACGCCGTTTACCTTCCCGCTGGAACGGTACCTATTTATCTACTTGCACTTTGATGTGCTTTCAAACTGCTAGGTTGACAGGAGCAGGGACCGAGCAATGGGAGCTCACCCTATCACGGGGATTCGAACCACTGACCATCTGATCGGCAAGTCCTAGGCTCTTTGGTTTAACCCACAGCGCCACCCGCGTCCAAGTACCCTTAAAAACAAAACCATTCAAGCAGGGTGGAGCAAGGCCAGTTAAGGCTGTGGCCAGTACAGGAGGTGTGGCCTGTGTACAGTCCCGAGGGCCACATAGAGAGGCCTGCATTTTGCTCCCAGGCCTGAGCTTCCCAACCCCTGCCCTAGAGCAATGTTGTTCGCCTTGGAGTACATTCTGTGGATGCACCGCTTTAGATTTAGCCCCCTCCCTGCTTGCTTGCCTCAATTGAGTGAGAGTGTGCTTGTTTGTTGCCAGTATGCACTTGTCAGCTTGAAAAAACCAAAGAAAATTCCACTTTTCATTTTAAGAATTGAGGAGAAACCGAGTCAGCTTTTCTTTGAACTCGTGTAGTCCTTTGCTTAGATCAGTACCAGACAATTCCCTTAACTAGAAGAAACATAGCTTTTATTTCTGTACTAAATTATTTAAAAGCTATCAAAATGCGAGAGGTTGTAATTGATGTGTAATTATTAACTCAAGGATATTGCCTTTTGTCCTTTTGAAGTCTCCCACTAAAATTGTCTCTTACACACTGCACAAAGGACTACAGAAAAGCACAATAATAAGGAAAAAGTGCCTTTTCTCCCTTAATTTTAATGCTGCTTAATTTCACCCTACGGCACTAAAAAGCTTAACAGTTAAACTACACTTTCAGAAATTAGAACTGGGCACTTGGCTTTAAAAATAAAGCAAATTAAGAAACCATAGAATGCAATTTTTGTTGGTTGTTGCAGGAGCTTGTCAGCTGAACTTTTCAACTTGGATTTGATTGTATTCAGTTTCATTGAGGCTTGCAGCCTTACACCTGGGAGCTGGTCCCTTTGAATTCTGGCTTACTTCTGAGTATACTCATAGAGTGTTGCACTGTTAATGCCTGCTTTTTTCATCATGCACCATCTTTTCAGCTAGGTGTCCCTGGCACCTAAATAAAACAGATAATTATTGCATTTTGTTCTAAGGTCACCATGTGGTCAGCATGAGATGATATGAGATACGTTCAAGAATTCTTGTGGGGAGCAGGGGTGGAACTCTTGTAGGTGTGGGGACTCTAGAATGTTGGTTATATGTCCTGCATCAGCCATTCATTGGATTGGCATCAGCACACTTTTTGGATCTACAGCAGCAAGGATGCAGATGGAAGAAAAGGGGATGGTGGAGTGAAGTAGTCCTGAATGAAATAGTTTGAGGTTCTGGAGGCAGCTTGTGTCTAATTTGGTATCAAAAACTTTTGGTTTGTCTTTTTAGCATATTGAAATATTTGAAATTGATCTGCAAGGATGTTTATTAACGGGTAAATCTCAATGTCTGTTAACATTTTCACATTGTTAAAAACACATTTAATTGGCAGGTGCCATTCAAGTACATCAAAAGCTTTCTTAGAGTTTATAACAAAGTTCCAATTAAACTAAATGGGCTGTGCTTTTTTTGTTTTGTTTATAAGCATTTATAAACCATCTAATGTTTGAACAACTCAAAGCAATGTACAACATAACATTAGCACCATTTAATTTAGAAAGCAGAATTTTAATACACCTTGTTTTACTTTACACATGCCAAGCATTTGATTATTCACTAACTTAGCATTGAATTTAGTTTTTTCATTTTCCAATGATAGATTCTGTGGTTGGGAGAGTTAACTAAAATCAAACAAATTCATATAACATTCCTACAATGTGTTTTGTGTTTTCACAGTGAGAGAAAAGCGGAAGAGTCTCTTTATAAACCACGTAAGTGAAAAAAATGCAACTTTTTCTGGCTGAATAGCATGTTTTGAGTTTACACTATTAAATCTAAAAGTCTGGTTTTCAAGCAAATCAGCTGTCTAAATGTACAGCCAGTGGAGTGCCAAAAGTTATTTAGAGACTGTAGAAGGAGACCTGTATTATAGGAATCTGTTGCAGAAGCCTATGGCAAGGAAGTGTGCAAAAATTACATTTTAGATGCAGTTTTAGACTGGATATGCCCTTTTCTTATCACTTCTTCTTGCCACATATTAGAACAGAAAAGTAGGGTGACGAGGCTAAATGAGCTGAATGGTTTTGCAGATGAATTTTAGGCTCAGTTGTGAATAGTATACATATATCTGCATTATCATTTTTTCTCAGCAAAATGCATTCAACTTGAGACCTGATCTGTTGCCATCTTGCTGTGTAGTCAAGCAAAGCAGTAATTTAAATATGCATGTGTCATCTATCATGATCGGTTATCTGTGCTCCAATAACCTGTTATATAGACTGTTGCAATGTGCTGTCAGTGGGGCTACCCTTGAAAAAGTTCCAGAAGCTGTGACTGCTGTTGAATGCTGCTGCCTGGCTGGTTTTAGGGTCAGCGAGAGGGAATTACTGTATCTCCACCCTAATTCTTAAAACACTATACTGGCTGCTAGTGTATCTGCTTGACCTGATTCAAGGTGTTCATACAAAGCCCTGAATGACTTGGGGCCCAAGGATTTGAAGGAGCGCCTTTCTCAGTATCTTCCGACCCGACTTTGTGATCAGTGGGAAGTCCTCTGATTGTGGTTCCATTAGTGAAGGTGGCAAGGAGGACAGCCACACAAGGCAAAACATTCTTCATGGCAGTGCTCCACCTATGGAACTCCCTCCCATGAGAAATCTGCTTGTTCCCCATTCTGGCTACTTTCAGGCACAATTTGAAAGCTCACCTTTTATCCATGCCTTTGGGTATGATTTGTGTTAGGGGAGTATTTTCTGCTTCTGCTATTTTTACAGACGAGGATCTAGTTGATGTTTCAGGTGTTTTAAGATTAATGAATTGTTTTATGAGGTTAACGGCCCTGTGCTTCCTTTTGGGAAGAAGGTTGTGATATAATAATAAAATAATAATAATAATAATAATAATAATAATAATAATAATAATAATAATGATGGAACTGAAGTGCTTGTATTTTTACTGAAGGGTATGTACCTACCGGTAAGTACTAAACATTTACTAACTGGTGGTCCTAGGATTAGGTGAGACTCCTTTGTTATCAGGGTTTAATACGAATGTGTTGCGTTTTCTCTCTTTCTCTTCCTCCCTCCCTTCCCCAGTACCCCCCACCCAGCTCCTAGAAACCTACATAATATTAAACCTAATATCTGGCCTTTTCCGAAATATATAAATGTAGGTGAAACTCCAGCAAGCGAAAATTCATCTTTTGACAACAGTCCATATGCTTTCCTCATAAATATACTGTTTTGCAGAACCAGGGAGAAATATGAAAAAAAAAAAAAACTTTTAAAACCTGAGAGCAGCTTCTCCTGTTTTCTTTTCCTTACCCCCATGTTGATATAAGTAATTTTGTTAATGTGTTTGCAGTTTCATTTTTTCTGCTCTCTCTCTCTCTCTCTCTCTGTGTGTGTGTGTGTGTTTGTGTGTTTGTGCGTGCTTAGGAGTTGTAGCATGCAGAGAGGTTAACTCTTTGCTCCTGGTGCTGCCTTCTTGTTGAAAATCAACCCCTGATGATGTTGTTTGCTGAACTTCCATATCACGTCAGCCAAAATTCATAAAGCCTCATCTTCCTTCCTTCCTTCCTTCCTTCCTTCCTTCCTTCCTTCCTTCCTTCCTTTCCTTCCTTCCTTCCTTCCTTCCTTCCTTCCTTCCTTCCTTCCTTCCAGCAGTGGTGCTCATTAAAGGATGAATAAATAAATAATATCAGACCTGCTGAAGGAAGGAAGGAAGCAACTTAAATGTAATCAAGTTAGCTGAGTCATTTATGACAGTAATTCTGAAGAACACTTTGGCTTCCCCATGCTCCTGAGCTAGTGTAACTAAGGATTTCTAGCTGGAGCCAAGATGCTACAAGGTCTTTTCAGCAAACAGTATATGTCAGTGGCTTCTCTCTTTAAAAAAATCTGTGGTGGATATTAGGCCTCTACTAAAATGAGTTTGACATTGCATTGTCTAGGGTTAACATGGGCTGTTTTCTGATAACTGATATCAATTAATAGTTGTACCTGCACATAATGTGAAGAAGCCATGGTTTGTTTAACCATGGCTCGGTCAGCAAACTGCAAGTTGTCACAGATAGGGTTGACCTTGCCATCAGGCAAAGTAATCACCTTAGTTGGCAGGTGCTGGGGGGCAGTGACAGCAACCCTCTGGCTGTTCCCCCTAAGCCCTCAGCCATTCCCCTCTATGGGATGAAAGAGCTGTGTATGCTAAATTGCCTGTCCTGACACTACCCAAACTGGCCTACTGACTTTAGGTGCTATGAAGGATGTTATCCTGCCACCAGTGTTGAAAGAAGATTCAGCTGCCTGTCCAGGCAGCATCTTTAGATGGAATGAGGAAGGGCACCATCTTATCCTTTGCATCAGTTGGCAAAATATCTTGACTGCTCTGCTTGCAGATGAGCGAACAAACCATAGCTTGTTCTTCCAAAGTTTGTTTTTTCCAGCCGTCCCCCATCTACTTCTAGTCTACTCACGGTGTTATTTTCCAGTTGCTCTTACCTTGTGCCTTTGCAGCTTGGCAAGCATCCAGGTTGGATGGCCAAGTAATACATGGTTAAGCAAAGGCTCTTGGGTTTGGACATAATTCCAAACCCTAGTGAAAAAAAGGCCAAGATTTGTATGGATCAGAGCCAGTTTTGGACTGTGTTGCCTCACTGAATAAAGCATATCATACTTGAAAATGACTCCTTGCCTTGTGGTGCTTTTTTATATGGTGCTTAAAGTCTGAAGTATTCTGATCTCAACTGCTGTTTGTTTTGTCTCTCCAAACCTTTTCATACCCCTTTTTTTCAACCCACCTGGTTTTTTGATACTGTGTCATCTGTTATTCGGCTTTCAGTACTTTGGGTAGAGATATCAAGGCTTTTCCCTCCCCCCCCCCCACAACTTAAAATACCCCAGATTCTGTTAACATTAGAATAAAAATTGTGAGCCATAAAGGAATTGATAAAACAGCAAAGTGAACTACAAGTGCTTCTGAGCTTGTCCATTTTAAAAATCTTTTTATCAGTGACTCTCAGGCTGCAGACTGTTCTGATTTTGATAAGGGGCATTCTGCTGAAGATTAGAGCTGTTCAGACATTTCCCCCACAAAAAATAAAATAAAGTAGAATAGCTGCTACAACAGAGCTAAACAGTGGGGCTTTGAAAGTTCAAAAATGATGCACAGTGGTGAACCTGTGTGCCAAATAGCAGCAGCAGTATATCTCCAGAGTTCCAAATGCGTTGTGGCAAAGACAAAACAAGAAAATGCCCCTAGCAATAATGTCAGAACTTTGGTTCCTGGTCATTTCCTTTGTGATTTTCTTTTGTGATTTAAAGGCCACTTGAAAGCAGGTGTTGGGGAAGGTTACTCTTGTTTTCCAAGCTGTGCCTTTTTTCTCAGTTTCTGGCAAATGCAACTTGATCCTCAAAACACAAACCACTGCTTCCATTTTCTCTGCCTGCTGTCTTACAATGCTTTCCACAACCACAGCTTGTGATCTTGAGGCCCTGTTCAGATACTACTTACTGGGCCCAGGGTAGGCCGGAAGCAGTGTAGTTATAGGCTGGTTCCAGAGGCAGAGTATTTGGAAGGCTGGAAAGTGGGAACTTAGGTTGGCAGGATGTTTTTATCCAGGGATAAGTTGATGAAACTGAAGAGCAATCGGTCCTCAAGGCTGACACTTCTTAGAACCAGGAAAAGCTGCATTGGTCCACTAGATCATCTGTTGGGGCATCTGATACTGCCTAGCAGTGACCCTGGGTCCCAGTTCAGCCCTAAAATCCTTCAGCAGGCATGCTGCCTTGGTGCCCCCAGAAGGGAAGGTGCTTGAATCTGGCTGGTAAGGCTGCTGATTTGATACCCAAATTTCCTTTTGTGGCTTTAGATGGCTCTGCCATTGCTGATAGGAAAGCGAAAGTTTCCTTCCTGGCTTGTAAGTTTGCTTGACTCTGCCGACACAAGTTCCAGCTCCTACCTTGGCAGCACAGGAACTGCATTTCAACTGATATAGAAAAATAGGTGTGGTTGGCTTTTGCTGCCCAACTCCCCAAGGGACTGAGTCCCCTAAGTCCATGATCGGTCAGAGATGAATGAATGGAGGCAGGATGCAGTGAAAGCAATACAGATATTTATTTTCTGTTGCAATAGAGTTCCCTCCCCTCCTAGCAAGGAGGCAAGAGAGACCCAGAACCAAGAAGAAGCATCTCTCTTAAGGGTTTGCATTTTGGAGTGGAGAAGAAGGACATTCCCTCTACAAACAGTCAGAAATGACATCACACATAAGGTGGGGTTTCTGTGGCTCAGGCAGGCCAAGGTGGGATATCCCTGAAGATTTAGCAAGTTTCACACAGTTTACACAAAACATGAGCGTTTGATAGGACAATCAGAGTGCCTGTCAAACATCCTTCGGTGCAGAGTATCTGGGCAAACAATGAAAATCAATACAAAGGAGGTTCATAGATACAGGAGAGGAATCTCTTCAGGAACTTCCCCATGTTCTCAGGCAAGGGGGATTAAGGAGGTAGAGGAAATATCTAGAGTCTTTAGAAGAGCCAAGATGACTTTTGGATTGCTCTCCTGTACTATTTTAGACATGTGGTTTGTATACTTATGTATGTGTGTTTTACCTTGTGCAATTACCAACATTTATTCTATATTTGAGACCTTAGCATTCCTATAACACCACCCACAGCCATGGACTCTCCCACGCCCTGGGATCTGTACTGCATCCTTTTCAAACTTGGGACGCAATGCCCAGCAGTTCATTTGTTACATTCTCCTGATGGTAACGGTGTGGGAAGAAGGCAATTGCCAGACTTCTGAGACATGAGGTCCAGAGTGGATGGACCTTTGGTCAGAACCAGTGGGGCTCTTCTTTCCTTCTGAAATAATGTAGAAACAACTTCTACCAACATTTTCTTGCAGTCAGATCAGGGCCAGCTGCACTAGGGGGTTTGTGAGGGGGGTGGAGGGCTTGACATGAGACCCTCTGGTGACCTCCTTTTCATGCTGTGGGCCCTCTGCATGAAGGCGCAGAGCCTCTCCCCCCCCTATATATTTCCTCTGGAGGCACAGTAAGGGCACAGTAAGACTAGCCACAGTTCAAAAGGAGGAGGAACAGGAGGAGGGGTGTGTGGTAGTGGCACTCTACCAACATATACCAGTCAACTCTCATTATATTTGCCCACAAGGGTGTCACCTAATGACATTTGGCCTGAGTCCGGTTATTGCAGATTCATTACGCATGTTTTTAGACTGCAATCATTTGCAATAGGCACCCATCCAGCAGACACAAGCTGAACCGGAGCCAAGGCTGCCACTTCCTCTTGTGTTAGTAGTCCTGCCTTCATTTTGGTTTTTATTTATTTTTACAAAAAGGTATCTTGAAGGAGCACAGGGGAGATGGTGATGATGATTGTATTTAAGTAGCCAACACCCTTTCTTCAGCTTACCAGAGTCTCTAAGCCTGTAAGCTTATCAGATTGTTACCAGCTTATCAAAGTCTCTAAGCCTGGAAGCAATGTTCCCAGAGACTTAAAAAAAACCTTCACAGCAACTTTTCCCAGAATCTGATGAAGGTTTTCGGAGTTGCCTTGGTTCATAATGAACAGCACTTCAAGAAATCTTCACCAGTTTGCTGGATAAAGGTTGTTTGTAGTCTAGATGTGGGGTTGGATTAGATGACCCTCAGGATCCCTTCCAACTCTACATTTCTTACTTCTATGGGAAGATGGAAATAAAGAAGGAAATAGTGGAAGAGGAGAGTAGAAGCCCAGGAGATCTAGGAAAGCAATTATCTCTAAAGCCCCTTAATAGTTTTGGATAAAGTAGCAGTGGACTTGGTGCCCACGCTTTCTGTCAAACTTTTTTTTTTAGGGTTGTTGGTTTGTGCTTTTGTATTTTATGTTTTTCCTCCATAAGTGCATGGTGCATCTCTGAGCAGTGCAAGTTGGCTCCCCTATACTGTAATTCCAGAGCAGTTATTTCTCTCCTTCTTCCTAATACAGTGTGCTTTTTAAAAAGGCAATGTGGAAAGGACAACTGAGAGGTGCTGATGTTTGTTGGCATCGTGCAAAAGTGTCAGAAATAAATACTATTGTGGTAGCATTGAAGATAGCAGTGCCATAGAGTTCATGCTCAATTGAAATAGTTTCTGCAGGTCTCAGTACTGCTTATCTTAAGACCAGTGGGTCTCAAACTGTATAGGGAGGACACAAAGTTCCAGGGAGGGTTGGGACCCAGAAACAAGTGAAGCCTTTCTCCCACCACTATTCACGATCAAGGTAGATGGAACATCTTTCCCAGTATAGGGTTCCTCATTGATCCATAAAATTTGTAGCATTGTCTATGCAAGACGGTAACTCGATATAAAAATGCTGCTTTTTACTAATGATGATCCAAATGTGTGGAGTAGCTATACCTCAGTAATAAAGTGCATGTTTTGCGTTTGCAAGGTTCCCAGGTTCACATCCCAGTGTCCCTTGTTCAATTATCTGCAGCAGTAGCCTTAAGAGAGCTGCTACCAGGCAGTATGGACAATATTGGGCTTGAGGTGGACCGGTAGTCCAACACAATATGATTCAGCTTCAATCTGTTCTGTATAAATGTGTTGGTTTTTTTTTTTTAATTTAGAGCTTTCGATGAGATTTGAATTCAGCTTTTTGCCAGCTTGATCTGTTTTTTCTTCTCTTAAGGGTCAGCCTGTTGGTTCTAATATGTGTTCAGAGGCTTAGATGTGTAAAGTAGCAGGTGGTGGGACAGAAGTTGCGAGGCACCTAAGTCATTTCCTTCTTTCATCACAGATAATAGGTATTTCTACAATATTTACACACCATCCTCTGATTGCTTAGCACAAAGCCTTTGCCAGCTTGGTGCTCTCCAAATATTTTGGACTACAACTCCCATCAGCCCCAATGATCATGAATAGCTCCACAATTAAGCCTGGTTCACCACTTGCACATTTATTGGCTGCAGCCCTGTGTGGACTGGAGTAGGTAAACTGTATGGGTGCATTCTTACTATTAATCCGCCCCCCCTTTATCCTGTTTTGGATATTACCCAGCTTATTCTTGGTCCTGGAATAAAGGTTATGATGAAATAGCAGCAGGACACCCCTTACTTCTCATGGTCATTCATTGGGAGTGGGAATGGAGAACAGAGGGATGAGGACACCTTCGTAGTGTACCCATTACACATGGCATAGATGGAGCTGTGAATATATATAGCATCCATTGTTAGCTATGTAGGCTGGGCATAGGTCTCTTATCTGCTTTTCAGTTTGAAGACCAAATAAAACCAAATTAAGAAATTGTTTCAAAGTCTCTGCTGAAAGACACATATTTGTTTACTTCTGAAGATGGGGTAAACCAAGATGACCTCCTTCAAGAAAAATCCCTTTTCTGGATAAACCTCTTTTGTTGTTGTTGGTTTCAAATCTTCCTTTCTTTTGTCTCATGGAGAAGTGTTGACTGTGTACAGAGATGCCTGAAGTTGATTGGGCATGTGGTAGATGTCATAGTCACACATATTGTGTGATGGTGAAAGGGGCAAAGAAGGCTAATTTGGTTTTTCCATCACATCCTTGAGTAGTTGGTCAGCAGAGCTATTCCATGTGGAGAGTGGACTTACCGTCCTCCTTGCGAATGCTTCGGGTTTCGAGCTCCGCTAACCCAAAAGTAGATGCTCCCGGGGCAAAGTTTGCAACCGGGAGCATCTACTTTTGGGTTAGCGGAGCTCGAAACCCGAAGCATTCGCAAGGAGGACGGTAAGTCCACTCTCCACATGGAATAGCGGAAGTCGCGTGGCAGCAGCGGGAGGCGCCATTAGCAAAAGCACGCCTCATGTTATGAGCGATTTTGGCTTAATAACGGACCTCCGGAACGAATTAAGTTCATAACCGGAGGTACTACTGTATTGGAACTTAGGCAATAAAATAACTTGTCGTCTTGTTGAGTTGAATGCTCCCATTATAACAGATTCACAACTTCTTGCCTGGTCTTGTGGGATCAGTTTAATGGTAGACCAAATGCTTGTATAACATGCTCCCTCGACCCCTGTGCATCGTAACTTTATTTAAGCTAGCTGAGTTGGATAGATGGGTCCGGGAGTGGTTGGTGTGTGTGTGTGTGTGTGTTGCCACAGTAACAAATGCTCCTTTTCTGGGTAAGGTGCTACCGCAGGTGGTAGCAGTCCAGCTGCAGAAACTCTTGAAGGAAACTGATTACCGTATATACTTGAGTATAAGCCGACTTTTTCAGCCCATTTTTTATGCTGAAAAAGCCCCCCTCGGCTTATACTCAAGTGAGGGTCCTTTCAGGCTGCTCCAGAGGAACGAGCAGCCTGAAAGCAGCCCTTTTGGGCTGCTTGTTCTTCTTCCACCGCCGCCGCCACCACCACCAGGTTTGTGGTGTGGTGAACCAGCTTATACTCAAGTCAATAAGTTTTCCCAATTTATGTGCTAAAATTAGGTGCCTCGGCTTATATTCAGGTCGGCTTATACTCGAGTATATACGGTATGTTGATTCACTTCAGTATGGGTTCAGGCCTGGTTTGGGGACAAAATCGGTCTTGATTGCTCTGATGGAGGACCTTCTTCCGGAGAGGGACAGCAGCTGGGTTTGCTGTGTGGAGCATCTGTGTGATCAGCTACTGCTGATGAGCTGCTGGGTCAGGTTCACAGTTTTGTTGTTAACATATAAATCCCTGAACAACTCTGGACCAAGTTACTTGAAATATAATCTGATCCTGTATACACCACTTAGATCATTTCAAAAGTTCTACTCCTGATACTGCAGCCTGCAGAATATCATAGGGTGGTGAACAAAAAGCAGGTACATTCTGCTGTTTCCCCTGTAATATAGAATGGCTTTTTATCTCACACACGTGAAATGTCAACTATCAGTTGCTTCAGTCATCTTGTAAAGACCTCTCTTTTTGCCCAGGCTTTTCCTGACCCATAA
The DNA here is from genome assembly GCF_964252035.2 of Podarcis erhardii. Lineage (NCBI taxonomy): Eukaryota > Metazoa > Chordata > Lepidosauria > Squamata > Lacertidae > Podarcis > Podarcis erhardii. The sequence goes on along the minus strand of NC_138513.1, from coordinate 14,796,287 downwards.
AACCAGACCCTTAAAAATAATTTACATGAATTCCCTGCATTCCTCCTTTTATTTGTGTTTGTATGCTTTTATACTACTGTTTTTGTTTTAATAATATTGTTTGTTGCTTTGTTGTTCTTGTACACCGCTTAGAAAATTTAAAAATACTAAGGGGTTTAGAAATGCCTTTAAAGAAATAAATAATAAGTAAACCAGTTTCTTCAGTCCTTTAGTCATTGTATTTTGAAATGAAAGTGTAGTGGTTGCATTCTACTTATGAACCCATGCAAACAAATTGTGTGTTTGTGTGTGTGTGTGTGTGTGTTTGAATCAAATTGTCCCCATTTGCTTTATTGAGCCACTAGCAAAGTCTCATTTCTGTGTGATTCATGAGATACCCAAGCCCTGAAAAAAAGAATTCCCAGACCCCTGTTGACTTGAGTGTGCCTACGTGTGTGAGCAAGAGACAGAGAGGAACTGTTTACTCAGTATTGTGCTGTCTAAGGAATGCCTTTGGTCCAACGTCACTGCCACTATTCTTGTATGTTTGCCTTCTAGCATGCTCCTGGTCAACTGAGAAGGAAATACAGTTCCTGTTCCACTATTTTCCTGGATGACAGCACAGTCACTCAGCCCAACCTCAAGTATACAATTAAAAGGTGGGTATGGTGGTGGTTTTTTGTTTTTGTAATTTCTGCATAATTGCTTCTATAACAGAGGCACTCCAAAAGAGGAGGGAGGACCTAACCCAGCCTTTCCCAACCTGGTGGGTGCTCTCCAGATGTTTTTGCAGTATATCTCCCATCATCCTTGGCCATTTGGCCATGCAGGCTGGAACTGATGGGAGTTGTAGTCTGAAACAGCTGGATTTGCTTTGAATGAAGTGCTCCAGTAATAAACCACATGCTTGCTGGCTTATTCAGATGTCTGAATGCTTGAAGTCAACATTTGGCTTCAGAAGTCTTCTATGTTTTGTTTTTTTACACATTAAACTAAACACAGGTACAGGCTATCTCTGCACATGTACAGGTGTTTGTGTGAAAGAGTGTTTTTGTACAGTTCAGCTATTGTGTATACGGCAAGACAAGATTGTGTACACATTGAACTTTCCATGTGAATAACTGAGTGTACAGCTCAAGTATGCTGTACCCAAATTGTACACTTGTGAAACTGCTATAGTGAAAGAACTGTGCCATCAATGAACACAAACATTTGTTTTTCCACAAGGAAACCTTTGATTTTGCTGCTGCAGTCAGGTTTTTAGTCATCTGCTCAGACTTTCAATATGTACATGTGGATGCAAACACACCATAAACCTTTGACCCATTAACATCATTGATGTTTATATTCAAAAGTTGTGGTTGAGCTTTGCAATTACCATGACACCAAAATGCTAGCATATTTGTTTGTAAAAAATAGTGCAAACTTCTAGAAGAGGCATAAATAACCCCTTTGTGTCCTTTCTTCCCTCTCCTCCCCAATTTGCTCCCAAAAGCTTTTGAAACCCCATAAAAGGCAAATCATAGTATAATTGGACCGTGCTGTCTGTGTTAACTCATGATGCATTGGAAAAATAGTGGTTTTCTTGTAAAAGTCTTTTTGAGGAGAAAATCTAGCTAGACACACACACACACACACACACACACACACACACACACACACACACGTCTATAAAGGACACAGTGGAAAGTTGCAAGCCCAGATAAGACTAGCAAACAGTAAATTGTTGATAATAGAAGTAGATTGTTGTTCAAGAAGTAGATACTATAAAATATCTTCTCTATTTTTCTGCTTCCTTTAGGTTTTCTGTTCATCTCCTCTGAACAGTTAGAGCAATAGTTCTTACTGCTTCCTCCTCTAGATTACCTGCTATTATTCCTTTTCCATAGTCAATTGATAAAACTCTTCTCCCCAAACTGATATCCTTATACCAAGTGGACCCCCAATTGCTGGTCTCTCTATCTGTTCTCTCTCTCCCTCCTTCACTCAGTTCAGAAATTGTCCTCCTTGCTGCAATTGCATTTGACCTCTCTGTAAGTTTCTGCGCTGGATCCCTGTCAGTTTCTGCAATTTGTCCCCTTTTCCCATTCCACTTTTGTTCCTCCCCATTGCAACTCCAGGGCCTATCCAAAATATTTTGCAAGTCGAAGTATCTACACTTTGCTTGTGGCGCTGCAAATGATATTGGGATGCACTGCTCCATTTGCACTAGATTTGCTGGTGTGCTAGTTTCACTGATGCCCCTAAAAGTATTGCATTCCCAAGCTACCACTTGAACTACTTGCGAGGCAGGTTGACCTGCCCCCCACCCGCCTGATTCTGCTCTCGGCACACGGAAGACCTCTGCCACCGCTGGTGGTTTCAATTCCCTCTCCTCTTTTGAATCAATTTCTTTTAAAATGCGCTTCTCTCAAAGATCTGAAGAAGCACTTTATTTAGTGCTGTGCAGATTGATGGGAGCTAGCCCTGCGTGCTACAGGTTAACATCCACCACTTTGTTTATTGATCCCTGCTCTCTCCCTTGGCAAGAAACGGTTCCTACAGGTTGTCTGAGCCTCCTCGGAAGGTTAAAAATGGTTGTCAAGGCTTAGCAATGTGACTTTGTAGAAAACATTAAATTTGTATCCCAGATCACTAACTCTGTATTTTCACTCTGTTTTCTTTTACAGTGTAGCTCTTGCAATATATTATCACATCAGAAACAGGTACGTTTATGTTGGGAGAACCAATTATTCCCCCGCCCTGCCATTCATTAGTTTCCTCTCACCCTCTGTTTAATTGCCTGTAGTTAACGTGTACAAGCAATAATACTTGGTGTAGGACCAATTCATATGTTACCTCAGCGGCAACAACAGTTCTCCAGGGCTTCAGATGGGGGTCTTTCTTAGCCCTGCCAGCCGACACCAGAGATTGCACCTGGAACACTCTCTCTCTCTCCCCCCCCCCCCCTCTCTCTATATATATATTTCTAGGGCCCATCAAATTGTTGGGACTGTGATTTGTTTTAAACTGTTTTAAATATTGTATTTTGAAATGGCTGCAGTTTGCCCTGGCACCTTATGGTAAAGGGCAGGCAAGAAATCTAAATAAATAATAAAGAGGATTAGGCAAATTTACGGAAGGCGAGGTAATCAGTGGCGGCCAGCCACAATGGCTGTGCTCTACAATGGCATTATGCCTCTGAATATCACTTGATGGTAATTGCAGGTGGGCAGAGTGGTGTTGCACTCATGTCCAGCTTGTCCCACAGATATCTGGTCAGCCACTGTGAGAACAGGATTATCTTTACTTATACCCTGCCTTTCCCCCCTAATGGGACTCAAGGCAGCTTACAAATTGTCTTGCCAAATGCAAGGTGGTTCTTTTAAAACGGGATTCAGAAATAATACAAAACACAAGTGAGTGAGAAGATTAAAGATTTTATTCTAAACAGCAAGCAATATATACATACCAAGCAAGCATCTCAATCTGCCACTTGGAAGCCCTCAAGCGGCGAAGTGACTCCCCAGGTAGCCTCAGGTTGCACGGCCCCACAACTGTCAGTCCGTGCATGAGCTTCTCTCTAAAACTCTGCCCACAACCATCCGATTTATAAATAGCTAGCCTGTGTGGTTTGCCCGACTGGCTACGTGCAGATTATTCATTAGCCACCCTCTCCCAATGCCTCACTTTCTCCAAACAATGTCCAGCATCAAAGAAGGTACCTAGCCCTATCACTTCCTTCTACAGATTAGGACATTAAAGGCTGCTCTCATGCCATCAAAGAATTTAAGAGACAAGGAGAGGAAGAAGGAACAGAGGGCAGGAAGAGGGCAACCGAGTCAGATCACTAACTCCTCGAAATACAATTTTATCTAGATTGCCCATACACAAATAAGAACTGCTAAAAACATAAGAGAAAATCATTTTTTAAAAATTAAACATTAATAGGATTAAAACTTACATGCATTTATAACATCTATTAAAACCATACCAATAATTGAAAGAATGGAATGCCACCAGCCCTTTCATTAAAAGCAGTGAGTTCCCCAAAAGCCTGTCTGAATAAAGCTGTCTTCACCTGCCAGTGGAATGACAGCAAGGGGGGAGCTAGTCTAGCTTATCTAGGGAGGGAGTTCCAAAGCCTGGGAGCAGCCACCAAAAAGGCCCTCTCTCATGTCCCCATCACAAGCCTGGTGGAACTCAGAGAAGGGTTTCCCTCAAAGATCTCAAAACCCAGGCAGGTCCTATAGTAGATGGGCCATTGTCCTGATCCAACAAGCTCGTCTTATGTTTTTAAGATGACAACAACAAAAACAACATTATTGGAAGCTTTTGCTCTGCAACTGTGATATGAATCCTTCCCTACTTGATCATCACCTGGAAGAGCAAAGACAGAATAAAAACGTGTAAATTGGCCATGCCCATATGGCCCTGGGATTCCAAACACTGTAACAACACTATTGGATGTGGCTCTTAAAATAAGGCCAGGTCTCAACTTTCTTCCATCAAATGTTCATTGTCCGCTGAGCTTGCGTAACTCTGATGGTGGCTTTTAAGTTTCCTTAGAATTTAGACCAGCTTAGCAAGTTCCTTAGACAGAGAGCAGGAATGCAGGGCAGGTGTAGGGTGGAAGGAGAATATACTCACATCCTGAAGTAGCGGGGCAGCAAAGCCACTAAAATCCCATCTCCTAGAAACTGGAAGTCTCGCCAAAGATTCCCTTTTAATTTCTTGGTGTTTCTGCAGACATAATATTAGCTGGCCCTTAACTAGGGTTGATGGCTCAAAGTCAGGTTTGGGGATTATGCTCCCTTTGCCATTTCTCTCTCCGCTTGCTCTAATTTCCTCCTCTTCCTATACTGACTATCACAAACTTAGGTGTGCTCTAAAAATAGTTTTCAGAACTCTGGAGATGAGCTGGGCATGAGCTTGGGGGCGGATAAGAGCTGCAGCTGCTGCTGGTGGTTTTGTTCTTTTACAATCTAATCAGTAATAATTTATAATAATTTATTATTTATACCCTGCCCACCTGGCTGGGCTTCCCCTGCCACTCTGGGTGGCTCCCAAGAGAACACTAAAAACAGAATAAAACTTAAAACATTTAAAACTTCCCTAAACAGGGCTGCCTTCAGATGTCTTATAAACGTCAGATAGTTGTTTGTTTCCTTGAGATCTGACGGGAGGGTGCCACTACCGATAAGGCCCTCTGCCTGGTTCCCTGTAACCTCACATCTCACACTGAGGAAACTGCCAGAAGGCCCTCGGAGCTGGACCTCAGTGTCCGGGCTGAAAGATGGGGGTGGAGATGTTCCTTCAGGTATACAGGACCAAGGCCGTTTAGGACTTTAAAGGCTAGCACCAACACTTTGAATTGTGCTCGGAAACGTACTGGTAAAAACGTAATTTTTTTCAAGTGGAAATTGCTGTGGGAATCTTATTGTGGTTGTCAGTACACAGCATGTTCTCCATGCGCCCTCTGCTGGATCTCTGGGATATTGTGCTTTGCTCTGAGCTGGCTCAGAGCAAAGGTCCTATCTAGTCCAGCATCCTCTTTGACCCTACAGGCAGCTAGCTAATGCCCATGAGAAGCCCTCAAACAGGGCAGGAAGACAGTAGCCCTCCCCCATTGTTCCATTGCAACAGGTTTTCCATAACAAACTGCCTCTGATCCTGGAAATAGTATATTTATCATCATCATCATCATTATTATCATTATCATTATTACTCAGTCACTTTTTAATGAAATGGAATCTTAAAGTGATTTACAATATAGTACAAAAATTAAAACTAACATAAAGCTAAATTAAAATAAAAACTGAAAATATGGATATATGTAAAAACCAATCTAACAAATCCCATCCACTAAGAGAGGCCTTTTGCAACAGTTCTATTGCGGAACAATCAGTGACTTAAGATTGGAGTAATACCAGTTCTTCTCTGCATTTCAGCACAGATTCTCCCTCCACAACCTATAAAATAGGATTTCCCAAACTGTAGTCCATGGTGTGCTGGTGGACCATTAGCTTCGTTCAGGTGGTCTGTGAGATTTCTGTAAACAAATCCAATTAAAGCTCGTACAGAGCACATCACAGTAAATATAGCCATTAGCCATCATGATTCGTAGCCTGATCCTCTGTGAATTTGCCTGATTCTTTTTTAAATCCATCTAAAGTATTGGTCACCCCTGCATGTAATGACAGTGAATTCTACACATCTATTATGCATTGTGTGAAGTTTCAAAAGAACTTAAAACATAAAATAAATGGGAAAGACTTTCACATTATGTTAATGGTTTGTGGTTTTTTTAATTGTCCAAAGCAGTGGCTCCCAGTTAGCTAAGTATGGTGGACCCCCTCTTTTTCAAAACCTAAACCACTGACCCCCTGCTTTTGAAAATTTTGATATCTTTATGGTAGTTTTGTTTTGTGAATGGTGCCACAGACCCCCTGGGTGGGTTGCGCAAACCCCTCCTGTGGTCCACGGGCCACCAGTTGGGAATAGTAAAACAACCCTCTGTCAACAATATTTACATTTGTGCTTCTGCAACCAAAATTATAAGCACAAGTTTCTGTAATGCTTGTAGTTGTTTCTGTAGAGCAGCCTTCCCCAACTTGGTGCCCTCCCATTGTTGTTGAACTCCAGCTCCCATCATCTTTGACCATTGGCCCTGCTGCTTGGGGCTGATGGAAGTTGTAGTCCAATAACATCTGGAGGGCAACACATGGGCTATTCTGGAAATTAAGCAATTGATTAATTTAATGTGATAGGGCAATATTTGCATGAGATGAAACTTTATTATTGTTCGCAGCCATGTGGCTCTTTCATATGTATTACTGGAGCAGAGAGAAGTGATTCCCAGTGTATAGAGTTCTTTCATTTTGCCATAATAATAGTTTCCCACGTCCTCTTCTTTCGCCCTCCATGGCGTAACAATTTTGTATTTTTCTTTTCTTTTCTTTTTTGTTTGTTCTCTCTTTCCAGGGACACAGATGGAAGGATGCTCCTAGATATTTTTGATGAAAACCTCCACCCCCTTACGGTAAAGATCATCTGCCTCGTTCTTTCATTTGTTTCTTCTTGAGGTGCATTCTACCCACACCTGTTAATTGCTTCAGAGCCATGGATTGTAGTTTGCTCACCTTTTAAATAATGCTGTTCCTGCAGAAATCCGAAGTGCCGCCAGATTATGACAAACATGACCCAGAGCAGAAGCAGATTTACCGCTTTGTGCGGACGCTGTTCAGCGCCGCTCAGCTGACTGCTGAATGTGCCATTGTCACCCTGGTGAGTATGCAAAGCCACCGTGCCATCCTCTAGGTTGAACCATAACTCATTGGGGAAGGACCGTATCTCACTGGTAAAGCATCTGTTCCGTGGGCAGAAGGTCCTGGACCACTGGTCCTGCTAGCTAGGGATGGTGGGAGTAATAGTCCCATCAGCAGCTGGAGCCCCAAGTTTGAGAAGTACCGCTACCTGGATTTGCAGTGCTACTGCCTCTTTAGGATTGCCCCGATGCCGCTTCTGGTAGTACACACTCTTAGGGCATATTGTAAAACCACATGCCCCATTACAGGTGCCCATCCCTACCTTACTGTATGCTTGTGAAACATGGACCACTTATAAATGCCATCTCCAACTCCTTGAAAGATTCTATCAACGGTGTGTCCGAAAATTTTTACACATCACTTGGGAAGACAGGCGAACTAATGCCAGTGTACTGGAAGAAGCAAAGATCATGAGTGTCGAAGCAATGATTCTTCAACATCAACTTCGTTGGACTGGTCATGTTGTTTGGATGCCTGATGATCATCTTCCAAAGCAACTACTCTATTCTGAACTTAAAAATGGAAAGCGATATGCTGGTGGTCAACAAAAGAGGTTTAAAGACTGTCTCAAGGCAAATCTAAAAACATGTAGTATAAACACCGACAACTGGGAAACACTGGCCTGTGAGAGCTCCAATTGGTGAACAGCCTTTACCAAAGGGGTCATGCGCATTGAAGACGCTCGAACTCAGGACTCAAGGGAAGAACGTGCTAAGAGGAAGGCACACTTGGCAAATCCACACCATGATCAACTCCTGCCCATAAACCAATGTCCCCACTGTGGAACGACATGTGGATCCAGAATTGGCCTCCACAGTCACTTATGGACTCACTGTTAAGACTGTGTTCATGGAAGACAATCTTACTCGGGTACGAGCGATTACCAAAGAAGAAGAAGCCCATCTTGAGGCATGAACATGATCAGCATGGCATATCACAATTGTTGATTTTCCCTTGGGGCAGTAAAGTACAATTTTTTCCTTGTAAAGAGATTGAGTGTTGTTATATGCAGCAAGGCACCTATGGTTGGGGTGTTTTTTGGGGTGTGGGTGAATGGGGAGGAGAGTTGTAGCCATTGCTATACAGTGGTATCTCTGGTTACGAACTTAATTCATTCCGAAGGTCTGTTCTTAACCCGAAACTGTTCTTAACCTGAGGCGCGTTTTTGCTAATGGGGCCTCCCACTGCCGCCGCGCCCTCAGCACATGATTTCCATTCTCATCTTGTGGCAAAGTTTGTAACCCAAGGTACTACTTCTGGGGGAGCGGATTTTGTAACCTGAAGTGTTTGTAACCCGAGGTACCACTGTATACAGTAAGGGAATCTATTTAAAGAGGGCTTAGCCTAGATTATAACTTGGCTGTGCGAAGGGATACTGTTACACTCTGCCCCGGTGATTGATTCATATAATACACAGGTGGGGGTTGTAGTCGTGCAGGCATCCTGTGGATGTTGAAGTCTGGAACTTTTCCATGTTTGTGTGCGGCTGATTGTAAATCATTATAGCTTCAAGCAAAGAATCTTGGACAACTGTCAACAACAGACAGGAGCATTAATAAAAGCTGATGGATGCACAAAGGGCTGCGTGAGTGACTGGCACACATTTGTGGCTGATGCGAAGTGAGGTCTTTTTTTTTTTTTAAAAAAAAGGATTAATCCTGCATACGCGTCTTGCTGGCGCATGCTGGACTATCGAGCAATGTTGATAGCTGAGGGCGAGGGTCACCCACCTAAAAATAAGCCATTATTGCTTAAAGATCAAGCAGGCTATTGCAAAGCTGGACAAGGTTCAGAAAAGGGCAGCCAAAACGATCAAGGGACTGGAGCTCTCAGGAGCTGAGCTTACACTATTTGGGGCTTTTTCGTTACAGGGGAAAAAGGGCGAGCAAAGGACTGAGGGCTGATAAAGGCATGTAGGAATATGCATGGTATGGGAAAACTCACATGCATCCAAGGAAGGTGAACGTTGGAAGGTTCAGCTATTTCTTCACAAAACACATATCTGGAATATGGGATTTGATGCCACAATGGCCACCAGCCTTTAAGAGGATTGGACAAATCCATGAAGGCTAAGGTTATCGATGGCTATCTGCCACAATGGCTCCGTTCTGCCTCCACAGGGAAAGCTCATATAGCTATGAGTACCAGTTGCTGGGAGCTGCAAGAGCAAAGGTTCTATAGATGCAAAATCTTTGGCTGACCCCATCATGTGAAAAGGATCTAGGAGTCTTGGTTGACCACAAACTTGACATGAGCCAACAGTGTGACGCAGCAACTAAAAAAGCCAATGCAATTCTGGGCTGCATCAATAGGAGTATAGCATCTAGATCAAGGGAAGTAATAGTGCCACTGTATTCTGCTCTGGTCAGACCTCGCCTGGAGTACTGTGTCCAGTTCTGGGCACCACAGTTCAAGAAGGACACTGACAAACTGGAACGTGTCCAGAGGAGGGCAACCAAAATGGTCAAAGGCATGGAAACGATGCCTTATGAGGAACGGCTAAGGGAGCTGGGCATGTTTAGCCTGGAGAAGAGGAGGTTAAGGGGTGATATGATAGCCATGTTCAAATATATAAAAGGATGTCACATAGAGGAGGGAGAAAGGTTGTTTTCTGCTGCTCCAGAGAAGCGGACACGGAGCAATGGTTCCAAACTACAAGAAAAAAGATTCCACCTAAACATTAGGAAGAACTTCCTGACAGTAAGAGCTATTCGACAGTGGAATTTGCTGCCAAGGAGTGTGGTGGAGTCTCCTTCTTTGGAGGTCTTTAAGCAGAGGCTTGACAACCATATGTCAGGAGTGCTCTGATGGTGTTTCCTGGTTGGCAGGAAGCTGGACTCGATGGCCCTTGTGGTCTCTTCCAACTCTATGATTCTATGATTCTATGATTCTAAGTCTTGAAAGTGGATCGTCTGCATGCAAAACCCCTTCTCTGTCCATTGGGCCACTGTGACTCTCTTATTTAATCTCAGCAGTGCTGGATATGTTCCAGGGCCTTTCAGTCATGTGGCATAATCATTTAGCAGTGTCACATGTATGCCATCTTAAGATGAGGCAGAGCAAAACCCTTGAAGTTGTCTAGCCTTTGCTGTCAGTTGTTCATTACTTCACTGGCTGAGCTGCAAAATGTGAATGTTTCTCCTCCTCCTCCTTGCTTAATCAAAACTGCTATGGATTATTATAGCCTCACCGTTGCTCTGATTTCTACTGTCTTCCTATTTTCCATATCTCCCAGTGTGTGGCATCAATGGCTAGAAGATTGCAGCCAGGGATACCTCAGCAGAGGTCCCTGTTCCCTAGACAGCTCCAGGCAGGGCTCATGCTGACTGCTTGGTGGAGACATGTCTCTTCAGCAGCAGCTTACACTCGGAATGAGCCTTATATAGGGACCGTGTCTCAGCAGCTACCTGTGCCTTCCTGAGAGGTTCCTCTTAATTTAAAGGGCCCCAGCCTTCTTCAGCAGACTGACGTCTGGCAGAGAAAGTGAGACTTCAGTTGCACTGGGGCTTCTGAAATGGACTCCTCCAAATCTGAGGAGACCAGTGCAGTGTTCTCAGGCCGGAGGATTACTGGTTGCATAGCTCTTCTTGCAAAAGCATTTCCAGTAGGTAAGGAGTTTCTGGGATCTGCTCTGAGGGCAGTTCCCCTTTCAAATAGCCAGGATCATCCACCAAGGAAGGGGAGCCCAAACACAGGATTGTCCCAACTGGATTCAAATCCTGTCATTGGCTGATCACACGTTCTCTCCTAACCTGCCTCACAGTGTTGTTGTGAGGATAAAAGGTAACCATGTGCAATCCTGAGCAATTTGCAGGAAGATCAGAGGAAGGAAGGAAGGAAGGAAGGAAGGAAGGAAGGAAGGAAGGAATTTGTGATTATTTTTTTAATGCTCCTTTAAACTGCCTTCATTTTTATCCCCTTGGTCAAATAAGATGTGATGGCAGCAATATGCAATAACTTTATTTTTTTACTATAATGTTGATGGTTTTTTTCTGTTTTCAGCTTCTTCTTTTGTCTGCTTCTCTTAAACAGGCAAAAACTAAGTGATGCTAGGGTAGCTCTATTCGTAACCAAAATTAAAAGGAACACCAATTAAATTTGCAATGAGTGTCTGAATAAATTGTATTTTATTCTATAACAGAATTATAGATAAATGCATTTTATGTTCCTAAAGTAATAAAATGACCTCAGCTCTGTAAAGGGTGCCGAAGAAAGTATTGCCAATTTTTCAATACTCCCCCCAATTCCATTTAAAGCTACACATTTTTTATGATGCATAATTTTCAAAAAAAATTACATATCTGTTCTAAAGAAAGGAGAGCTGAACTCTCTTTCCTTCCTTGGCTTGTTTGTTGATCATCTTTACAAAATAGTCCTCTGAGGCCAATATGGTTTGGGGATGTCTGATAACTTTGGGCATGCTTACGGACTGCTGTGGTGGAGCTATTTCACTGTGCTGTCTTCCTGTACCATCCTGCAAACATGCATATGAAGGAACCTGCTTGGCAGACCCAGTAATATGTTTCTTTCCCATCCAAGGAAGTTCCCTCCCCATACAGACTTGTGGTGGGAAGAAAAATGAGTTTGAGTGTCAGTCTGCAAGGAGGCATTCCATGGAATGGGAGAGGGTTCTTTTCCCCTCACCCAAGGAGTTTGGATATGGGACTGCATGGGAGGGGAGAGGATACAGTATCCCTCACCCAAGTTCCCATCTTTCTTGTTCCATACACCGGAATAAATCACTCTAGTTGGAATTGCTTAAACTCAACCCTGCTTCACACAAGGCCCACTGCTCTACCATCACTAGATTCAGTCTCCAATTGTAAGCTACTTGGATCCATGTTCTTTGCACAGTTGCTGCTAAATCAAGACCCATTTGCACAGTTGCCCTGCAGCCCTACATCTGGAAAGATGGAAAATATGACCTCGGACTGTATGTACAAGAAGTTGTGCTCCTTGCTTTGAAATTGGGAGACACCTGGCTGAGTCCCCTTCTGTGACGAGGCCTGCCAGGAACAAAACGCAAAGAACATTTACTAGCCCTTTCCTTACAGGATTCCAAAACCACATCAAATATATTTCCAAAATCCTGTCAGTGGGAAGAGCCTGTGGGTGGCGCTAGGCCAATAAATCCTGGTTTGAAGAATTAATGATCATTCTGTGTTAGCTTGTGGTTCTCGTTTTACAAGCATGAACCCCCAGCTCTTCCGAGCATTGTTCTGAGGCTCTCTGTCCTTAGGTTTCTTCATACTGTAAGTGGATACAAGGTCTGTTGTGTGCTTTGGCTTTTAAATAATAAAATAAATATTTTTTTATTTATACCCCGCCCTTCCCGATTCAAAAACCAGGCTCAGGACGGCTAACAACAAATTTAAAACACTTAATTATAAAAGCAGCATAAAATACAGTATAGAAACATGAATAACAATAAAATTCAAAAATCAATTAGATAATCCCCAGGGCTAGCTGGCTGAATTGGTCCTACTTTTAGAGACTTATCAACCAGTTTACAATATTTCTCCAGGGAACTTAGACCTTAACAGTGCAGTTGAATTTACTCTACACATTTGCTTTCTTGCACATAACATTTTTAGTTGTGAGCAAGCTTCCTTGCTTGATCTCTCTGCAATAGACCAGAGGTTGACCTGAATAGGCAGCTGCATTTTTCTGTGTTGGCATGCGGACGAAAGAGATGTGTCAGCCCCTCTTGAAACATTTCACTAATCGCGCTGAAATATTTTTTGTTTTCTTCAGATGTTTCATCTGAGGAGAAATCTCCAGATTTGCCCTGTAGGTAGAATCTGGTGATAGCTTGTTTTAATTATAAAAATGTAAGCACAGTTTTACCCCACCCTTCCTCCCAGGAGCTCAAGATGGTGCACAGCAGGGCTGGCTGCTGCTCAGGACTTCCTCTGCTCAGCCTTTTGTCAGATTCAGTGGGATTTGCTGTAGCCACTAAGCTAGGTGAGTTCTTCCTTTGCTCTGGAAGGACAGGTCTCCAGCAGGGAAAAACTAGGAGAGGGGCAAATTGCCAGCCCTCCGTGCCTTTAATTAAGTTCTTTCAATTAAAACCTGTTTTAACTCCACAAGAAAAGGCGAGTTGTAATTAAGCGCAAACTATGTAATTTTTCTCACTGCTTCCAAAGCTGCCAAGAGATTTTGTGTTCTAATAGGTGATGAAATTAAAATCGGAGGGGAAGACAATTAAATTATGATCCCACATGCATTAAAAGCCTTAATGAACATTAATTGAATGTTATGAATTTTATTTTTCAAATTGCTGACTGAAATGCTTTTGGGGTTTTTTAAAACTAAAACGCAGTCATAAAGCTAGGTTTTTTGTTTTTACTTTTTGAACTACGTTTATCTGTTTATAAGAATATTTCTATACCACCATCTCACAAAATATCAGGGTGGTGTACAGCAATATATGTATATCTTTGGAAACAAACCCATATATAACAGGTGGGAGAAAGGCTTGAGATATATGAAATTCTATGTGCATTTACTATACCTGGGAGTTAGGTTTTTTGAACAGAGTTGGGCCTTGCTTCTGAGTGAACAGATAATCCTGTTAAAATAGTGTCTTGGTGTATCCTGTGACTCCATTACAATGGGCCAGGAGCAGTAATATAAGCGAGTGGCAAGAGCCATGCATTAGAATACTAGCAACACCATTCACTCAACATGCAATGTTGAGCATAGATTAAGTGGAAAATTAGCTCTGGGGGGAAAACATAGAAGTGACTTCTTACTCTGCCTGCCATAAAACCCTAAGAGGAGCCGTGCAGGATCAGACCAAAGGTCCATCTGGCCCAACATTCTATTTTCACTGTGGCCAACTAGATGCCAATGAGAAGCCCATAAGCAGTATTTTTGTTGCCTCAGATGTTTAATATCTACAAACCACAGCTGACTAAGCTCAATTAGGACATCTTTAAATAAGGTGTTTTTATATGAGGATATTTGATAGTGGAATGCTCACTAGGGCAGTCTGCAATGAAGCATGAAGAGCAGGCTCGTGAATACTGCTTTTGGAGTGCAATTTGCTGACGTACATACTGAATTTCCCCCTGATAACATTGGTTGAGTTTAGTGGATAGGATTCAGACCCTGAAGCCTGCAAAAACCGCTCCCTGGAGACATTGACTATTGCTTGCTTGGAGAAGAAGCTCTATTTCTTGAAACCTCTTTCCTAAGCATCAAACAGCAAACACCCCCCCCCAATGGAAATAGTCATTAGGTGTATACACCTAGCGTTCTAGCAACCTTGGCCAAGAGGCAGTTACTATTAGATAACACAAAGATGGGTGTGAAGTGGGTGCGTAAATAATAACACACATATTTCTGAAGTGGAGGATGATGCATACTGCAGGAACACCTGGAATTACTTGTTTTGCACCAGAACCGCTAGAAATATTGCTTCCTCTGATATAGGATATAAAGTTTTAATTGAGTGCATCTGATGTTGCCAGTTGTAGAGGCCAAGGCAGATATGACACTGATGATTGTTTTATTATATATATATATATATTGAAATCATTTTTATTTGATTTTTCAAGTATAAATGTATAACAAAACCAATTACATTTCCATATACAGTCGTACCTCGGGTTGAAGTAGCTTCAATATTTTCAGGTTGCGCTCTGCGGCAACCCGGAAGTAACGGAACGCGTTACTTCCGGGTTTCGCCACTTGCGCATGCACAGACGCTCAAAATGACGTCACATGTATGCGTGGAAGCGGCAAAACGCGACCAGCGCATGCGCAGATGTGCAGTCGCATGTTACGTTCGCTTCAGGATGCGAACGGGGCTGCGGAACAGATCCCGTTCGCATCCAGAGGTACCACTGTACAGAGATTTCTCTTAATTTCGCGACTTCCCCCCATCCCCTCTGTGGGTCCTAATGTCAGCGTTTCCAACTGCATATTATATCATAATCTATATTTTATATCTGTCTATTTTATCCATCACATTTGTTACAAGTGCGATTAGAATCCTGCTGATGTTTTCATCTGCTTACAGTGGTCTCCTAAATAAATAACACTGATGATTGTTTTAATCACGGTTACATTTGCAAGCAGCTGAAGAGATCATGTGCTCCCTTTGGGCTTATCTCTCTTCCAGAATACTAATTTCCCCTGCTGGGAAGTTAACCATTGCCAGCAGTTTTAACCATGGTTAGGGCAAGTCAGGGTTCTAGCCTAACTTTGCATCTGGTACCTGTGTTCGGTTTCTGTGTTAAGTGGGAACCTAACCTGTGTTAAGTGGCAAGGCACTTCTGGTGCCTTTCGCTGATCTACATTGCCCTGTTTAATTCATGGTTGTCCTCCAAACAGTCCTGTCTATGCTAAACTCTCGTGTGGCTAAATACTTCAGAATACTATTTCCCCACTTACTTAGATGGCTTGGATTTGAAAATGCAATGCTTGAAGTTACCTTGATTTTTACCTATGACTCCTGAAGCTGTATTACCATACCAGTACTGATGAAAGCTGTCTCTCTGCAGGAGTCTGAAAATACCAGCAGTAAAGGGAGGCTAAATTGCTGTGGTTTTTCTTGAATATGGACCCATGAATGTTGTATCAGGAAAGTATAGGAAGCTTTTGAAATGTAGGGAAGACAAGTCTCTAGGGAACAATTATGTGGCAGTAAAGTGATGCTGACAGAGTACCAGCAATCTGGTATTTTGGGCCATATGGAACAAGTAATCACAAGGAGAATGGAGGAAATTAATTTCATAGGATTGTGTTTCAAGGTACTATATGTGCAGCTGGTGGGAGAGGGAAAATTCCAGTGGCAATAGATATATACTTATGAATCTCTAGAGCATAATCCAGAGGTGAAGAACTGGATTTGGCCAGTCCTTCTCTCTACCAATAACTTGGGCCAACTTTGAGATCACTATCTTCCTCATCATTATTAAGCCACAGCATGTTTAAATGAAACACATTGTGCATTTTTAAAATTAAATAAACCCTTGCCTGCCCTGCCTACCCATCTCTCTCCTCCCCGCCCATCTTCTGTTGTTTTCCTTTTGTCTGTTTTTAGATTGTAAGCCCCCTTGGGGTAGGGATGTGTCACACCTGTTATTCGTAAAGTGCTATGAATGAACGAATGAAAATTCTGTGTCTTTTCAGGTATATCTTGAAAGACTTTTAACTTACGCGGAGATAGATATATGTCCAGCAAACTGGAAGCGAATTGTGCTGGGTGCAATTCTACTGGCATCAAAAGTTTGGGACGACCAGGCCGTGTGGAATGTGGACTACTGTCAGATTCTGAAAGATATCACCGTTGAGGACATGTGAGTTCACTGTTCTTTCTGTTGTCCCCATAACGTACAATAGAACTGACCATTATTTTGCCTTTTTAAAATAAATAAATAAATTGTTGTTGTTTAAATTTATTATGATGATCCATCTTGCATTGCACACCACTTTTGGAGCTATTTGGTAGAGAAATAAACGCAACAGATAAATAAACAAGGTTGGAGCTAGACTAAATTAGTTGAGATTAGGTGTCATTTAAATCAATGGGAGGTTAGCCATAACTTAAGTCCCGCTGATTTTTCAAAGAGAAGTAAGTTCAACTAATTTAACTTGGATTCAACCCAGTTAGATGGGTCTTCTGTCTTAACTATTGGCATTCTCACAACGGCTAATAGAACTACCACTCCGTAAAGGTAAAGGGACCTCTGACCATTAGGTCCAGTCGTGGCCAACTCTGGGGTTGTGGTGCTCATCTTGCTTTATTGGCTGAGGGAGCCGGCGTACAGCTTCCGGGTCATGTGGCCAGCATGACTAAGCTGCTTCTGGCGAACCAGAGCAGCGCACGGAAACGCTGTTTACCTTCCCGCCAGAGCGGTACCTATTTATCTACTTGCACTTTGACGTGCTTTCGAACTGCTAGGTTGGCAGGAGCAGGGACCGAGCAACGGGAGCTCACCCCGTCACAGCAGTTCAAATCCCCGTGATGGGGTGAGCTCCCGTTGCTGCATAAGAACTGGTATTTGGAAGAATGCTACCTTGGACAGTAGATGATAGCCATGCTGGCTGGTAGCCATTGATAGTCTTATTCTAGTTATGCTTCACTGCAGGCTTGAATGATGGCAGTCTAACACATTGCAGAGTGGTTTTCTTTATGGTCTGCTTTATGTGGGTGCAATTGCTCACGCTTGATGTACCTTGGTGTACCTAAACAGAAATCAAGCAGAATTCTAAAATCTTTGCAACTTTCAAGAAGACATGGGTTAGTTTTACAGAGTAAGAAGGAAGGGAAGCTTTAGTCAAACGCATGAAAGAGGAAGAGAGCAGAGCAGGCAAGTGAAGGAGCGGCTTTCAGACTTCATCAAAGTAGGATAGTTCCTTGGCTTACACTCCCTTTGCCTCAGGGTGTTCTGGTTATACCTCTTCTTCCATTGTGAAGCATTGGAGTTTCCTACACAGGTACATCAAAAATGGGGAAAGTCGATCTGAGCTTGTTTATATTTATGTGTGTTAGCTTGAGGAACAGATGCTGCTTTGGAATGAAATTCAACAGTATACAAAAAGCCCTATTTAAAAGCTCATAAAACAAAGAGAATTTGATTCCCCTACAGATTATATTGTGTAGTCCTGTTACAGTCCAAAATTCCTTATACAAGTCAAAATGTGCTGGAACTTGTCTGACCAAGTAAATCACAAGCAACTGAAGCACATGACTGATCTAATACAATTTTTTTTTTTTTTGTAGTATTGACGACTGAGCATCTGCTGTTAAATTTCATACTTGGCCATTGCTGGGAAGTGAGCCACAAGCATGCAATGGAAATGAATGCTTGATAGTCCATTAACAAACATGAGATAAAAGCTTACGTATGACAACCTTTTGTTGAACCTGAACATTTGGGTGGGTGGGGAGGAGAAACTGTCCCCAAACTGCCTGGGCTGAAGATAGCTCAGGTTCCCATGAGATGTCTGTGACAAGCTTAAAATACGTTTTCTTTCTCTGGCGTCAGCCTGTTATAAGACAAAGTAAATTATTGTCCTTCGGGTCAAGAGTTTAAAACGTGCCTTGCTATTTATTTTGCAGGAATGAGTTGGAACGCCAGTTTCTTGAGTTGTTGCAGTTCAACATTAATGTTCCCTCCAGTGTTTATGCCAAGTATTATTTTGATTTGCGATCCCTGGCAGAAGCAAATAACCTGAGCTTTCCATTGGAGCCGCTCAGCAGGGACAGGGCATATAAACTTGAGGTGAGACCCTTGATCTCCTCCCATCGCAAGCACCTTGTGGATGTGGCAAGCTGACCTTTTATTGTGCACTCTCTGAAAAATTTCAAACAAGGTGTAAGCCCACTAGAAAACCTTGAGTGTAGGCTTTAAGGTGTGTGTGTGTGTGTGTGTGTGTGTGTGTGTGTGTGTGTGTACACACAACAAACAGAACAATCAATTTACAACAGTGACATACTGTACAATAGCAAGATAAATGAAAGAGCAAAGTTGGGATGTCACAAAGTTGGGAGAGAGAGGGATCATTGCCATTGCTAACCACCAGAGCCGGTGTGGTGTAGTGGTTAAGAGCGGTAGTCTCGTAATCT
This sequence comes from Podarcis erhardii, assembly GCF_964252035.2. Taxonomy (NCBI): domain Eukaryota; kingdom Metazoa; phylum Chordata; class Lepidosauria; order Squamata; family Lacertidae; genus Podarcis; species Podarcis erhardii. The sequence goes on along the minus strand of NC_138513.1, from coordinate 14,777,420 downwards.
GGGGAACCGGGTTCGCGTCTCCGCTCCTCCACAGGCAGCTGCTGGGTGACCTTGGGCTAGTTACACTTCTCTGAAGTCTCTCAGCCCCACTCACCTCACAGAGTGTTTGTTGCGGGGGAGGAAGGGAAAGGAGAATGTTAGCCGCTTTGAGACTCCTTCGGGTAGTGATAAAGCGGGATATCAAATCCAAACTCCTCCTCCTATCTGGATGGGCTACAAAATTGGAGTAATGGAACAGGAAGGGGGTTAGTGAGCACCTGGGTGGGCTGCATGGCAGACAGGCTGTTTTTGGATTGCTAGGGTCTCAACTTCGCCAGGCTTGGATTACAAAGAAAGATGGAGGGGTCATAGCTTAGGTGGCAGAGCATGGGCTTGCAAGCAGAAGGCCCCAAAGTAAAGCCATGGCATCTCCAGTTTTTTGGGGAAAGCAAAGCCCAGGTCTAGCCCCTGGTATTTCTAGTTAAAAGGGTCAGGTAGAACGCAGAGGATGGGAAAGACTTTCCTCTTCCTGAAGCCTTAGAGAGCTACTGCCAGTCGGAGCAGTCTGTACTAGGCTATTTCACGTCTCTGACCTTTCTCCCTTGCCCATCTCCCTACAGGCCATCTCCCGCTTGTGTGAAGACAAGTATAAGGACTTCAGGAAATCAGCAAAGAAACGGTCAGTCAGTTCGGACAATCTGACTGTAGTTAGGTGGTCACCTGCGATTATCTCCTAATGTTTGAAGTCTTGGATAGTCCTCAGAAATACTGTTTCTATCATCAACTTTGGGAGGGAGGGGGTTGTTATTTTTCCTCCTCGTTCTTTTCCCCCCCCCTTCTCCTTATTCTTGTTTTTAGATCTGCCTTTACAGTGCCTCCCCCATTGCGTAGCACACAAGAATAAATATACGGACAGGAGAGAGACGTCAGTACATCGGGAAGAACTTTGGAAGAAAGCTGGTTCTGTTGTTTTGCTGCAGATTTGTCCTTTTTTACGTGAGGAAAAGGCAAACTACATACATATGCTTGGAAGAACAGAAAAGCAAGTGTGTGTGTTATTAAAAAGAAAAAGATCCTCAGCAGAGACAATAGCATGGGAATTTTAAAAACGCACCACAAGATCGGCTTGGAAGAAGCACTATGAGAGAGGATTTTGAAAGTATTTCACTTTCTCTTCAGTGTTTTCCATTGGTTTTCTGGGTTTTATATCTTTTTTCATTCCTCCCTTGCTGTTTGTCTGGGATTCGCTTTTCCTGCTTCTGCAAAGCAGCAAGTATGAAGAAGGCAGTATCTACTGTAGCACAAGCCTCCGAACCAGACGCCATCGGTTGTTTTCTTCTCTCCCCTCGCCTCCATCCTACTCCATCCACTAGGCTTCCCTTCATAAGCTGTTTTATTAGCCTTTTCTCCCCCTTAATTATTATGCATATTTTGTTTCTCGTATGCCTTTATTGTATTTTTTGAAAAAACAAAATTTGACTTGATTTCTAGTGCTGAACCAAAAGTATACAAAAAAAAAAGAAGATCAGGTGATTGTTTGGAATTCTTTCTTTTTTTAATTTATAGCGACCGTGTCCGTGGTGCGTTCCCACAGGTTGCATCTTGGATACTGGCTGCTTCATAGTATATGTGGCTGCATGTGCCTTCCTATGTTCTTTGGGATAGTTTTATTTTTCCTTACTATAAAGTTATGGTTGTTGGAAGGATCCAGGTGAGAGTGGAACTTGGGCCAAGGAGGTGAAATTTGCATTGGAGGCAGTAGTCCTTTTTTTGTTTGCAAGTTTTTTCACTGCATTTAGAGATTTAGCAGAGATTAAGTGAGAGAGAAAGTGGGAGAGAAAGAGAGAGAATCTTCTTTTGTATGGCAGAGAGAGATGATTTCCTTCACTTCCTGGTTCAATGTTGCAAGCAATAGCCTCAAGTTTTTTATATGTTTACTTTAAATGGAAACCAATCTCTGTTTTTATAAAATAGAAAAAAAAAATGAAAAAAAGAGTTTTTGTTCTAGTGGAAAAGGGTCCATGGAAGAAGAGGGAGGAGGAAGAGAAGAAGAAATCTATATTAATTTTACCAAGTGTTTTGTCACAGGTTAGATTTCAGAATAAAAACCGTTAAAATGCATTTTTCAGTGTAGGTGCTTCTAGAAATTTAAACAAAATGCAAACTGTGAAGAAAATTTTGTTGCTTTGTTGATTCTATTGTACTTCTGTTGTTGTTACTACTGGTTCCCACCCTTCTTTACTTTAATGGGATAAACGAGTTGAATACCTTTTTGATATAAAGCAAATCACGTTATCTCTGAAAAAAAAGGAAAGGGGGAAAAGCCTTGTGCTCTATATAAGCATCTATGAATTATTTTGCACATTTTGAGAAGGATGCCATTTTACGATGCATAAGACAAACAAAAACCAAAATCAGTTGTACAGTAAGTTCTGTGATCTTGAAGCTCCACAAATTCTCCTGTGCAAGCCACAGCAAAATAGACGAGGCCTCGTCTTCGATGTGTGGCACTTGCTCTACATGCACTACTCGAGTGAAACCATACACACCACATTCCACCAGAGCATCTTCTGCAGAAACTCCTTTTCCAGATGTGCACTTGCACCCACTCCCCTTGGGTGTTGTGCAGGACAAGCTATCATCCTGAGCTACTACCATTAGCTTCAGTGTCATCTCTTGCAGGAGACATGCCTTTACACATTTCTTCATCTGGTCTCATTGAGCCTTAAAACCCCTATTAGGAATTGTTCACTTGACATTTCCAACCCAACTGTTTCATGTGACAAGAGCACATCCATGCGGCTCTGATTATGGGAAGCTCTTTGCTTCCAATCCCTAAGGGATGCCAAAGAGGAGGTATGTCTGCACACCTGAAAGTTTTTTCTCGATTTCTTCTGCGACAGCTCCTGTTACTAAAGAGGCAACCGAACAACTGCTCCCTACTGCTGTGAGCTGCTGCATAAGAAACAGAAAGCGCTTAATTCTCTCGTGTGAATTCATGTTTCCGTCTGGGGATCTTGACTAAGGAGTGCAAGTTAGGGTGGCTTAGACATGCTGGTTCCCAGCAGGCCTACAGTGGAGGCTCTTATCACCTACATACCCAGCTCCCCAGTCCTGCGTAGGCAGAAGACTTTGGTTTTCTTAGGACAGGAGTAGGGAATCTGTGGTCCTCCAGATGGTGGACTCGCAACTCCCACCAGCCTCAACCAGCATGGTCAGGGATTATGGGAGTTGTAGTACAATATTAGAAGAGCCCCAGGTTCCCTTCCCTTCCCTAAGACACTTACCATGCTACTAGCTTGGTTCCACAGTGCCGAATCAAGAACGCAGAATGATGCTCCCTCTGTGTTCCCTAAATATGCTTATGACCCCAGAGCATTAAAGGTTTTTATCAGACAACTGTGTCCTTGATTATGCTATCTGCCTTAAAAGGGTAACACACACTGATGAGGTTAAATTGCTAATAACTAAGTAGAGTTTTCTACTAACATGTATTACATGACATGAAGGTTTTGCCCATCTATGTTCCCCAATCAGTTTAATTCTCATTACTTTGCTATTGTTGTTGCTACTATTTTTATTACTGTGCCAATATAGCGAAATTTCGATTTTATCAAGTTTTGAGGGTCCCCCTTTTGCCTTTTCCTTTTCCTTGACTAGAATGTTTCAAATTTAAAAAATCTTTAAAGAAAAGAGAAGAGAGAGAGTGAAAAAGGCCAGCTTTTGTTAGAATTGGGTTACGGTGCCTCTCCCAATAGAAGTGTGATTGTACATGGAGTTGTTTTATCAACAGTCTGCAGAACATTTTGGGGCTGGTTGGTTGACTTTCTAGCAAGCACAGTTTGCAGTGGGTATAGGACAGCCTTCCCCAACCAAGTCCCTCCGAATGCATTGGACTACGACTGGTTTGGACCAGCGAGAGTTGTAATCTAAAACATCTTGAGGGCAACAGGTTGGGGAAGGCTGGTGTAAGGGAAGATCAGAAAGAGAGCAAGGTTTGCATTATGTAAAGTTCTCAATGCATCTACTATAATTTTGTGAAATTTATTAAACAACTTTAAAGATTGTATAGTCTATTTATTGTAAAATTTCAAGTGGATTCCGTAAAACCTGGCTCAGTCTTGTTTAGACTATATTGGATATCGTTTTAGCCTTGTGCACTGGATTCTACCTCTGTATAGGAGAATTTTCCATATTCTTCAATTAGTACTGATTCTGTGATTTAACTTGGTTATGTTTCTTGCACTAAAAATTAAAAAACAAAACAAAATCTGTTAAATGTGGGTTTTATTTTTACTTTTGTTAATTTTACATTTTTGCAGTACTCCAGCATTACTATTTTTTAGGGTTCTTCTCTGGATGATTCCGTAAAGTTTACTGTTCCTACGAGATCTGTTTCCCTTTCATCAAAGGGTGCTAAAAACTGCTGAAAAATTCTGGCTTGTTAAATTTGCCCTGTGTTTTCAAGCTGATTCACTGCAGTGATTACAAAGGTGTACCCCTATCGCAAAAAGCAAACCCCATTATGCACTCATAAACTTGATCTGTTTATTATTCTATTTACATCCCACCTTTCTTCCAAGAAGCTCACTTCTTCCTCTGTCTATTTTATCCCCATGACAATCCAATGAGGTAGGCTAGACTGAAGGAAACTGACTGAACCAAGGTTGAGTTGCGATTTGAACCCTAGCCTCCCAGATCCTAGTCCAATATTCTAAGCATCACACTGCTCCAGCTATAAGCAGAACTGATCTAAAAGGACATTGCTTTGCAAAGAAGCATTGGCAAACAGCAGTGCATTTAGATAATTGTAGACTCTGCACTTGTTGGTTTTACTGGGCAGATAGAGCTCTTTAGATAGTAAAGTCAATATTTACAAAACTTTAGTTTATGGTTGCCATCAATTTGGATTTTAATTAACTTTTATAATGTTTTTATAATGTTGCACTGTTTTGGTGTTGTTAGCCGCCCTGAGCCCGGCTTCAGCTGGGGAGGGCGGGATATAAATAAAATTTATTATTATTATTATTATTATTATTATTATTATTATTATTATTGCATTACCTTGCTTACTTCAAAATGAGTTCAGCTAGTTCTGGTGCATTTGGCACCCCCTGTCCATTCTCCTGATTGGGACCCTGGTCTTCTGCCCCAAAGTGGCACCATTGTTTAACACGTGGTCTTGGCGGAGCTGGTGTTGGTCTTGGTGGAAGCTTAGCATGTGGTATTGTGGTATTTCCCTTTTATAGATAAGAAAAAAAAATGCTTGCAAAGGTATAGAGCATGGGTAGGCAAACTAAGGCCCAGGGGCCGGATCCGGCCCAATCACCTTCTAAATCTGGCCCACGGACAGTCCTGGAATCTCTGTGTTTTTACATGAGTAGAATGTGTCTTTTTATTTAAAATGCTGGATTATTTGTGGGGCATAGGAATTTGTTCATTTCCCCCTCAAAATATAGTTCGGCTCCCTACAAGGTCTGAGGGACAGTGGACTGGCCCCCTGCTTAAAAAGTTTGCTGACCCCTGGTATAGGGAAAGCCTGCTGAAATCTCAGCAGCAAGAGAGGAGGCTGAATAAAATGTCCAGTGGTTGGAGGGGGGACTTTTAGCTCCTGCCCATGACTACCAAACCCAGAATAAATGATGCAGAATAGTGAAAATTACTGTGGAGAACAGGCCTTCTCCAGCACTTGTGACTACAGAATCGTCTCCCTCTCTTCCCACGTCTCCATTGGAGTTGTCATCCTTGGTCTAGAAATTGGGGGTGGGGGGGGCCCTGCCTATCTCACCTTTTGCTCCCCTTTCCTTCAACCTGAAAGAGTAGATAGATTTTGAACACAGTTTTAAATCCTGCATTCCCAGAGTTTCCTTTTGGCACCGCTGGAAGATGGATAAGCAACATGAAGAGTAGGGTGGCCCCCGATCTCTGTGTTTTCGTATCCTTAATGTGGTCTCTATGCAGCCTCCTAAGAACGTCAAAAAAGAATTAAGGGGAAAGGTGTTTGTTGCTTTCTGCAACAGGGGAAGGACAAAGAATGCCTCTCAAAGCGTTGGTTGTTTCTTTGCCACGATCCACACACTCGCAGTCCTGTGTGTGTGGCTACTAAAAGAGAACAGGCAAAATTATAGGTAAGTAAACCTGTTTCATAGCATCAGTTCATTATCGTCGCTTTGGTCTCTGTGCCCTAGTTGAAATGCAGCTTCTGTTTGTGGATATCACTTTTTCTTGCCAAAATCCAGCGGCCCATCTTGCCACCATCTCTCTTTCTCAAATGGCTGGAGGCGGTGAAGCACACACAAAACAGTATCTTCATTCAGTAACTGAATAAACAGATTTGAGCTTTGTCTTTTAACACGGTCACTGGAGAAGCCCAAGAATCTGTAAAGGATTCTTATTTTAACTCTGCAGTGGTGACTTATATATATATTTTTAAAGCAACTTTAATAATGCACCTACAAGGACCCCCCCATCACCAAAATAATAAACGCTTGGTGAATGCCGCAAAGCAGCAATGTGCTTGGGTACCCTCCTCTAGTTACTGCATGGAGAAATGCCATAAAACTACAGTCTCATAGCCTAGGCCAGCAGTTCCATTCAGACAAGTGGGATGGTGGAAGAAGGACTGATCGTTCCTTCTGTGGCAGCTCACTTGATATCAGCCCTGACTACAAAGGAAGGAAAGTCTCTTCCTCCGAGGCCAGCACAGAAATGCGGTGAGCTGGCAGATAGACAGGATAGAAAGTGAACCACTCTTTTCTTCCTGTATGGCTGTCTTGCTGGCACAGGATGGGGACGAGGTGAGGGAGAAGTAGTGTGGTTTGCAGGAAATGGGCCATGGGAGTGCCAGGGACTGGAGTAAGAGGCATGGTTATCCGGATTAGGTCTGTGGGCTGGAGATTCTCCTTGCCAGCCGTAAGGAAATATAATGTGCAAGATGGGGTAAGAACAGCACCTAACACAGGCTTTGTTATCAATTTCGTAATATTCTTTTTTTCTTCCAAATTCTGAACTGTCTTTCACCCAAACAACTCCCAGAGCTGGGTGTGTTTGTATTAAGGTGACAGGCTGAATCGATTTATTACGGTCACAGACCAGAGATTTGGACATATACGGCAACAGAGGACATGTAAATAAAAATAGGTTAAAAGTAAACTCCCTCAGCTAGAACTTAGTAAATAATACAGGTGTAAAACCATTGAAATATGTATGTGGCAAGTTGTATCCTGACTTAGTCCTACGTAGACTAGATCCCACTGAAATGGTTTTATTGGATCTGCTCTTTTAAGTATGATGGAGGCTGCAATCCTAGCCCCACATATCTGGGCGTCTGTTCAGTTGAATTCAGTAGGGCATACTTCTGAGGAGACACCGTTCAGATGGTGCAAACAGTTGGGGAGTGCTGACCCTGCCACCTCCATCTACCGCCAGAGGCGATTGCCTCACTTTGCCTAATGGTAGGGCCAACTCTGTCAATCGGTTATCTATGGAAAGTCGATAAGCAGGATGTGAGTGCAACATCTCTCTTCCATTCGTGTTTCACAGGGACTGCCACACTGCCCCTAATACTTGAGGTAATATATAAGCCACCATGACTAGTGGGCATTGACAAGCCTTATCATCCATAAATGTAGTAATCCCCTGCTAAAATCGCCTTCCAATGTGGTGTCCACCACAGCCGTAGTTGTAACTAGGCACAGTGTGAGTGAATAAATATTTCCTTTTGTCTGACCTGAACCTTCTGAAATTCAGTTTTATTTGGCTGACCCACCAAGTTTTATTATATCTCCGTGCCATGTATAATTTTATATACCTCTCCCATTAATTTCCTTTGAGGGGCGGAATGTGTGAGGAAGGAGATACTGTATATTATGAGCACCTCTGCGGAAGGCATTCCGCACAGACACACTTTTGCCGCCACCTCTCAGCGTTCGTGCTTTTAAAGACCAGGCCGCCCAACACTGAGGGAGCAAGGCAGGTTTCATGTCCCCAAGTTCAGGGCTTTGTTGTCCCACAGGAATAAATTTCCTGTTCATTTACTGAGGAGAGTGAAATAGGAATGTGCAGAGACACCACTGATTTCCGTTGGTGACGCTACCGTGTGACCATCTTTTGGAAGCTGGATTTTATTTCTCGTTTCATATGGCGCTGCTGTAGAGAAAAATGCCATTTGCAGACATAACACTTGATGTTTCAGTATACTCTTTCCTCACTTTATCCATTTTTATCACTGGTCGGGGGAGAAACAAAGCCGCTTCTATTATTTCTTCCACTGCTTGATTTCTCTTTCACCACTGAACTATCCCAGCAATTTCAGGAGGCTGGAATGCCCCGGGAGAGTAAGAATAGCCGACAATGGCAGAGATAATTCCTGTTGCCTTTTGTCTTCTTGCAGTTGTCGGGGCAGAGGTAAGAGCAATCAATAGGACTGTGAAGTTGTGGTATTTAGCTGGGTCTCCTAAGGAAGGCTCCTTTCTCTCTGCAGAGGATTTTGTTACTCCTGTTCCTGGCCGGCTCTCGAATGTTTTTTGCCCTCTCCGTTTAGATCGCCGTGGTTTTTGAAAATGCTCAATTTTTTCGTATTCCTTCAGTAAGTGGGGGATCCCTGCAACTGAGTTCAAACATGGAATGTTGGGATTCAGTCGGCTTTTTAATCATTGCTGTCAGCTACAATGTGACGATTATTGGTGAGTATTAAAAAAACAAAAACCCACATTTTAATTTTTGTTCAGGGTTGGCACCCAGTTCCTGGAAACTGTGTCCTGGTTTTTGTTTTGTGCGTGTGTATTTTTGCTTGTTTCTAGAATTCACTCATTTGCATTTTAATAACATTTGCTTGTAAATGAAAAATTTGCTTGATATTGCTGTTTGACGTCTATCCTTTATTTAAATTTAGGGCCGTTTTTGGTCTTTCTCATTAGTTGTTTCAGGGCTTTTTTCAGCTGGAACTCACTGGAACTCAGTTCCAGCACCTCTCAGATGGGCACCAATGCCATTATAGGAGAACACCTCTTTTTCTAGAAAAATAGCACATGAAGACAAATGTAGATGCAAGAGCATGAACTTATTATGCCTTGCAAGATAGCCTAGTTACACTTTTATTAAGCAATCATTTCAACAGTGCAGATCCCAGATGGAAATAAGGAGGCTTGAAGTAATTTGATGGGCAATTGCTGAACCAAGTTCTCACTGAGTCCTCTGTTTGATTTTTGAGGCCAATAGCTAGCATGTGTACATCTGGTTCCCCCCTTAACTTTGCACTGATCGAAAAACTTGATTCTGTCAGTCCTCTTGGTGAGAGTGATTTCTGTGGGTGTTTCTACTCATATTGCCGGCAGCAATTTGGAGTAAATAAATTAATGAAGGTCATTGCTAAGCTCTTAATGGGTTCAAGGCATTCTAGAATTGGCTCTCTCTAGAGCTGAGATGCCTTGTGTTCCCAAACCGATGTGTTTTTTTTAAATTATGTATTTATGCTATATCTTTCCCCCCTGATTTTTTTTCTCTCCCAGCAAATGGGGCTCCACCCTCAAGGTAGCAAACAAGAAAGCAAGAACAGTACTAAGAGTGCATACCAAAAGCTTTGCATTTCCTCCGTCTCCATTTCTCTTCTCTTGTGATGAAAAGTTGGGCTTGATGACCCTCTGGTTTCTGTCTGTGCAGAACTTCCAAGTCTTTGGGCAAAAGGCCATAGCTCAATGGTAGGGCGTCTGCTTTACATGCAGGATGTCCCAGGTTCAATCCCCAGCATCTCGGGGCTAAGAAAGAACCCCAGAGAGCTTCTGCCAGTCAGTGTGAACCATACTGAGCTAGATGAACCAATGCTCTCATTCAGCATAAGGCAGCTACTTCTGTTCCTATGCTTTATTTAAAAAAAGGGGAAGGGGAAAAAGCTTCTCTCAAATGTTCACCTGAGGTAGAGCAACCACCTATGCTTCAAAATTGGGAAGCGTCTCCTGAGAAATGTTGCCAGGTGCACCTTAGGAGAAATCCTCAAATCGTCTTTAATAATAGCAAACTCTGTTATCTGAGTGCTGCACCCCAGATAGCCAAAGTGGTCCATCCATGAGATGCTGGAGGAACTGCAGGAGGCTCAAAAGAACCCCAAGTTTTGCTGAGGTATTGAAAAACCTTCTGAAAAGAACATTAAAGTGGGTGCTGGGGTGGACAGAACACAGGCTAATGAGGACACAGCATGTTGTAGTCTGACAATGTTTTCAGTCGGTTAGGTTGTGGAAGGCTGATAATCTCCGATCTTCATTTTGTTTCTCAAGGATTTCTACATTATGCACCTCAGCCACTTTCTGCCATGCGAGTCAAGATACGAGTGAAAACCCTTTCACATCCCCCCGTTCCCAATGTGAGCAGCAACAGAGTCTTCACAGAATTTATCATCATAGAATTTATCATAGAATCATGGAGTTGGGAGGGTCTGTGAGGATAATCAGGTTCAACCCCTGCAATGCAGGGATCTTTTGCCCAACGTGGGGCTCAAGTCTGTGCATCTCAGCTGTTGGCTCCCATATACATGACAACAGAGATAAATGGATGTGATCAGCTGAGTGTCAGGGGTGAACTCTTAACCAAAGCCCTCTGTTGCTGTATGCATGGAATATCTAGAGTAGGGTTACCATACATCTGGAATTTCCCAGACATAGCTGGAATACGGCAGTCGGAAACAGTGTCCAGTCGGAAATCTCTTAAATCTCCAGGGAAATCCGGATGTATGGCAACTCATGTCAGAAGTCTAGATTTTGGCGAATTTCCTTAAAAATAGCTCAAAACTTAAATTCTCAAAAAACAACAACAACACCTCAACAACTTTTGTGTTCACTTTTTGAAATATGGCAACCGTAATTTACCCTCTTGCCTGCTGGTTGGCTGGTGTATGAGTGAGCCAATTGGTGAAGCTGGTGTGTGTGTGTATGTGTGTGGTTGCCAACCAGGGTAAAAAATATGCAGGGATTCTACAATACGACACAACTCTTTTAGCGATGACATGTCTACCTTTGTTCTTCCTTTCTAGGGAAGATTTGGTTAACTCTTGTGATCCTGCTGAGGTTTATGGTGATATTCTTAGCAGCCTACCCTCTCTACCAAGACGAGCAGGAACGCTTTGTCTGCAACACTTTACAGCCAGGGTGCTCCAATGTGTGTTACGACATTTTTGCTCCAGTGTCCCACTTTCGCTTCTGGCTCATTCAGACCGTGTCCGTCTTGCTCCCTTACGCCATATTTGGCGTCTACGTATTGCACAAAGTGTGCAGGCAGGTTGTGAAGGCACATTCCGCAGCCTACCGTCGCTACAAAGAGATCAAACCTTCGGCGAGCGGCAAAGTCACAAAGAAATCGTCCAAAGGGAAAAGGAGCAGAGTCGCCTATACAGGAAACGAAATGGCTGTTCCTGATTTTTCCAGGGCGTATGAAGTTCACCTTCTTCTGAGAATATTGACAGAGGCCAGCTTTGGAGTGGGGCACTATTACCTCTTTGGATTCTTTGTTCCAAGACGTTTCTCCTGTAACCAATCCCCTTGTTCGAGTTACGTGGACTGCTACATCTCCAGGCCCACAGAAAAATCCATTATGATGCTTTTCATCTGGGGGCTCAGCAGCCTCTCATTCTTCCTCAGCCTTGTTGACCTGGGCTTTGCCTTCCGAACCAACGCTGTGAGGAATCGGAGAAGGAAGCTGCTGTCAGAAAGTTTCACGGCCGGAGAGAAATGCAGTCCTGGCTTGCTGCACCAAGGGGACAAGCTAAGCAACGATTTGCTGGGGAGCCAAGGCAACACAGCCGTCATTGACAACTGTAGCAACTGTTTGCTTGGCCGAGAGGTGAAGGAAGTGTGCTCCTTTCAAGCTGTGTTCAATCCTCAGCAAAAAAATGGCCCTAACCTCAACAGCAGCAACAGTAGTAACAAATCGTGTGTTGGAGCTGCCCACCAAGAGGGCAAAGGGGTATCTTTCCATGACAGTGAGCAGCCAGAGATCTCCTGTGAGCAATCGAGATTCGAGCAGCCGCCAGGCGTTCTCAAAGGAGCATTGGTTTTTAAAACCCTGGATGGGTGTCGTTATGGAGCCCATTCGCCTGCAAGTAGCCACAAGCCCTCGGTTCATTATTCTTCCCTTGAGAGAAAGGCTTCGGATGTCCAATCTGTCTGCAGCAGTGCTGGCTGCTCCAGATCAAAAAAATCTGAATGGGTGTAAAATGTCAGAATAGAGTGGCAGAAAAACTACTACCAAATACTGCCAATCTAAAGAACAGTGTAGGAATAGGCTCCTTGGTTGAATATACGTTTTGCCATTCTGTGCATGCAGCTAGATGGTTTGTTTTCTTTTACTAGGGAGACTCACTAATGAAGTGTACATGCATGCTACATCTGGAGGTGCTTATTTATACATTTTGGCCACAAGCACAGAGTAGCTAAAGCAAAAGGGGAAATAACTAAATCTTCCTACATGTTTGCAATTGGATGGGTGGGGGCAGCAAGGCTCTGGTTGCTGGATGTGGCCCCTCCATCAACTGGCTACCCACTCTGCATTGGGAAGAAGATCTGAGGAGTGGATCCTGCTCTGTGCAGACAGGCTCCTCATGCGATTTAGAACCCTGTGCAGTTGGGGTACAGAATCACACAGGGAACCTGTGCATTGTTGATGGGGCTCCCATCGTCAGATCTTTCTCCCAATGCATGGATGGGAGAGTGGTGCTGATGGGGACCCAAAGTAGAGGTGAGGAGGTAATCATAAAAGGGAGAGCCCCTGTTAAGAATGAATGAATGTGCATTTTTGAGGCAAAATTCAGGACTCTGAGACTATTGGCTTGTGTGTTTTACAAAAAAAACCCAACATGTTTCTGGACTTAATGATCACAAGATAAGCTCTAAAATGCAGATTGAAATATCTGTTGAATTCTCAGAACTCCAAACAAGAATTTCTGTGGTCTTTACTGCTCTGCCTAGCTCTCTCTTTTGCATCTCCTCCTCTGAATAGCAGAAATAGAATACTGTGGTACCTCTGGTTGCGAACGGGATCCATTCCAGAGGCCCATTCGCAACGTGAAAAGAACGCAACCCGCAGAGGCACATCTGCGCACACACAGGTTGCAATTCGCCGCTTCTGCGCATGTGCGTGACGCCATTTTGCTCATCTGCGCCTGCGCAAGCAACGAAACCTGGAATTAACCCTTTCCGGTACTTCTGGGTCGCCGCGGGACGTAACCTGAAAGAACATAACATGAAGTGGACGTAGCATGAGTTATGTCTGTATTTATATATATATATATATTTAAAGCAAATCCACGCACCAAGACTTGGATCGTGGAGTCGCATAGCTTGGATTCCCCTTGTTCAAGAAACTGGTTTTAAAAAGGGCCCATTCATTTTCAAGGAGGGGGTGAGGATGGGGGGGTCCCAGGATGCCTTGATTCCTCTGTTGGAACTTGCATGCCTTTTGGCTTAGTTGCAGAGAAGTTATTGGAAGCAGTACCTTTTGAATGCTTAGTAGCAGTCCTTTTATTTTCAGCTTTTGACCAATTTAGAAGTGCATACATGGCAGCAGCTACAAAAGGAAAGTTGTTGGGGGAGAGAGGAAATGTCCCACATTTGTTTTTGTCCCTTCGATATTGCTCATTAACCATTAAAATATGTGTACAACATGTGAATTGACAAATATTTCATTCATTTCCTGAATATTTTGACACTCACAATTTCAGATTTCTTTTTAAAATAATAATAATAATTATTTATTAAATTTATACACTGCCCTTCACCCGCAGGTATCAGGGCAGTTCACAACATAAAACATAACATTTCTTCACTCATTCTGGAATCACTTAGGTGTCAGAAGACATACCACTTTGTATTTTTAAAAAAGAATAATTCATCTTGAAAAGCGCGTGTTCTGTAAAAGTGCACAGAATGTAGTAGATCAGTACAGAATACGGATTGCTCCAAACGTCAGCTTTCATATTTGAAAGAGAAAGCATCTAGTCTTCAGCATTTGTGAAACATATGCTTGAAAGTGTGGGGGCAATGCCTGCCGAAAAATTCAAAATTTAAGGTTGGTATAAAATGTCTAATGGTCAGAGATGGGATTTCAGTGCTCCAAATGGCAACATATATCTCCCAAACCTGCATCATGACAGTTGGTTTGGTTGCATGATGTCCAACATTAACAGAAATATATAGCTGTGGAGTGGGATTATTCTGATAACTCAGCCCTATCTATTTTTCCTCTTACTGGAATTTTGGAAAGCTTTGCTTCTGATCCATTTCTCCCCAAAGTTTGCTAGAAGTGCAATTGCAGGCCTGTCTGTGCTATTAAAATGAAATCTCCCCTTTAGTACAATCATGTGATCGACATACTGCTCTCTATAAGAACTGGAAGAGTGTAAGATTTAAACCAAATAAGTCAGTACTTGTTTAATTTCAAAGGGTCTACACTTTGTATGGCTAGTACTGGATGCGACCCTTTACCTCCATGTTGCCCACCCTAAGAACTAGCAGATATCTTAGCAGAGTAGAAGTTGTTGAACATCTTCTTGCTTCGTTGACAACTGGATGCATACAAAAGTTGGCCTTGATAAATTCTACAGCATTGCAAACTGCCCAGTGTTTTAGGATGAGTTTGATAGACCAGGCTGTGAAAGGATGCCTTGCTTATAATGGAAGACAGTAATCAAAACTCTTCCAGAAAATCTAGATGAATTTCCTGTGAATGAAATGGGGAGGCTATTTCATTCTGCCCAATTTGATTTTCTTTTATTTCCCTTCTCTTTCCTGTTCTCTTATTAATCATTTTAGCTACTGCCTTTTTTTTCAGACAAGTGTGGTTTCAAGACTGAACTTGGGTTTTGGTAGAGGGTTACCAGGGAAGGTAGGTAGGAGCTGTGACCCGCTTACGCTTTGCTAATCTGGTATTGGGTTGAAATGCACCACAATTAATTCACGGTTTTAAAACATCAGTGTGAGATATTTGTCTTGTAGTGTATTGGGTGAGTAGGTTTGTACATTTTTTAAACCTCTTTGAGAGTTACTGTTACCTCTAAAACCAAGAATAGGTTTTCATTTCATCAGGTTATGGATGAGCAATAATATTGCTAATATTTTACACATCTTGCGTTTATGTGTTACTATTCCGAATGTTCTTACTGGAGTAGGATAATAATCCCTAAAATATAAATTCTCTACATAGATTCAAAATAAAACAAAAACTGGTTAATTATCATAGCTAACTGGCCCGAAGATACATTTCCTTTCAGTTGAATCACTTTTACTAGATATTTATGAATTTCATCCTTTTTACCAGCAGAGGGCATGGTGCAAAGTTTTGTTCTCTTATTCCATGGAAGGGAAAACATTAGGATACTTCTTGCTCATGCAACACCATATAGGCAACTTTCTCTGAAGCCAGATGGGGTAGGATATTGGTTTGCCTGGAGCCTTTACGTTTGGCACTGTTTCTTAACAAGCGTGCCTGCAGCTAAATATTGTCACACACCGCTCCAGTCTCCTCTAGTGGTGCAAGATTCCAGGGGGTTGCAGAAGTTCTTAACGGGGTCTGTGGGGGCAATGAACCATGACAGAGACCCAGTTAAAGAGACTTTGCTCTCCCACAGGCTCATTTTAGAGGCCTGACCAGGAAGCAATTGTCCCACATATCTGTGTCTGCCATTCCTGCAGTTAGAAGAGTAGATGCCCCATCAGAAAATCAGAACTGGATGATGTAGGTGGAGCAACTTTCAGAGACAGAACCTGCAGCCCAACTTTCCCCTTGGGAGTCTGAAATGAAACATTGCTGTGTTTGCAGGCTGGAGTTCAGAGCACCAGCCAGTCCCACACCATTCCAACCCTTAAAAGATTGACACACTGAATGAATTTGCTAGTGCTATATAGGATTCCACCTCACCCAGTCCTAACATTTCCCTGGGTATATTCTTTGCTTTGGGCTCCCATTGATATATTATGCACCATTTCCTTCTTGGCTTTTCTGCCAGCTGACCATCTTCTGTTGGGTATAAGTAGCTCGTCTCTTCACTGAGCCTGATGTGAACCCACTTCTTACATGAACCCATGGCTTAGTGCAAACATGGCTACATACCCTCCAACACTTCTCTGATGAAAACAGGGACACCCCATTCCATAATAATTTTACTATTTATATACCACACATCTTACTGGGTTGCCCCAGCCATGCCAGACGGTTCCCTATACAAGATTGCCTTCAGACAGCTTGGAGGTCAGGTAACTCCATGCCCTCCAACATTTCTCCAATGAACATAGGGACATCCTAAGGAAAAGTGGGACATTCCAGGATGAAATCAGAAACTGGAACGGCTTCTCTAAATCAGGGACATCCCTATAAAATAGGACACTTGGAGCGTCTGTGGCTATTATATCTAGATTGCTCCTGCCTGGTCATTCTGCTATGCCACTGTCTTGTGCTAGGCTTAGGCTGTTGTCCAAACCCTGGCTTGAGTGTAATAACCATGTACTGTAACCATGGTTTACAACTCCCATCAGCCCTAGCAAGTGTGGCCTGTGATTAGGGGTGATAACAGTTTTAGTTCAGCAACATCTGGTGGGTCAGAGTTTCCCCATACCTGCTTTATGGCTTGTGGTTGTATATTCAGGAGAGCTAAACCACAAACTGGGTTTGAATGACATGCAAACCATGGTTTAGGTCTGTGCTGCAAATAACCAGGAAGCAGCAAAGTGGCTGTGAGGTCCTCTCCAGGAACATGCACATTTGCATTAAGTCATGGTTTCAGTTTTCGTGACATGCAAACCAGGCCAGTGGTTGCACCTGGGGAAACTGGTCATATATGCCTACTGAATGTCTGCAGCATCATGGAAACTGGGATGGTACTGGTGTGAGAAGAGCAGAGGGAAAGCTCATCATTATGCTACCTATTTAAAAATGTACACATGGTAAATAGAAGGCTAAGAAACTCCACTTGCAAATTCCTAGTTTGAATACTTGCTGTGAAATACACAAACACAATTGTCACATGCAGTGATGTGCTCCATGGCCATTTTCTTGATACACAATCCTGGACAACTTGCCCAGAATGCAAGAGGCGGATCATTTATTTCCCAGACTACAACCTGCACAGAACCAAGAAATCAGTACTTCACCCCAATGAGCAAGTTCTACTCTGGTACCAGAAGTCAGGGGACTTTTTACCCGGAAAACCTGTAGAGTTCTGTGTCTCCACCAAGGCTCCAAGAGGGAACTCTCAGTACTTTTGCCAGTAACAGTGTTCCTTGGGAGTTTGAGACTGAAGGAATGATGGGCACACATTCTTATATTTCGAGAAAGTTAAGGGTACCAACTCGAAACAAAGAAGGCAAGCTGCAAAGATCCAATAGCTGATAGTACCCTCAGTGGGTACTATGCTGTGGACATATGCTGCATTGGTTAGTTTAAAAAGCCATACAACTTTGCCATTCTGCTAATACAAACATTGTAGCGTTTGGGTCCACATCAGCCGCATCTCTAAACACAAAAGGGAGCTAACCTCTTTTGACACAGCGCACGGAATTGTGCATGCACAATGTTAAACTTTTAAATACAGAATACTTAATCCACAGTAAGTTCTGTGCTAATGGCATTCTCTGTCTAGATGTTCTCTTCTCTGTCTAGATGTTCATTGATTAACTCTCTTCCTTACACCAGGGGAGGGAAACCTGTGGCTTGTCAGAGGTTCAGTTCCCATCATGCCCAGCCAGCAATGGCCAATGGTCAGGGATGGTGGGAGTTCTGGAGCACAGCAGGTTCCCCAAAACTAATCTAAAGAAATAAAAGAGTGGTCAATGTGTAGGTAGGAAGAGAGTGGAAATTAATATTAGTAGTCGTGATTACAGAACTGTAAGCAAAAGGAAGTGAAATCTTTAAAGGGAAACTGTGGTATGTGATTTAAAGCCTGTTCTGGTATCTTTCTCCTCAAGTGTCCAGCTCAGTCCTATTGCTTTTTTACTTGAAAGCAAACCGCATTGATTTGAATGCAGCTTCAGCATATTGCAACTTGACTCCTTTTAAAATAAATTTAAATGCAGACTAATTTAACCTATACATATGAATACAAAAAATCAGATAGTATTCAACTAAGTTTTCCTCAGAGCTGCACCACAGAGATGAATGAACATGGCTAAATTGGGTTCATTTTAATAGGTTTACTCTGAGTAGAATTTACTTGTAATACCACACATAGTAAAAATACCCACTAACTAATCCATGCAGCAGCCATGTAAGCCTGAATTAGCTTACTGCTGATAAGACAGGTATGCAGTCCTATATACACTTGCCTCGGAATAATCCCCGTTAAACTCAATGAGACCTATATCTGAGTTGACCTGCCTAGGATGGCACTCGCAGGATGTACACGTATATATTATGAAGCCATGATGTGGACTGACACAATTTTCCTACATTAAAGTGAGTTGTATGCAAGGTATTAATCTTATGCGAAGCAAATCTAAAGAAGGTGGGGGTGGGAGGTGGGAAGAAGCAGCAAATTATGACTGCCTGTTCTGAAACCAAATGTTAAAATGCACCTAATTCCCTTCATTCTTTTTATCAAGAGTGCATACTATTTATATTAGCGCAAGTAAGTTTCCTGTTCCACTTTGCAACCTTTCTATTCCACTTTGCTTGGGGTTAATTTCCTGTGTGGCCACTAAGTGGCACTGCTCCCTAACTATTCACAGGATGTTTCCCTCTACTTTTCTAAATTCGTCATTTCCTCCAAGTCGAATTCAACAAGAAACCAACTTGACTAATTAGGAAGACTGATCTTGAGAAACATCCACTTTGTAGGGTGTTTATTATTTTATCCAATTTGTTTTAACTGTGAGGAGTTCTCCAATGCGGTCATGAACTTTCACAGCTTTCTACAGATTCCTTCAGGCTTGTTTTTATTTGCATTGCTTTTTAGCCCAATCTGCTTCCTGGGGAAAAGCAGTATTTCTTAAAGGACCAACCGACCACCACCTAGATTTGCAACTAATTACAAGAATTTAAAGAAGCTGTAAAGGGCACTTCACATGTAGAAACACGTGTTGTTGAAATGTGAAATAACCAACAGTCCCACTGTAGTTCAGCCTGGAGAGCTCAGTTGGTTAGAGCATGGTGCTGATAATGCCAAGGTCGCAGGTTCAATCCCCATATGGGACAGCTGCATATTTCTGCAGTTTGGGGGGTTGGACTAGATGATCCTCAGGGTCTCGTCCAACTCTACAGTTCTATGATTCCGCCCTTGGGGCTCCCAAGACTTTGAATGACTGACGTGTGGTGAGACAAAAATGGAATTTCTGAGTACTATTCCAGCTAATAAGGAAAAGAACAATTCTGCCAACCAATACAACAGTAACAAAGTTTCTCCAGTACCTTTTGCATTCATGTAGCCACTGATCATATACTACAGAGTAAACCCATTGCAGTCAGTGGGCTTAAGCTAGTCAAGTTTATATATTTCAGTGGGCTTAATCCAAGGATGACTTTACAATACACTATGTCTTATTTCAGCCTGTAAGCCAAAGTGGTGACTACAACTTCCCATCAGTCTTGACCATCAGTCATACTAGCTGGGGCTGATGGGAGTTGGGAGTTCCAAGCATTGGCTACCCCTGCCGTACGTCATTGTGTTGCACTGGATAGACTCTTAAGAGTCCCATGGACTGCAAGAAGATCAAACCTATCCATTCTGAAGGAAATCAGCCCTGAGTGCTCACTGGAAGGACAGATCATGAAGCTGAGGCTCCAATACTTTGGCCACCTCATGAGAAGAGAAGACTTCCTAGAAAAGACCCTGATGTTGGGAAAGATTGAGGGCACAAGGAGAAGGGGACAACAGAGGACAAGATGGTTGGACAGTGTTATAGAAGCTACCAGCATGAGTTTGACCAAACTGCAGGAGGCAGTGGAAGAGAGGAGTGCCTGGTGTGCTCTGGTCCATGGGGTCACAAAGAGTCGGACATGACTAAATGACTAAACAACAACAACAACGTCTCTTGGAAAGAGCACAAGTTGCTCCCCATTTGCTTTTAGTTGCTAGAAAATGCACACTCTAAGCTACTTACTGCTTGGACAAGTCAAAGCAACAGCTTCACTCCTCAACCCCCATCTCACTTTAAGAAGAAAATAAGAAATGCTGACTGGGCTATTTTAACTCAGCAGGTTGTGTTCTGCTTCAGCAGCTGAAATCACATAGGAGCCAAATAAATAAATAAATAAATTTTCTTTGGACAAAACACATACGGTAAGTTAATTTCCCATCTTAAGTTTTCCCTTATACAGGGAACAATAATCAAATGAGAAAATCCCTGTTTGGGGATTTTTAAAGGAAGGGAAGAGAAATGATGTGTCACACAATGGTAGTTCTGCACTTGCAAGGAATTGATTTGTTAGTGTGGCAGAACTTAGGCTTTGGAACTCCCTGCCCATGGATAATCATTTTACTGAACCTTTTTGGGCACCTACTAGAAACCCTTTTTCTTTAAGCAAACCTACCCAGACACATAATTTAAGTATGTCTTTCATACACTTATTTTAAAACTGATATTATTATTTTTTTTGGGGGGGGGGAATTAGGCTAACTTTTTTAACATATGGTCTTATTGGTGAATTTAATGTATATTCTATATTTTATGTAAATCACTTGGAGGTTTTGATGGTTAAGTAGTATATAAATCCTGTTTAATAAATAATAATGGGTTGCATTCAACTAAGTTTTACTCAGAGAATACCCATTGAAATTAGTCATGTTTGTTAATTTCAATGGATCTGCTCAAAGTACAACTGAATTAAATACTGGTAGCATGGAGGCAAATGTGAAAAATATACCAGGACTACCCTCTCTCACTCAGTGGTGTCAGGGGATTTAATATGTCACCACACTGGGAGAAAACAGAGTAGACCTTCCCTTTTCACAGTTCTGTTTGCAATTTTGGCCTTAAGCAAAATGGCTGCCTAGCACCAAACAGTCCTGGGACAGTTTCGGGTTTTTTTTTTTTTTACTGCTGACATGCCCTCTGATCCATTGAGCATGTATTCTAGAAGATATAACAGAAGCCACAGGCATACAAATATGAAGCAGAATTTAGCTTTTTGTGTATTGAAATGTTGGTTCTAAAACAAATATTGTAGTGCTAGAATTTCAAGCACTGAAGACTTCCCTTCTCTCTCTCTCTCTCTCTCTCTCTCTCTCTCTCTCTCTCACACACACACACACACACACACACACACTGTCATGTTGGTAATAGTTCTCTGGTTCAATTAGTGGCTATAGAGAAGAATTTTGTTCTCTGAAAAAGAAATGCTTTAAATTCAAGCAATTGTAAGAAGACCACCTGTAGAGTATTCATGGATTACTCTACCTCCCCCCCCACCTTTATAATACTCTAAAATGTGGGCCTTACTGCCTGCAGTCTGACTAACAATGCTAGGAAAATCTGTTTAAAAGGCTGTTCTCTCCTTTTCCTCTGGTGTTCACAAACTGTTACAAGTCTCCCTTAAAAAAAAAAAAAGAACGAAAAAGCAAACCCCACATTCTTTTTAATTGAAGGACTCCAGTGGTGGCCAATTGGTCTGTAACAAGAAAATCTGGGCAGGAGGTGGGATTTTTTGGGGGGGGAAAAAAAAAAGGAAGCCACACCACACACTCCTATGCAGTACATTTAGAGAAAAGATCAAAGTTTTTCCCCAATCACAAAAGGAACCAAGATCCTGACAGATTAACCCTATTCATTTAGTTCCTCTTTAAAAGGAGATGTTCTGAGCCACTGGTGTAGACAGGTAAAAAGTTCAGCTCCCCCCCACCCAGGCATTCTGCTAATTCCACCGCCTCTTACAATCAATTAGCTTTAGCCTTGACAAGGACAGTCTCCATCTCCCAGGAGGGAGATAGCTATCCCTAAGTGCTTCCACCCCCACTCAAAAATAATAATAATAAAAAAAAATGCTTCTGACAATTCTCAGCTTACTTTTCTTCCCTAAACCAGCTTTAGTGATTCTGCCTCAGCCTGCAGAAGGGGCAGGTGCTGATCACGCCAACAAGCATGGACAAAAACAGGCAAAATGGAGCATGCAGGTCTCTCGCATTCCTAAAGCAACATTCATTGGGCAGAAGTCAAAACAAAGCAGCCAAGAAAGACGAATACCCGGCCCTTGTTTATATTCCTTGTGACAGGGCAGCAAACGGCTGCAAGAGAAATGATGGCCCACAAGGAAGGTCTCGAGTCTCCAGTACATCTGCTCTAAAGGAGACCTGAAAAGTCTCTGGGAGGAAGCAGTTTGGAGTACCACTCTGGAATGGTTCCTTTTCTCATTTTTCCTCACCATAGCGAGTATGGAGTTTTGCATCCACCCTGAGGATTTTCTGCTGTTTAAAAAGCAAAGCTCTGAGGCAAAATACCTCAGCTGCCCCTCCCAGCCTGCCTCAGATTTCAGATGGCACTATTCAAAAGCAAACTAGTTGTAGATTGGGAACCTTTGTATACTTTTGAGTTAACAAGGCTGCTCCCCGTTGTCAAATCATACTCAGCTCCAGAGTTGGCAATGAATCTTAAAGGAGAAAGAACATGGGCCCTCCAGAGGTTGCTGAATTACAACTCCCATGAGCCCCCATCAGCATTGCCAGTGGTCAGGAATGTTGGGAGATGTAGTCCAACAGAATATGGAGAAACCATAGGCTCCCTATCCTTGTCTTTGAACAGCTATTCAAACTACATCCCCCATCAACCCTGGCCATTAGCATGCTTGCTGGGGCTGATGGGAGTTGTAGTTCATTAACAGCTAGAGGACCAAAGGTCCCCCACACCTTTCTTAGAGGAACACTAAAGCACAGGATGGAGAATCAGTGGCACTTCAGATGTTGCTGGACTCCAGTTTCCATCATTCCTGACCAGGCTGGCTGGGGCTGATGGGAGTTGGACAGCAACATCTGGACTGCCACTGATTCTCCAACCCTGACTTAGAGGAACAAGGCCATTTAAATCTTGAAGGTGCAAACCCTAGACCCCTTTAAGCCTCCCATGATTCCTAGTCAACTCTGCTCTTAGATGATATGCAAAATTTCACACTTACTCCAGAGTCAACCCACAGGAATAATCAGGGCATTGATAGGGGGATGTTTCCCCTGCCAAACAGATCATTTATCATTATTTTATTGACAAAATAGAATACTCAAATATTTGCTCTTAAGAGGGAGCAGTTGGTGGTAAGCCTCTAAACTTTTTTCTTTTTACAAAAAAAATTTACAGACTGTAAAGCATTTGGGTTATATACATATCTTACACATTTTGTACAAGGTACCAAATAATTATATAAATACATCTTTTAACATAGGAAACCCGTATTTATTTGGGGTGTATAATTAAGACACAACTTGAATGTGTTTAAGGCATCTGCCAGTTTGTTCATTTGATTTTGTTTTTTAAAAAAGAAAGTCATTTTGTTTTTGTTTTTTTAAAAAGAAAGTTTCCCAAACCCTGCAGTCCTATCATAGACACCTGCTGCTTTGATGTCACCTTTTGAGTTTGAAAGTAGGAGAAAAAGCAAAGCAGGGGGAACCCCATCCAACAACCAAGAGGACTCCCGCCAGTCCAAGGAGCGTCTCAAGACAGTCCTTTGCTTTGGGAGGCTGGTGCCTTGAAGTATGGAGCACGTGACTAGACAAGGAGTGTAGGAAGGGGGCTGAGGAGGAGCTGGCCTGGCACTTGACAGCCTCCAGTAGCTGTATCCGTCCTGCACCTGGAGAGGTCACTGAGAAGCTTGGGAATGAAGGGGAGGCGGGGAATATAGTCAGCTGCACCCTCTCCCCACCTGTCCCCAAGAACTCCATCTTTTACACCTGGGACAAGGGCATCTGTTTTGGATACGAGACTGAGCTGGCGGTGCCAGACCTCCACGTTAAGCCGGTGCTGACGTCGCTGTACATGGACCCCGCTCCGCCCCCCAGTCCCCCCACCGCAGCGGCAGTCACCATGCCCCCTCCGCCGCCAACCGCTCCAATGCTCCCTGCCGCCACTGCGGCGGCGGTCCCCTTGCTGGCCCAGCAGCAACGGGTGCAGAGCGCCTTCCAGGACTCCAGAGTCTTCCCGGACCAGACCCACACTCCGGACGTGATGCCCACCACGAGGCACATGAAGTACTTGAGCATAAAGACCGCATAGTCCGGCCGGCGTGCCTGGTCGGGCTGCTGGTCCCGCAGGCAAGGGCAGTTGTGCGTGGCCTCCCAGCGGGGGCGGTTGTGCTGCTCGTAGAAGAGGCAGGCCACCACGCTGGCGGCCGGGACTGTGTAGAGGACGGTGAAGAGGCCCAGGCGGATCATGAGCTTCTCCAGCTTGTGCGTCTTGGTGGGGCCCCCTTGCTGCTTGATGACGCTGCGGATGCGGAAGAGCGAGACGAAGCCCGCCAGCAGGAACATGGAGCCGATGGCCAGGTATATCAGCAAGGGGGCCAGCACAAAGCCCCGCAAGTTCTCCAGGCTCTGGTTGCCCACGTAGCAGATGCCCGCCACGGGGTCCCCGTCCACCGAGCTGAGAGCCAGCACGGCAATGGACTTGACGCTGGGCAGCAGCCAGGCGGCCAGGTGGAAGTACTGCGCATAGCCCGCTATGGCTTCGTTGCCCCACTTCATGCCGGCTGCCAGGAACCAGGTGAGCGACAGGATGACCCACCAGATGGAGCTGGCCATGCCAAAGAAGTACACCAGCAGGAAGACCACCGTGCACAGGGCAGGGCCAGTGCTCTCATAGCGCACGTGCTCCGCCACGGCTAGTTCCGGCTGCAGCTCCGCAGCGCCCCCTGCCGCCCCGCGCCCTCCGACTGCTGCGGCTGCTCCTGCAGCGCCCCCGCCGGCGCCCGCCGGCACTGCACCCGCCGCCGCGCCGCCGCTGCAAGCCACTTTCTCGTGGCCGGCGACGAGGCGCACCAGGTAGCCCAAGGAGACGAAGAGGTAGCAGGCGGCCAGGAAGATGATGGGCCGCTCCGGGTACTTGAAGCGCTCCATGTCGATGAGGAAGGTGGAGACGGTGGCGAACGTGGAGATGAAGCACAGGATGGACCACAGGCCGATCCAGAAGGCGGTGAAGGCGCGCTCGTCGGGGCTGAAGTAGGGGTTGTGGCAGGGCAGCGCGCAGTTGGCGATCTGGCCGGTCTTGACGCGGTTGTAGAGCGGGTGGCGCTCGCTGGACACGGAGACCATGGGCGCGCGGCACTGGCAGCCCGGCTCGCACGGCGCCGGAGGCCGGGCCTTGCGCAGGGGCGGCTCGGCGGGCGGCGGCGGCGGAGGGACGGCCGCGCCGGGGATCCTGGCGCCGCCGCCGCCGGGGGGCTTGCGGTGCGGCGGCTTGGGCTGCGGGGGCGGCGGCGCGGCGGTGGCGAGCTCGGTGCGGTTGTAGTCCATGCAGAGCGTGTCCTGGTTGCCCTGCTCGGGCAGGCGGTCGCAGCGCATGCGGTCGGGCCAGGCGAAGCCGTACTGGCGCATGAGGGGCGCGCAGCCGGCCTTGGCCCGCTCGCACACGCTGCGGCAGGGCGGCAGCGGCTTCTTGTAGTCGTCCAGGCAGATGGGCGTGTACATGCTGCACAGGAAGAAGCGCAGGTCCGCCGAGCACTGGATCTCCACCAGGGGCCAGAACTGGTGCACCTCCAGCCCCGCCTCGTCCTGCGTGTCGTGGTTGAACTGGTTGGGCATGTACGTGTAGTTGTAGCCGATGCCTTTGCACAGGGGCACCGTGATCTCCTGGCAAGACAGCTCCTTGGCCGACGACGCCGACGCGGACGAGGAAGACGCCGAAGAGGACGACGACGACGCGGCGGCGGCGGCGGCTGCAGCCGCGGCGGCAGAAGCGGCCGAGGCGGCGCACCTAGAGCGCGGCAGCCCCGGCGACCAAGCCGGCAGCAAGAGCGGGAGGAAAGCCACGGCCAACAGGTAACTGCGCTCCATGCTCGGCCCGGAGCGGCGGCGGCGGCGGCGGCGGCAGCGCGTCCAGGCAGACTCCTCGGGCGCCGAACGAGCCAGCCACGCCGGTCCTCCTCCTGCTGCTGCCGCTGCCAAGCCGATCTCCTCCTCCGCCGCTGCTCCGGGCGCCACCTCTCCAAGCTCCAGCTCGCCTCGCCGCCTCCTTCCCGCGAAGCAAGTGCGCCCTCTGGCCCGGCAGAAGCGGCGGCTCGGGGGATCCCCCGCCGCTTTGGGGCGCCTCCTGCTCCTTCCCTCCTCGGCTCAGTCCGCTTCCCGCCGTCTCGCGTTCATCTCTTCCCCGCTCGGCTTTGTCGCAAGGACGGGCTCGGCGGCTGCTGCTGCTGCTGCTCGCTTCCCGCAACTTTCCCCCAGCCGTGCGGTGTCAAGATGGCTGAGGAGCCCCGAAAGCTGCGGCGGCGTTCAGCGCGCTCTCCGCGCCTCCCGGGAGATCGCCGGTCCCCCTGCGCCCAGCGAGTCGCCTTCCAGATCCCCAAGCAGCTGCGGGAGACTTGCAGCGCTCGCTAGCTCCCGAAGAAGCGCTGCCACCTGAGCAAGAGAGAGAGGCTCGCGGAGCGGCAGCAGCCCCGCCAGTCCCTTTGGCACAACTTCTCGCTCGCTCCAGCTCCAGCAGCGCCAATCCGGTGGCCGCGCTCTCAGGGATATTTATAGAGGAGGAAGCCAGGCCCCGCCTCGCCTGTCCCAGCTACCTATCACGAGGGCTCCGGGCGGGGAACGGGGACCCCGACCCAGCAGGCTCGCTTAAGGTGGAGCGGGTTTCGCACCGGGGTGGGAAGGCGACTGCCGCTGCTGGCCCTTTAAGGCCCTGGGCTCGCTGTCGGTTCCTCGGTGTTTTTTTCTTTTAAAAAAGTGTAAATGTCCCGCTTTAACACTTTGGCAGGTAAGTTGCATAAAAAAGGGATTCTGCTCCAAACAACACCCAAGCTAAACACCCGTTCCCAGTCCTATAGTGGCTAGTATTCAATTCACATACTGTATAATAAAAATGAAGATTTCTTCCCCAGAAGTTCTGTGTTACATTGTTAGTGGGGCTTATGAAAACACTTTTCCCCAGGCTTGAAATACTTGAGCTTAGCAGGGGCGCGTGCAACAGCGTTTCCTTTTAGTTAATAAACAGTGTTGCAAACAGGTGTCCTGTGTGTCTTCGTGCAAATTCTGCATCCGAGGCGCTCCCTTGGGAATATTATGGGAATGGGATGAGGCGCTGCTTCAAATGTCACCTATCTAGCTGGAGCGGCTAATGGTAGCAACTGCTGCTGCTGGCTTTGCTATGCAGATTTCACTGGGATGTGGAGAACCAGTACGTTTTGGTCTGGGATGGCAGCAGGTGGCACCAGTTTATTCATTGCCTTCCCTGCCAGGTTCAGCAAATATTCATCCTTCAGGCCATTTCTCTCCTTCTCCCTTCAAATCTTGGCAGTCACCTTTTATATTATGTATTTATTTAATATGGACTTGCCTATCCAACTCAAAGGGACACGGGTGCCTATCCAACTCAAAGGGACACAGAGCCTCTTGGGCTTGCCAATCGAAAGTTCGGCGGTTTGAATCCCCGCGACGGGGTGAGCTCCCGTCGTTTGGTCCCTGCTCCTGCCAACCTAGCAGTTTGAAAGCACGGCAAGTTCAAGTAGCTAAATAGGTACCGCTCCAGCGGGAAGGTAAACAGCATTTCTGTGCGCTGCTCTGGTTTCGCCAGAAGCGGCTTAGTCATGCTGGACACATGACCTGGAAAAACTGTCTGCAGACAAATGTTGGCTCCCTCGGCCAGTAAAGCGAGATGAGCGCCACAACCCCAGAGTCATTCGCAACTGGACTTAACTGTGAAGGGTCCTTTACCTTTTTTTAAAAAAATCCCACTCCAACCCCATACCAGAAGTGGGGAATCTTCTTCAACCCCATCTCTATAAGCATGAGGCTCACATTGGATTCAAGCCCCACATTGGGCAAAAACATCCCTGCATTGCAGGGGCTTGGACCAGATGACCCTTGTGGTCCCTTCCAGCTCTACAGTTCAATACACAGCCCTGAAGGCTGCATTGCCCAGGAGACTAATTTCTACACACGTCACTCTGTATCCTCCATCCAAGGCAGACAAGAGGCATAATCAGTTAAAGGACACTTTCCAGCCAGGCAAAACCAGCTGGGGGTGCAAATTGAAGGGCTAGTGAACGGGTGGGGCCTGGGGAGAGTCCAGCACGCTGGACAGAGATGCCTTATCCCTGGACCTCTGCAAAACCCTGTCTTCCTACTCTCCTTAGCTAATTGCACCATTTCCACTGTCACAGTTGGGCTCTGGACTTAATGGTCTTCCAACTCTTCCCTGGGTGGCAATGTGTGTTGGTTCGCTCATTTAAAAAATTGGCAAGCTAACCAGTCCTACTGTGCTTAGGGATTATCCTGCCCAAACTACTGAGTTGGGGACCCTGGTCTTTGGCCCCGAAGTCCTGCCCTTACGGCACCACAGACAGCTAAACCTAAGTGCGTGTGACTCTGTATTCTGACTCTGTCTCTTCTTGCATCCATCCTCTCTTGTCTCTCCTGGTCTGAATTTTGGATTGTAAGCTTATTGGGGCAGAGACCCTGACTTGGATGTTAAGCGTTTTGTTCATTAATGGCATAGCATCTTTTTGCTATGTCAATTTCCTTCAGAGGCCAGGAAGCAACAATATAGGAAGTGTGTTGTTTAGTATGTGTACCAAGCAAATTGTGCACTTAACAAGTTTGAAATGGGATTTACTTTTGCTTAATGGGTTTATCATGCAGGCTTGAGGGATCTCATGTGCTCCCACGATAAGCCCATTAAGCAGACACAAATCCCATCTATTTTGATGGCACTTATCTTCCACTACAGATAATGTTTTGCAAGTGTGCTTAAATGGACCCCCCCACTTCTAAACTTTTTCTACATTTGCTTCCCTGCTGACCCACCACTCATCTGCCTAACCAATGAGTAAGCAGAGATCATTGTGCACAGAGATGTGTCTCCCATTGCTGCACTGAATAACTGAGGGAAAAGCTTACTAAAATAACTTTCAGCAGGAGTGCTGCCCTTTTCTTCCCCTTACCTCCATATTCTTGCCTGCTTTCAGTCTCGCTCACCAGTGAGCTTAGGGTTTGACAGCTGCTCCATCCAGATAGGGGCAGGGGAAGAAGAGCAAGAGGGAGTTAACAAGACCTGTCTGCCTGCTTGCCCCAGGCAGTGACCCAAAGCCCAGGAACTATGAAGCTCCTTATTTCAGCAGCTGCAAAATGGTTCTGCTCAGAGTCTCAAACACAGAGGGAAGTTGCATGGGAAGGTAGGTGCCTTGTACCAAGTCAGGCCAACAGTTCATCAAGCTCAGTACAGTCTAGGGTTTCAGACAGTGAACATCCCCAGTTCTACCTGGAGATGCTGTGGCCTGAATCTGGGACCTCCTGTGTCCAAAGCAGATGTCCCACCACTGAGCTATGGCCCTTCCATACAAGGGCACTTTTAGGATGAATTGACCATCTTCTGGCCACTGGCAGCAGCAGATCATACATGGAGTCACACTACACACTTTGGCAACTCTGGAAGTTAAACATACAGTGGTACCTTGGGTTACATACGCTTCAGGTTACAGACTCCGCTAACCCAGAAATAGTGCTTTGGGTTAAGAACTTTCCTTCAGGATGAGAACAGAAATCGTGCTCCGGCGGCAGCAGGAGGCCCCATTAGCTAAAGTGTTGCTTCAGGTTAAGAACAGTTTCAGGTTAAGAATGGACCTCCGGAACGAATTAAGTACTTAACCCGGGGTACCACTGTATTCATAAACAAACAAACAAACAAACAAACAAACAAACAAACAAACAAACAAACAAACAGGAGCTCTTATATTAGATCAGACCACTAGTCTTATCTACCTTGGTTCTGACTGGCAGTAGCTCTCTGGGATCATAGGAAAGCTTTTTTTTCTAGTCCAGCCCCCTGAGATCTATTTTAATCCAAGAAATGAGATGTGGACCATTGGACCATTGAACATACTCCAGCAGAGAGCTTTGGACTTTCCACAAGTGCTGGTTCCTTCAGTGTGAATACAAGAGAGCCTGCAGATCTGGCAAGGGTTAGGCAAATTCCACGTCAGGCCCCATTAGGAAAGGGGTCAAGAAGATCAAATGCCAATATTGTCACAAGTCTACAGTGCGGCCACACTGGGAATACTGTCGTTCTGGTTGCCACACCTCAACAAGGATATAATGGTGCTGGGAAAGGGCCAGGGATGGAGAAACATCTGGGGCTTTGCAGCTTAGAGAAAAGACGAGTAAGGGGTGCATGAAAGAGGTGTGTAAAATTGGGCATGACATGAACAAGTGGCTGGGCCATCATGTTACTATGTCCTTGGGTCATCCAATGTAGATAAATGTTGAGAGACTGAAAATATATTGTCCTATGCCATAGTTAAAGGAGGGAATTGCAAGCTGCACTGGTGGCCACCAGCCTGGATGGCTTTAAAGGGGGAATTAAACAAATTCATGGCCACCAAGAGCTACATGATCATTATATATTAAATCCGGGATCAGAGAGAGGATGCTCCGATTGCTGGGGACCGTGAGCATGAGAGTGTTATTGCAGTCATGTCCTACTTGTGGGCTTCCCATGGGTTTCTCATTGGTCTCTGAGAAAAGCATGCTTGACTTGATGAGCCTTTGCCATGGAGCTTGTGGGAGGAGGATATATAAACCCCAATGCAGAGACACATATTCTAAATATATTTTGCATACACCATGAAGACTAGAAACTGAATTTTTACATCCCCTCCATTTTATCACATGAGTGCTACATATGAAAACATCATGGGTCCATGGTGTGGAAGAGCTGATGGACGCTCCTGATCTGAAGTAAACCAGTGATAACACAGTCAAAGGAAGAACAAATATTCATCCTCAGAGCTACATCTCTCTCTGGCACAAACAGATGCACATGGTCAGATTGCAACGGAGAGCATGAACAAACCTAGAAGAAGGATAAAATGTGGATTTGCACACTTAATGGGTTATTGGGTTGCTATTCAAATTAATTTTAGGATGGGTGTGTGTGTTTTAAGAGGGCATCCATAACTAGGAGCATAGTCACAGAAAGCTTGCGTGCCAGTGGAGGAAGTATTTGCCTTCAGAACTTTTACACAGGTTGAGCACAACATTAAGGGTGCGATCCAACCCCGCCTTTGGCAAATAAATGAAATAAAAATTGGAAGCAAAGTATCACAAATGGAAGGGTTAAATGCTGACTAACAGGTTAGATACTGAAACCCCAAGATCATAACTGTCTTAGCCATTAAAAGAGGAGTGGGATTACAACACGTTTCAGCCCCAGCCAGCATGTGCAATGGTCAGAGATTATGGGAACTGCAGTTCAGAAATATTTTTTTAAAAGGGCACCTACCACCCCCACTATAAAAATAGCCCCAACCCACATTAAGCCCAAATGGTGGCCTTAGGTTCCATTGGGGATCAATTCCAGAGTCCTGAAAGAGAAGAGCATTGCTGTCTGTCTGTCTGTCTCTCACATGCAGATCTAGATCCAGACATGTAGAGGCACTCAAGCACTGAAAAGTGTATGGCCCTCGACCTTTTGCAATTCAAAATAAAAGCAATAATAAACCGTGAAATAATTTTTAAAAATAAAACACGGATTTATTGCAGCATATAACATTATTTCCATCTGGGTTAGTAGGACGCCTCCTGTTTTAGGTGGGAATAAGTATCGTAGAATCATAGGATTGCAAATTTGGAAGGGACCACAAGGGACATCTAGTTCAACCCCGTGCAATGCAGAACTCTTTTGCTCAACGTGGGGTTCAAACCCACAACTTTGAGATTAAGAGTCTTTTAGCAGAGAAAAGCAGGCAGAGCGTGCAGTGGAGTTCTGATTCCACCCCACGCCCCAGAAATGCCACCTTTCGTGTTTTTTATTTTTATTTTTTTGGGAAATGTAACATCCTTTTAAAGAAAATCCTCACGGGGGGTGGGGCATGGTGCCCCTGCTTTGCTGCTGTCCCCCAAATGCGCGAATGGTGAGCCTGTTGGGCGACCCCGCGCTGCACCCCCACCTGTTGCTCGCCATCCTCGCCAGCCACCTTAAGCGAGGAGGCGGCCGGGGAAAGAGGAGGCGGCTGAGGCGGAGAAAGAGACGGGGAGGGGGGCGCCGGGCGGCGCTCAGGCAGCCTGGCAGGTTCATTTGCGCCTGTTCGGCCGTCCCAGGGGGTTGTCTTTCCTTTTCCGACGGAGTGTTTATTTTTTAATTGATCTGCTGTTTCATTTAGCGCTGGTGTGGAGCTCACGCTGGGGCCGTAATTGCTGCCGTCTCGGGAACGAGCGCTCCGCTGAGCCCAAGAGGGTGGCGAAGGAGGGACAGCAGTAGCAGCAGCAGCAGCAGGAGGAGTCGCCTTTTCTTGGGGGGGGGGCGGAGTTGGTTCGTCGGAAACGAAAAGTGGAAAGGCTGGAAGAAGAGGAGAGAGGGAGAAACTTTCCAGCCGCTGCAGATTGCCTTTCGCCTTGCACGGAGGGAACCACGTGGAGCAAAGTAGC
Source organism: Podarcis erhardii (assembly GCF_964252035.2). Taxonomy (NCBI): domain Eukaryota; kingdom Metazoa; phylum Chordata; class Lepidosauria; order Squamata; family Lacertidae; genus Podarcis; species Podarcis erhardii. Next base: position 14,744,923 of record NC_138513.1, on the reverse strand, counting down.
CGGACGCCCCGTCGAGGACGCAACTTTGGGGGCTATGCGTGTATGGAAGGGGCGCGTCCCTTCGCTGGGCTAGGCACATTTTCTAAGGAGCAAGATCCGCTGTTAAATCCTAGCTCCGATTCTGGGAAACCTCGAACATTAAGGGTTCAGTGAACCACTCGGTTTCCAGTCCTCCTTCAGTCCGGGTGGACTCGCAATTTCTTTGCGCGTTTATGCTGGGGGACAGGAGCTAGTCCCTGTGGGTCTCGCCATGCCCACGACTGGGTGGTTATTTACCGTGGTGTAAAGCACAACTTGCCCACGATCTGGCGGCATGAAACGGCTACCCTCACACAGAGAAGACCGTTTAAGCGTGAATGATCGATGTAAAAAACAAAACAAAAACCCTATCATGCAAAACTGCCAGAATTTGCAACGATTTCATCAGAGGGTTCACTTGTGTTCGTCTTTAGCCTTAGTGCATCTTGAACAATCGTATTACTTCTAAGGAGCCAAGATGCCCTAAGCACACGAGCCCCTTTGAGTTTAATTAAACTTGCTTCCAAGCAAGAGTGCTCAGTGCTGAGCTGTTCAAGAATGGCTCGATTTGAAATGCCTTTGCGACTTCGATAGGCTGTTAAGCAGAAGCAAGCCCTCTTTTAAGTTCAGTGGGGCTTGCTCCCAGGTAAGTAAGTACAGGATTGCAGCCTAAATGGCTTAGGTTTGGCTGCACTGTGCCTGGAGTTTATTGTGGGCAATATTTTGTCACCTTTCTCCCCCTACTGTAATACATTTTTTTTTTAAAAAAAACAAAACCCACACACATTATCTCTCACACCCGAATAGTAACTTCTAAAACTTCTTATGGAGTATGCTTCAGATATGATTATATACACATATGAGTGCCTGCTAAGCTATATAATATAACTCATACACATAGATCGTCCCCAAATAATCTAGGTGCCCTAGAGGTGTCAGACCAGAAGCCCTGTTAATGTATTTTATGAATGGGAACCAGATGTTCATAACGTCATACTGCAACACACCACTAATCAGCCTGCTCTGTTGAGTCAATTTCCTCTGCTGAGAGACCAGCTCCATCAGGCTCCTCCTTCGACTATCATCTAGCACTGGGCTGTCCAACAGGTCAATTGCAGTCTCTTGGAAGTTGGACAGCCCTGATCTATCGTATCCATTCCATCAGGCTACAGGAGATTGAGAGAAAGAGGGCTGTGGGGCCCCTCCATTAGCCCTGATGAAATACAAGCAGCCTTTAGCCTTTAGCAATCCTTGCCCCAACTCCTGCTGCTCAGTACAAATTCTTTGTATCTAAGAATTAGCATCTTGCTTTTTTCCTCCTCCCTCCCAGTCCCTTTTCCTTTTGTGCTGTACATCATAGATTGTGAGACTGAGAACAGGGACTGTATTTTCACTGATATTTTCAAGTTTCCTTGGGGGCCTTTTTCATCTGAAGAGTGGGATAAAAATACCTAATAATATTAATATAATATTAATATAATATTAATATTATATTACAGGGAGGGCGACTCCTGCATTACTTCTGTATCTTTATAGTCCAGGAGTCTTTCTCCATCCTGTTCCGAGCTTTGGGCTCCCAGCTGAGATTTCTGTGCCATTGAGAGGCCTTGTGTTATCACAGTGACTGAGCAGCCACTAGCCTCATATCAGAGTTCTCTTAAGTGGAAATGGAACCCATGCTCTGAAATACACTGGGAAATTAGGATGGGGCAAACAATTTGTTCTTATAGGTACTGCCTTTAGACTTCTATTTTATTCATCCAGGCTTTTTAAGCTGGATGCTATTGCATGCTAGCTTCACTAATGGATTTAATGCATTTTCTTTACCTGCAATAGGGGATATGCGTGTATACAACCTTGAGATCCTTGGAGGAAAAGTGGGATATAAATTCTATCTATCTATCTATATCTATCTATCTATCATCTATCTATCATCTATCTATCTATCTATCTATCATCTATCTATCTATCTATCTATCTATCATCTATCATCTATCTATCTATCTATCTATCTATCTATCTATCTATCATCTATCTATCATCTATCTATATCATCTATCTATCTATCTATCTATCATCTATCATATCTATCTATCTATCATCTATCTATCTATCTATCTATCTATCTATCTATCATCATCTATCATCTACCTATCTTTTTATCTTTTTAAATTGATGGGTGGTTTATAAATAACCTAAGTAAATAAATAAATGGTCATGGCTGCTGAGGTTGGGTTGACTTTGCACTCGGGCCCCAAAGGCCCACCTACCTTGAAAGTGTGTTTGTGTTTCAGGAATGGGGTGGTGGGTAACCTGCCGTGGTGTTCTTGGCAATCAAGGTTGAAGGGCCACTGCCCTTTGTACTTCCAGCTTGCTCAGCAGGTCATCCTGCAGTTCTGTTCTCCAGCCTCCGCTGAGTGGTACCTATCTGATGGGCCCCAGATTCAGGAATAGGTATTTGAGAGCAGATGCCCAGCCAGAACAACCACACATGAGCCCAAAGGCAGAAGAAGAAGAAGACACACCTGTTCTCTGGTAGCATCATCTAGAGATAGAACCCAACTTTGCACCCCTCATGGGACTGCCCTCTTACAACCTTGGGTAAGCAAATCAACATGGTGCCCTCCAGATATGACTGGACTTCAACTCCAGTCAGCCCCAGTCAGCATGGCCAAAGGTTGGAGATGACCAGTGTTCAAAATTAGCCAGGCACCAGGCATGTTTCGTTTCTGGTGTGGGTCCAGTTGCAGCCACGAGGAGCTCATTTGATGCAAGGTTGGTGACTGACATCTCTATCTGGCTGGCCCCTCCAGCTTTCTTAAGCAGGTACAGTACAGTGGTACCTCGCAAGATGAATGCCTCGCTAGACGAAAAACGCGCAAGACGAAAGGGTTTTTCGTTTCTTGAGTTGCTTCGCAAGATGATTTTCCCTATGGGCTTGCTTCGCAAGACGAAAACGTCTTGCGGGTTTGCTTCCTTTTTCTTAAAGCCGTTAATACCCAGGGAATCCGTGCTCCGCAAGACGAAAAAATTGCAAGACGAAGCAACTCGTGGAACGAATTAATTTCGTCTTGCGAGGCACCACCGTAAGCAGAAGAGCTTATTCATTGCATTTATATCCCACCATTTTGTGTGTCGAGACCCCGCAGCCACCCCCTCGGAAATAACTCACACAAGGACACGGATATTAGGTTTATGTTATTGGGCAAATTTTGGCCACAACTTTATTGAAATTACAGAATGTGAGTGGTATTGGCTTAGGCATTGATTGGACCTCACTATCTCTGACTCCTGCCCATTGTGCAGGAAGTCCAGTAAGGGTAAGCCACCGGTAGGGGGAGCCCTGATTGAGGAAGCGAGCCAAAGAGGAAGTCCTCTGTTTAAATGGCCTCGGCCATGCCCCCCAGCCAGCGGATTGGCTGGCTAGGCTCTGACGTGGCCGGGATTCCCCAGGCAATGTCCCCCGCCCCTGGTGGGGAGTGGGTGGCCACGCGGTGGTGGCACGGCAGCAGCTGGAAGCTAAAGTGGTGCTTCAGGTTAAGAATGGACCTCCGGAACGAGTTTAGTACTTAACCAGAGGTACCACTGTACATGGTTTACTCCCTCCTCAATCCCTATAATCACCCTGTGGGGTAGGTTAAGAGGCTGTGGCTGGCCCAAGGTCATCCAGTGAGCTTCATGTCTCCAGGTGTGCCTAGACTAGAGCAAAAATATTTCTCAAGGGGCAGTTTGTGTTGCATCCAGGGTGGCCGGGGAATAACTTTTATGAAAGATAATGCAGCCAAGGAAGGCACTTTGAGTGCTATCCACAGAATCGTCAGCTAGCTAATCAGACTGATTATTCCGAGTCAGTAAAAATAAAATGTTTTGTTTATTTATTTCATAAAATTATGTACTGATTGAATGTAAGAAATCCTCCGGTGTGTACAGTAATGGCCCATGATAGGTCACCATTGACCCTTTTTACAGATGGGGAATGGAGACTGAAGTCAGCAGATATCAGTGCAATCTATAAAGTATACAAAGGAATTACATCTTGATTACTTAAAGAATAGTGCTGCAAAGGTGGAAATTAATGCAGCTACTAGCAGTGGTGCCTGATCGTGAGTTAGGTGTGGCTTGTTACAAAGGGCTCTTCTGCTCTCTTCTCCCTGGCTTGCATAGTATCTAATAAGTGATAATGTCGACACTGCTTACTGGTAAAATCTCATGTTTGCTCTGCCCAGTGGTGTTAAATGATAAGACACGAGATGAAGAGTAGGCCAACTCTGCCCAGTAATTGCTCCCTGGAGCTATCAGCAGTGGGATCCAAACTTCTTAAGGAGAAGGGGGTGAAGGGGGTGGGGTGGAGGAGGAAAGTCTAATACACTTCCAGCCTTAGGAACAAAAGCAGATGGGTAGCTTCTGCAAATAGCAGCTGATTCTTTGCAAATGAAAAGTTAGCTAGCTAACAAGCATTTAAGTAGAGGAAGTGTCCTATTAAGAAGAGTCAGAGTTAAGTGCTACACTTTTACACAAGTTTTCTTAGGTACTGGATGTGAAAAATGCTGCTGCCTATGAAATATTCACATTTCAGAGAGTTTTTTTTTTTTTAAGATAGAGCTTGGGAAATGAGCCAAGGTTTAACAAATCTAGTTCTTTGTCTCATGGTTTGCCAGTTATGATAATTGGTTAACTGTAAAGAGTAAATTGTGGGTTTTAACTGATAATTTACATTGTAAGATGGAAAAAGGAGAGTTAAGTGCTAGCAGCGTTGTTGCTACTCCTTTGGTATTTGTTAAAATTCAAGCAAGAAGTTCTAACATTGCCACCCCCCAAAATAATTTAATCTGCATTGATCGGACAAACCCCACCTCTTCAAGAAACCTGTTCTATTTTCAATGGCTAACCAAGTAGGTCTCATTCAAATGTGCCTACAATCTTGTTTGGTTGGCGTTCAGGTTAGACTACTGTATTATGCCTTAGGTGGGGCTGCCTTCAAAGACTGCTCAGGAACTACTGCTGATCCCAGTGGTGCCCATGGGGTACTGGTGGGGTAGAAAGCAGGGAGTCCAAACAGTAGGTGGAGCCAGAGCCAGTAATACACAGAGCCAACTAATTCTAGCTTTGTCCCCATCCTCCCTGCTGAGTCCTTACAAGGGCAACCATGGCAAGGAGCTAAAGGTAAAGGTAAAGGCATCCCTCTGTGGTTTAACCCACAGCGTCACCTGTGTCCCTGTGGCAAGGAGTTACTAGGCCACAATTTAATTGAGTTGCATCACTGGTGGGGTAGATACAGGCCATGATCCCATCTGCACTATACATTTAAAGCTGTGTCACTCCACTTTAAACAGCCATCGCTTCCCCCCAAGAATCCTGGGAGTTGTAGTTTGTTAAGGGGGCTGAGAGTTGTTAGGAGACTGTTATTCTCCTCACAGAACTACAATTCTCAAATTGCTTCAACAGTCAATCCTTCTTCGCAAGGAGCTCTGTGAACAGTAGCTCTGTGAAAGGAGTAGAGTCTCCTAATAATGCTCAACGGCCTTAACAAACTACATTTCCCAGGGTTCTTTTTTTGGGGGGGGGGGAAGCCATGACTGTTTAAAGCAGTATGAAACTGCTCTAAATGTTTAGTGCAAATGGTCTGTATCTATCCATCCATCTCATCCCACCCACCACCTAATGATACCACTCAATTAAATTGCAGCCTAATAGCCGGCTCACACATACATACTCTGTCATTTAAAATGTTTGCTTGATGACTGGCAGCTGCCCGTGTGAACCGATTCCCTTGTGTTTCAGGGGAGGTGGGTGTTGTGCCTTAACAGGCCATTTGCATATGGAACACCTAATCTGATGCTGCAGTCATCAAGTGTGGCTAGCCATACATAAACCAGCCTGAAGCCGAGGAATGCAGTCCTGGCAAGAAATCTACTGCAGAGGAATGAAAAAGCACGGTGCAATTATATGCTCCTGCAAAAATTAAAAGAAAGGCAGCAGGTGCATTGGATCTGTTAAGGAGATCCAAGACAGAAAAGGACCCCTGTTGTATGTGCAGGGTAAAAGAGGAAGAATTCATGAGTACCATGGTTGTGTTAGGAACATTTATTTATCATTACATTTCTATCCTACCTTTCCTCTGAAGAGCTGAAGTTGGTGTACAGTGGTACCTCGGGTTAAGAACTTAATTCGTTCCGGAGGTCCGTTCTTAACCTGAAACTGTTCTTAACCCGAGGTACCACTTTAGCTAAGGGGGCTTCCCGTTGCTGCCGTGCCGCCGCTGCACTATTTCTGTTCTCATCCTGAAGCAAAGTTCTTAACCCAAGGTACTACTTCTGGGTTAGCGGAGCCTGCAACCTGAAGCTTCTGTAACCTGAGGTGACTCTCCCATTTCCCCCCTCCATTTTACCCTCGTAACAACCCTATGAGGCAGGCTATTTATTTGTTTACTTTATAGCCTGCCCTTCCTTACGAAAGCCCCATGCTTTTAAAAAACGCGCAACTAAAAATAGAACATATTTAGGACATTTAAAAACTGTTAAAGACATTTAAAAAGTGTGAAACAATCCCATGAGCATAGCTACTAAAGACACATACTCATACTAATTTGGTTGTTTGAACTAACCTATGCACCTTGATCCAACAGGTATATCTACTGAGAAGGAAGTCCCATTGGCTTCAATGGGCCTGGTTCCCAAGCATGTGTGGTTAGGATTACACCTTAAATGTGTTCTGTTGCTGAGGCTCACAGCAACATTTTCCCTGTGCCTTTTCTCCCTAAACCGGCAGAGTGTGTCATTATGTAGATGTTTAATAATTTCATAAAAATCTACACTGCAATCAATAGGAAGGACACCCTAGACTTTGGAGGGGGCTGTGCCAGAACCCAAAGTAGATCACTTGATGGTGATCTATTTAAGGCCGCCATCTTTTACAGTTGACTACTGGAAAGCTTCTAACTGAGAAGCTTGTTTTTCCCCTGCCCCTGGCTTGGCCATATGGACTTGGGGTTAGTTGTTCTTGCCCAATGGCAGGAATTCTTAGAGTTGAACTGGCGTATTACTGAAATGTGCAGCATTTTCATCTTCTCAGAAACAATGGAGTGTTTAATTTCATTTAATTGCAACCTAGCTGCTACTTTGGCAGAGGGATAGGGATTGGAGAATGCTGGAAAGGTGTACAGACAAATATACATACCTATTTTTTTAAAAAAGAAGCCATTGAGAGATGAATTCCATTCAGTTATTTCTCCTTTGTATATTGTTCCAAGTCAATATGTCTGCAGAGCAAGCCACCCACTGTGTAGGAATACACAGATAGCTACTTGGAAAGGTGAAAAGTTTAATTATGAGAGTTTATATGTTCTAGGGTAAGGAGACAATCCTCTCACTCTCTCCTCTCACCCTGGCTGCCTTTAACTAACTAATGGAAATATAATTTTACACTGTTTACACTGACATGTCTGTGATAAGAGGAGAACACTTCCTTTGAAGTGGAGCTACTATGGAGGAGAAAGCAAAAGTGGGGAATTTCAAATAAACTGATGAATTCCGAGCTCCTATCAGATGGATGCCCACACTCACCCATGAGGCTACATGATAAATGAAGCACAGGTTATGGGATAAATGTTTATTTTATTGCAGGCATGTATGAGCTGGTCATTTGTTTATACACCACACCACCCAATACATAGATTACATTAAGCAGAAAAAAATGGAGGTCCCTGCTCCAAGAAGGTTCCAATCTGAATGTTGACATTGTGGGCATGCACACAGACATTTGTTTACCTTTGTGTGCAACCAATTAAAAAACTGTGTTTTGTGTGTGTGCGTGCGTGCACACCCAAACACCCACCCACCCACACCTAATAATACAGACAGATTCCAAAGATCATATAGAAAGCAATACACATGAGTGAACCATGCATCTTCATTGCACACTTCTTGGGAAATAATATATCTATAAATGCTAAATTACAACAGCAGACTTGATAAGTTAAACCTTGAAGTGAACCAGTGGCATGATGTCTAAATAAAGAAAATCCAGAGTAAATTTCAGGATAACACACCCCTCCCAAAATAATATTTTTCTTACTTATTGAGATACAAGCTTTCTGCTATATCAGACTTGCAAAAAACAGTGGTGTAAAAAAAACGAAACAGATGTCTGTGTGGTGCCTGGCCCTGCCTATAGCCCATTCTACCTGCATTCTGAAAACCTGAGATCCGTTGTAGTATTGTGTGCAGCCAGTTTGTTTTTTAAAGAAAACTATATACAAGTTTTTTTTCGATACATGAGACTTACACAAAACAGGAGGCTAATTTTTGTTTTGTTTTTTGCCGAACCCTGCCAAAGCTCATCAAGGAGCACCTTGCCAATGGAAGCAGGGGTTGTGGTGATCGATGTGGTGATAACCAGCCATAGATCACCACACATGTAAACAAGCAAATAAACCCACCTTCACAATGTCCATAGCTGGGTAACATGCGGTTTTACATCAGATTTACCCCTAACCCAATTGCTGCATTATCTATGCATGAGAAAAATGCAAATTAAATGGGGGGGGGGAATATGTGCTACCACTTGAATAAGGACAATGTCAAAAAAACAGGCACACATGGGATGGCTTGAATATAGGGACACAGCCTTATCCCCTGTGCTAACTAAGCTATCTAGGGATTTATTCATTGACTCCAGACAACTTCTAACCTGCTCTTCATTAAAAATACTAGTATAATGAACAGAATAAATAATAAAATGTTATATTGTGCAAAAGTTTTAAACACCACCAGCAGCAAAACACCTTGATCCATCAGGACAGGCACACCCACCTCCAATAATAATTAGTAGTTAACGATAGGCTTGGATGCAATAATGCAGCCAGGCGCTTGCAAGACGGCTTGTAAGGGAACTCGTAAACTTGCTTAACTGGGACTGCACGGCTGTTTCGCAAGGACCTCCTGACAAAGGAAGAGGCATAAAGTAAGATTGCTCTCCGGGTGACCTTGATTTAGTAGCAGGGCAAAAGGTTCAATTATATAAACCGACTAGAATGAAAATGGGCACGAGGCATGGCGGAGGTGGCATGCGCAAATAGTTTTATGGGTGTGCATTCGATAGGCAGTGGACGGTGCATATTTGTGCTAATGGGCCTCTGGACGGAATGCACCTCTTGCCTGCAACCACAACAAAAGTAGCTTGCACATTTTGCTTTTCATTTCTGGAGTGACTACAAATGTTAGAGAAAGCTAAAATGACCAACGGGAAGCTTTAGCAAATAAGCCAGTCTATACAACTGGTATGGGATATGGGTGGCGCTGTGGTCTAAACCACTGAGCCTCTTGGGCTTGCCGATCAAAAGGTCGGTGGTTTGAATCCCCACGATGGAGTGAGCTCCCATTGCTCGGTCCCAGCTCCTGCCAACCTAGCAGTTCGAAAGCATGACAGTGCAAGTAGATAAATAGGTACTGCTCTGGCAGGAAGGTAAACGGCGTTTCTGTGCACTCCTCTGGGGTTGGTGTTCTGTTGCACCAGAAGCGGCTTAGTCATGCTAGCCGCAGGACCCAGAAAAACTGTCTGTAGACAAATGCTGGCTCCCTTGGCCTGTAAAGTGAGATGAGTGGCGCAACCCCAGAGTCGTTCATGACTGGACTTCACTGTCAGGGGTCCCTTTACCTTTACCTTTATACAGTGGTACCTTGGGTTAAGTACTTAATTCATTCCGGAGGTCCGTTCTTAACCTGAAACTGTTCTTAACCTGAAGCACCACTTTAGCTAATGGGGCCTCCTGCTGCCGCCATGCTGCCGGAGCCCGATTTCTGTTCTCATCCTGAAGCAAAGTTCTTAACCCAAGGTACTATTTCTGGGTTAGCGGAGTCTGTAACCTGAAGCGTATGTAACCTGAAGCATATGTAACCCGAGGTACCACTGTACATTAAAGGTGCATTAAACTGGTGCATTAAAAATTAGGTCAAACAAGGAAAGGCAGCCATAAGAAAACTTCCCAAACTTACTGGGGCAGTACCTTTATAAAGTTTATTCTGACCAACCAAAATGCCACAAAATGGTGAGCAAGATTTCAGCTTCCCTGGAAATCATCACCGTACATTATGTCTCAAGGCACACTGCAGCACCTTTCTCAGAACGTTAATGTTCACAGCTGGGGAATCACTGGTCTGGGATATTTCAGGCAACAATAATTTCCTCCCCCATTCCCTGTGAAAGCACTCCGCTGCTGGAAAGTTCACCTTGCTGTTGCAGCATGATTAAACCAGCGCTGTTCCCCTTTGCTCTGTTTCTGTGCTGTGAAGAAAAAGTCGTAGCTATCTCATATTCCCTTACATTGAGAGTTAAGGTGTATGGAGGATGCCGGTCTTTGAAAAGAGCACTCTACCCAATTATTTCTTCCCAAGAGGTTACAAAGAGTTAATCTGAAGTCCAGAACTGTCCATGCTGCCTCTTTCAAGTATCCCAGGGGAGACAGCAGTAAACTATGGCTTGATTTTTCCAACAGTAGTTTAAACTACTGCAAACTCTGTAACAGGAGGGACTCATCCAGCAGCATCTTCGAGAAGTGAAATGCCAATGCGAATTCATTCTTAGAATCCAATTTATGCTGCTGTCTGTATGTGACTGAGATCAGACTCAATTAAAAATTGATTGACAGCTTGATGACGACTCCCACCCCTCTCCTGTCACTCCACGGCATCATTGGTGATTTTCTTTTCTTTTTTTTCAAAAATAGAATAGTTATGAAGGTTGGAGTGTCACTCTCTTTGCATTTCCAAGCCTTCCCAGGCAGCAGCTGGAACGGAATGTATTTATTACCTTAAACACAGGCTTTAAAAAAATGGGCTGAAACAAAAACTCCAGCCACGTAACAGATTAATTTCAGCCACCAAACATCCCAGGTCCATTGGCTGTAACAGCAACACAAAAAATGGGCCAGTTATACTGTAGTGGTAAATCTGGAGGGTTCAACACAATCTCAACCATCCTAACAATTCTAATATTGTGGTAGAGCAGGGATGCCACACCTTCCAGATGTTGCTGCAACTCCCATCATCTCTGACCCATTGACTATGCTTGTTTGGGTGGATGGGAATGGGAACCCAACAACATCTGGAGGTCCACATGTTCTCCACCCCTGTCCTAGGCAGAGGTGAAGGGTCGGCTCTGCCATTAGGCAGAGTGAGAAATGGTTAGGATTCCACTGCTATGCGTCTCGTTACAGTGGCTTCTGCTGAATAGATGGTACTGCATCTTCTCACTATCCTCTCAGTGTTTCATCTTTGGGCCTGTTTAAGTGGAGAGTGGAGAAGGGAAGGTGTCTCAGAACTGGCAGGGGCTAAGGCAAAAACAACGAGAATTACTTTTTTCCTTTCTTTTTGGCCAGCCGTGTGTGTGTGGCAGCAGGGAAACAGAGAGGGGAAAATGTATTTGAGTGGGAACTTTGGGAAACAAATTTTTGGAAGGGGAAATGAGTTTGGCAAGGATGGATACTTGGATAGTGAAATTAATTTGCGGGTAAATTAATTTTTGAAAGGGGAAATCAGGGCTGGGGAATGGGAAAGTGATGTTTTGAGGGCTGGGGGAATCTTGGAAGGAGATTCGCCTATAAAGAAGAAATGTTTTCAGTGCATGTGTGGGCGGCAGAGAAGTGGTCAGTTGGGTTTGGCTATTGCATTAGATCCCTACTGGGTCAGGGCAAGATCAATCTAGCTCAACTTGTTCTGTTGGAATGGCCTATCGGATAGTGATGCAAGCTGATAAATAGGGCATAAAAGTGATGCCCATCCCATGTGGGACTTCAGTGAACTTAAGAGGCATACTGACTCTGAAGAAGAAAGATCTGTAGTACAGGAACACAGGGAGCTGCCTTGTACTGAGTCAGACATATCTAGCTCCCCATTTGAAGCATTAACGAGCAGATGTTCCCTGGGGTTTAACAAAAGGAGAGTGTGCTGGATCAGGCCAATTGCCCATCTAGTCATCTAGCAGCCAGGTTGCTCACCAGAGCAAGACGGTTTGAGCATATTATACCGATCCTGGTCCAACTGCCCTGGCTACCAATTAGTTTCCAGGCCCAATTCAAAGTGCTGGTTTTGTCTTATAAAGCCTTAAACAGCTCAGGACCGTAATACCCCAAGGACTGTCTCTTCCCATTTGAATCTACCCAGACTCTGAGGCCCTCCTTCGTGTGCCTCCTCCTCAAGAGGTCCGGAGGGTGGCAACATGAGAACGGGCCTTCTCTGCAGTGGCTCCCCATCTGTGGAATGCTCGCCCCAGGGAAGTTTGCCTGGTGCCTTCATTATACACCTTTAGGCGCCAGGCAAAAATGTTCCTTTTTAACCAGGCCTTTGGTTGATTTGATTGACATCCAGTGCCCTTTTAAAATGTTGGGCTTTTTTGGGGGGGGGGTGTTAGTGGGTGGTTTTTGTTTTTATTTTGATTATGGAGTTTGTGGTTTTATATTTTGATTTTATTCTGTAAGCCGCCCAGAGACCTGCATGTATAGGGCAGTATATAAATTCAATAATAATAATAATAATAATAATAATAATAATAATAATAATAATCCAGCATCGTGTTCTCACAGTGGTCAACCACATGCCTATAGGAAACCCATAAGCAGGATCTAAGCACAATAACACTCTCCACTCCTGTAGTTTCCAACAACTGGTATTCAGAACCATCCTGCCATGGAGGCAGAACAGAGTCATTATGGCTAGTAGACATCAATAGCCTTATGCTCTATGGTTTTGTCAAATCCTCAAATCCAAGTTGCTGGCCATCACTGCCTCCTGTGGAAGTGAGTTCCATAGTTTAACTATGCACTGCATGTCCTTCCTTTTATTTGTGCAACTGGCATAAAAAAAGGCAAATGTAAAGGACCCCTGACAGTTAAGTCCAGTTGCGAACGACTCTGGGGTTGCGGCGCTCAACACACTTTACTGGCTGAGGGAGCCAACGTTTGTCCACAGACAGTTTTTCTGGGTCATGTGGCCAGCATGACTAGCATGACAGAGCAGCGCACGGAAACGTCGTTTACCTTCCCACCAGAGCGGTACCTATTTATCTACTTGCACTTTGGCATGCTTTGAAACTGGTAGGTTGGCAGGAGCAGGGACCGAGCAACGGGAGCTCACCCCGTCGTGGGGATTCAAACCGCTGACCATTCGATCGACAAGCCCTAGGCTCAGTGGTTTAGACTACAGTGCTACCCGCGTCCCGCAACTGGCATAACTAACCCTTTAATAAGGAGACCTTCATAAAATGGCACCAAAGCAACTTTGCTGTGAGTTTGGGATTCTGTGCTTTGGGCAAAGTTATTACGGCATGTGCAGGGTAAGTTCTTAGAGATCTTTGGGATAGAAATGTTTCGCTTGGCCTTAGGGATTCTCAGAGCTGAACCTGCTGGCGATCTTGACGAGAGACCAGTCTCAACAGAAAGACTTGGCTGTCCTCCTTCTTTCCCTTCCTGAGCTTGGCAGCTTCTCCCGAACACAGGAGACACTTTGACGCTGGCTGTGCCTGTCCCTTGGGTGCTGAGTGTTGAGAAATATTACCCTGAAACTGGGGACATCTGGCAAACCGTCAAGGAAGGCAAATCTCCTCCTCGCTCAAAAGGGGGCTTTCCCACACTGGTGCCTTGTGCTGCATTGGTTTCGAATTTCACACAACTTCAATCTCTCTCTTGGTTGTAGCTAGTGGATGGGGCATGAACGCTCTTCGCCTGGGATCAGCAACCTCTCACTGCTCCCCAAAATGAGGAAATAGCCTGGCTAATAATAATAATAATAGACCAGTTCCAGACATTTGGAAACTCTGGCCTTCAACCTGGATGGTGGCAACTGCAGCCGGAATGGCGTGGTCTCCATTCTTCCCTATTGCCTGGGATACCAAAATGGCTTTGTCCCAAGTGGGGTGGGACTGGGAGTGTCCCTGAAATATGCAGTTTCCCAAGGCAGCTTAATATTTAGGTGCCCATGATATTCCGTGTTCCAGGACTCCTTGTACTTGGAGCACTGTCATGAGCATGCTCAGCAGCTTCCCAGGAACCCAGGGAGACAGTCGACCTTTCTCCAGGTGCCTGGTGTCCCTGCACAGGTACCCTGGCAAGTGACACGCCCTTGCTTCACATGCCCACATGCTTGGTTTACTTCCCAAACTGGGGGACAAATCTGGGTACTTTATTTGTAATGCGGCCAAGCATCAGGAGCTGGATTAGCCAGGTAAGGGAACAGCCGTTCCAGCAACACCACTTGATGCAGCAACTGCGGAATGCATAGGAGCCAGCATATCCATGTGGGACTTGCAGCTGGATCTTTTTTGTTCAGTGACAGAGTATCTGCTTTGCAAGCATCAGGTCCTGGGTTTGGCCCTGCACAGCATGCAGATGGGAGAAGAGGGCTAAGCAGGAAGGCTGCTTATGCATCACCTGAAAAAGAGAGAGAAATGCATTACAGTGGTACCTCGGGTTAAGAACTGAATTCGTTCTGGAGGTCCGTTCTTAACCTGAAACTGTTCTTAACCTGAAGCACCACTTTAGCTAATGGGGCCTCCTGCTGCTGCTGCACTGCTGCCTCGCAATTTCTGTTCTCATCCTGAAGCAAGGTTCATAACCCGAGGTACTATTTCTGGGTTAGCGGAGTCTGTAACCTGAAGCGTCTGTAACCCGAGGTACCACTGCACTGTAAAAAATGACCCATATTTGCATATGAAAATGGATCAGTTGGGTGTGTTTTGCCTGGAAAAGAAGAGTCTGAAAGGAGGTATGATAGTCATCTTCAAATAGCTCAAGGGAAGATGGTGCAAGGTTGTTTTCTCCTGATCTGGAGGGTAGGACTCAAACCAACGGACTCAAGTTACAAGAAAGGAGCTTCCGACTCAGCATCAGGAGAGAACTTTCTTATGGTAAGAGCTGTTTGGCAGTGGGATGGACTGTCTCAGGAGCTGGTGAACTCTCCTTCGTTGGAGGTTTTTGAGGAGAAGTTGGGTGGCCATCTGTCATGGATGCTTTAGTTCAGATTCCTGCATTGCAGGGAGTTGGACAAGATGACCCCTGGGGTCCCTTCCAACTCTACAGCTCTATGATTCCATGAAATCATTCCCATGGTTTAAATATAAATGCATCTCATCATTATACAGAATCATTATACAGACTCAGACCGCTGGTCCATTTAGTCTAGCATTGTGTGCACTGCCTGGTAATGTTTCTCCAGGGTCTCAGACAGGAGTACCTCTCAGCCCTACCTGCAGATGATGGGGTTGAAGCTGTGACCTTCTACATAAGGGGCAGATGCTCTAGTGCTGTGCTATGGCCCTTATTAGACTTGGACCTGGCAGTGCTTCAAATAGAGGACTGCAAAGTGAGACACCTGCTCACCCCTGGCCTCAGCCTCTCCCCCAAAACTGCCTCTCCCACTCGCTTGACTCCCAGTGAAGTTTCCAGAGCCAAATTTAGCTGGAGATCCTCATTTCCTGGGGCGTTTTCCTGGGGCTGGGAAATGACAGCAGGCTGGTTAAGGCAGAGAGAAGCTTTGCTAGCTCTATTAACATGATGTTAACACTTGGCGGTGGCGGCAGCAGCAGCAGCAGCAGGGTGGAAGCAGGATCCACCACTATCCCTGGAACAAATAAGTAGGCGGAATCTGATAAGTATCAGTAAACACTAGGGCATGCCAGTTTCACCATCCACGCAAAGCACCGGAAAGCATTTGCAGAGATAAGAATAAAATTCTTCTTATCTATGGAATGCTACAGATTTTTTTATATATGATATTTTTAAAAGCACTCTGCTAAAGAAGACTGCATATCGGTGACAGACAGAGGTCTCTGGATTCAACTGTACTAGTGGGTAACCAGCTGTCTCTCCTGGAGAGGGTACTCCCCACCTGTGGGCCAACTACTGGAAAAACCCTTTTATCCATCACCAGCTGCCACACTTCTAGTGGCAGAGGGACTTACTTGGAAGAGGGTCTCAGGTGATGATGACCTTGGGGTCTAGAGGAGAGGCAACCTCTCACTGCACATCATGTTGATGGTATTTGATGGCTGAGAGATGCTGCTGATGGCAGCCATGAAAATATTAACTGTGGGGGCATGTGATTGCTTTTCAATGTTTTTAGGTCTTCTTTTTTTTTTTAAAAAAAAATGCTTTTCAATGGTTTTAAATATGTTTTGATTTGATTCTAAATTGTACTATATTGAAATTTGGCTTTGGGAGGAAGGGAGAGATGCAAATTGAATAAATCATTGCCACCTTAATTTCTAACTGTGTGGCATCCCACCTATCTTTCATGCTAGAACTCAAGATGACCTGTGTAGGTTTCCCAGGTGAGTTCCCATCTAACCAGAGGGAGACCTTAACAATGTGATTAAATGTGGCCACAGCAAACAGTGAGCCGAGTAATGTTGTTTTTGCAGAACCTGAACTTCTGTGGAATGGAAACACTGCTGCACAGGGTGGAATGCAAAACGATGCCGTTTTACCTGCCCGTCTCTGGTTGTTTTCATAGCAGATAGCTTGGTGAAGATGTCAACTTGGTGTGTGGCAGCTGTGAAAAAGGCACATTCCATGCAGGGATAATTAGGAAAGGAATTGAAAATAAAACTGCCAACATCATAATAAAAAAAACCCCTTCCAGTAGCACCTTAAAGGTAAAGGTAAAGGGACCCCTGACCATTAGGTCCAGTCGTGACTGACTCTGGGGTTGCGGTGCTCATCTCACTTTACTGGCCGAGGGAGCCGGCGTACAGCTTCCGGGTCATGTGGCCAGCATGACTAAGCCGCTTCTGGCGAACCAGAGCAGCACACAGAAACGCCGTTTACCTTCCCGCCGGAGCGGGACCTATTTATCTACTTGCACTTTGACGTGCTTTTGAACTGCTAGGTTGGCAGGAGCAGGGACCGAGCAACGGGAGCTCACCCCGTCGCGGGGATTCAAAACGCTGACCTTCCAATCGGCAAGTCCTAGTCCACAGTGCCACTCACAGCACCTTAGAGATCAACTAGGTTTGTTATTGGTATGAGCTTTCGTGTGCATGCACACTTCTTTGAATCTATGGCACAACTACATTTTGAATACCAAGTCAACTTTGGGTTGCCTCACCTCAAAAGGGATATTGTAGAGTTGGAAAAAGTGCAGAAAATGGCAATCAAAATGACCAAAAGTATGGAGCAACTCTATTCTGAAGAAAGCACAGATTGTCTCGCCAGAGTTGTGCATGCTCTGGTTATCTTCCGCTTGAAGCTCTGCAATGTGCTCTGTGTGGGGCTACCTTTGAAGGTGACCCGGAAACTGCAACTAATCCAGAATGCGGCAGCTAGACTGGTGACTGGGAGTGGCTGCTGAGACCACATAACACCAGTCCTGAAAGACCTACATTGGCTCCCAGTACGTTTCCGAGCACAAGTCAAAGTGTTGGTGCTGACCTTTAAAGCCCTAAACAGCCTTGGCTCAGTATACCTGAAGGAGCGTCTTCACCCCCATCGTTCAGCCCAGACACTGAGGTCCAGCACTGAGGGCCTTCTAGCAGTTCCCTCACTGTGAGAAGTGAGGTTACAGGGAACCAGAGAGAGGGCCTTCTCGGTAGTGGCACCAGCCCTGTGGAACGCCTTCCCATCGGATGTCAAAGAGATAAACAACTACCTGACATTTAGAAGACATCTGAAGGCAGCCCTGTTTAGGAAAGTTTTTAATGTTTGATGTTTTATTGTGTTTTTAATATCCTGTTGGAAGCCGCCCAGAGTGGCTGGGGAGGCCCTGCCAGATGGGCGAGATAGAAGTAAGAAATTATTGTTGTTGTTATTAAGGCTGCAGCATTTTAGTTTGGAGAAAAGATGAGTAAGAGGTAACACAGTTTAAGTGTATAAAATTATGCATGGCATGGAGAAAGTGGACAAAGTTTTCTCCATCTCTCATAACACTAGAACTCATGGACATCCAATCAAGAGGGATTTTGGAGAGCGGAGAGTGTAAAGGTAAATGGACCCCTGACCATTAGGTCCTGTCGTGGCTAACTCTGGGGTTGCGGCGCTCATCTCGCTTTATTGGCTGAGGGAGCCGGCATACAGCTTCCGCGTCATGTGGCCAGCATGACTAAGCCGCTTCTGGCGAACCAGAGCAGCGCACAGAAACGCCGTTTACCTTCCCGCCAGAGTGGTACCTATTTATCTACTTGCACTTTGACGTGCTTTCGAACTGCTAGGTTGGCAGGAGCAGGGACCGAGCAATGGGAGCTCACCTCGTTGCAGGGATTCGAACCGCCGACCTTCTGATTGGCAAGCCCTAGAGTCTCAGTGGTTTAGATCACAGCGCCGCCCACATCCCTCGCAGAGCGTGTACTTGTGCTCAAATCCTACTTGCAGGTTTCCCACAGGCATCTGACTGGCCTCAGTGGGAATAGGATGTTGGACTCGATGGGCCAGTGGCCTGTTCCAATAGGTTCTTCTTGTGTTCTTATGCCTTCCCTAGTTTCATTAGACATTTCACCAGCCTGCCCACCCACCAGCGTTCTTCCGTCCCGTGATGCCAACCATATTGGAAAGCTGAGTTAACACAACTAATTCAATCGCTTCTTGGTGGGGCTTCCTAGCAGCACTTCAATTGACAAGCCGGAGTGCGTGATGAGTGAGGTGCAGCCGTCAGCGGCGGGGAGTCCATTTTTGCCGACTACTGCCAAGAGTGTTACATTCTGAGAGCAGCATTTACACTCAGCGGGGAATGGTGTGTGATGATCAGCAGGGGACATGATGTGAGTAACGGCATCAGAAGAGAACATCAATTTTCCATGAATCTCAACCGAGATCGGCAGAGCTGCAGCCTTGTCCGGCTGAATAGTTGTGTGTCGATGGCTAGGGCTTGGCTGTTGATGTCTTGGACCCTGGGTGGGGTCTGCAGGCAGCCATGATAAGCATCTTTTGTATTTGTTCCTTGTACAGTAGAGCTGTTCCTTTTGAATCACCTCAAAAGTTGGATAAAGGTTTAGTTGAGTTGGATAAAGGTTTAGAGCAGTGGTTCCCAAAGTTTTTCAGGCCACTGACTCCTTGGTTCCACACACTCATCCCCAGTGCCCCCATCAAGTAAATAAATAACAATACTTAAGTAATTGACCAATTGAGTCACAGATAGCTCGGTTCTACCCCCCCAACATAAATCCTGGCTACGCCCATACCCCCATCCTACCTTATAAAAAGCTCAGAAATTTGCACGAACCACCAGTTATTTGAATCTGGGGCTGTGTTCTGCTTTGCTGTGAAGTACTCTTGCCTAGTCACTCTACTGTTTCAAAGTCCAAGGGAGAGGCACTTTTGACCATGCCACACGTCCTTGAGGTCTGCTCTGTAACTACTTGCAGAAAGGATTTTAGCGCTGCTACACCTAATTTGTGGAATTCCCTTCCTCTGGAGATGCAGCAAATACCTGTGGTGCTTTGCTGTAGACACTTAGATCCCGTGGAGAGATGTGTGTGAGTGTCCAGAGATGTGTAGAAACTTGCCAAAGTGGGCAGAGCATCTGCAACCAAGCATGTATCTGGCTGGCTGATCTATAACTATAACAGATGCCTGTGGGAAACCTGCAAAGTAAGAAGAAAGGATGGATGATGTGGTGGTGACCAGGTGGCCCTGGTGGACCCTGGTCTACTCATGCCAGCCAAGGCGTTGACACTGGGCCTGTTTGTCACTGTCTCCATCACCAACCTGTTTCACTTGACATGGTAAACCAAACTATGGTTTATTGGGACCATGCAAAAATCTGGGCTCCTTGGCTACAGCTCATGGTTAATGAGGAAAGAGCTTTGCCATGGATCCTGGTTTGAATAACAGGCAAAGACAAACGTTTACAGTGGTACCTCGGGTTAAGTACTTAATTCATTCCAGAGGTCCGTACTTAACCTGAAACTGTTCTTAACCTGAAGCACCACTTTAGCTAATGGGGCCTCCTGCTGCTGCCGCGCCCCCGGAGCACGATTTCTGTTCTCATCCTGAAGCAAAGTTCTTAACCTGAAGCACTATTTCTGGGTTAGCGGAGTCTGTAACCTGAAGCGTATGCAACCTGAGGTACCACTGTATTTAATTTTATTTATTACTGCATTTCTATCCCACCTTCCCTGCCCAAGGAACTCAAGGTGGCATACACACTCCTCCCTGTGATGTAGGATAGGAAGAGAGAAAGTGGCTGGCCCAAGGTCACCCAGTGTGCTTCATGACCAAACAGGTCTCCCAGCTCCTAGTCTAGCACTACACCATGCTGGCTTGGCTAATCTCAGAGCAGTACAGCAGTAAAAAGGACCAAGGAGGAGCAAAGTGGTTCTGAGCTCCTCTCTGGAAACTTGCATGTTCCTTAGTTCTGGTAAGCCTGGTGTGAACCAGGCATCAGTGTTGTCACCTGGGGGCCCCATAGGCTGATGGGGTCTTGGACATTGACCCCCTGTGTCCCACACAAGACGCTTGGAATAGGTTGTATGCTCTGAAGGCATCTAAGCAGGTCTTATACTCCCCTCCTTTCACTGGCATCTTCTTCATCTCTTCACCTCTACTTTTTTTTTTTTTTTGCTAGCGAATTCTGGTTCTCAACTCTTCTCTCTCCTTGCTGCCCCTTCTGCCCCCCAAAATTTCCTTTTCTCCTCCCCTACAACTCTCTAAGGCCTAATTATGAACCAGCTTCAAATAAATACAGAAATTTCAACCCAAAGGAAAACCCCCACCATGTTCTTGCTTCCTGGGAACAATTGGCTGGATCTCCCCCTTTCTTCGAGGGGAGTTTTCATTCAGTTGGAGTGCTTTCTGCGGTAATCTCGGCCTCCGATTTCTGGGAGCTGTAATTGTGTCTCATTAATTCTTACAGTAATGTATAAGGAGCATGCAATTAGCGGTCTGGTCATTGAATGGAGCAGTTAATCAGCAGACAAAGGAGGGAGCTCAGGACCCATTAGGTTGAAAGGATGTGTTACTATTGTCACAGCCTGCTAGGAATGCTTTGCTGACATGCCTTTATGCTTGGACTGGTTAAGAGGGAAGTATGTAGGTTTCTCTGCTAAATCAGTGGGGCCTGCTTCATCTAGGGAGAGGGGAGGGGCCTTTCTTGACAGCACTGTCTTCTACCTTAACTTCTGTGGCTTGGCCTAAGAGCTCTGAGCCGTGTCCCTTCCCCTCCCTTTGCCTCCAATAAAGGCACTTGAACTCTCTCTCTCTCTCTCTCTCTCTCTCTCTCTCTCTCTCTCTCTCTCCACACACACACACACACACAAAAATGAATAAAGAATCCCATCATAAATTAAAATCGGCAGAAGGAATGACCCAAGACATCCTTGGCTGACCTTGCTGTCATCAGAAAAGTGGGAAATGAATGGAGAGGACCGATAAAGTTTTTCAATCGGCCTTTGTGTGCTTTGCTGTCACTCAATCATATGCCAGGAGTTTGTCTTCCTAAAGTGAACCCTTGTTTCTCTTCTGAATGGCTGTGCTTTTTAACACATGTAAATGTATGCAAATAATCATAGGCTTTTCTTTTGCTTTTTAAAGGGCAGCTCTCATGGCAACCAACAGCTCTCATGTGAGCTTTTTGGTGAACTATGCCCGGCTTACATTAAATAAATGCACTGAGGAAATCCCAATATGTTGCCCCGATATTGTACACTTGCTCTGGGGTCTGGTGATGTGATTTCGTTGTGCATCCTGTGAAATGTTATGTGAACTGCTGATGATCTTATGGAAGGGCAGCTGGTCGTTGTCCGTCCCTCCATCGCAATCAAAATTTCATAGACCAAATGCTCCATCCTGCATATATTTCATTCCAGGATATATTTCATCTGTAGGCATCCTGAATTCAATGGGCCTTACTCTCAGATAAGTGTGCATAGACTTGCAACCTAGGTTCCAGTAAATGTTGCTTCCAACAGGATAACATTCCCAGACTGAAGCAAAACACACTTCTGGTATACAGGAGCTGTGGTTGAAGGCCATGAAGTCCTCTGTTTAAGGGGTTGTCTGAAAACCAAGCCTTATGAGAAACAGTTGAGGGAGTGGGGATATTTAGCCTGGAGAAGATTTGAGAAGTGATATGATAGCCATCTTCAAATATCTGAGGGGCTGTCATGAGGAAGATGGAGCAAGCTGCTCCAGAGGGTAGGAGGCGAACCGAATCACAAGAAAGGAGATTCTAAGTGAAGATTAGGAAGAAACTCCTGCTACAGTTTGACAGTAGGGTAGACTACCTCAGAAAGAATGCTGCCACAGCCTCTTTCCTGTGATGAATTCCTGAATAAAAAGTTTTAACTAATCGGGAAACTGGTTTGAGCCTCCAGAGGGAAAATTCCAAAGGGAATTTTCTCTTGTTTCAGGTAGGTCTGCAGCTAGAATTCTCAGAGTTGTTTAGCAATCAATCCTTCTTCCCAAAGTATTCTGGGAACTAGAGCTTTGTGAAGGGAATAGGGGTCTCCTAACCACTCTCAGAACCCTTGACAAACTACACTTCCCATTATTCTTTGGGGGAAGCTATGACTATTTTAAGTAGTATGATACTGTTTTAAATGGACAGTGAAGATGTGGCCTCGGTATAAAGCAATTTCCTATTATATGTTCCTGTGCCCTTTCACCCAACATGTTTTTTAAAAAATATTTTTAGCTTGTCTACATGGCAGCCAGGTGTACTGCAAAATGCAGTTCTGATGAGCCCAAAGCGACCATAATTTGCTCAAATACCTTCATTGCATTTATACCTATAAATCAGCATGTGTAAATTTTATGCAAATTTTGTTTATGGACTTGTGCCCCAAGGCTTTTAATTAGCATGTCACCTACATATTTACTTCTACAGAAAAAACATACCAAGTTCTTTCAGAGTTCCTGAACTGGAGTTGTTCTTTGTACCACTGGCCATTTTCATTGCCCTCCTCTGAACATGCATACCCTCCAACATTTTTCCGATGAAAAGAGGGACATCCCATTCCATAAGGCTAATTTTGCTATTTATACCCCACACATCTTACTGGGTTGCCCCAGGCACTCTGGCGGCTTCCAACATATATAAAAACATAATAAAGCATTAAACATTAAAAAAAAACTTCCCTATATAGGATTGCAGAGATGCGGGTGGCGCTGTGGGTTAAACCACAGAGCCTAGGGCTTGCCGATCAGAAGGTTGGCAGTTCGAATCCCCGCGACGGGGTGAGCTCCCGTTGCTCAGTCCCTGCTCCTGTCAACCTAGCAGGTCGAAAGCACGTTAAAGTGCAAGTAGATAAATAGGTACCGCTCTGGCGGGAAGGTAAACGGCGTTTCCATGCACTGCTCTGGTTCGCTAGAAATGGTTTAGTCATGCTGGCCACATGACCCGGAAGCTGTACGCTGGCTCCCTCGGCCAGTAAAGTGAGATGAGCGCTGCAACCCCAGAGTCGGCCACGACTGGACCTAATGGTCAGGGGTCCCTTTACCTTTATATAGGATTGCCTTCAGATGGCTTGGGGGTGTCAGATAACTCCATACCCTCCTACATTTCTCCAGTGAAAATAGGGACATCCTAAGGAAAAGCAGGACATTCTGGGATGAAATCAAAAACTGGGACAGCTTCTCTAAATCAAGGACATCCCTGGAAAATAGGGACATTTGGAGGGTCTGAATGTTCCACCTTGCTTGTGGTCTTCTTAAAGAGCATCACCCTTAGGAAAATGCACTAAAATGTGGGTAGAGATATAGGGGCATGTTTAGGTGATATGCAGTACATCAGAGGTGAGGACCCTCAACTGCAGCCCTCCAGGCCTACCTATCTGAGGCCTAAAAACCTTTGGATTCTATGTCTACATGATTGGAGGTAGTTTCATGATTGCCTCATGCATTGGAGAGAGAGAGAGAGAGAGAGAGAGAGAGAGAGAGAGAGAGAGAACGGACACACAGAAGGAAGGGGCACAAGTTGAGAGTTCTCCAGCCAAATCCACAAAGTGTATTTCCCCATGACTCTCTGTTAGTCTCAACCCTGCCCTCTGCTGACTGGAGGCATGTAAGGCTGCTTATACTCAGGGCCAGATTTAGGTTTGATGAGGCCCTAAGCTACTGAAGGTAACGGGGCCCTTTATATGTCCAGCTCTTCTGTATCTCTTCTGAGCCAGTCAGCACTGATTGCAGGCACGGTGTATCCTTGCTTGCATTTAATCTCTCTGAAACTATCTCTATACTCTCTTCCCCCAATTAACCATAGGGAAGTTTTAGAGCCCCCTGTTTCTTAGAGTCCACAGGTGCCACTGGGATTTTATCCTCCTCCTGAGAATATAATAAGATTACTCTCAGAATATAGAATACCCTTCCGCTTTGCATGCAGAAGTGTACGTAATACTGAGCTAGATGGACCAGTGGTCTGATTCAGTACAGTGGTACCTTGGTTCTCAAACGTAACCCATTCTGGAAGTCTGTTCGACTTCCGGAAACGTTCAAAAACTAATGCTAAATGTCATGCCCTTTACTACTGGCACGCGGGGGTGTGTGTGTTATGCACAAGGGCCATGTTTCTTTACTGGTAGCTTTCTAGGGGCCACATGCCACTGGTGGGCAGGATGAGATGCAAAACTGGGCAGAGCAATGAATATAAATTTTGTTGATTATAAGCAGTGCTGGATTTACGGGTAAGCTAAACAAGCCATAGCTTAGGGCCCCACTCTCTTGGGGTCCCCAAAAAAATTAATGGGGGAAAAACTAGATGTACATTTCCAAAATATAAGATATTTTAAAAAATGAAATAAAACCTACATACAGCAACAGTGTTTTGTGATGTGGAAGTAATACAGGCTGCATAAATACCATACATTTAATGCATATTTCCCTCATCCCCAAGGAACCCTGGGAGCTGTAGTACTGGGAATTCTGTTTTGGGTGGTAAAATGTGCACCAAGTATGGTGTGTACACAGTGGCAATAAATGCCAAGCTTCACATGGCCTGCATCTTCAAGCACATATCCTATCTCTGGTAATGATGTCTGATTTTCCTCTAGCTTCACTCTGTACCACACTTACTGCTGGGGCGGGGGGCGGGGGAAAGAAACTGATATAGTTATATCGTTCAGCCTCATTGTGAATCTTCCTTCAGGGCACTGCAAGTTCTTTCTGCAGTGGAAAAATCCATGATGGCAAATATGGAATATGTAAAACACAAATGAGAAAAAAACTAGGTTGTGTTGAAATAAAGAATAAGAGAAGACTTGTATTATGTGTGTGCAGATTCTCCACATGGGTGGTGAAAGGGTATACAGCGATACCTCTAGTTAAGTACTTAATTCGTTCCGGAGGTCCATTCTTAACCTGAAACTGTTCTTAACCTGAAGCACCACTTTAGCTAATGGGGCCTCCTGCTGCCGCCGGAGCACGATTTCTGTTCTCATCCTGAAGCAAAGTTCTTAAGCTGAAGCACTATTTCTGGGTTAGTGGAGTCTGTAACCTGAAGCGTATGTAACCTGAGGTACCACTGTATATGGGGAATACATTATTGGATCACCACTTCCCTCCCCTGATCTGTGCAACTGAAGACAATTTAACTAGAGCTTTGCATGCTTCTTTGACTCTTGGATCAGGCTCCCCAGCCATGGAGAAGATATATGCAATGACACTCCATCTTCTTCCTCTGGCATTTTGGGGCATGACAATGAGTGGCTGTCAAGAGATAGCAGCGCTAGAACCAGGAACCTGGGCTCTGGGAACTGCTTGAGGTGAGCCACTGAAACTGTGATGGCCTGGGATTCCGATTCAGAGGATGAACCAGAGGAATCCCAGCCTGCACAGGAGTCCCCGCCTCCAGGGCCGGCTGAACTGGGGCAAGGCCTAGATGTTGAAGAGCCTGCACCTGTGGCAGAGCACCGGGAGCTGGCCCCAGGTGAAACCCTTCTGGCCCCAGAGGGGCTTGAGGACTCAGTGGCTACAGGTGAGCCTCCTCCAGGGCCCAGTAACCCTTCGGCCTCTCCTGATCTGCAGAGGCTTAGGGCAGAGAGGCGAAGGGAACTGGTTGCTCCCAGGAGGAGTGCTCGCCTTAAGGCCAGAGGAGGCGGGGCTCCTGGGGGCCGGGACCGCCCCTGGCCTTAGAAGAGGATAAAAGCCCAGTCGCAAAAGATATAGGTCACAGTATACAATTTGAAGATTGGGAAAGATTATGGAAAGATGGCTTAAACTTCACGGCGTGTACAACGATAAAGGAAAATGTAATGAAGATGTTTTATAGGTGGTATTTGACGCCCATAAAATTATCGAGAATGTATAAGGTGGATAAAAAGTGCTGGAAATGTAGACATCATGAGGGCTCCTTCTACCATATGTGGTGGGAGTGCGGAAGGGTCAAGCAATTCTGGGAGAAAGTATACAATGAACTAAAGAGGATACTAAAGTACACGTTCGTAAAGAAACCAGAAATCTTTTTATTAGGGATTTTGGGGCAAGAGATAAGAAAGGATGATTGTAAACTAGTATATTATGCGGTTACAGCAGCAAGGGTAGTACTAGCCCAGAGGTGGAAACAGCAGGAAACGCCAACGGTGGAGGAGTGGAGATGTAAGTTGTTGGACTACGCGGAGCTGGATAAATTAACAGGAAAAGTCAGATATTTGAGAGACCAAGTGTTCATCAAGGATTGGGGAAAGTATGTAGATTATCTGGAATGTATTAGTGAAGGACAAACAATGCTAAAGGGATTCAGAGACGTACTGTAAAAGAATATGAGTTATTGTTCAAAGCAAATAGAAGACGGGAGTAGACATAATGACAATACAAGTAAAGAAACGTGTAATCTTATTTATTGTTTCGAATGATTTACGGACAAGTTGAAGGAAGTCTTGATAGGGATAGCTAGGTGAAATGACTGAGGAGAAAGCAAAAAATTCAGTGTATTCTTCTTTTTTTCTTTTCTGTTGAAGTGTATTTATTTCTTTCTTTATTGTGTATTTTCTTTTTATATGTGTCTGTCAATTTAATCTTTTTTGTATATATATACGGAAATGAGCAATAAAAAGTATTTCGGGAAAAAAAAATAGAAGAGGATAAAAGCCCAGTCAGCCCGGCCCCAGGTTGCGGGAGCAACGTCGTTGTTGGCTTTGGACCTTCCTGTGTTCCTGCTCGGCCTCCTGTTCCTGACCATCCGGTGCTCCTGTTCCCTGCTCGGCCTCCTGTTCCTGACCATCCGGTGTTCCTGTACCCTGCTCGGCCTCCTGTTCCAGCGTTCCTGTTCCCCGCCCGGCTCTCTGCCTCGGACCTCGCCCCTCTCCGTGTGGACTCAGACTACGCTCACGGTACCTTTCCCCCGGGTCCAGCACAGAAACTAATGCTTAGAGCATTCCTTTGGTGTTACATGACCCACCCAGACTAGCCATTGGCTGCTTTACCAGGAGGAACAATGGAACACCCATCCATGAAGAGCCAGTGTGGTGTAGTGGTTAAGAGCTGTAGTCTTGTAATCTGGTGAACCGGGTTCGTGTCTCCGCTCCTCCACATGCAGCTGCTGGGTGACCTTGGGCCAGTCACACTTCTCTGAAGTCTCAGCCTCACTCACCTCACAGAGTGTTTGTTGTGGGGGAGGAAGGGAAAGGAGAATGTTAGCTGCTTTGAGACTCCTTCGGGTAGTGATAAAGCGGGATATCAAATCCAAACTCTTCTTCTTCTTCACCCACTCTGCTGAAAAAACAGATCTATCAGGCTGCTCCTTCAATTAACAGCTTTCACTTCAGTCATTCCATCAGGCTGTAGGAAAGCTGTGGAGAATTTTTGACTCCCCAGATGTTGCCGAACTACAATTCGCAGTCACCCCAGCAAGCATACTTAATGGCTAGGGATGATGGGACTAGTAGTTTAGCAACAACAGGAGGCCCAAAGGTTGGGAATGTGGAGAGATGGACTCTACTCTACTGAAGGAGCAGCAGTATTTGGCTCTATGTTTCTTTGAAAGCTTTCCATTCCAAGAATTCTGTAACTAAGAAATTGTGGCTGAGTTGTGGTCTTTACTCACAGGAGTTCACATGGTAGCAGGGGTGTTGACTTGAGTAAAATACTGGGGGAGCCCAGGTAAGCCTTGTCCTGCATAATTGATAACAAGAAGCAGCATAGACACACCATTCGAATGACAATGCTTATCAACCTTTTTTTTGGGGGGGGAACTGGCTCCCTCAAATATGTTATTGGGTGGGGGGGACAAAGGGGCCTCAGCTCCCAGGAGTTGGCACCTATACCTGGTGGAAAGGAAGAACAAAGAGCTTGATGACCCTTCCTTCCAAGGTGAGGGTGAGTCACCAGCTTGGCAGGACAGCCAACTCTATGGTCTTAACCCCTTCATGCATTAATTAGACTTAAGCATGTTGGTTGTATGAGGTTGGTTATCCCACAGGGGATTAACAGCTCTCAATACCCTCAACAAACTGAAGTTCCCCGGATTCTTTGGGGGAAACCATGGGTGTTGAAAGAGGTACCATAGTGCTTTAAATGTATGGTGTGAATGTGGCCTTATTCCATTCCGCCCTAAGGTTGGATTTCCCTCCTTCTCTTCTAGCTCACTAATCTCCCCCTCCATCACAGTCTCATGAATGTATACTCTTATTAACCGGACTTCCAAACAGCTGCCGTCATCATACCTCCCGGGCTTCATACTTTCCATGATAGTTGCCATTCATTTGAGTCATCTGTTTGTTTATCCTAGCTCTGTATACAGGGAGAAGGCTGAAATCTTCAGGGAGGGTGTTGGCTGTGAATGAACTTTCACCGAAGCTCTGTTTGAGACATGATGAATAGGATGGGCAGAGAGGACCAGGGTGCTTGTTCCAATAGGTGGTACATAGAGTCAGCATCATGTTGAGCAGTGACATGGGAGTTCAACCACAAGTATCCTTGAAGTGTTTCAGAAAAATAAATAAATACTGGAGCATGTTTTCATTAATTCCATTAATTCCATTTTCATTAATTCCATTAATTCCATTAATTCCACCTTTCCCCTATAGAATCCAAAAGAGTGTCCCATCCAGGCATTAAGTGGCTACATGAATCATGAGCTCTAAAACCAGGCTCTGCTTTCCACATGCTGGGAGTGTCTGGATTCTACAAGTTGTCCTGTTCCTTAACTGACGGACAGAAGAGAAGCTTCTAATTTTGACATTTTGCTTGTAAGCAAACATTAGAAGAGCTTGCTGGATCAGGGCAAGGGCCATCTAGTTCAGCATCCTGTTCTCAGTGGCCAACCAAATCTCATACGCAGGAACTGCACACTAGAGCCCTTTTCTGAACCTTCTCCAACTTTATCCTTTTAGTGGTAAAGAGACCAGAACTGCACGCAGTGCTCCAAATGTGGGAGCTATTTTGTAATGTGACAACTGCATTAGGAAGCTGCCTTATATGGAGTCCAACCATTGGTCCATCTATCTCAGCATGGCTGGCCCACCCATGAGGCAACTGCCTCAGGTGGCAGGATTCACCCAAAGTTGATCTTGCTCTCCACCCCATCCCTGCCCGTCCCCTTGTTCCCGGTGTAGAGCTTCCCTCACACTTTCTTCCCTAGTGGGGAGGGGGATACCATTTTAGGATCTGCCTCAGGTGCCAAGAAGTCTTGGGCCGGCCCTGTCATTCAGTATCATCTACTCTGACTAGCTGTGGCTTCACAAGGTTTCAGAGAGGGAAACATTCCTAGCCCTAACTGGAGATGTTGGGGATTGAACCTGAGACATTCTGTATGCAAAGCAGATGCTCTACCACTGAACCAAGGCCTTTTCTCCAGTGGTCTCCCATCCTGGCTCTAGTGAGACCCATGCCTGCTTAGCTTCAGCCAGGTTCCTCTCTCAGCTGCCTTTAGTTCTTTGCCCCCGCACTCAGGACCTGCCAGAGATTTCATTTCCTGCTTTCACTACTGGTTTGAGCCCATCATAACTGACATCTATTCAGCTTTTCTGTCTCTGAATGTAGGAATTCTGACTTTACATCTGCTGCGAAATCCAGAATTTCAGTGCGCTAGGAAATAAGCCAACGATCACTCAAAAGTTTCCAAAATGAGGTGGATAATTGAATGATGCTATCACTTTAGCTTCTGCTGTGTATTCTCCCCCCTCCCAGTTATACTTGTCCCCTTTCTAAATCAAATCTTGTTTCAGAAGGATAAATTATTGAGAAGGATACTATTTTCCCTCCTGCATTTTGTGTAGCCAGGGAATACATGTCTCTGCTGAAGGACTATGGGGTAAGCAAACAAAATAGCAAGCCAGGAAAACCTGAAGGAAGGAATATTTTAAAAGCTGGTGTTATTTTGTTGTCAAGGAGGGGAAATGGGCTAACCATGTTTTCCTAAACTGGGCGTAGGAAATGTCAACTTTGAAGAAACAAGATGTCACTGAGCCTTTTTTTCTAAACAAAACTACTCACACCAATTTGGTTTAATTAAACGTGTTTATTTTGTTGGACCTATTTACACCTTTCTTTTCACCCTAAGCCAGATTGAAATGGCCCTCTTCTCGAAATCAAAGTAAGGGTGTTTACACAGGACTTCAGAGCACGGGCTGAGCGAAACCTGATTACAATGGCATCTATGGTAGAAATCTGCATTCAGAGCTATTTTTGGGGGAGCGTATGGCATCTTCCGTCCTTAAAAACCAATGGGTTGTAGCTGTGATGGAGGACTAATTTGATCCAGTTCACATTAAAGCTGAATTTATCAAAATCCACACTTTCTGAAACTACATGAGAACCAAAACAGCCCTCCTTTGAAATTCGCACTTTTCTGAATTTTGCAGGGCAATTGCACAACCTTTCATAGAATCATAGAGTAGGAAGGCAAACTGAGGATCATCTAGTCCAGCCCTCTCTAATGCAGGAATATGCAACTGCCCAGCATTTGCAAGTAGTAGTGCCCATAAAAATGAATATATTAATGAAAATAGGATGCAAAAATGGTATTGTATGAAAGGGTATAAACAAGGCTGTTGAAAATAATTAATACCCATACATGAATTTATCTTTAGTTAGGCTCAGAAGGTTCACAATCCCACTGAGCTATGGCGCGTCCTCATTTAAGAGGCAGTTTCATACACCCTTTGGTCTTTCCAAAGGGTGTATGAAACAACTACCTGACATTCAGAAGACATCTTAAGGCAGCCCTGTTCAGGGAAGTTTTTAACGTGTGATATCTTACTGTATTTTTGGTTTTTATGGAAGCCACCCAGAGTGGCTGGGGAGGCCCAGCCAGATGGGCGGGGTATAAATAATAAATTATTATTATTATTATTATTATTATTATTATTATTATGATGATTCCGGAGTTGGACAGCAGACTTGAAGTTTCTTCTCTGCTCTGCCTCTCTTTCTTTACAGAGTAATATATTGGTACAGATCTCTGATTACAAATGAAGTTACATAATGAAAAATAGCAGTACGTGGTCTACTTTATGAAGATTAGGAGTTTGGTAAAATCAATATTCTAACTCTTGAGAGCTTCAGGAAATACCTGCCTGGGAAAAACTAGAGGAGAGGAAACTTAATATGGTATTTGTAAACCTGCTTCTCTATTTAAAAAAATAATGAAAAGAAAAAGTCCTTTGAGAGAGAAACTTCCTGCTAAGCCAATTTATTTCCTAGATAATAACAGGAATGGTCTAGAAGTGGTGTTCTGAAGGAAAACACAGTAATCAATTTGTCACCGGAACCTGAGGGGTCCTCTTCCACTTATAGGTGATAATGAATGTTTTGCATGTAATTAGCAAGAATAATTAGCACATTGCTAGTAACAAACAGACGGATTGGTACTCTGCAAACAAAACAAATTGTTGTGCTAACACAGGCAATTGTCTGACTGGTGCCTTCAGTTTGCACTAAAGATTACTCCATAAGCTTGGTGCATTCAGGGGCAAAAGAAAAGCCCTGAACACTGTACACAGTCCATTTGGCTTTGGAAGCTATTCCAAGGCAGGCACTAATCTCCTTGATCAAAAATCTCAGTCAACAGTTTTCCGTGTTCACTGTGGGTTTCACAATCTGTGAAGGACAACTGGCTCAGCTTCACAGAGGAAGTCAGTGAAACTACGTTAAATTTACCTTATTAATTTATAGCCACATTTTAGACGGGTTCCAAAAGCTTGAATAAAATATAAAATGTTGACAACTGAAATTTAAATAAAATAAGCAGAAACGAGGCTGTAGCTCAAGCGCAGAACACCTGCCTTGCATGCAGAAGGGCCCAGGTTGGAGCCACCATCTGAAATCCTACAGCACTACTGTCAGTCAGTGTAGACCATACTGTGCTGGAGAGACCTGTGGTGCAACTCAGTTTAAGACAGCTTCCTATACCCTTGTGTCTCTAACAGTATAAAGCGGGAGGAATCCAGCTGCTAAAACTCAGGCCACTTTGCATTTTCACAAATCTGAGTATCTGGTGGAGGAAACCATGTGCTGCAGCACAAGCCTAACCGTGTCTGCTCAAAAGTATTTTCTATTGAGTTAAAGGGAGCTTACTCTCACCCTACTTACCTGGGAGTAAGCCCCGCTGAATTCATTAGGACATACTCATGAGTAGGCATGGTTCAATTTGCGCTGTTAAGTCTCTTTCAGCGAAACCAACTACAGGGCATCTTAAGAGACAAGCAAATTTCTTGTGGCAGAAACTTTCATGGGCTTCTGCCTGCTTTGTCAGATGCATGAGATGTGCGAGATGAAATGGAGGGTGATCATGGTATCTCCACTGCCAGGTAAGAGGCTGGAACTGCCTGTCAGCTCCCTCCTCCTTAGCCCTAGTGTCTCCTTTGTTGTTGTTGTTTAGTCATTTAGTTGTGTCCGACTCTTCGTGACCCCATGGACCAGAGCACGCCAGGCCCTCCTGTCTTTCATTGCCTCCTGCAGTTTGGTCAGACTCATGTTGGTAGTTTCGAGAACACTGTCCAACCATCTTGTCCTCTGTCATCCCCTTCTCCTTGTGCCCTCAATCGTTCCCAATATCAGGGTCTTTTCCAGGGAGTCTTCTCTTCTCATGAGGTGGCCAAAGTATTGGAGCCTCAGCTTCAGGATCTGTCCTTCCAGTGAGCACTCAGGGCTGATTTCCTTCAGAAGGGATACGTTTGATCTTCTTGCAGTCCATGGGACTCTCAAGAGTCTCATCCAGCACCATAATTCAAAAGAATCAATTCTTTGGCGATCAGCCTTCCAGCTCTCAATTCCATACATCACTACTGGGAAAACCATGGCTTTAACTATACGGACCTTTGTTGGCAAGGTGATGTCTCTGCTTTTTAAGATGCTGTCTAGGTTTGTCATCGCCTTTCTCCCAAGAAGCAGGCGTCTTTTAATTTCATGACTGCTGTCACCAGCTGCAGTGATCATGGAGCCCAAGAAAGTAAAATCTCTCACTGCCTCCATTTCTTCCCCTTCTATTTGCCAGGAGGTGATGGGCCCAGTGGCCATGATCTTCGTTTTTTTGATGTTGAGCTTCAGACCATATTTTGCGCTCTCCTCTTTCACCCTCATTAAAAGGTTCTTTAATTCCTCCTCACTTTCTGCCATCAAGGTTGTAAAAGACAATAAAGAGAAGGTTGTGGCAGTGGCGGAGCTTCATGCTCCGGTACCGGGGGGGGGGGGGAGAGCAGGCATGGCTGTGCACGCTGCCTGCGGGGGTGTGGTGCCCAGTGCAGGTGGGGGCGCAGCCATGATGGCACCCCACCAGGATCGCACTGCTGGGGGCGGTGCGCTCCCCCCGCACTCCTCTTCCACCACCAGTGGGTTGGGGACAAACTTAGCATTATTTGGCTCTGTCTGTTATTGGCTCTGGCTCCGCCTGCTGCTGCTCTCCCTGCTTTCCATCCTGTTAGTCTCTTTTTACCACTTTCCCCTCCTTTCGCCCCTCCAGACTCCCCCCAGCAAACATAAAATTAGGCTAATATTTGACCATAGGTTCCTCACTCCTGCCAAAAACAATTAATTCAGAGTCAGGTTTTGAATTTGAGATACAAACTTGGGGAGTCTTTCTTTGGGCACCTGCAGACCCTCAACATTTTGGGGGGAGGGATTCAAGTGCATCCTGGGAAATTTAATCCACCATTAAAGTGGATTAGCATTCTCTGCTGCCCTGGCACAGGGCTTTGGAACCCTTGTCCGTTTGGATGCCGCCGAACTAAAACTCCCGTCATTCCAAACTATTGGCCATGCTGGCTGGGTCCAACAATGTCTGGAGGGCCCAAGGACCCCCAGCCCTGCCCTAGCAGATTATACATTAAACACACACATAAAATCGGGACTTTTGCAGTTATGGGAAATGCATTAAAGAATGTGGAATTTGCACCCTGCCAGCTCATTGGGAAGAATGGGGGACAAATGCTCATTGTAACCTCTACAAAAAAATGAGGCTGAAGTTGGCAAAAGCTTTACTAGATGGATAAATGACCTGATTCAATTTATTCCACATTCACACCAAATATTTAAAGTATCCCAAGAACTGCAGTTTTTTTTAATGGTGCTGGCCTCACAGAACTACAGTTTGTAGCACCCTAAACAAACCACCATTTCCAGGATTCCCCAAGGGCCACGAGAGTGCTTTAACTATATCATGTTCATTTGACCAATAAGGCAGGTTCATCGACTCTGGCAAGTTTTTGTGCTGTGAAAATTTCTGCATGGGTGGTTCATTTGGGTTCACATTCTCCATGTGCTAATTTGTTTGTGTTAATTGGCCCTTATGCAGGGTTCCATGTCCTCCGGCGACTTGCTGGGAGCCCAGACTCAGGCCCTGAGAGCTCCAGCATAAGTTGATTGTACAATGAATCACAAAAACAGATCTGAGTATCTGGTGAAGGATATGGCAAAGAATGAAAATGCTCTCACAAATGTCTTACGAAGAGTAACATGAAATAAGTTTGCAAATTATGTCGCTCTTGCTTTCTCCCTGCCCCCTTATTAGGATAAACAATGTTAGCTCATAGCAACATCGATAGTCTGTGTTTGCAAGCACCGTCCCCTGGTTCCTTATTAAATATGCTGACTGATGCTTGCCAACGGAACCATCTAAAACATTTATCTGCTATCTGATTCCATAAATTTCATGTCAAACTGACTGAGTTTGCACGAGGCACCAGTTGCTTAAGGAAAGCAACAATCAACAACCACAAGCTGTGTGAACCTTGGAATTCAAATGATTGTGTAACAGTAATTGACAATTTCCAGCAATCAAAGGAAGCCAAGTCAATAATCTATTGGGTAAATATGGTAATGCAATACATTTCATCACATTAGTGGGACTTTTTCCAAGAAGGGGGTGGCAATAGCTGTTTCTTTGTGCCCCAAAGGGGTGATGTCTTACTCAAATTATCCCCTCCGATGCAATCTTGTTTTTGCTTAATTGGGTGTCTGGAAACCTCTCCTAATAATACGATTGATTCACATGATATGTGTTGATCACCTACACACTTTTAAGCATGACGGATGCTTTGCAAGAGGAGGCTGCTGAACAGAGATCTCAGCCAAGCGTCTATTTGGAAAGAACATGAAGCTTCGAGTGGAAATGTCTCTGGTCCAGCCCAAGACCAGCTGTGTTGCTCCCCCTGCCCCCACCTCCAACCTTGTCTTGCCTGGTTCAATAATAAGTTGTAGTCATGGGACAGCCTTGCGGAACAGCTGGATGCAGAGCCACTGCCCACTAGGATATTCAAGGCTGTGCTGGAGAGAGTCTCCCTTGATTTTGAAGAAGAACAGATGTGTGTCTAGCCTAATGCATTTTCAACTCTTCCACTCCACATGTACCTTTGGAGTGGGAAGGAAGCAACGGAGAGTAGCCACTTATACATCGCTTAAGATGACATGCATTGTACACCAAAAGAAGACAAAAAGGGACACAGATCTGCATAAAATGTGTACTGTTAATATTAGGGCATATCCCACATATATATATATCCCTAATGTCCATATCCCAGACATTACCAGGATTTCAAAGGTGGAATTGACATCTGGGGGGAATTTCCAAAAGGCGGTGCTATGCCTGGATCTTAGGCAAGTCAATCAAAAGAATTGTGTTGTCTTGGCGTTTTTGTAAAACAAAGCTCAAAAACTTGGCTGTTTTCTTTAATAAAAAGGCTCAACAATTTTGGGGTCTTCCTAAAAAAGCTCAGCAACTCTTTGAGTGTCCTGGTTTTTACTTATTGAAATATGGTAACCCTAGTTAATATTGTCTTGGGAAGAACCACACACTTCTGCAGCAGGGCTGCTTTTCAGTTCCTTATTGTGGCTCCAGGCTGTATGACTGGGAAGGGCCATAGCTCAGCAACAGAGGATCCACAGAAGGCCGCAGGTTCAATCTTCAGCCAGGCAATGTAGACCCTCCAGGGCTCAATGTACAAATTGCCTGGCCTGGTGTGAAGCAGCTTCCAATGAATGGCTCACCTGTTTTGTGTAATTCAGTCATTCAGGGCTAGCCAACATGGTACTCCACAGATGTTGTTGGACTAGAAGACCCATCACCTCGAGCTTTGATCATGCTGGCTGGGACTGATAAGAGTTGCAAGCAAGAACATCTGGAAGGCATCAAACATAGGTTACCCTTGGATGAAGACCTAAGGAGAAGAGAGCATAATTCTTAGAGCTCAAAGGAAAATCTTTGTGGGCATGTTGAACATAATGGGTACCACCCTTTTGCTTGCCACAAAAAGGATTGATTGGGCTGTAGGTCAGCCTTCCCCAGCTGGTGCTCTCCAAGTGTTTTGTACCATGTCTTCCATCATCTCAGGTCATTGGCCAGGCTGGCTGAGACTGATGGGAGTTGTAGTTGGAAACATTTGGAGCGCACCCAGTTGGGGAAAGCTGCTGTAGACTGCAGGCTGTCCAGTTCCTGACTTGCAAAGCTTTAGTTGGAAACACCTTTGCAATCCCTCCTATTTCTCCTAGCTGTAGTTGACATTCCCGTCCTCCAGGAATTTGCTGTCTATTTACCACTTGTCTATATAACTGGCCACTCCCTGCTTTTCTGACTAGGGAGTTCCTCTCTGCCCACAGGCTTTTCAAGCTCCATTTTAATTTCACTGCATACCCTCTTTGCTCCTCTGTTAAGCAAAACAGACAATAAGGGCTCTCCTGCTCATTGCAGAATGGGAAGTGTCTGAAAGAAATGTTGGAGAGTATGGAGTTATGTTACCCCCCAAGCCAAGGAGATAAATAACTATACAATCTTTGGAAAACATCTGGAGGCAACCCTATATAGGGAAGTTTTTGTGTTAAATGTTTTATTATGTTTTTATATATGTTTGAAGCTGCCCAGAGTGGCTAGAGCAACACAGTCAGGTGCGTGGGGTATTATTATTATTATTATTATTATTGAATAAATAAGGTAAAGGTAAAGGGACCCCTGACCATTAGATCCAGTCGTGGCTGACTCTGGGGTTGCGGTGCTCATCTCGCTTCATTGGCCGAGGGAGCCGGAGTACAGCTTCTGGGTCATGTGGCCAGCATGACTAAGCCGCTTCTGGTGAACCAGAGCAGTGCACGGAAATGCCGTTTACCTTCCCGCTGGAGCGGTACCTATTTATCTACTTGCACTTTGACGTGCTTTCAAACTGCTAGGTTGGCAGGAGCGAGGACCGAGCAACGGGAGCTCACCCCGTTGTGGGGATTTGAACTGTCGACCTTCTGATCAGCAATCCTAGGCTTTGTGGTTTAACCCACAGCGCCGCCCACGTCCCTCATAGTCATCATAGTTAGTAGCTATTGATAGCCCTCTCCTTCATGAATTTGTCCAATCCGTTTTTAAAGGTATCCAGGTTGCTGGCAATCACTGGCTCCTGTGGGAGCAAGTTTCATGGTTAACTGTAGGAGCCACAGGTCCCAATCCCTGCTTGATATTGTCAGCAAACAGGAGGACTAAGTGGTCTTTGGTGGAGGCATCAGTTTCCAGGAAGGTTTGGGTTTTGATGTCTCTGGCATCTACTTCATCTTGCTGGGTGTCTTCGGGAAGGCTGCAGTTTGGATGAGAAGCGGCACCTCCAGACAGTCACTCTTTTCAGGTGGGATTCAATCACATAATGACAAATTCAGTCGTAGCTGACTTTCTCCAAATGATCAAATTTCTTGCAGTAGGCAAAGTTACAGGGAAATGCATTGGGGATGTGTGCATTTGCTTTGACACAATGCCACCAAACCTCCCTGCAAGAAGATCAGGATGAATGTTCCATAAACAGCCAACGTAATCTACCGTAATCTCCCTGCAAACACATTGAGATGAATGCTCAATGAACATGTTGTCTGGAAAGGCTTTAGATGGTGGTGATCAGCTTGTAATTCTGGGCAGTGAAAGATGTTCATAACCAGGAACTGGAAGCAGAATTCAGTATCTCAGCGAAAAACCCATCTCTGTAGCCCAGGTTGCAAGCTGGCCACTGCCAAATGTTCAACTCTGTACAATGGGGTAGGAAACCTCAGGCTGGGTGTGTGTATCAAGTGAAGCCCTCACAACCCCTCTGCCCAGGCCACATTCCTCCCTGACCTTGCTATTCACCCTGAATGTTTTTAGTGAGAGCTCAGTTGCTGGAGCGTGAGACTCTTAATCTCAAGGTTGTGGGTTCGAGCCCCATGTTGGGTGAAATATTCTTGCATTGCAGGGAGTTGGACTAGATGACTCACGTGGTCCCTATCAACTCTATGATTCTATGAATTCTATGAACCTCCCTCGAACTCTTATCATGCCTGCCTCTTCCTTGTCTACATGGAGGAGAAAGAGAGAGAGCTATGGATTAGCGTGTGTAGAAATTAGCTGACTGTACAAATGCAAACATTACATTTCTTGCTCTGCCATATTTTGCATTTGACACCACCTCCCTCTGGCAAGTGGCCCT